>NC_060212.1:119270333-119892166 GCF_021130785.1 Homalodisca vitripennis
AGCACGTTACCACTACACCACATGAGAGACCCGGGTTCGGGTCCCGGCTTAACACAAGTACTTTTTGCGATTTAGTGTTTACTTAAAAATTAAATCAGGCTATTAGTCACTAATACAGATTTAATAAATAATAAATGTTAAAAGTCGTTCGTCATGTGTTCGGCCTTCCGATCGTATGTCAATTTGCTTATTTAAATACGTATGCGACAGAAACGGTAAAGTACAAAATAATTGAATCGAAAAAGTGAGAGCTCTGTGGTGTAGTGGTAGCGCAATCGCCCGGCAAGTGAGAGATCTGGTTTCGAGCCCCGGTGGAACAAGTAGGCCTAATTCTTGAGATTCAATGTTCATTGAAAATTAAATTATATATGTTTATCTTAGTGTTGTCCTTCTGCCTAAGTTAATAACTCCATTTTCAACTGACTGTGTTCTGCGTCTTTGATGGGACAAGCGTATTTTCAGGCCGTAGAAAATTTTGAATTACTGTATTTTCAATATCGCCCAGGACGTAAATTATATAACTAACACATAATATTGTAAAGTTAAATTCATTGTACATCTTTAGCTTTCCGTAAGTTTCGTATCGCGGTGTTGGAAACATCCATTATGACCTTGTGACTATACACCTTTACAGACGTATTATGATGAGTAACGTCTGTTTTGATCAAGTACTGAACACACGATCCGACGGTCAAACCTAGTACTACCATTAATATGACCTTATTGACACGTCTGCGTTTATGCTGCCTGCGGTATTAATGGATTGAGTTTTTTTCGTGTTTTAGTTCTAGCTAAGGTTAAGTTTAATCAGCTCCTCTCGTGCCCCCCCCCCCATTGGTTCTATAATTAGGAGAAATAGGAATTCGTTACTGCATGTTTAATTTGCAGTAAAATGTTTCTAGTAGGGCTGTGTAGACTGGGGAATGATAGAGATGAATAATCAGTTGAGTGTGATAAATAATGCCCTTGTTATATATAATTTAATTGATTGATTGGTACAAATTTACAGTCAGTTTCGTAGAAAACGGGAGGAAGCAAGTCAGCTGATTTAGGCAGCTAACCGGTTGCTAACCGGATTTAGAGTGTTTACATGTAACACTACACTGTCAACAAGTAGGCAATCTGCGAGTGTTCTGATAAGTTGGCCATCTATCCGAGACTTATCACAGTTACATAATGCAGTTTATTGACTGGAGCATTCTGCCGTCAACATGAGGGAAGGTTTTAACTTGGAGGCGGTGTTTTCCGTCATGCGATCAGAAATAGTGAATATGGTATGGCGGATTCGTACGGTTTAAGTAGTCTTTGTCTTACTAGTCCTGCAATATTATTATTTTGATTGGCATGTGCTTGTATTCTGCTTTTTCGCTGCTCTTACTTGCATATATGTCTACATTTTCACCCCTTCACGCTTGTAATTATTTCTTCCTTATTTGTAACATTTTTATGTTTGTGTTTCAGGTAAGTCATGTTTGTGGCAGTTCTGGCGGATCATATTACGTAAGTAGGATTTTCGTCTGTAAAACGATCACTAATACACGTAGTTTGTAGTAACCATTTCGCCTGAGGATCATCTAGAAACTCGTAACGTAATGTGCATGTTTTATACATCACTGGCTAGAATTAATTGTGTTGCTCAACGCTTTCAAGGCCACGCGCCAGTGCCATGCCATCTTGAAGTGTTATCTCCTGATGGTTAGCTATCAGTCAGCGAGATAACGGTTATCTCAGCGGAGAGAAGTTTCTGCCAACTGTAATCACGACGGTGGCTTTTGACTTTTGTAACTCCGTGGCTTTTGACTCGGCGGCCACGGAGAGCACGGGCGGTTTGCGTGTCAGACTCGCGTGTTCCTCGGTACTTCCACTCGCCCCTCTGGTGCGTGCCACGGTTTATTTTCCCTCGCCGTTACCCTTCTTCTTTGTTCCCGACCGGTTAATTATGCACAAAACTTGTTACCACTCGAATATACGCTGGCTGTTAAACAATCGCTGTGACATTGACGCTCAGAATGTTCTTCTCCGGCCCCTCCCTCCCTCCCTCCCTCGGGGGGGGGGGGGGGGTGTTTGTTCGTTACTTTACCGTCGTCAATAGGTCGCCGTAAAGAGTAAATTGTGTTGTAAAGTGATCCGCTACGGACTACATTTGATAGCCTATTTCTCTTTACGGCCCGTCTAACATGTCGCGGATAGCTCCTCAGCAACTGTGTACCGTGTCACAAACCGGATACACATTTTACTCTACTTCGAGTGTCACTAATAACGATTTGTAAAATTAGTTCATAGGATTTTACAAACTCAAACATTTTTTAATTGTTTGTTCTCTCGCTCCTCTTCCTACAAACGTTTCTCCAGAGATATCTTGTACAATTTGACATTTAAAAATGACGTTTTAATCTGTAGTGTGTGTGTGTTTTTTTTCAAACCCATTACAAATCGCACCAACTGTCCCCAGGTCGTATTTATTTTCTCCTGTGGTACGGCCTTTTACATTATACAAACCAAATGTTTGAAATACATGTATTTCTAATATTTTTATTTTTTTTTTTTTTTAAAGAGGTAAATTTAATAATAACAAAAGATCCCATACAATCTTGTAAAACTTTATGTACATATTTATAGGTTGCAATGAGTAAAACATAAAAATAAAATTTCAAATTGATAATTTTTATTGGACACACATAAACAGACCATAATGGCATGGACAAAGGTAAAATAGCATTACAATACCATTGGGACTTTGTGATTTGGGTGTAATCATTTTCCTCAAATGGGATCATCCAACCTACATTTTTCAATGTCGGTGCCTCTTGTATCACAATTAAAGATCAAAGTAGTAGTATTCATTAAACACAAATAGAAGTTCAAAGTATCGAATAGCTCATTGTCGAACAATAGTGACACCAAATTGAAATCGGCCTCTAATCAGGTGACCTTAAGGGGTTAACTCAGTAAATCCTGACCTTGTTTCGCCAAGCCAGTGTAACTGTTAAACACATTGTACAAAGACATTACCAAGGTGCTTCCGACTAGGCACGATTAAGCGGGCGCGGTGGCCTTTGCCCCGCCGCGGATCGGGCGGGAGACAGACAGGAGGATGATGGAACGACCTTCGCCCGCCTCGGTTTATGTGGGATCAAAGTGGAGAAGAGGCGTGTGGCGCGTCGGCGAGGTTAGGATAGTTGCGCAAATCCGCGCGTCTAGAATAGAATGGTTTTACGACTGCAGTCAGTGAGCGGTCGGTAGGAGAGGTGCCAACTGCTGACTGACTGATGGTAAGTAGGTAGGTTGGCATCACTGACTGGTACAAGTCAGGGTCACTTGCCATATCGCTTCCGGCAAGATATGGCAATCTGGTCCACGAGTGGTCACCGCTCTTTGGACGTCGACCAACTCACGCACCCCCTCCCCGTCACCGCTCACTCCCCCCCCCCTTAGCATTGGAGTCTGCCTGACATGACCTTGAGTTTTCTCCCATAAGAACGAATTCGGGTGTAAGCTCTTATTTTTTATTGTCGTGTTATGTATGATTAATACACATCCAAACGCTCTATAGTTTATTTTTGCAAAGTGTATATTTTAAAAATATTTTAACAATAAGTGCAGCTGAGTTTGTTATTTTGTTTTAGAATAACCCATAAAAATATCGAAAAAAATTTGGATGTGCATTAGTAAGTTATATCTTTAAAATGAGTCATCTCCCATAATTCTAAAACTAAAGACATGAGTGTAAAATTGCATACAAATAAATGTTGTTCTTGTGGGTAAAACTGAAGGTTATTTTACTACAGCTGGTTAAGCACCTTCACAACATGGTTTATGTTGTAATTTTATGTATAAACTAGTTTGAAAGTGTACTTAGTCTTTCTGAAATGCAAGTCAATTGGATTATCTGAAAGAACGGTGAGCATTGTGACAGAGTGTTTTGTATTTTTAGTACAGTAAACATTATCTGTGCCATCATTAATATAATTACAACGAAAAATACACACAATATTGGGATTTTGCTCCAAAAAATTAGCTTTGTCGTCAAACTATTTTCACTTAGTAATCGAAGAGCCGAGAAGTTTGTATGCATTGAGTAACCTGGGTTTTCTCGAAATCGGTACAGAAATGTTCCCTAAGGAAGACATCGATCGTCGCCGGGCTAGTTTTGGTGGAGGTCATCAAAAGGGCAAATAGGTATTAGATAATAATAATGTTTTCTCAATTATATGGCCTTCACGCATATGGATAATTTTAGATCAGCATCAGCTATTTGGCTGGCAGTCTCTTTATCTATTTGTCTGACGTCGATATGACGTGTTGTGTTTATTTGCTGGCGGTTGGTGGGCTTGCGGTACCAAATTAACATCTTTAGGTCTATATAAATCTATTTGAAGAAGGTTAATTCTGAAGCCACTTAATCGCAAGAATGTTGTAAACCAAACATTCGTGGCGGGTTATGTATACAAAGACAACATTTTAAGTTGGCTGAGAGGTAAACAATTTTTACACGTCCAGACCAACTCTTGTTGTTGAAGAGTCGGTTTTGTCGTACTCCAATGTTTTCGTGTTTTTATTTCAAGATTTTCATCTAACTTTTCCCATTACCATTTTGTTTGGTATGTTTATAAGTAACCAGTGTTTATTGAATCGAGTGTGAAGGAGTAAAATGTAACGTACTAATTAATATAAATGTAAATAAAAGAATCAATATATTGCAATTGTGTTGAAAATTGTTCCCGACAGAGACTTGTAAAGAGCTCAGATATTTTATCATTGTACCTCCGACCTTTATTAGGCAATCTCAGTGTCTATCTCACTTTTGAACCTGACTCGGCAGGGTCATCAGTTTCTCATTGTTTATGGACCACCTTTATCTTTACTGTAGTTGTCATTTATATTGAAAGTTTCAAGTAGTGTTATTTTCTTTGTTTAATTTATGTTTTGAACTGTAAGAATTGTGCTTTAATTTATTTCAGGAGTTTTTATTGTATCTCGCGTTCCAGTATGATACCAATTCTAGTCTCTCATGGCAATGTTTATCTCGATTAGTTCCAACCTTGAATTGATATCACGGTCTATTAAACTACGCCTACTCAACGAGCTTTTAATATATCTCAACTCACAATAAACAATGATTGATTACAAGATCTGTTCGTATGATCCAGCCCGATGGATGCGTCTCTCTGCCAGTAGTGTAACCCACTTACCGATTGCGTTAGTGGTGACCTTGGGCTGGCGTGTTGACGTGCTCTATTATCACCTGGGCTGTGGTGTGATAAGAGACAACCTTTACAGCCGCAGCTCCTACACGCACTCACCGGCCACGTGGGAACTCGCCAGCGCTAACGTCGTGCTGCGGTACGCAACTGGAACACGTGAACACTGTGTGATGTGCTACTCACCTGTCGAGTCAGTGGGTTCCGATCCCGACTGTACCCATTGTATCATAGCCGCAACAATAGTGACTCTGTTATCACGAATCTACTGCTCTGCCGCTGGTCAGCGATCCGGGTACAAAGACAATTCAAACCGCCAAAGGTAATACTAGGTCTGGCCATAGGAACGCGCTCTAGTGTTTCAGTGTGAGTTGTGTTTTATATTTTCTGTTTTCAGGTACTTTTCCTAGCCTAATCAGATATTGATAGCCGTCCTTGACTTTTTCCCCCGATCAAAACAATGTTAACAATTGGGAAAGATAATAATAATTATTTATTTATTTTCTCAATCAAGTATTACAAGGGTTACATAACAATTATTCTAGTACAAACTTAACTTAATCTGAATACCAAGTCTGACCAGTATAATGCAGCCGAATATACTAATGCAACAGGCTTAAACAGTAATAAAATTGTTATAAAAAACAATGAATACGATCAAAGTTAAAATAACAAAATACAGGTAAGAATACATTGCAAGCAAGGCTTAAAGATCGCATACTATGTTTGTTTACTAATTAATCATTCAAGAAATCTTCTACATTGCCCTTACAAAATAAGAAACATCTTATTAGTTTACAAAAAATGAACATATTTACAGCACCTGTGTTTTATAAACGAATTTTGTTGAATAGATAAGTTGCTAATTATAAGACTTTTTAAAAGCTAAAAGCAGTACTAATTGGTCGAGGTACATTAACGTTTCCGGTATTTCTTAGTTTGGATTTATATTCGTTACTGTAATTGCAGCCTTGACTTGTTAGAAAAAAGGTTGTAATGCCTTTCAGACGTACCGAAGACTGCATGAAACCTTTTCTACAAGAATGGGTTCTAGGATGCACAATGTTTGCGTCAACTTCTTTGTTGTACGATTATCTGCCTGTCTGTCTGCCGCAGGACAGGGCGAGAGTTACAATTACCTATAGATTTGTAACCTCAGCGAAGCCTGTTATAACACGTGTTGTGTGGCGTACTCATACCTTGTAGATCAATTGCAAGGTTACACAGACAGACACACACAATCAGTTACACGAGAGTTAACTCATCCAGTGCTGTAAACTGAATAAGTGAGCGTTCGGACTGTCATCCGTGGTGTGAGAGGGTCAGTCAGGTGGTAAATAGTTGAGCGGTACCAATCAAAGTTACGTGGCGCAGCCCTAGCGTCGGACCTCGGAACTAACTGAAGTAACCCCCGGACCTCAGCGCACTTCGTCCTTACGATGCCCTGTGTTGCCAATACAATCGAATGTGTTACTCAGAATTAATTAAGATATTCAATTGGTCTTCAATGGAAAAGACTCATAAAAAATTGGATAAATGCGTGTAAACGCTATCGTGATTACGGGATGTGCTACAGTTATATGTTAAAAAAACTCGACGTTTCGATAAAGGTTTGTGCCCTCTTCTTCATTTGTGAAATTCTAAAAATATTAGGTTAACCATTACAAAACTAACGATATTTCTCGAAACGTCGTACTTGTTTTAACACGTTACGATAGAAAATGTCACTCAGTAATAAACTATAAACAAAGAGATTTTATGAAGACTTATTACATTCCACATTAGCAGATTTTATTGTGAAATTCGTTACGGTTCATGCTCACTGTTTTTTTTTGTCCTTTATTGTCCAATTTAATTCGTCATGTAATTTAGTCAAAATATTGATTGAGATTCACAAATAAATCACAAGAAGAGCCCAATGTCAGAGTTACTATGAAATTTCTGCACTAGGCATGAAACGTTGATTTCCACTTGTGTTCCTACTCATACTACTCACCTTGGTTGTTCACACAATAAAGTGGAGCGCTACCACGTAATCGCTTGCTGAATTCTTAACTGAATAATAAACTAAAAGCACCGAGTTCACTTCTTTATTCCTTTAAAAGTTCCAGCCGAGATGAAGTGACTTTATCTCGCAGATTTCTCCAATTTGCATGGTAATTCGTCTATTCCGCGCTACCTCATAATTATTTCCTTACGACTAAGTTGGCCGTCTAGAACCTTGATTTATTCATATAGAAGTGATAGAAACGAACGTGAGAAATGTCTACTTCGACGAAAGATTCTAAACTCTGTAGAGGCGCCTAATTATATACTCTGTTTTTCCTAACAGAGCAGTTTGTACAGCCTACTGTAGCTATGGAGTATTCACGTCGTGTGTGTTGCTAACGTACTGCTAGTTGTTAAAAGAGATCGAAAATGAAGATGTGCAATTTTAATTACTCATTCAGATTGTATTTAACTCTGCTTATTATCACAAAATATTCAATTACCATATTTGTAGCGGTGATAAAGTGCTTTTAATTTAATTACATTACGTTTTTTAATCACATTTCTAACTGTACTTCATATAATAAACACTAGAAACAAATGACATTTACACAAATCAATCTGCATACAGCAACAGGATTTGTAAAAAAGGCTAGATTTTACAAATTACATCTTCATTTTATGTTCATCGTGTTTTGAGACGTTAGAAAACTATTCATGTCCTGAATATAAGCAGGGTTGTATACAGACTTGCTCAACTCGTTTTGGGACTCAGCCATTTTTGCTTATTAATTAAGTTTAGGCAGTTCGATATTAAGGTACAATTTCATTTTTTGTCGAGCATAAACCGTAGCCTACTTATTTAACAGTGACTCGATTTAACAGTGTTCAAACTTAAAACTGTAACATTTTCTTGATCGTTCCCTTTTTAAAGTTGTAAAATCGAATTCTTACTTGTATTCGCTTATTTATTCTTTTCTTTCAACAGCTCAATAAACCAAACGTTCCCGCAATCAATTGGACAATGTATATCAATTATAGTGTCGTTAACGAACCCATAATCACAGGATTACAAAAACGCAGGAGAGCGCTTGAGTACGGTAAGTAAATTGATACAGTATCGGCGAGGAGCACTTAGCTGTGGTTTTGTAAACATCCTTCGTGCGGTGAGTGAACCGATATTGTAAGGCACAGCATTTTTGATATTTTATTATATAATGTAATGTTCGTTGGTGCTGTAATTAATTACACATTAGTCGGTATGTAAATCGCATAATTCCAGTATCGTGTGGCTAGGTAGGGTGTAAATGAGTAATGTGTTTCAGTTACATTCGTGTGTGTTTCAATCGAATTTATCGCTCACTAATGGGCTTTATTGACTCACCGGTGTTGTTATTACTTCACATGACGTCAGTTCTCGGTAATATTTATAATTATTGAACTTATTCCCCCCCTCCTCACTCTTCACCGTCGACGCCCATCATTGTTTCTCTGCCGTCCCCATCTAGGAACGCCCAACGTTGAGGCGGTCACGTGATTAAGTGTTGTCGTATGACGTTCTTATGACTCAAACGTTCGCTTTATCTCCAAGAATTATTTGCTTACTTTTCTTCTCACTCACTAATTGAAAGATTAGTTTTGTTTTTATCAGATTAATACTTCATGTAGAGTGTTGGTACGCATATAGACTGTATGACGCACAGTAATAATCTTTCCTTGACTTACTGCCGATTTGAATACATTTATATTATATTTTTTATATTTGAAGCCATTTGTAAAGAGGAAACAGCAGCGTAGGGTATGAATATACATACCCTCGGATAGCGGCGCAACGCGAAATATCAAACACAGTAATTGTTCTAATAACATCCGAAAATGTTTTTGTTTGTTTGTTTGTTTTGCTTTTACACACAAACTATTCGACCTATTGTACTGGAATTTTACGTAGTCATTCTCTGGCCATATGAAAATGTTTTCGAAAATCCCCCTCTGGGTCTCTAAAGGTACGAAATATTAATTGAAAGAGTCTGTTAAATATAATCAAGTATTCCGTGTAAATATTATTTTATGACAGCACAACCAAGCTTTTAATTAATTTAAGCGCTATTTTTCATGGTTACAACACTTCTTATTGCGATCTTTTCTGCAACCACAGTTGAGCACACGTGTGAAAATATACTTTTAATTGTAAATCTTAGCAAATGCAGTGTTTGGTCTGTACTGTAATGCAGATATAAAAGGCAAAGTTATTATGTAACTAGTTGTCTTATGATAGAAGTAGGCTGTTCAAATCCATGTATGTGTGTATATATTTTCTTGATCGGGAAATAAGGCAAAATCAACATTGGAACAAATACGAATACAGGATTAAAGTACAATAGCCATAAAAATACACTTTTTAAGATTTTTTTGAACAAGGCAAACTAAACATTTGTGTTAGAAATATAATTCACTTGAACCAGAAGAGCTCATCAGTATCACACCTGCTAAGCTTGCGATATTGCGAGCGAAGCCGTGTGTAACTGCTAGTATGGAGTCGCATCGCATTCTGGGTAATTTGATCCATGTGTTAACATATATTTGATAGCGTCGAGTGTTTACGATCAGCTGTTGCGGAAGTCCTATAGGTCATAGGTCACCACCACAACACGGATTATTAAGAGTCGATAAGTGGAAACTATTAACACTCGTATCCTTGTGCCGTGCATATCATTAACAATTGAAACTTTTCCTACGAACTAACACTGCGGTATTCGTCCATTGTTCGGGAGGTTAATACGTGCGTCTATACAGGGTGTCCCGTAACTCTCCGGAAAAAGGTACATCACACTATTCCTCACGTCGACAAACATATTTCACCATATGAACGTGGGTCTGCGATGCTTAGTTCTCATCTGTCTGTTTGTGTGTAACAAAATTTTAATATCGTAAAAAGTAATAAATTAAATTATGCCAAATGTGGCTACAACTTTTATTATAACAACTTTAATTAAAGTTATTATAACTTTTTTATTATATTGGCGTCAATTCAAACTTTAAAACTTTGAATGTCGTAACAAACAGAATTTTTCTCAAGAATTGCGAGAATAACAGTTTTTATACGATTTATCACAAATCTAAGGACATCAAAATTATTTAAATCGAATAATAAATAACCGATTTAAACCAGATTTATTGTAACAAGACATGGCCTATATTGAGAGATACCGTTTATTCAGTTTATGTATTGTTGGCTATTTGCTGAGAAAAAGCGCTATTTTTAAGATATTCAAGGTTTAAAAGTCTTAATGGCCGCCATTTTGAAAATACTAAAGATGATTTAATTTGAGCAAAATTTGGTATTATTTATTATTTTTTAAGATGTTAATTTTTTTATAAAAACACATACAGACAGACAGATGTGGAAAATAAATATCGGAGTTGGTGAAATATGTTTTTCTGGACCTGAGCAATAACGTGATATACCTTTGTCCAGAGAGTTATGGGACACCCTATATAGGACGATAAGGCCCATATACGATGCAGTGAGGTGTTAATTGGGTTTAAAAATAAATTCGATTAGTTCGAAAGAAAGTTTCCTAGAAATCTGTTTATTATTATTGGTCAAATTATTCTAGTATCAGCCAATATTAATTTTAAGAACGTAATTTGGCTAAACTGTACGTATTTTTTGTATCGACATCACGCTCACCATGTCGAATAAAACGTAATTTACTACGGTAATTACAATTAAGGCCAATCTATAGTCAGGTACTTATATTTTTTACAGTAAGCACTTTACTTGATACTTGTTATCAACTTGCTGAGCGGCTGGTGCCCAAGAAAATAATTCCATAAAAATACACTTATAGCAAAAATTGAATATTAACAGGAATAGTTATAGAACTTGCTTAGCGGCTGGTACTCAAGAAAATGATTCCCTAAAAATACACTTATAATAAAAACTGAATATTAACAGGAATAATTCATTAACTCGCGAAATTTATTCATAGACGCCGTCACTTTGTGTATTCTGGTGCCGATCGTATTCCCTTGAACAGTTATTTCTGCTTCCAAAGTTGTTAAAGTGGAGTGGATGGATTAATACATCTATTAGTGGCCCACAAAGGACACAGGCAGGGACGTGCTTGGTGTGGCAACGGCCTCACTTTGATATTGACGTTTTCATATTTAATGCCTTAATGGTCCGCCAGAGATGTTCGGTTCGGGGGAGGCCTAAACCTTCTGACTCTACAGTCTATTCTCGTGTGCGTTCAGACGGGATAAACATAAGATGTGTGTTGTTTAGTAAGCAGTCTCTGGTACTTGGCTGTAGTTATTTACAGTGTGTATTTCTTTATCGTATAGTGACTGTATGTTGATATGATAACAATAGTTTTCAGGGTTTCGACAAATTTCAAAATATTATAAACGATACTTTACATGAAATAATAAACACGCACGCATACATATCAGAAACATATACTGTATACGACACGCACAGTCCCGAACTGTGTTAGGAAGTATTACTACGAAGATGGATATGTTTTTGTCAACTAACATTGTGTCCTTACCAAATTTGGCTGACAAATTAAAATATTTCCAAAAACGGATAATCTATTACGTGTTTAAATTCATTAGAACATAATAAACAGTGATACGTATGATATTGTATCATCGTGAACGTAACAGACTATCATTCCTTTGCTGACCTGGCTGTGGTGTTCATTCTTTGTGATTGTGCTTTATCCAAAAACATCTATACTACACTGTGAAAAGATGCGATGTTAGTTACGGGCTGTTGTTGAGGAGTTGGAGATCGTGTCGATGGTAAAATCGTGTCAAGACAGCATCTCTCGGCCAGTTAAAGTGTTTACTGCTGGCCACTAGCCGATATGGCGCCCCCGATATTGGGAGCCTGCTGACTTCGTTGTGGTGTTCACGCTTTGTGTTTGTGCTTTATCCAATAATATATATACTACACTGTGAAAAGATGCGATGTTAGTTACGGGACTGTTGTTGAGGAGTTGGAGATCGTGTCGATGGTAAAATCGTGTCAAGACAGCATCTCTCGGCCAGTTAAAGTGTTCACTGCTGGCCACTAGCCGATATGGCGCCCCCGATATTGGGAGCCTGCTGACTTCGTTGTGGTGTTCACGCTTTGTGTTTGTGCTTTATCCAATAATATATATACTACACTGTGAAAAGATGCGATGTTAGTTACGGGCTGTTGTTGAGGAGTTGGAGATCGTGTCGATGGTAAAATCGTGTCAAGACAGCATCTCTCGGCCAGTTAAAGTGTTCACTGCTGGCCACTAGCCGATATGGCGCCCCCGATATTGGGAGCCTGCTGACTTCGTTGCGGTGTTCACGCTTTGTGTTTGTGCTTTATCCAATAATATATATACTACACTGTGAAAAGATGCGATGTTAGTTACGGGCTGTTGTTGAGGAGTTGGAGATCGTGTCGATGGTAAAATCGTGTCAAGACAGCATCTCTCGGCCAGTTAAAGTGTTTACTGCTGGCCACTAGCCGATATGGCGCCCCCGATATTGGGAGCCTGCTGACTTCGTTGTGGTGTTCACGCTTTGTGTTTGTGCTTTATCCAATAATATATATACTACACTGTGAAAAGATGCGATGTTAGTTACGGGCTGTTGTTGAGGAGTTGGAGATCGTGTCGATGGTAAAATCGTGTCAAGACAGCATCTCTCGGCCAGTTAAAGTGTTTACTGCTGGCCACTAGCCGATATGGCGCCCCCGATATTGGGAGCCTGCTGACTTCGTTGTGGTGTTCACGCTTTGTGTTTGTGCTTTATCCAATAATATATATACTACACTGTGAAAAGATGAGATGTTAGTTACGGGCTGTTGTTGAGGAGTTGGAGATCGTGTCGGTAGTAAATTCGTGTAAAGTGTGCATATCTCGACCAGCTGCAAAGTAATAGGTGTGGCAATGCTGATAGTAGTAGACATGCTGACCGTGCAAAGTACATCGCTGCTAGAGTGCTGAGCGCAGGAAATCAGCAGCTTGGACACTTTTCAAAGTCTGCTACGAAACCTGAAATGCTAAACCAATCACTGGTGTCTATTCAGTATAAAAATCACTCTCGACCCGCCTCTGTGTGACAATTGAGTGGCACGCGCGACACAGCCTCGTGGCATAATTATTACATATTCGATACCGCGTATTGCGACATTACACGCCACGTGCTCGGCTCCCTCCTCTTCTATCTTCTCTGCAATGTGTTGTCTGATGTCGCATATTGTTTTGCAAGGTTTCCCATTGTTGTGTGTTCAGTTCAAATCAATGATTCACTTGACGAAGTATTGTGTCGAAAATTTCCAACAATGTTATCGGTATCTGAGTGCTGTCCGGGTCATTAGAATTCAATTTATTTCCAATATTTAGAGTGGAAGCTGTCATTAAACGTTATACAATGCGGTTGTTGGTAGCACTGAGTCATTGGGATGACCCGATCAGCCGACGAGATGATAAAGTGAGGAAGTGTCCGTCACAATTGTATCATCCGATGATTGCGTCACCGGCAACCGTCTATATCGTACAGTCTTAACATACTGAATCAACGCCTTGTAACATTTATTTACATTCGTTTATTTATAAGATTAATTGTGGTAATTAAAAACCTACAAGCACCACTTCTACGTGTAAAAATAAAATAATATCTTGCCATGTTGCTTCCAAATTAGAGCAACAATGATATCTTGGGGTGGGCCTAATGCTTCCAATGTTCTTTAGAATTTTGTCAACGAACAGAATCATTTAGTACAAATTTAATATTGACTTTCCTTCACGTCGATGTCGACTCACACGCGCGGCGTGAGCATCTTGGACTGACATTGCAGCTGTAGTGGTTGTAAAGTGAAGATTAGTAGACTAGAAGTCTAAAACATGAATACTGGAAGTACTCAAAATTGTACTGATAGTTAAAGAGCACTCGTAAACTCGCCTAAAACAAAATCACGACGGTATTAGCCATTTATCGAGACACATTATAATGACGACAACGTAGTCTAGTCACCACATTTATTATCTGTATTTATCTTCCTGATAAAACATCATCAAAGGTAAGTTTATATTACATTCAAATTAGGTGTCTCGCATGGATGGGCTAATTTATAACACGAAAATACAAATTTTACTTACGGACAAGGCGTGCGAGATGTTGCTTGGCAGCGACAAAGTTCGAGAGAGAAAATATTATTGCGCGTACAAATTAAGTTATTAATCCGTCGAGTTTCAAGAACATCAGATTAAACTAATGCTGATCAATAACTGGTAACAGGGTTGCGAAAATATGTATTATATGAAATGTAACTAAATAACGTTACATAGTTTAGAAAGTTTTGCAATCGAATCAGCAAAAAAAATGTTTACCATCTGACATTGAACTAGTTCTTCAGATTCGGTCTCGCAGGTCAAGTGTCATATGACGACTAGTACCTCGGGATCAAGTTCCTTGCATCTGTAGTAGTAGTAGTTGTGTGAGGTGATAGACGGGGTGTCATCACATAGCCCAGACCAGAGCAGAGCAGGCACACATGGTCCATTACCACGTAGTTAGATGGATAATTGCCCACCAGCTGTGGTTAATGTGGTGTTGCTTCACCGCTACCAGATGGGGCTTCCTTGTGTTTTCTCAGAATCGAAGGGGAGTCCCCGCTAGACTCAAGATCACTGAACAATTATCCTATCAATCTTCTCTTGATTGTAGCGTTCTGTAAATTTTAATAAGTTATCAACTTCGGCGAGTTTAAAGGTCCATAATGTTGTATATGGACAGTAATCTGTGTCCAATGAAAGGCACAGCATGGACATAGGTCGGTTTACCAGTTATTACGGATTATTAACATACTTTGCAACGTCTGATTTATGATGATATAGCCAAACTATTGGTATTCTCTCATTGACGTTAATACCATTGTGTAAATACAAGTTTTTGGACCATTCGATGATTGTTTAGTGTTGTGGGAACGGTTGATTTGCGATGACTACGGATTGCCTCCGATGCACGCAAGCAATAATCTTGCCCCTTTCAAGGCCTCCCGACCTGCCCCCACGGGTTCGGGGAACTTTAGTTTTGCATGATTGCTATGATTGTGACCGCGTGGTGTGGGGGGGGGGGACTGCCGCCAGCACATCTGGACCGGTTGTAGGTCGGCGGTTCCTCCTTATCTCATACAACCCCGACCGTGGTGGAGGCTATCTCACTGCGCACATTAACCAGTAATGGCCCAGGCCAAGTTAGTGCTTTCCGAGAAGTGGTTCTACGGATCACCTCATTAAAGATGCAGGTCTACCACTACACCAACAATTCGGCGCGCGGCGATCTCGTGAGTTGAGACGTGAAGTTAGAGAGAACGTGAATGCTTTACCGTCACATAAATGCTAATATTCCATAATTGCAATACCTTGTATAGAATGCATCATTAATACACCTCGTAGTTATCTGACATCGTAATATAAATGACAGCATTAAGACTGAGAGGTTAGACTGTAAATTAAAGACTTACTAGTATTATGAAGACTGAAATTGAAATGTTGACTATCTGTTTCTATTAGTATGTTGAAACACGGTTTCAATTAGGTCAAAACAACAACACTAACTATTGAAAATTCTTAAATATTGAAAACTCTTATAGCCTATATATATATATAAAAACGATAAAAAAGGAATTGTCAATAAAACAAACAACGTGCATTATTGTTATTAGGCCTACTGCACACTGAACGTAGTGTTAGCCGATGACGTCATAGAGAATGTTACCAACTTGCGAGGTACGGGGTCAGGAGGATCTGCGTCATAACTGAGCTCGTCTTTATGAGACACAAGCATTCACATGCAACAGCGGTTAGAATTATATTGCATACTGGACAACAGGTAAGAATGTTGTGTTGGCCGCTGACGTCATATAGAATGTTGCCAACTTGCGTGGTACGAGGTCAGGAGGATCTGCGTCATAACTGAGCTCGTCTTTATGAGACACAAGCATTCACATGCAACAGCGGTTAGAAATTATATTGCACACTGGACAACAGGTGAGAATGTTGTGTTGGCCGATGACGTCATATAGAATGTTGCCAACTTGCGTGGTACGAGGTCAGGAGGATCTGCGTCATATCTGAGCTCGTCTTTATGAGACACAAGCATTCACATGCAACAGCGGTTAGAAATATATTGCACACTGGACAACAGGTGAGAATGTTGTGTTGGCCGATGACGTCATATAGAATGTTGCCAACTTGCGTGGTACGGGGTCAGGAGGATCTGCGTCATATCTGAGCTCGTCTTTATGAGACACAAGCATTCACATGCAACAGCGGTTAGAAATATATTGTACACTGGACAACAGGTGAGAATGTTGTGTTGTGTTGGCCGCTGACGTCATATAGAATGTTGCCAACTTGCGTGGTACGAGGTCAGGAGGATCTGCGTCATATCTGAGCTCGTCTTTATGAGACACAACACACAAGCATTCACATGAAACAGCGGTTAGAATTATATTGCACACTGGACAACAGGTGAGAATGTTGTGTTGGCCGATGACGTAATATAGAATGTTACCAACTTGCGTGGTACGAGGTCAGGAGGATCTGCGTCATATCTGAGCTCGTCTTTATGAGACACAACACAAGCATTCACATGAAACAGCGGTTAGAATTAAATTGCACACTGGACAACAGGTGAGAATGTTGTGTTGGCCGATGAGTAGCTGACGTCAGGAGGATATAGAATGTTGCCAACTTGCGTGCGTGGTACGAGGTCAGGAGGATCTGCGTCATATCTGAGCTCGTCTTTATGAGACACAAGCATTCACATGCAACAGCGGTTAGAAATATATTGTACACTGGACAACAGGTGAGAATGTTGTGTTGGCCGATGACGTCATATAGAATGTTGCCAACTTGCGTGGTACGAGGTCAGGAGGATCTGCGTCATATCTGAGCTCGTCTTTATGAGACACAACACAAGCATTCACATGCAACAGCGGTTAGAATTATATTGCACACTGGACAACAGGTGAGAATGTTGTGTTGGCCGATGACGTAATATAGAATGTTGCCAACTTGCGTGGTACGAGGTCAGGAGGATCTGCGTCATATCTGAGCTCGTCTTTATGAGACACAACACAAGCATTCACATGCAACAGCGGTTAGAATTAAATTGCACACTGGACAACAGGTGAGAATGTTGTGTTGGCCGATGACGTCATATAGAATGTTGCCAACTTGCGTGGTACGGGGTCAGGAGGATCTGCGTCATATCTGAGCTCGTCTTTATGAGACACAACACAAGCATTCACATGCAACAGCGGTTAGAATTATATTGCACACTGGACAACAGGTGAGAATGTTGTGTTGGCCGATGACGTCATATAGAATGTTGCCAACTTGCGTGGTACGGGGTCAGGAGGATCTGCGTCATATCTGAGCTCGTCTTTATGAGACACAAGCATTCACATGCAACAGCGGTTAGAATTATATTGCACACTGGACAACAGGTGAGAATGTTGTGTTGGCCGATGACGTCATATAGAATGTTGCCAACTTGCGTGGTACGGGGTCAGGAGGATCTGCGTCATATCTGAGCTCGTCTTTATGAGACACAAGCATTCACATGCAACAGCGGTTAGAATATATTGTACACTGGACAACAGGTGAGAATGTTGTGTTGGCCGATGACGTCATATAGAATGTTGCCAACTTGCGTGGTACGAGGTCAGGAGGATCAGCGTCATATCTGAGCTCGTCTTTGAGACACAACACAAGCATTCACATGCAACAGCGGTTAGAATTATATTGCACACTGGACAACAGGTGAGAATGTTGTGTTGGCCGATGACGTAATATAGAATGTTGCCAACTTGCGTGGTACGGGGTCAGGAGGATCTGCGTCATCTCTGAGCTCGTCTTTATGAGACACAAGCATTTACATGTTACAGAAGCATATAATGTCATTGTAACAGTTTTTATCTCCTAATAAAAATGTGCGAATAGCAACATTCCTAAAGAATAAACTATTGTTGAATTTTATCTTAATCTCTCACAGTTACTGTTTTACATGATAAACGTGGAAATAGTCAAAAGTACACGGAATCATGATAAAGTTTCTAAGTAAAGAATTAACATCAGTATTGATATATTTAATGTTTCATATAGGAACAAAAATAAACAATAACGATAGCATCTAATAAGAGACTTTTTCAACAATATTTCTAATATCATTATCAGTAAAGAAATAGCTTCCTTCGTTTTTTGTAGGCCAATAACATTTAAATTTTTGTTTTGGGTTAACACGGTTGGCGATACGTCAATGAATATGGAATGTGATATTTTACCAGATGATTGTTGCTCTGTAAACATAATCTTGCTTACATGGCTGCTCTGTTGGGATATGTCACAGTTTGTTGTAAACATGACTTCTGGTAATGATCAGTACACATTACCGTGTAGCTAGTGGACAGAATTTGTAGAACTGTTCAAAATAATTACAGAACTGTCCTAGTGATCTAATTATTCCTCGTGGAACATAGATGACAATCCAGGCTGTTTTATTCTTTTTGTTTTTTATAACATTTTGTAGTGTTTTTCAATGCTTTATTAGAATGATGTGTTAACTTTCGATCCCAACTTCCGTATTTATAGTTAATTCCATGTATCTCCGTAAAGCCGTGCGGTTTTTGGAACAAAATATATGTATAAGAATTTGGTAACCAATTGTACGGACGATTTAAAATTTAATTACGTTTTAAAATTTAAAACTTGAGGAAACTATCACTTGAGCCATTACAAAATGATTAGAAAGAATAACATTTTAACAAATCGGTGAACAACGTATAATCGGTAGCGTTGCACCTAAATGTGTCTCTATACTAATATGCCTACCGCTCGAAATATATTGTTGAGTGAGTAGGATGGCTGTATGGTTTCACTTTATTACTTTTAATATTAGTTGTGTTTGTTGCATTCCTTATATGTGTATGCATTTCTTTAACATTTCCTTTTAGTTAATGTTAGGTGTATTTAGTTTTATTTGTATTTTACTAGCAAGTCTCAGCCGTGCGGTTGCAGTAGTTTCGCCTTGTTGGCACGTTGTAATAAACGTGTTATTTCTGGAAAACGTATTAATTTGAACTTATTTAGTCAGATAATTGAAGGAAATTTGTTGAAATTGCTCATCTTTAGTATAAATTGTCTTATAATTACAGTACTATTTTTATAACTCGCATAAAGACAGAAAAAAGTGTGACATTTTTTGCGTGCATAATGATTATCACAATTATTATAATTTAGTTTATTATATGATTAATACAATTCAATTAAGTCTTATGGTTGGAAACTGATTAAAGAAGGAATATTTTTAAAAGTATGCAGAACAGACAAAATAATGCTCTGTCCTAGCTGATACTGTTGTATTCCTAGAATGCAAGCGCAAGTCAACCACTTGATGTGGTTCTCAGAAAGAAATAAATACTTATTTCAAATAAATAACTAATATGATGACATAGTAGAATTTAAACAAGTACGGAATTGTTTGTAACTTTCAAATGCGGGGCAGTGTCCTATATTGTATTGCTGAATTTGCTCAGATTTGTATTTTTCTAGTTAACTGTGTAGCATTTTTAACCTGGATCAGCAAATATTTATCTTGACGTGAGGGTTGGGTCGGACGTGACGTGGTGAAGGCCAGCAAGCCGGCCAGTGAGAGCCCAAGTGTCTGACCACATTGTAGATTGGAGGCTGGCGCCAATCGTGTACACCCAGCAGGATCTGGCAAGACGTGGTGCGGTCGGTGACTGGGGACAGTGTCGGGGGCGACCAGAGCGTGAGCCAACGCACTTGTGATGAGCAAGCGGGCACAAATAACCAACTGCTGCCAACTGTTCCGGCATCGAGGCGGTGTATACCCCCGTTCTCTACTTTACCCTTGGTTTAGTCGCCAACTCGACGGAACCGTACGCAATTTATACACGAGGAAAAAAGGTTCTAGCCGTTATTGCAACTTCATTGATTTGGAAAAGTATTTGGAATTTTCACTATCTTACTAAGCAGTGTCCTGGGGGAATGGCAGTAGAACGTTACTTCGTTAGGAATTTGAACGGCACAGACATTCCGGTTTGGTTAATTACGTCAGTATTGTAAACATAGCTTCAGTCAGGATTCCTGGAAATGTCCTGTTGGTAAATTGTTGCTAGAATGTGTCGGTTAGGTTAGTTACGTCAGTAGGTTAGTTGTGTAAACACCACACCTCAGTCAGGTTTGCGATAATAGTACTGTTGTAAAACTATTAATAGAACGCGTAAACAATTAATCTAATCTCTAAAAACATCAGAGTAAACATAAATATGCTCGCTAAACTATTATAGTTTTAAAGTCTGTCTCGCTATTAGACAAGTCAACTTTCACCCTAGTGTTTCAAATGCGTAAATCAATCACGACCTGACAAGATTGCCTAATGCTTCAAAACGGCCTATTTGTGTCGTGTGTGTTCTTCTCAGATAAAAGTTTCTCAAAAAAAGTTATGGTGTAGAATACATATTGTTCTTTTAATGTAGTTTGTATACTGACAGTTCTTACTCGATTTGTTTCCATGAAACGTGTAAAGTATAAGACGGTTTTATTTGCCATGAACGGTAAACTTTCAGCTTGCTTGAGATAACTTTCATATTAGCTAATGAAATATAGTTGCTCACGATATTGCCTCTCAAATGATAAACATGCGGCTGGATTGGACAAAGTTCCGATATATATATATATATATATATATATATATATATATATATATATATATATATATATATATATATCAATATATCAGCAAAATAAAATAAGACAACGTAATATTCGTTGAGTGAAGATGTTTATTAGCTGCACACGATATTCTCGCTTCAAGTCACATTCCCTTTTTGCGTGTTCCAGCACGTGGTCTTGTCCGTGCCGGGAGTGCCGGTCAGTTACTCTCTCAGCACATGCTCTCCTCACTTGTTTACCGGCCTTGATTGCGGTCTAGAATCGTCACTTAGTATCGTTTTACACGTCCGTGTAGGCCTACTCTGCAAGCCTCAGCAGAGTAGCAATGTATTAGTTGGGCTGGACATTTAGAGTGGTGTAATAAATGCCTGGTTGCGCTGTCAATTTGTCGGCCTGGTTTACTATCGCAATCCGGAACTGAATTAACCGGATTACTTAATAATTACAGACCATCCGGTTAGTCCATACCGGTGGGTAGACATCACTTCGTTAGCTTCATTTAAAATTCTTACAATCGATTTGTAGATAAAGTATGAAAATTGAAAACTCGGTCTTATGATTCAACATTAATATTGTTAATAAAGGAGGGCGTTTCCGTGGAGAATGGTAGAGGTGGGGGCGGAATGTACCTTATTATTATATTTTTAGCATTAATGTAATTTACAGAGTCTCCGAAAAAGAATGCCGGGTTTTTGAACGAACTTTACTTAAAAACAATTCAAGATAACTGTATGATTTAAACGTCAAATTGAAGTTGATGTTTTCCGTGTAGCATGGGTGGAAACGTTGACTCAGCATGCGCAGAACAGCTGCGCGGTGACTGACACGCCTGGCGCCAGGAGGTGTACAGTGTGTTCTGTGGTAAGCAGAATTGAAATCGATTGTTAGTGTGTAACTTCGGTTTCGAGTTACGTATCGAGGTCAAAATTCGCCAGATGATAAAGCAATTCGTCGCTGGTTTAATCAGTTTCATGACAAACGAAATGTTGAAAGGACATTCAACTAGCCTACCATCGATTGTCATTATTGGTCACTATAAAATCAGTATACAATATTTCTATGCATTACAAACCTCCTTATTAGGTTATGTTTGTTCTCCACATTCCATAGTGTAATATATTATTTAAATAAATATATTTTATGCATAGATGTTTGATATTAAGTTTGGTTTTAAAACTAGAACTTTTTAGTTTCAGGCTATGGTCGTGCATATCCTGTCGATTTAATTTTTTGTAAAAAGGAAATTTAATAATTAGGAGTTCATCGATATGGAATAATTGGTTAGAGCATTTTAATAATTACAAAAATGACAGTTTCTGGTTTTCTTGGATATTATATGATTGATTAATCGTGACGTAAATCAGTAAGCGTACATGTTTCGTACATTCACTTTGGAATGAATTTGTTCCGTAGTAATGTTCTGCAAGCCGCAATATGTATGTTCCATGCAGACTTGTTAAGCGTTCCTCGTTTGTGTAAATGGCTTGTCACAACGGCTAATAAAGTAGAACGGATTACTGTCTCGCGCAAGCCTTCGCGTTTACTGTTCTTCAGTTTGATCATCTACATCCATCTCTGTGAACTGTGTGGTTGTCTTCTGTTGGTTTCTGCCTATTTGTGTAAATCAGTGGTGTACAAACTTTATTATTCTATCAGCAGTTCAAAGTTGTAACAATCTAATCCAATAGCAGCTGAGAGGGAACGAAAAAAGAATCGCGAATTAGCTTTTCTGTCTGTGCATTGGTAAAATGCATACGAGAACTGGTGCATACCTCCTGCGACATAATGAACTGTCACAAAACTATAATGAGACGTCAGCGCTTCAATGGAGTTCCGGTAGTATTCTGTTTGTTGAAAAGTTATTGATAAAGTTCGTTTCCAACATCGGTTTGTATCTTAGTGAAATGTTGCCCTAGTTCTGTTCGGTTCGATATGCCTTCATGTAACTCCGATTAATTTAACATACACCTAAATGGAATAAAATACGTGTATGGAGGTAAAAAGTATTACGGTACAGATATCTGTGAATAATATAATCAAATAAAAACTAGCCATTACAATTAGGATAAGTACAATGACAATAAACTAGTCTTTTACTGCATGAATATTTTTTCGTAACTTGAATGCAAAACCTTTTTAATTATGAACTAAATACATTTTAGCCTTTCCAGTATTTTAAACGAGACAAATACTATTATTGGAGAAGCTATTAATCTAAACCAATCAAAACTATTTTATGATTTAAAAAAATATTTTTTAGGTAGAGTGGAAGTGTACTGTTATCTGTAAAAACAACGATTTTCATTGTTGGTGATACGTTGAAAGTTTTGATGTAAAGTTGAGCGTTTATGTTAATCAATGTACCATAACAACGTTTCTTTCAATGTATTTCTCCTCTGATGAAGTTTTGAAGTATTGGTTGGAAATTCATATTAATTAGGGGAGGACCATTTACCTAAAATGTAATTTTTTGTGGAAACAGCATTCTTAGGCTCACAATAAGGAATATATTAATATTCTCAAAAACCATCCTGCCACTTCCCCCTATTTAAAGTGACGAGGGTGAGGATATAGAATACACGTATTTGGTTCGCAGCTTATATTTTCTGATACATATCTTGTAGCACTTCTTTAGAGTGTTTTGAAGATTGTTGCTAACTCAAAGAACCGTATTGTGGTTATCACTGTTGCTGTGTTGCCTGAAGATATAAATACATTTATTAACCTGCAAGGGACAAACCGTGATTCTTACTTTGAAAGTAATTTTTCTCTTCCATGCAGTATGTGCCTACTACGTATATGCACAAGTGTGCAAATTTGAATTATCTATATCGTAAATTTGCAAAGATATCCTGCAGGCCTGGAGAGAAAACAAGAAAAACTGAAAGTGTATCATTGATAGCATACATTAAACTGACTTACTTTCAAATAAACAGTTGGATATGCATAAGTGGATATGTCATGTCTTTCTTTTGGGTGACTTGTAAAATACCTAGTCAAAATAATTTAAGTGACATCTTAAAGTTTACACACGAAGTAATGAAATATACTCGTTATAAGTTCAATATCATTGCGTTGTTAATAAACTTGCATTGCTTATTATTTTAGGCTGTAAACAAATTAAACCGCAATTTAATTATAAAATATTAATAAAGCGATAAGAGGAGGGGTTTTGAGCAAGAGATAAAAAGTACAAAGGAGCTTTAAAGAAACTTGCACTTGGAGTATAACTTTAACAATTTTGTTACAAGAACTTCCAGTGACTGAACAAATTACTCGGCGAGCGTTTATTCAGAGTTCCTACAGTTTCACAATACAGTCTGCCGCTTGTAACTTGTAAATGAATTTGTTTTATTCAGAGTTCCTACAGGCTCACAATACAGTCTGCCGCTTGTAACTTGTAATTTGAATTTGTTTTATTCAGAGTTCCTACAGGCTCACAATACAGTCTGCCGCTTGTAACTTGTAACTGAATTTGTTTTATTCAGAGTTCCTACAGGCTCACAATACAGTCTGCCGCTTGTAACTTGTAACTGAATTTGTTTTATTCAGAGTTCCTACAGGCTCACAATACAGTCTGCCGCTTGTAACTTGTAACTGAATTTGTTTTATTCAGAGTTCCTACAGGCTCACAATACAGTCTGCCACTTGTAAAAGAATTTGTTTTATTCAGAGTTCCTATAGGCTCACAATACAGTCTGCCGCTTGTAACTTGTAACTGAATTTGTTTTATTCAGAGTTCCTACAGGCTCACAATACAGTCTGCCGCTTGTAACTTGTAAATTAATTTGTTTTATTCAGAATTCCTTCAGGCCTACAATCCAGTCTGCCACTTGTAAATGAATTTGTTTTATTCAGAGTTCGATTGAAATGTCGGCTAGTTATCAGTAAGAAATCAAAATCGCACTGCTGTAGTTTAAATTTGTTTCTCTAATGTGGTTTAGTGCCTATGTATATGTATGGGCCATGGAAATAGTTTTTATTAGAATTAACAATTAAGCATTATTGGTTGGTACTAATTGTTATATTTCAGATAAAAAAGTAACCGTGGTAAATATACATTTATGTTAGTGCTTATACAATGATCTGATATTAAAAGTGTCATAATTAACTATTAAGTAATTAAAAACGTGTTAGTAATAAAAAATTGTTTGTTCTTTATTTATATAACAGTACTTAGAGTAGTGGTATTCGAAACGGAAATAAGAACAGAATGCGATATAGTTGGAGCAGAGCGTTGCAAGGGGAGGGGGTGTATTCTGAAAAGTACATCGCTACATCCGACAGTCTCGGCATTTCCACTTGTCCGGTCGTGTTATTGTGTCCTTACAATTCACGGCTTCGACAGGCTCTCGCCTCTCGATAGAGCTTCTTTGACAGGACGTTTCTCTCATTCTGTTTGCCTTCACTAGCTTTGAGTCTTGTCCAACGCAAGTTGGGAATTTCCTGTTTGTCGATTTCCTAAAACGCTTTTTTCCGTTTGTCAGACAAACGTACGGGTGATTAGACGATTTATTTGTATTTATTTTCTGGCGTTCAGAAGACAATTTTGAATTCTAGTATTATCGTATGGGAATGTGTTGTATAATTTTTGTATGGGCGAAAGTCAATGTTAGGCCGTTGGCATAATCCGTCAATATAGGGCGTTGGTTGGTTGTTGGCCGTGTACATCGTTATGTACACTAACAGCATTTAACTAACGAGTTACGTAGTGTCGTCTTACAGAACGAGACGGGGGAGTCGTGGACGTTAGTGTTGTATTCAAGGAAGTGCGCACATTTTTGTGCGTAACATGTCACTTACAGAGTGTTTCAAGTTCTTTCTTCGTTAGTTCTCCATCAAAGAATGGTAGGTTTAGTTATACATTGTACTTGTCATTGTGTGCACTAAAGTACAACATGCCTTGTTGTTGATCTTCGATCGATTCACCAAAGGGTATGATGTAACAATCAGCTGATTGATAGCATGTTGGCCAGTTCATATGTTTTGCGCCATATTATTCCGTAAGGTGTGGCATACAGATCTATTATACAAAATTAAGAAATTTTTGATCCCATTCTATTTTTCCAATACAATCTTATCTTTCAAACAGTTCATTTCAAATAAAATATTTTTATGTTCTTACTCAGCTATATTTAGTAGAATCCGGAGTTCCTCAGGGAAGTGTACTTGGTCCATTTTTATACTTAACTATATACCGCTTACCTCCCAGAAAATGAACATACTCAAATTGCGTCTTTCGCAGATGATATTGCAGTTTTACAGTCAACAAAGACCATTTTTGAGATCTTATGACTTACAACGGAGCTTAGATGCAATTAATAGTTGGTTTAAGACATGGATAATCAAAATTAACGAAAAGAAATCAGTTCACATAACTTATCCTTGAACCTGTATGGATATATGGTGTGCCGTTATGGGGCACAGCAAGCAACTCATATCTGGTGATACTGTATCAATTAAAATTGTTAAGATCAATTTCCTAATCGCTTTGGTATGTATCTAGTAAAACGTTAGATCATGATTGGTACACCCCAACAGTCAAATTAGGAATCATAAAATTCAGCCGCTATTTATTTCAAGATTAGTTAATCTTAAATCACCTTGCGGGAAATCTACTTGATAATCCTAAAGATGTGTACATACTCCATGGATCTGCAATAAAGGAACTACCTATAATGTTCTTGAATTAATTACGTTATCGTTGACAATGGGTAACATGTAACCCAATTTTAATTTGTTAATATTGTTTCGGTATATAATATTTACTTATCGCTTTTCTCAAACTGCAATAAATACAAATTTACTTAAAAAAAATATATCATATAAATTCTACATTCCAAGGCTCTCTTTCATTCACTCTGGTCAGTGATAGTTGTAGTAAGGAGCTGATCGAGGCGTTACACAATCGTAACTTGTTCGTTAACGCATTTGTGTCGTCATTACTTCATTGATAAGACAAGAATCTGTACTGTCTTACTTCACGTTATGTATGTTTCTTCAGCCTGTACCTTCTACCCATTGGAATGTTGTGGAAACACTATAATTCCAGTAACTGTTAAATTAAACCCTTTTAGTGCCAGCGTTCTAAAGTAGGATTCTGAATAATTGTATTTTTATTACGTTTTATAAACATTTTTTTAAATGCTTTCGATATTAAAAAAAGCATGATAGTTTCCAAACATATGTTGGAATCACAGCAAAACAAATTTGCCAATAATTACTTTAGGATAATAAACATGCATTAAAAAATAACACGCAAAGTATTAACCTTTGGACTTCTGTTAAATTGTTTAGCCTTTCATTCTTCAATCTGTATCTACATACATGTGTTGATTGTTAATTTGCAAATGGATCATTATTGATTATTAATAGATTGTTAATAATTAACATAATTTCAAGAACAAGATAGTACTCTGATGTGTGAAGATATTTTCCAATGTTGACACATTGGTATTTTTATGACAAGTATTGGAACTAGTAGGGTTTTACTACCAAAAATAAATCGTTTTCCAACTAAGAAAAATTTTAGTAATTTTTTAGTTAGGAAAGTAAATTTTTTTTAAATACGAAACATGTTCGTCAAAAGTGGCTAGTGATGACCAGCATAGATGTCAAAAATTATACTTGGCACTAAAAGATTTATTTAAAAGCGCTGGTTCAAATTACAATGTCGGGTTTCACATTAGTCCTCGAGAACTATGTCGCAGAACATTCGTGAACACACCAAACAAATGTTCGTCTGCGGGGACGTTCTTCTACCGACTCCCAATTGTCGCCGAATAATGGTAGCACAGAGGCACAGCATTTTCTCCAGATAAGCATATTGAGAAGCAGCATCAGCGGTGGCGCGTCTCACAGATGGCTGCCGCTCTGTCACCGTCAGCCAGCTATTGTGTGCAGCATATGTCTCTTCCTCAGGCGTTATACCTGATATATCGTTCACATCTGAGCAAACTGCTGAGCTGTTCACCTTCTCTAAATTAACATACTGGTAATACGTTCGTGATCATTTTCGTTAAAGTTTACAATCGGAATGTTGTGAATTTATTGTTTTATCAATGTACAGGGTGACAGACAATTAAGTCTCAGATCACTACTAAATTTGGCATATCCTTACTGGTAATCTAGTAAATCACTTGATTGTGTACCGTACATAGTGATCGGAAGTCACCTTTCGGGAACTGGCCGTCGGGGGTAAGAAGATAATCTTTACTGACAGCTAATGTTGAGTTGTACATAATTTTGTAGGTCTAGTTGAACTTAAAACAATGCCGCAAACCGGACTTCAAAAGGTTGATCTAGTTGGAAGAAATTGTTGTTTAAGTTTATACAAATGTTTAACTAATACTTTACCTGTTACCAAATTGAAGGGAATACTTTTTTGAAACTAATTTAAATGTAGGTGATCAAAATGTGCCCCCCCCCCCCGACAGTCTGGCAATGTGTTAACCGGCTATAAATTCGTTTTGCGTTTTAAATCTATTCTCGCGGAATAGCTTGAGCTTCCTGTCCGAGTTCGATCACATATCTTCTCGACATTGGATGTCATTTAAGATTTTCTTCTCACCCCCGACCGGTCGTCCTCCAGAGGTGACATCCAATGGCCATGTACACAGCCAAGTAGCTTGCTATTACCAGTAACGGTATGCCAAATTTGGTTGTGGTATCCTTTGTAGTTTAAAAGTTTTAAAGTCGTCGTGAGACTTGATTATCATCATGCATTTACAGGTATTTGGTTGTGGTTAAGAGTGCGTCAGCATTAGGACAGTCGACACTGTTGATTATGCAATTATTACGCGTAAATAAGCATTTTTCCGGGATATAACCACAGACTGCATTTCAAATCACGTGCAGCGAGAAGAAAGGTGAGTGAGGAGAAATCTCAACATCCAGATGTGCGCGCACGGTGCAGAAAGTAACATCAGATTGAGGCACCAGTTTTTCCGGAAAGTACAGCGCTGCAGCCGCCATCTTGCCGTCTTTCCACTTGTCCAACTTTATTATTGTACCCTTCGCACCTCACGGCCTCCAAAGGATCGTCGCTTTTGTTCGCTCTCGCTTAATGACTTGCTTTAACAATGTCTTTTTTCTTTTTGAAGCTCTTTTCCTTACGTTTTCATTTTATATATTCTCCTTTAATACTGATATTTGTTTTAACAATGTGGATATTTTTTTAATTACATCGTTCCAAAACTGTTATGTAAAACGTTATAATGAGTTCTATGAACTCTAAACCTTTCTTTAATTTATACTATTTTAAATTTCGACAGTATAATGGGCTTTTTTCTTTCTAATTAGGTACTATGCGTCTAATGGCACTAAACTGTATTATTTGATTTTATTGTTGCTTTATATGTATGATTTTACCGTTGTGTATAATTTATTGATTCACTTTTGCTTCTTGCAAATTTTTAATATCACCCGAATTCAGCTGATGGTGATATATTTAGAGTGTTTTTTGGAAACGTAGTGTTGAGTTAGGGCAAAGGAAAATGCATTTTGAATTGCCGAAGCCCTCTGTAATTTAAAGATTGTGGGTTTCTTACGATCGGCTTTAGGAGAAAATTTAATTTACCCCCATTTTCTGGACGGAATATCATGGGTACAAATCAGTCATTTATCTAGACCACTGTGAGGTCCGTTGCCTTCATTATTTGGCTCAAAGGAATTGTTCAAAATAGACTTATTAATCTCTTTTACTATGAAGACCATGAAATCTAAATCTTTATTACTATCATACGGTATGGTTTCCTTAACCATAACAACCATTGTGTAAGGTCTCATATTTAATTTGGTATACACGTGTATCGAGTGTTCGTCTACGTAACATCGTGTAGGTTAATACACACAACAATAACCAAATCATTCGTACGCCATCAATGGGTAAATGGAAGCCCGAGATGAATATAAGAAGAAGTCGAGTGTGTTAAGTATGTTTACTGTCGAGATAACGAGAACGCGTTGCCACAGCGATATCTGGAGGCGTTATGTAAGTCCGAGCCGCCACACCCCCAGTCCCGTGCAGTATTGACTACTCTATTTCCGTCCCTATTCCGCTAATAGGATTTATCGCCAGGTGATCGAAGACCTACTTTGTTGATGTTGGTGTTTCTTCTAGGCGCTCGCCCACACGCCCAGACCCACCGCAAACCGACCTGCCGTCTGTCGTTTATCTTAATTGAATTAAAAGGTCACGTTGGATGAACAATTGCGTCTGACCGACTTCCATGATTGAGTTTGTAGTTTTCTGTATGCAGCTTTACCGGCGATGAAAACCATCTGAATGTTGACAAAATATCGTACGGAATACAGTGACGACGTAGAACAAAATGTAAGTACTACAAGCCGCTGGAATCAGTCCTCGAACAAACGACTACTCTTGCTGTCTTCATTTTCAGACAGTGATGAGGCAATTTGTATTCCGAAACACGAGTTGACGCTGCCGCTTTAAATTTAAATGCATTTCCGAGTGTCGGCTTTCTGGGGAATTGCGCTCTCTCGTTCTGAGGCAGAACCGCCGTGTTCCTTATATCTTAATCCGAGTTCAAATTGTTGTGTACAAAAATAAGATAGGACGAGTTACGTAAACAGTCAACTCTACGAACTATGTATACCCTGTTTACCTACAGCTTTATCTGTCCCTGCAAGATCGTCATTTACAAACTATCTATTTTTAAGTTTACTATATTTAGAATCGCAGAAGTGACAAGTTTATTGTGATAGGAATTTGTAGGTTACTGCCTGAATTGGTGATGAAATCTTCAAACATGCTTGTTTTTTTTTTAAGGTTAGTCTTGTCTGTATTTGTCTGTACGTGCCGAGATGCAATACGATGCAAACAAGTTGCTAGGCATCTCCCGCCCCACACCATTGCAATCAAAACATGTGCAACTGTTACAGATCTGTGGGTAGTGAGTGAACTTGCTACCTTTTTCCAAGACCAGGAATGAACATTTCTATTTGTCATTTCTCATTTGCGGGATTAAGAATTTGCCATACAGTGTACAATACACCTTATAGAGGCTTTACGACTGTGCAAAATGATTCTATACCACGAATTTTGTAATTCAATTCAGACAATAAGTTGGTTAATTTGGCGATCTAACCATGTACCTAACCATCAACCTATTGATCGTATTCTTCCTCATTTCTAACAAATCCAATTAAAACATAGCAATATTTATGTGGATCACCCAATTTATGTACCTATTCCAAAACCTTTTCGTTTTGTTTAGCTTCAGTGTGGGAAACGACAACGAGTCACCTAGTACATTGTAATTGATTGTTATTCAGAAATATGTGTAAACTGCTATTGTCAAAGCGACGATAGGAGGGTGGGAGAGGGTATGGCCCGTCAATTTATGTACCTATTCCAAAACCTTTTCGTTTTGTTTAGCTTCAGTGTGGGAAACGACAACGAGTCACCTAGTACATTGTAATTGATTGTTATTCAGAAATATGTGTAAACTGCTATTGTCAAAGCGACGATAGGAGGGTGGGAGAGGGTATGGCCCGTCAATTTATGTACCTATTCCAAAACCTTTTCGTTTTGTTTAGCTTCAGTGTGGGAAACGACAACGAGTCACCTAGTACATTGTAATTGATTGTTATTCAGAAATATGTGTAAACTGCTATTGTCAAAGCGACGATAGGAGGGTGGGAGAGGGTATGGCCCGTCAATTTATGTACCTATTCCAAAACCTTTTCGTTTTGTTTAGCTTCAGTGTGGGAAACGACAACGAGTCACCTAGTACATTGTAATTGATTGTTATTCAGAAATATGTGTAAACTGCTATTGTCAAAGCGACGATAGGAGGGTGGGAGAGGGTATGGCCCGTCAATTTATGTACCTATTCCAAAACCTTTTCGTTTTGTTTAGCTTCAGTGTGGGAAACGACAACGAGTCACCTAGTACATTGTAATTGATTGTTATTCAGAAATATGTGTAAACTGCTATTGTCAAAGCGACGATAGGAGGGTGGGAGAGGGTATGGCCCGTCAATTTATGTACCTATTCCAAAACCTTTTCGTTTTGTTTAGCTTCAGTGTGGGAAACGACAACGAGTCACCTAGTACATTGTAATTGATTGTTATTCAGAAATATGTGTAAACTGCTATTGTCAAAGCGACGATAGGAGGGTGGGAGAGGGTATGGCCCGTCAATTTATGTACCTATTCCAAAACCTTTTCGTTTTGTTTAGCTTCAGTGTGGGAAACGACAACGAGTCACCTAGTACATTTTAATTGATTGTTATTCAGAAATATGTGTAAACTGCTATTGTCAAAGCGACGATAGGAGGGTGGGAGAGGGTATGGCCCGTCAATTTATGTACCTATTCCAAAACCTTTTCGTTTTGTTTAGCTTCAGTGTGGGAAACGACAACGAGTCACCTAGTACATTTTAATTGATTGTTATTCAGAAATATGTGTAAACTGCTATTGTCAAAGCGACGATAGGAGGGTGGGAGAGAGTATGGCCCGTCAATTTATGTACCTATTCCAAAACCTTTTCGTTTTGTTTAGCTTCAGTGTGGGAAACGACAACGAGTCACCTAGTACATTTTAATTGATTGTTATTCAGAAATATGTGTAAACTGCTATTGTCAAAGCGACGATAGGAGGGTGGGAGAGGGTATGGCCCGTCAATTTATGTACCTATTCCAAAACCTTTTCGTTTTGTTTAGCTTCAGTGTGGGAAACGACAACGAGTCACCTAGTACATTTTAATTGATTGTTTATTCAGAAATATGTGTAAACTGCTATTGTCAAAGCGACGATAGGAGGGTGGGAGAGGGTATGGCCCGTCAATTTATGTACCTATTCCAAAACCTTTTCGTTTTGTTTAGCTTCAGTGTGGGAAACGACAACGAGTCACCTAGTACATTTTAATTGATTGTTATTTCAGAAATATGTGTAAACTGCTATTGTCAAAGCGACGATAGGAGGGTGGGAGAGGGTATGGCCCGTCAATTTGTGTACCTATTCCAAAACCTTTTCGTTTTGTTTAGCTTCAGTGTGGGAAACGACAACGAGTCACCTAGTACATTTTAATTGATTGTTATTCAGAAATATGTGTAAACTGCTATTGTCAAAGCGACGATAGGAGGGTGGGAGAGAGTATGGCCCGTCAATTTATGTACCTATTCCAAAACCTTTTCGTTTTGTTTAGCTTCAGTGTGGGAAACGACAACGAGTCACCTAGTACATTTTAATTGATTGTTATTCAGAAATATGTGTAAACTGCTATTGTCAAAGCGACGATAGGAGGGTGGGAGAGGGTATGGCCCGTCAATTTATGTACCTATTCCAAAACCTTTTCGTTTTGTTTAGCTTCAGTGTGGAAACGACAACGAGTCACCTAGTACATTTTAATTGATTGTTGTTCAGAAATATGTGTAAACTGCTATTGTCAAAGCGACGATAGGAGGGTGGGAGAGGGTATGGCCCGTCAATTTATGTACCTATTCCAAAACCTTTTCGTTTTGTTTAGCTTCAGTGTGGGGAAACGACAACGAGTCACCTAGTACATTTTAATTGATTGTTATTCAGAAATATGTGTAAACTGCTATTGTCAAAGCGACGATAGGAGGGTGGGAGAGGGTATGGCCCGTCAATTATTGAAGTGGCTGTCCGAGCGAGTTGATACCCCAGTTCTGTTCTCGACCACTTAATATCTGTCTTGTATTGTACATCACTCAGCACTAATGCCACTTATAACATTCTTAGTCTTTGTGGACAAGTTAGTGCAACATTACCGTATAGGGCCGTACTTGAGATGGAAACGTGGCTTTGTTTATTTCTATTCTAGACGCCCGCGCCGTTAAGAAAGTTCTGTGTGCGTATCTTCTATATGTGTTGAATGTGACCATTACATCATTGCCTTGCCATTCTGATCTCATCCGGTGATGGTTACCTACTAATGAGTAGACTCCCCGCGACCTTGGCCCGGCGACAGTGACGTCATAGCACGCCCGTACCACGTGACTCCACCTGTGTCAAGGCGGCTAGAGCAGCTTGGTCCCTGCATGTTGATGTAACATTCGTCGATCGGGGTCGTCTTCTACTAAATTAAATTATCATTTTATGTGACTGTAATTTTTTCATACAGCATACAAATACAGAATTAATATATAGATAAATAATATCAATGATATAGTAATGTGGGTTAAGTAATTTCTTATCTTTATTTAAAATCTTAAAGTAGGCCTACATAATTTTGGTCACAGCTTTCTTCAGCATATTGGTGCTGTATATGGTGTATTCTACAAGAGTCTATATGTGTAAGGCAGTCGTTTGGTCAGAGGTAACCAATTTTTAGAACTGCAAATTGTATAGGAGTCCAAATTGTATAGGAGTCAAGTGAACTGATACGAGATAATGAGTGTGGACGCAATGTGTATTAGTCTAATCGTGTATGGACTACTGATATTTGTTAAAAAATTAATATTAAAGGACTATGGCATTCTAGACGACGCGACGGTCTTATGGACCGGTAAAAACCAACAAGTCCCGTTCTGAGTTACTTTCTTCTTATATCGTCTTAAGTTATGTGCTTCGTCACCTGCAGAAATAACAATAAATCATTATAATTCCTTAAAAGAACACTATGGCAACGCTTGATTGTCAGAGCTGTAGAAATTGCGACGCTGTTGATTTACTGGAGCAATATTTATGTCGAAGAGCCTTGGGAAATCATTAAACTTCAGGTCGGACGATACAAACTGTCTTGCTGTCTGGTGGTGTTTGTTACGTTGCAGCCTATGTTGAAGATTTCCATAGTTGTATTTTCGTGCAGGGTATTTATATTAAAACGTGGGCTATGAATTTTAAGCTAAAATTGATTATAACATAGGTCATTCTTAATTGTAGAACGTTTTGTATTGGGTCCTACTCATTGTCGTATACAAATAAACAGGTATCTTATTCTTAGGAGGTTCTTTTTCTCACAATTTAATTGAAGTTGTTAGTTTATAGTCGGATCTCCCAATACAAATAAGTTATAATTTTCTAAGGAATTGCAATAAAATACTAATTAAAACTTAAATTCGACTTTTATTGCTGTAAGATTGAAACATAATACGATTTTTAAATTTTGAAATATTTGCTAGTTTTACACAATGTATTTTGTGAAGGTTCGGATTTACAAGGTAGATACAGGCAAAACGTGACAGTATTAAATCTCGTACTGAACAACTAAGGGCGCTCCCTACTCATTGATTTGTGGTGTTGTATATCTTCACCTGTTATTTTCTTGCATTATCAATAGACGGCACCGTTTGCGGCGAGGGACGATAGGGCCGCTTGCCGTGCTATGAATGAAAGAAGGCCATGCAATGACATTTGGTATTCTGTACCCCCCCCCCCTCGAAGTAAAGTACGACCCCTGTTTTATTCACACACTCTGCCCGTCTTATCATTTTATTGTCGTTTTCCACCCTTCCCTTAGTTTAGTCACCAATACCTTGTCACTTATGACTGCCGCCCCCCGCCCAAGTAAAGTGATTGTTTTCTTTTTATAACGAGTCATTTACACATGATAAATTTATCACGAAAACAGTCGTTTGGAAAATTGCTGAAATAATTTTCGTTTATTGTCTATTCTTTACTTTTAATTTATATTTGGCTTTGAACTTACATATTTTAAGTCATAAATGGATTATTAGTCTATGTTCATTAATGTATTTTTTAACGTTTAAATGTGACTCATGTACAATTTTTTTATAACCGTATTTGTTTACTTATATGTTGTTTTCTTTTCAGGTAAGCATTGGTTTGTCTTAAAGCACTGCCATTACCGTTCCGTTGTAAGTACTAAATTTAAAACCTTATTACTAGTACTTCGCTGACACGTTTGGATCCAGTCACACTGATCTAAGGCCTATTTAACATTGCATTTGTTTTAAAAGTATCAGATAACGTATCTAATTATGTTTTGCTATTAAAACAGTATAGTCATATTCGTAAGATCATCAAAGCAAATTTTAAATTAGGTTCTTATTCATTAAAAAGCAATGACATTTTAAAACCCTAAATCTGAATATCTTAATATATAAACATCAATTATTACTTATTTTACGATAGTACATCTGAAATAAAATTTATTTACAAGTAAATGACAAATTGGTGAACGAAATTATATCGGAAATAATTAAAATGACATAGTACAATTGCTGTAACGTTTACATAGATGCTCAATGGTTAATTCAGAGTTTTTTACAGAGGATTTCAAAATATTTTTTAATCCCAAAAAGATCACTGAAATTACATGATAAGAGTTCTGCAGCACAGCGTATCTGGCTGCTTTATTTTCAGTCGACGAAGAAATACGTCACTAAGGTAATTACTTGTACACGTACATTAGCAAGTGAATTTTATAAAAAAGGATGTTAGGTTGTTGGGTGCATTGATAATGAGGAACACTCACATAGCTCGGATACCGAGGTGGACAAGGGATTGGTTTTATTACTAAACCCTTACTAACTGGAGAGTGACATTGTCGCTCCTCCATTCTCGGCAACTGTACGTGTATTGTTGGTGCCGTATTCATTTCTGTTGAATGGACAACCGACTCATCTTATTGGGTCTCAGAAGTTAGATTGGTTTGAGATAAATCTCTAAGAAATTGTTAGTTCCTTTACTGCCGATCTGTACCTAGAGAGACCGTCTACTCTCTGTGTGCTTCTGCTGCAGTCAACGCGCTAAACTATTGTAGAATAACGGTCTAACTGTAATTCTTGTTGTAGTATACGCCGGTATTGCGTTACCGGCACAATAAGTTTGATTATTCACTTCCACTTCCATTTTAGTGTTAAGAATTTATAATATCTTAGTTAAAACATTCCGGATTTAAAGTCTTGCACTTTTCTACAGCGATTTCTTCCGCCCGCATAATATTAGTTGACTGTGAACGATTGTAAAATCGATTATAGGTGTTTGCACTGTATAATAATTGTCATAAAGCATCAAATGGTGTTTCCAGCTGCTCAGCAGATGTCAATTCAATTGCATTGTAATATCACTGTAATTGTCTGTTAAGGCACTTACACTAGAATACATAATTTAGTATAGTTTATATTATTTGATGCCGCTCATAAGGCATCTAAAACTGTTTCGTTTCGCTAGTTTATGCCCGACAACTCTTCGCCGAGACTTTGTTCTCTTTGTGTTAAAATAAGAATAGAAGCAGAGAAAAGGATGTCGCCCGTCGTCTGGGCTAAATTGGGCGCGTAAACACGGCTGAGTCACAAACATGGGTGTCCATCGTCTTGATGGTTCAGAGCCGTAGATGTAAGATTGCGGGCCCTGCGCAAGAAAATTCATTTAACCTCAATTTATACTGTTGCTTTGGCGTAAAACATGCACAGGTGAAACACACTGAGTCACAAACATGGGTGTCCATCGTCTTGATGGTTCAGAGCCGTAGATGTAAGATTGCGGGCCCTGCGCAAGAAAATTCATTTAACCTCAATTTATACTGTTGCTTTGGCGTAAAACATGCACAGGTGAAACACACTGAGTCACAAACATGGGTGTCCATCGTCTTGATGGTTCAGAGCCGTAGATGTAAGATTGCGGGCCCTGCTCAAGAAAATTCATTTAACCTCAATTTATACTGTTGCTTTGGCGTAAAACATGCACAGGTGAAACACGGCTGAGTCACAAACATGGGTGTCCATCGTCTTGATGGTTCAGAGCCGTAGATGTAAGATTGCGGGCCCTGCGCAAGAAAATTCATTTAACCTCAATTTATACTGTTGCTTTGGCGTAAAAACATGCACAGGTGAAACACGGCTGAGTCACAAACATGGGTGTCCATCGTCTTGATGGTTCAGAGCCGTAGATGTAAGATTGCGGGCCCTGCGCAAGAAAATTCATTTAACCTCAATTTATACTGTTGCTTTGGCGTAAAACATGCACAGGTGAAACACACTGAGTCACAAACATGGGTGTCCATCGTCTTGATGGTTCAGAGCCGTAGATGTAAGATTGCGGGCCCTGCTCAAGAAAATTCATTTAACCTCAATTTATACTGTTGCTTTGGCGTAAAACATGCACAGGTGAAAACACGGCTGAGTCACAAACATGGGTGTCCATCGTCTTGATGGTTCAGAGCCGTAGATGTAAGATTGCGGGCCCTGCGCAAGAAAATTCATTTAACCTCAATTTATACTGTTGCTTTGGCGTAAAACATGCACAGGTGAAACACGGCTGAGTCACAAACATGGGTGTCCATCGTCTTGATGGTTCAGAGCCGTAGATGTAAGATTGCGGGCCCTGCGCAAGAAAATTCATTTAACCTCAATTTATACTGTTGCTTTGGCGTAAAACATGCACAGGTGAAACACACTGAGTCACAAACATGGGTGTCCATCGTCTTGATGGTTCAGAGCCGTAGATGTAAGATTGCGGGCCCTGCTCAAGAAAATTCATTTAACCTCAATTTATACTGTTGCTTTGGCGTAAAAACATGCACAGGTGAAACACGGCTGAGTCACAAACATGGGTGTCCATCGTCTTGATGGTTCAGAGCCGTAGATGTAAGATTGCGGGCCCTGCGCAAGAAAATTCATTTAACCTCAATTTATACTGTTGCTTTGGCGTAAAACATGCACAGGTGAAACACACGGAGTGCCATCTGGAGTTCATCCCCATTAAAGTTCAAGTCCTCTCCTCGAGATTTTTGGGCGCCAGTTAATTAATAATTACAAACGTCTGTTGTCATTAATCATTAATGCACTTACATGGCATGTGTCAATCTCTAGGCTGGTCACAGGCCGAAGGAACCGGCCTGTCTGACTGGTGGCAAGTTTTGATACGTTACACAATGCGTGGTCTCCCCAAGGTCTGCAGGTTTTCCCCACTGGCATTTACTGTAACAGATTAAACGATTCGGAAGTGGCTCCAGATGTCTTCTCTTGATGGTGTGAAAGTCGATTTTCAAACTCTTTCACGGCCTTTTTTCGGTCGAAGGATGATGAGAGTTGTCTCATTTTGAAGGTACGATACATTTGGAAATGAACGCTTTTTAGTTTGTCCTGTAAAGAGTGTACTTTTAAAGTGCATAATAAAATACAACAAAGTTTAAAGGTTCTGTATCTTAAATAATCATTAGAAACATCAAAAACCCAAAAAAGGGATTGTATGCGCACTCGTGACGTCTTTAAAATGAGACATCTCATAATTCTATGACTAATTGAAGTTAAGCATTGTTCTTATACGACTAAATCAATATGGCTACCAATACAGCTGGCTCCTAAGTGCTTGGCTATACCCAGTCTCCTGATATACATACATTAGGTTCTTGCTATCCTGTAGATAATAATATGTAAATATGTTGAAAAAATTCGTGAAACTTGTTGAGTATTTAAGACATTTTCTACCATCAACGAAATGTCGATATTTCAATCAATTTGTAAATAGTTAGGTTTTGTTCGAACTAATATATATGTGAGCAAATAACTAATAACAAAAAGGTTAATTCCGTGTTCAGATTGATTCAGAGTGTTTACATGGAGATATTTAAAAAACTTTAATTGAATGTCTTTAATGAGCAGCAAATGATTGATTAGGCTATTTAACTTAATATCAGCTCTATTGTAAACGTCCAGTCGACCAGATGAAAAATCGTTAACTGTTGTAGTTCGCGAAGATTCCTGGATTCATTAATATTGTGAACAATGACGTCAACTCACCGAAGTGTAAACGTGTTCAAATTTGGAGATAAAGCACAACGAAACTGCTGCTTGCTGCTGACGAGTAGATGATTGTTCTTGGATAGTGCTTTAGCCATAGTAAGCGATGTTTCATTTTAGAGCACAGCGATTCCGCTGCTTGCTGCTGACGAGTAGATGATTGTTCTTGGAGAGTGCTCTAGCCAGTGTAAGCGATGTTTTATTTTAGAGCACAGCGATTCTGCTGCTTGCTGCTGACGATTAGATGATTGTTCTTGAAGAGTGCTCTATCCAGAGTGAGCGATGTTTCTTTTTAGAGCACAGCGATTCCGCTGCTTGCTGCTGACGAGTAGATGATTGTTCCTGGAGAGTGCTCTAGCCAGTGTAAGCGATGTTTCATTTTAGAGCACAGTGATTCTGCTGCTTGCTGCTGACGAGTAGATGATTGTTCTTGGAGAGTGCTCTAGCCAGTGTAAGCGATGTTTCATTTTAGAGCACAGCGATTCTGCTGCTTGCTGCTGACGAGTAGATGATTGTTCTTGGAGAGTGCTCTAGCCAGTGTAAGCGATGTTTCATTTTAGAGCACAGCGATTCTGCTGCTTGCTGCTGACGAGTAGATGATTGTTCCTTGGAGAGTGCTCTAGCCAGTGTAAGCGATGTTTCTTTTTAGAGCACAGCGATTCCGTTGCTTGCTGCTGACGAGTAGATAATAAATTGTTCCTGGAGAGTGCTCTAGCCAGTGTAAGCGATGTTTCATTTTAGAGCACAGCGATTCTGCTGCTTACTGCTGACGAGTAGATGATTGTTCTTGGAGAGTGCTCTAGCCAGTGTAAGCGATGTTTCATTTTAGAGCACAGTGATTCTGCTGCTTGCTGCTGACGAGTAGATGATTGTTCTTGAAGAGTACTCTAGCCAGAGTAAGCGATGTTTAATTTTAGAGCACAACAATTCTGCGAAGTTTGCATGAATTAAAAATCAATAAAATTGCAGTACATTCTAGTTTCAAACTTGTTCATTTCAACCACTCGTCATGTTCCAGTAGCACTTGATCTATTTTTGCCATTTGAATTTGCCGTCTATCGGTTCTCAGCCTTGACTTTCTTGATCTCCCTCTAATTACTTCAAACAGTAGTTTATTTCATTAATTGAATTACAGGAAGTGACGTGTTCTGGTTTATATTCATTGGTAAACATTTCCAGAGTATAAATAACTTGTTATTGCTGTCCTAGTGGACAGGAATTGTTTGTATCTTTCTTCTAGGGGGGAGGATACATTGAACCGTCGTGGCGCCATTCACTCTTCCTTACCTTACGTCAGAAGCTTATCTCACAAATGTACCTCGTAACTTCGAGCTCTCCACTTATTACCAACAACTTGGTCTGCTGAATATCAATTTTATTTTGGGGAAACTGTGTTTTTCCTGTCTCGGAATCAGATTTTCCAAGACTCGGATAATAATGAAAGTGTTGACGGTAAAGTCCAGTCGACCAGATGAAAAATCGTTAACTGTTGCAGTTCGCAAAGATTCAATAACTGTGCTTCCTTCACGTGTGCGTACCTTTGTTTCTGTGTCCGTACATTTACTTTAGCTGGTACAACTTAGTTCTACATCCTCTTGCGTAAATTTCTTTTAAATGTACAAACACACATTTTTGTGATTCCTTTCTCTTTGATCACTTTCTTTGAAAGTTATCGTTTATTTCATTGCTTAATGTTTAGTGCAATATGATGTACATATAAGAGGATCTTACGTAAGTTGGCGGAAATATAAAAAAAACGTAAAGAACGAAATAGCTGTTTCCCCTTCTATATGGTTAAACAAGTTATGTCAAAATATCGTAAGGAATGAAATAGCTGTTTCCTTCTAAGCGATTAAACGAGGTATGTCAAAAAATCGTAAGGAACGAAATGGTTGTTTCCTTCTAAGCGGTAAAACGAGTTATATCAAAATATCGTAAGGAACGAAATAGCTGTTTCTTTCGTAGTGGTAAAACGGGTTATGTCAAAATATCGTAAAGAACGAAATAACTGTTTTCCCCTTAAAGTGGTTAAACGAGTTATGTCAAAAAATTGTAAGGAACGAAATAGCTGTTTCCGTCTAAGTGGTAAAACTGCTTATATCAAAAATTCGTAAGGAACGATATAGCTGTTCCTTTCTAAGTTGTAAAACGGGTTATGTCAAAAGATCGTAAGGAACGAAATATCTGTTTCCGTCTAAGTGGCAAAACTAGTTATATCAAAAATTCGTAAGGAACGAAATAGCAGTTCCCCTTCTAAGTGGTTAAACGAGTTATGTCAAAAAATCGTAAGGAACGGAATAGCTGTTTCCTTCTAAGTGGTAAAACGGGTTATGTCAAAAGATCGTAAGGAACGAAATAGCTGTTTCCGTCTAAGTGGTAAAACTAGTTATATAAAAAATTCGTAAGGAACGAAATAACAGTTTCCCCTTCTAAGTGGTTAAACGAGTTATGTCAAAAAATTGTAAGGAACGAAGTAGCTCTTTGCTTCTAAGTGGTAAAACTAGTTATATCAAAAATTCGTAAGGAACGAAGTAGCAGTTTCCCCTTCTAAGTGGTTAAATGAGTTATGTCAAAAATCGTAAGGAACGAAGTAGCTATTTGCTTCTAAGTGCTGAAACGAGTTAGGTGTCTCTCCACATTGATACGGTACGTGTACAGTATTACGAGTGAATTAATATAACATTTATCAATCTGTACGAAATCGAGAACGGAATTGGAATAATTTTAAATTAAAAGCACATTCCAGTTTTTTCAATTAACATTTTAATTACACTCGATGTGAATAATAATGAATTCAATTTATGGCGGGCAAACTCTGCGGGTCTTAATTATTAATTAACACACGTCCTCATGAGCTTCTCTCCAAATATTTACATTTCTCAGTTCGTTCTGTACACGCTGGATATATAACACAGCGCTGTACGTGTACATACACAGTAACGACGGCTTTCGATATTCTCATTAAAACTTCATGTTTTTTGTGTATAATGTTGTACATACACTGTTTAAATATACAAAGTGGTTTTATGAGGACTTTTATTAAAAATAATTTGAACGCTGAAAGTAATATTACATTTGTGAACTACGTACATTAGATTAAACGTAAATTAAACTATAAAACGAGTTAAGTTAAAATACTATGAATTATATGGTTATAACGTAGTAAAGTAAGTAGATTAGGCCGAAGCCGTAAAAATATAGTATTTTTCAATTCATTTTTAAAGTGCGCCTATTTTTTAACTGCCATAACACTGGTATGATGAAGAAAAAATACTTCTTGATTTTGAATATTTGTACTATGGTATAAGTATATAATAATATAAACAAGATGGCTAAATATTCTGATGTTATAATTGAAAGATGGACGCTATTGCGTTATCTACGAAGAGGAGGATGACATTTCCTATTGAATTTTATACATAACTAACTGGTTTTAATTTATTATGAAAGCTATTGTTTGTAATACTAAAAATGTAATATATAATTTCAATTAATGTCGTCAGTTTGTTGGCTACTGATCAAGTACCTCATGAATGAGAGTTGTTTTAAAAAGATTGATAATATCGTTTGGATGATATCCAAACTGTTACTTGTTTTCGATTTGTGGCAGTTTTGTACCGTAACGTTTCTTGTCATTTGTGTAAATTAAATTACAAATAATCCATAACTTCTGAAGTGCTCTTTGTGCTTGCCCTAGTTTTATAAATTGTTTTGGTTAGGCTACTATATATTGTTCTTTTTATCGTTATTTACATTTTAAATATTTTAATTTTTACAGTGAGATTTATGTGTCACTAATTAAATAATTGCAGCTTTAATAAGTTTATGGATGAGATTTTTTAATGTTTAGAGAATACAAATTAGTTACAGCCCTCTAAGTTACCTTTACTGGAGACAATGGAATTATTCTATAATTCTATGAGGATTGGTAGCATTTGAAACAACATTATATGAACGTTTACAGTATGTACATGAATTTTGACTGATGCGACTGATATGTTTTTTTGTTTATAAAAATGTAATTTTCGTGAGAAAAAAACTTATTAAAAACGACATTTTCTTAAATTATATTTAATTAAAAATTTAAATTCCTGAAGTCAAAAATGACTTATCGCTTTCGAAGCTAGCTCGTGTTACGTAGTGTGCAAATTTCACACTTTTAAATCTTCTGACGTTTTTGTTGGGGCCTATTTATAAAATGTGTCAATTTCTGACTTTAAAAGCCTGTCACTCCTCGTAGAAGAAGCAAAAACGTCTTGCACTAATATTTCTGTCTGCAGGAAAGGTACTTTAAAAGGATAAGAATTTATAAAAAAAGTTTTTTTAACCTAAATTGATGGCACCACGCCAACATTAGCCTGTACAAACCCAAGGTCTAGAGGATTAAAGCTGCCAACTGTACACTTTCTGGATGTTTCCTGCTGTTCCGATAATTTAATTATAGGTACATGAAGGTTGTAATAGTGTTTGGAAAACTTGGAGTGATTTCACATTTTTTCCCTTTATTTTACTGGAATTGTGAAAGTATACAACTTAAATTAATGTCCTGACTATTGTGTACAATCCGCATGACTCTATTACAAGTTGTATGTCGAGTTATTTGTCGGGAACGCCATTGTTAAGCCATTTGCATGCCCTGCTGTCAGCTGTGTTTGTAACGATAATTGAGTAAACTGTGTAATTAATTGAAGTGACGGTACGGTGGTTACCACTGCCTATGAGTAGCGTACACGTATCGAGTTCTGATCCTGAACCATGTTGTTTGTTAACACGGTTACGTAGTAGAACTCGCCGCGCGGAGTATAAGTCCATTCGCCCGTCGCATTTAGTTCCCTTGGTCGGTTCGCGTATTAAACTGTACATAATGCACAGATTTCGTAGTACATGGCAATCGTGTGTAAATTACTAATCCCAGTTGATCGGGAAAGTTGTCTTAAAGGGCCATTCGGAGTGAATAAATCGACCAATCAAAGTGTTGCGTGGTTTGCTCTCATCCCGCCAGTACCACTTAGCCGAAGGAGAAAATTCCTGCCAACTCCCCTCCATTGTCTTTTAATGTCAAAGGTAAAACGTTCGCTGAATTGGCTGTTTTGGTTTTACAGAGTTGCGCTTCATCAGGAATTTGCTATTATTCATAATGTGTTCATTAAATTACTCAAGGTTTTTTTGTCGTGTGAAGGATTTAGGTTCAAATAAATTAGTTTCTTCAAAAACGATCCTTTCGCCAGGTGTACACTTCCAGGCATTCTCAAACTGCAGGAATGTGCTGACGCTGTTCCCTAAGGATGCGCGGACGTGTGAACGTATCCTTCTGCCGGCGAGTGAATGGAGGCTCCAGAGCTTCCAGCCTCCTCCGGTGGCCGCTGTATCGATCCCCGGGCAGTCGGCGTCTGCGCGCCACTTCCTCGCCGGCCACACCGACAAGACACCCACTCTGTACCGGGAGCTGGCAGTGCGGTGCCGTGTCGTTCTTCCGTGTGTCCGGGGTCGTCAGCAACCGAATTGTCCTCGGCTTTTTTTCTCCTCCCAGAAACCCTCGCGCCGTGTGTCCCGATGTCTGTGACGCGTCCACCTACTACTCAACAGCCACGATGAATTTCTCATGATACACTTCCCTGTTGACGTCTTTAGTACGAGAGTACTTATGCGATTATTTCCCCGAGAACCGGTCCGAGTGGCAGACTTCATTCGCCCGGAGAGTTGGACAGAACGGATATCGTACTAATTCTGTGACGGTCTGTTTTTTGCTGATCGTAAACCCCCCGGTTTCCTGACTGCTGACGCCGTATCACACCTGTTGCTCCACTGGCCGCCCAGATGGTCGCCGCCTCAGCACCGCTCCTGGACCCCGCGTCCCCTGGTGAAGTGACGGTAGATGTGCGCGGGCCAGGAGGCCGGGGTATGCCGTGAACAGGGTGTCTCAGTCCGGTGCCACGCGGGGCCTCAGCCGCTCGCTCAGGATGGTCGTTCGCGGCCGCCTGGTAAGTAAGAGTGCGGACAGTGGATGTGTGTGTTCTGGCCTGTAGGTTAGTCGGGATCTAGTGGAGATTTATCTGTCCATGAAAGTACGGTGAATTGTTGTATCGTAAGCCAAATGAAAAAAGATACTACTTGTAGTGGTGTAAGAAAAACAGCTATTATCCATTTTACATTTACACCACTAGAAAGGCTATGTAGTTCTGTGGTCAATGATAATTGTGGATTTCGTACACACCCTACATTTCACATTCGCATTCTCGTGCAAGAGATGCTTGTCCATGTAGGCTCATTTCCATGGTCGCAGGTTATACCTGTATTGTAACTGTACATTTTTAGGCATTTATTATGTAATTGTCAATGTATATGTATTATACATTTAACCGGTGCGGTTGTGGAAACTCGAGTGGGGATGCGGTATCGACACAAGCTAGTAGGGAAGATAAATTGCCCAGGCTGTCGTTGTTAGGAACATTTTCTTAGCTGAGGGTAATCTATTCTGAGAGCAGCTCAGGCAAATACAAAGGACGTTGAGTGAGATTAATGCGTGTGTAACTGACGTTGACAGAGTTATATGGTGAAAGTGGATTTGCCCGAATTAATTAACGTTTTATAGAGTTAATGCAAGCCAAATTTATACTTTATATTCGAAATCAGTCAGTACATTGTGGGAAACATTACGGTTTTACCGCATTAATGAGGTACACCGAGAGGAGTATATTTTTAAGTATGAGTACTTCTACAGAAATGTGGGCGATTTAAATAGATTTACACCAACTGTAATTAACTATAAATAAAAAACATAGAAATAAGTGATCATCACGTGGGCAGATAACTCTGGTTTCAGAGATTAATTTGGCTAAAATGGAACACTCCTTTAAAATTTATCTATCGCACAGATTCCACCAGATCGTTGACTTTAAAACACGAACCCTTTTGGCGTTTAACTTGTTGGACTTTTTCGATATCTTTATTGGTTAGTTAGAAACATATTTCAAACTGTTGTGTACTCGATTATTTTCATATGAAATAGTTATATATATCCAAGAAAAATTTTATTGAATTGTAATAGGTGTTTCTAATTTTAATAAAGGATCCATCCAATATTAATATTACACCGGCTGCTAATATTTGTAATAGTTATTTTTTCCCCGCACGAACTTTTTGTAGTGCATAGAGCTTGTTATAAATGTATATAGTCTTTTTTGAATAAAATTAGTTGAATTGAATTAAATGATGGAGCAGAGTACTGCAGAAGATATGTTAATGCCGAAGTGCGCAGCAGAAGCAAGATAAATGTGGAGAGTGATACAAGAAAATGGATTGAGAGAGAGAGAGAGAGCCGCGGGCTACATGTGAACAATTATCCGTCTGCTTCTCCTCTCGTAATGGAGCCGAGTACTGCAGAAGATATGTTAATGCCGAAGTGCGCAGCAGAAGCAAGATAAATGTGGAGAGTGATACAAGAAAATGGATTGAGAGAGAGAGAGAGAGCCGCGGGCTACATGTGAACAATTATCCGTCTGCTTCTCCTCTCGTAATGGAGCCGAGTACTGCAGAAGATATGTTAATGCCGAAGTGCGCAGCAGAAGCAAGATAAATGTGGAGAGTGATACAAGAAAATGGATTGAGAGAGAGAGAGAGAGAGCCGCGGGCTACATGTGAACAATTATCCGTCTGCTTCTCCTCTCGTAATGGAGCCGAGTACTGCAGAAGATATGTTAATGCCGAAGTGCGCAGCAGAAGCAAGATAAATGTGGAGAGTGATACAAGAAAATGGATTGAGAGAGAGAGAGAGAGAGAGCCGCGGGCTACATGTGAACAATTATCCGTCTGCTTCTCCTCTCGTAATGGAGCCGAGTACTGCAGAAGATATGTTAATGCCGAAGTGCGCAGCAGAAGCAAGATAAATGTGGAGAGTGATACAAGAAAATGGATTGAGAGAGAGAGAGAGAGAGAGAGAGAGAGAGAGAGAGATGAGAGAGAGAGAGAGAGAGCCGCGGGCTACATGTGAACAATTATCCGTCTGCTTCTCCTCTCGTAATGGAGCCGAGTACTGCAGAAGATATGTTAATGCCGAAGTGCGCAGCAGAAGCAAGATGAATGTGGAGAGTGATACAAGAAAATGGATTGAGAGAGAGCCGCGGGCTACATGTGAACAAGTCTCTGCCTGCCCCACTCCAGCCTGCCTCTCCCTTGAATAATGAAAACCTCTCTTACTCCAAGGCTCGTTTATATTATTTACAATTCTTCCTGCACCTTTTCTCACTATTTTCGTGATGACTTGCATAAATTTTCAGTCACTGTGTTGAGTGGACGGAGGACTATCGCTTATGTTTCAAATCCTCAGGTTTAGTCATTTCGTAGGTTGGTTACAGTATTTTATTCTTTCAATAATTTGAAAATAAACTACATGTTTATTGTTGCCTGAAAATGTATATTACAACAGATTCGTCTTAGATATTAATAATAATTTTTTAAACACTCCTTTTCGTTAGACACCGATATTCATAATTAAATCGAACTTTTTAAAAGTTGATATTGTTGTTCTTCGTGTTGAACAACATTCTTGTTTCAAGAGAAGAATTCTTAATTTGACATCTGCCATGTTAGTAACAGGTTTATAAATTATTCTTCTAACATTCAGTGGTGTTGTTTGTGATGGTGGAGGACTGTGCGGAAATAACCCTCTTACATTGAATGATGTATCAAAGCTGTGGAGTATTCTATGTGGTCTATAAAAACAATATGTTTTAACATTTGATTAACTTTCTTAACAGGAAGTCTAGAAATCATACTCTGCCGTTATATCCCTCTGAAGTGTAAATTTTGATATGCGTGATTCAAGGGGATGAAAATAATGTTGGAAATTACAAAAAAGCGATAATTGAGGGCGAGATGACCCGCATAATGTTGGAAATGTAAAAAGGTGCGACAATTGATACATTATAAATTGTGACAAATGAGGGTGAGATGGCAAAAATACTGTGGAAATATAAGAAATTGTGACAAGTAAGGGTGGGATGACACATATATTGTGGAAATTTAAGAAATTGTGACAAGTGAGGTTGGGATGACACATATATTGTGGAAATATAAGAAAATTTGAAAAGTGGGGGTGAGATGACACAAATACTGTGGAAATATAAATCATTGTGACAAGTAAAGGTGAAATGACACATATATTGTGGGAATATAATAAATTGTTACAGGTGAGGGTAGGATGACACGTATATTGTGAGAATATAATAAATTGTTACAAGTGAGGATAGGATGACATGTATATTGTGGAAATATAAGAAATTGTGACAAGTGAGGGCGAGATGACTGTTGGAAATGTAATGGATTGTGAATAGGAATGTTAGATGCTCTACATACTGTTGTATGAAGTGTTTTCCCATCACAGTACAGCCAAGGGCGTCGGAGGTCATAAAACAATGCAAACATTATCTCTAACATCCATTGTACTCGAGTTGCTATCTATTGTCCGTGGTGTATGGTTGCGCGTGCTCCGTGCTCCATTTCTCCTGGAAATTTGATAAGACTATTAGTCATAAGATTAAAGCTTAGCTGAATCGTTAAAAACTAGTTTGATGACTAAGACGTGTTTCAGTAAGACACGTGCATGAAGAACAAGAACGGGCAGGAGTTGTTCGGTTTGATTTGTTTTCTTGTAATTTTACTGGATAACATGGTATAATTGCCCGCACAATAGAGATGTAGATTAACTGAGAATGTACTCTAGAACAAACCGAAATTCCAATGTTTTTATTGACAGTGAATGTGGCAAACTGATTTTATACCATTGACAGGATGTAGAATAGCAGTTATACCCAGACATTGTCTGATAACCAGCATGTAACAATTAACAATTTTTAGAAACTTCATCATCTTGAAACCTCATTAGATTTAAAATCGTTTTACGTATACAAGATGGTGTCTAAAACCGTGACTTGATTCATTTCAATCAGTTAGAACATGCTTTGGTAAACTTATTCACTTTGAATGATTCAATATGAGTGTATACTTCTCAAAACTTTGGCCACTCTCTTAAAGTTCTAAGATATCAAAATAAACAACAATCGTTATTGTAATTGATTTTTGAATTGTAAAACATTTAACCTATTTGTTCTATGGTGTCAATAAATAAATTGCCATGCCTTTTCTCATCTTTGTATTTTCATCGTCGTGAAGCTTAAGAGATATTTAAATTTAATTGTAGGCAACAGGGGATTAATAATTTTTTTAGTAAACTATATTGTATTTGGCTTTTTGTATGATATCTCAAGATGGCAATTGCTTTTTGAATTGTATCTATCAACTCATGTCCAAAAAGTGCACTTTGAGAAAAAGTGCAGAGTGAAATAGTGCTTAAAAAACAGTAAATAGTTAAATGAAAATCCTCGGTTTCCATTTTATTGGTATTATAGTGGGGTCAGAAGAAAGAATTGGGAACGTACTGATTCAAAAATCCCTTGAAACCACTTACAGTCTGTCTATCATTTTGTGTGTGTTGTATGATGCAAGAAATGTAACTTTACAAGTCATTAAGATTTCACACAAGTCCTATAAACGCAAGATCGAGTGTAACAGAAGGATGCGTGTGCCATCAAAGGGTTGTTGCTGAAGTATCGGTGTTATATTGAATCCTAATTTGCGGAAGAACGGACGCTGTCGAGTGACCTTGGTTGTCCTTGGCGGGTGACCTCTACCGGGTATCACAGACACAAGGCTGCCTACGAGCATTGTGTGTTAATACATTTCCTGCCGTGGTATTTGGTGAATGAGATTTCCATCTGACTACCCCTTTAGGGGCACTTTCTTCCTGATCAACATTTTGTTCTCATTACAGTTGCGTCTTCTAATCTCTGGTCCAGTTCAGATTCGTCGCGGATGAAAATGTCTGAGTTTACATTAGCAAGATTTTTAATTCTGACTCGCCTAAAAATCTGCCATGTTTTCTCAATACAGTTTCCAAAAATTGTATTCATTTTATGGAGTAAGGTTTCAAAAAAGTTGGAGCAAACAAAAAATAAACATACAAACAGTCATACATACAAACAAACAATAATATACAGACAAACATTCATGGTTCGTATTTCCGCCATTGACTCCTTATTAATGCGTGCACATCGACGGTGTTTGAGTGTAGTAGAGTTAAGGCAAGAAGATTTCGTTCTCCACCTTTGCATCCTTAATTCCGTCTCTCTTGAGGTTTGGTTACTACAGTAGGGATCACCAAAGAGTGCAGTTGAGGGAAGAGCTTATTTGGCGCGTGACCTTGGAGCAGCCAATGAGTAAACCTGATACTAAGTAGCCTGAGTGGTGCGGTGCACAGACCCTCGGGAGATCATTATGGGCTTTTAGCATCTGAAAAAGGGCGTTCCCATACTGGGATTCGAACCCGAGTCTACTAGGGCCTACTTGGGTGAACTGTTTATTCACTACCTATATATCCGTACCGTATCATTAGCTGCCAATTTCAGACATTACTATTGCACAAGTAGTGTTTGCCTTGGTCCACTCTACGGTTCATTTTCATTATTTGGGATTCTAAAAATTAAGCAAACTAGAATTAAATGTGAGGGTACATTGCAATCATTAATTTGTCAAACGTCTGATTTCGATATAAACGGCGATGTAAACCATCCCCGAGTATGTAGTGTCGGGAGGTGGGTGCAGCGTGATTACGTTCGCAGTTTGTACTGTCGTAGTTTGTGGTGTTTTGTTGTAGTGGGGAGGGGAGGGGGTTGTGGGACGTATCCCATGTAAAACCTGTTTGGCGGAATGCCTAGTAAACGCTCTTTATTAGACTGTTAATTTCCTAGTTGTCCATATTGAATGAAAAGTTACATCAAGGTTATACTAGCGTCTCTTGATTATTTCGTGAAATTCAATTTTTAACTGAAGTTTGGCTAGACAGCACTTTTACAATATTCATAGAAAACCGACAGTAATAAATGAAGTAATTACAAGTCTTTGATAATAATTGGAACAACGAGAAGTTAAATGATGACCATCATTTTCCAAGGGTTATTGAAAGATAGACACGTAACTGTGAGAGACTTGACGGGTGAATTAGCGTATAATTGGAGACGTTGATGGCTTATCTGAAGGAGTACGTCCCTTCCTCTCCCCCCTCTACATCCTTCCCTTTCCTTCCCTTCAGCCATCAGATTTGTGTCTTGAGCCCTTCCTCCATCGTTAATTAAATTTACTTCCATATCCTAACTGACCAATCTACACTTAGTCAGAACTTTCAATTTTCTTATCATTAGATGACAAGGCACTTTCGATTTGGATTATTGAGTACTTTCTCGCTTTTGTGGGACAATTACTTAACATGTTTAAGTATTGATACAACAATAGCGTATAATATATTGTAACTCCTTCGTTCTTACAAATCGTGTTAGAAATATTTACCATAATATTTTTAATATATTAATATTATTTTCAAATCAGAGTGTAGTTCCATTCCACATTCTGCTTCTTCTGCCATGCACTTAAGCCTCAAGGGCCTCTTGCGCCCCGGAAGCACACCATGAGGCCTACCAGTCTATGATTTCAGCAGTTCCACAAATCGCCAAAAACAACGTATCAGGTCCTCTTGGGGAAATTCAACACCCTTGTACAAACTACCAAAGATGGTATACCTTTCATCCTGCTCATCACAAATTCTACAGAACGGATCCTCCTGAAGGATCCCGAGTCTGTGAAGATGCTTCTTCAGGTGACCATGTCCCGTGATCAGACCTATAACCCTAGAAGACATCAATCTACTTAGTGAGAGAAGGTCAGACGCCACTCTGGAGGAAGGCGACTGCAGTACAATTCTGCTCATTCTCAGACCCGGATGCAACCTCCACCTTCTCTCATGTTCAGCGCGAACCCATTTCAAGACAGTCCCTTATTTCAAGGATTCACTCCTTAGAATATCGCAGAACGGCTGAGGAACATTCTGCTTAGTGCGGCGTCTGAAATCTGACACTGTCACAGACTTGACTCCTGGAATCTGGATATTATCGTTGTACTTTTAATGTCTAACAGAGTGAAAATGTCTCAGTTTTATAGCGTTGCGTCATCAAAGAGTTACTTCCACTGTCAAGTGCGGTCAGAGTTTTGGGTTTCCTGGCGTCAGATTCTCCGCGTTGACCACATTACATGTAGAACCGCTCAAGGATACAAATATTTATATTCCTGTTCATATGCTGTGTAATAATGATTAATTACGTTTTAGAGATATTTACTTTTCAGTCTCTCGTTACAATGACGTATTACTGTTGGAAGAAGTAACGGAGCGGTTTAAATCCAGTTTCGGTACATGTGAGGTTAGCCCGACCCTCTGCTCGTAACCCCAAACCGCGAGGGCTTTACCGCTCCAATCCGAGCAGTTCCTGTGCTGTAAGCCGACTTATAAAGGTCAATACCGCACCTTGTGTACGGCACTCACCTCCCCCCGCAGCGGGGGGTGGCACATTTACTCGACGTTTTACCCTTTGAGGAGCCTTCATGAGGGTGCGTGTATTAAAAGTCGTTGAGGGTTCATTTTCGTTAGTCAGTTTGTCGTAACTGTGAAATACTCTTTTTTGTCGTATATTGCAATGTGTGAAGTATCCGCTGTGTTATCGATAAGTTGTGATAAGCGTATCGAACTTTATTTGGCGTATGCGCAATTGGCTTTCTCCGGTATTTGTGGACGTAGTTTTGGACGTCACACGTTTGGTACGTTGTACGATTCGACAATCTCGGCCCATGTCTATGCAAATAGATAGACCCAGTGCCGGGTCGACCCTGTACAGGGATTCAATTACGGCACCAGCAATCAGCCGTGATGAGACTAATGAAATCATCGCCAGTGCTTGCCCGAGCGCTGGCACTTCCTCACAATTATTAATTATGCATTGATCTGTCGTCACGTGGTGTGTCCGATATTGATTCTGCTGTGCTCTTTAGTTAAATTGTTTTTATGAATGTTTGTGTACTCCAGACAGTTACTCGAGCCTATAATGTTCTCTAAGACTAATATGGATTTAGTAGGATGAAACATCGCAACTATAGAATTTAAATTAAATGTTATTTGTTATTATATGAGTTGATCTTTATAAGTTAAATTACGGTGTTTGTTGATCTAAGCCACAGTAGTTTGTATGAGTAATCACCGACTCACAGTTGGTTGACCGAGGGAGCATGGACACTGTTTGCTGGAGTCGTGTATACTATTGGTTACATGCACAAGGCATCATAGTGCAACATTGGTTGACCGAGGGAGCATGGACACTGTTTGCTGGAGTCGTGTATACTATTGGTTACATGCACAAGGCATCATAGTGCAACATTGGTTGACCGAGGGAGCATGGACACTGTTTGCTGGAGTCGTGTATACTATTGGTTACATGCACAAGGCATCATAGTGCAACATTGGTTGACCGAGGGAGCATGGACACTGTTTGCTGGAGTCGTGTATACTATTGGTTACATGCACAAGGCATCATAGTGCAACATTGGTTGACCGAGGGAGCATGGACACTGTTTGCTGGAGTCGTGTATACTATTGGTTACATGCACAAGGCATCATAGTGCAACATTGGTTGACCGAGGGAGCATGGACACTGTTTGCTGGAGTCGTGTATACTATTGGTTACATGCACAAGGCATCATAGTGCAACATTGGTTGACCGAGGGAGCATGGACACTGTTTGCTGGAGTCGTGTATACTATTGGTTACATGCACAAGGCATCATAGTGCAACATTGGTTGGAAACAGCATACATTAAAGAGACCCGTTTTCTCTAGCTGCAGTTATCTCTGCGGTGTGGCGGAGTCGATAGCGGCGAGCTGATTACAGTGTGATATCTCGCCAATGTGATATCAGGGCGGTGAATAGCGAAATCTGCAGATTTCTATACCATTACAAGTCTCTCTCTACATTTAGTTTTATTTTTACTTAGAGTAGTGTTCTAAGAAATTGCAGTTCTAATCTATTGAAAGAAAATTCAGTAATAGGGTCGGAAACATTAACAAAAAGTGAGTTTTAATTCTGAAAACAAGAAATAACTGTTACTTTAATTTCCTACAGTTGAATCTCCGTATGCATTTCAACTAACAGCTTTAATAGGAACTGAGGTGAGACTTATCGTATAAACTTATCGTAATGTTTGGAGCTAAGAGTCTCGCTGCTTCTGTGAAAGTTCAATTTCAAATTAAATTCAACTGCAATTTCCGTTTGTGCACAAAAGTTTGTTAAAGGACATTGATTTCAGGAAATGTAACTTTGATTAGGAAATTGTTCTGCATCAACTGACGTTTTATAAAAGCTCCCTCGGCGGTGGAATACTTCTGCACATTCTCTAGAAGTCAGCCGTACGGTTAAATGTGGTTACACATTTTATAGAAGTCAGCCGTACGGTTAAATGCGGTTACACATTTTATAGAAGCCAACCCTACGGTGGAATATGGTTACACATGTTGTCATATTGGGTGCAATGAGACCTCAAATCTCTATTAAGTCTTATATTAATGTTTCCCGTCTTTAAAATCGTAACACATTCTTTATTAGATATTCTACAATTTCAACACATGTTAAGAATTTAGGTTGCCCATGGAAATGCCAATTTAACTGCGTATACTCAAATTTATATAGATTGCACGATTAGGTGATGAATCCAACGCAGCGAATCGACGTTCTTCGGACTCATCCCGGGTCGCGTTCCAGTGAACCGGTTACATAACGAGATAACAGGGTTACGCAAGTCCCAGGTTTAGAGCTGTTTTCTCAATATGTGTATTTCTCATTTAACATGTTACTTATTAAACTTTTGTTGGTATCCTGATTTCGATTGGTTTTTTTTTAGTGTGTCATTATAATTTTGTCATTCATGCAGTTTGTTTAAAGTTAGCACCGTGAAAGCTTCACAGGTTATGATGAATTTATTGCATTCTGTGATGTCAATGTCGGTAGTGTTTGATTTGCGGTAATACATGCAAACATTTGTTTCCTTTGCGTCTCAACAAATGTCGGTCGCATCTTCCTTTCTTAATTGGCCAGGATTTAAATTACAATACAGATAAGAAAGTTGTTAACTTGTCCACATTGTAATGGTCTACCACGACTAAGTTAGTCTAGTACATGCACTTATTATTTTGTATGACATCTGATGTTTATTTTATTTGTTTCAGGTAAGATATGACAGTCCGGCTTACGTAAGTGTATCTGGTATTTCCATTTCTATTAGCATTGTAGTGCTGGATCATTTCACTTGAAATAAATCTCATCCGAATCCGGATGTTCTTCAGGAGTTGTAAAAGTAACTTAAAACTTTATTTATTTTATATTAATATGTTGTTTTTTTCAATAAACGTTGAATGCAAAAAGTACTTGCTCCGTCGAGACTCGAACCCGTGTCTCTCGCTTGCCGGGAGAGTGCGCTACCACTACACCACAGAGTCCTCACTTTTTACGATTCAATTATTTTGTATTTAACATGTTCTGTCACAGGTGTGTTTAAATAAGCAAACTAACATATGATCGAAAGGCCAAATACCTATATATTATGTTTTATTTTGAATGTTTTTCCCCCTCTTCATGATCGAGTTTATTTCAGTGATCGCTGTATGGCATTGGCAAGCAATTAGCCGTAGGAGAAAGGAAAAGGAAGGTGCTCCGTCAGGGAAAACATGACCTTGACATTTAAACCTCCAACCGCTCCTGACTCGATATAAAAACTTGTCTCACTTACATAACAATAGTTCACGTACTAGCTAGATTAACCTGTAACAGTCCGTATAATAAAGTGAGATGATTCACTCTGTCTACAATGGCCACATTAGGCAGGTACAGGTTAACGTTTGTTTTACAGGAAACCGCATTACATTGATAAACAATCGAGTCAGGCAGCAGATTGTAAAATTACCATGTTACTTATACTTAAGTGACAGAACAATTGGGCAGACAGAATGAGGTAGTTTCCAGTTGCATTTCCCCTAATATCCGCGTGTAAGTTTGTGCGTTTCATCCGACAGAAAGAGTCGTACTCTTTTGATGTTGTCTTTAAAACCGAACGTTTTGGAGTTTTAAAAATAGTTTCGAATTTACCTTCTTGTTACATTATATATATATATATATCAGATTATTGGATAGGACATACAATTATTATAAGGCTTAATTATATCAGATTCCTATTAAAACTAATCATGCACTTTCCCACTTTTAGTTCTACGTTATTAACATAGGACTTTAATAATGTATATAGTAATGTGCATTGATACTGTGTTATAGGTACAAGTTATTAAACCGTTGTAGAGGTTTCTTTCTGGTCAGTTTATAATTTTGTGACTAAGTTTTTATTTTATTAAATTGTTTTAAATGAAAGAATCAATTAATAGTTAAACATAAAAAGGTTTATGTCTAGATCGCTGGTGTAATAGCTGTGTTATAAAAGTTTGATAACTCCTTTACCTTTTATCGATTCCGACACCAATAACCTGGTAAGCCTGGTTGGTTGTAACGTTTACAGAGAAACATCTAAAAGACAAAACATTATTTCCTCAGTAATATCTTATAGCTTCTGTAAACATTCGTGCACCCGTCTGTTCGTGGGAAAACCACTGAACATAGGAGATCGATCCACTCCGATATACTCGTAACGGTATCGCTGTAGTTCCTTCATTTTCGGTACTGCATCCTGCCTTACACATCTGCATCCGTATTGCCTGGAGAACTCCTCGGGCGTTTTTTATAGCAATGTTTTCTATCACATCATTACTCGCTATGTACGCAGTAATAGTTGTAATAATTACCGCCAAATATTTTAACTTGAGACAACACAAGAATATTAAACTATCTAGAACAGGACCTACATTGTAAATGTTTCCAACTTTAAACCAGCGTAATATTTCAAAGAGTGAACTTTTTCAGGTCGGATTTGCAGCATTGAACTCTACTAATGAAGTCCTTAATTTGATATACTACTCGACCTATGCCCTCATTTAATATTTCCTTCTGGCTCCTTGCGGGCCATCCCCCTGACATGACAAAAAGTGGTAGTAACTTCAAAAGGTATATTTATAGGTGCAGTAATGACGTACCAAGTTTTATTCTTACCTGTAATCGCTCGGGAATTATCAAGCCCGTGCGGAACCTTTTTACACCCTGTATAACGTTCTTAACTTCGCTCCTGCCGACAATTAGATGCTTTATGCGTTATGTACATCCATCCTACAGTTAGCGTCATAATTGATTTGGTATTATTAATATCAAGTAGTAATAAAGTAAAGTAAATTAAAGATGTATTATTTTACTACGTGAAATTAGGGCTAAGAAGCTTTCTCTAACGTTTAACCTGTGGACCAACGGCTTAAAGGTGACTTGCGAACCACCACCAAAGGCCGGACAGGCGGGCTGCTTGCAAGGACAGGATCACTCAGCGGTCACCCATCCAAGCAGCAGCCACGCTCGATGTTGCTTGATCTGGTTATCTTGCTATAACCGCCGTACCCGCTACACTGTGCCATTGGCAAATCTAGAAAAGGTCGTGATGTTCATCTAGTAGAAGGCTCCGCTACTTCCCGAACAAATTATTAAAATTTGAGTTTTATAACATTTTTTCGACATAAATGTTCCAAAAATACAAGTTAAAATTATTATTTTGAGGAAACCAAAAAAGCCATATAGCCTCTAAATAACCCATTGAAATTGGTATATATTCCAACTTTTAGAACGGAGAACTCGCCTAACTATTAAAATATCATCAATTACGTACGTTTTATTTGCCTTTCCTATGGTCGACATGTATTATTTATTTATTACGGAAACGCCCAGAAGTGATTGAGTAAGGTAACTCGTCTCCAGAGTACAATGTGGAGGAAGCGGCCGCCGAGTACAAGTGTGTACGATCGGTTCCCGCCACCGCGCGCCGGTGACAGCGCCTTAAATCACTGGCGACCCACTTTCAGGCGGTATTAATGGGTGTCTTTTTTGTGGAAACAAGTAAACCGGCGTTCACCCGCTCGGGCAAATCAGTCACTGCCAAATCGAGTTGAACAAGAGATTCGCTTTTCTTCACGTCGTTCTCTTCTGCCCGACTGATCACGAGAAGTGTCACTCGAGATCGGTTCAGTCCCGCAGTGAAATGCGATAGTGGGGTTCGACGGCTTGTAGACAGGACAGGGTGACCACACGCACATTCGTAAAAGGAGGACAGTGTTAAATATTTTTATTAACTTGACGAAACACATTTATTAATACATTAGTATAAAAACGTACATTATAAATTAGTACTGTATTGCTTGCAATGGAAATTGAAAACAAAAATTCAAATTGGATTTTTGTTATATATAAATTGAAAAATTAAAGGAATTAATATTAAAATGTATATTGATGGATAAAAATAATATTTGAGGTTATTATTTTGTATGTGCCATAAGATTGAATTGATTATTGTTAGAATTGTTCTCTTTAAAAACTGTAACTGATTTGAACCGAAATTTTTCGAATGATTTTAAAAATAAATATTGTGAAATAGTTGGAATTAATTCATTGCATTATTAGTAAACCGTACTAACAGGTATGTGTAAGAAATTATCACTATAACAGAAAAATATATAATGTATTATAACAAAATAAATCTTTCATTCATAACGCATAAATAGGATATCCAGGGGATAGAAACGACAGTAAGTCAGTGACGCTATAGACAACACTCAACATACAACTGAATCTAACAGCAGTTCACATGCCATGGCATTACCTGTGCGCTGCTATAATTTCTCATAGTCGGGATTTCGGAAATCGGAAGAATGTTTTAACGTGATGCTCCTATTATTGAATATTTTTAAGCGTTCGACAAAACCGGACATTTGACATAATATTCAAAAGCCGAGAGGAGGATACGTCCTCTTAATGCTAGACGTCTGGTCATCCTGGACACAGAGGTTCCGCCTGAACAGATCTGAGGATTTATAAATATCCGTGTACTACCAGGTACCTTTACACGAGAGTTAGTTATCCTGTTGACTGATGTATTTGTTTCAATTCATATTTATTATACCAGAGAAATAATGATAGTTTGTGTTAGTGTAGTGAATTAGAACTGTTGTGTGTGAGCAGGTTGCAGCTGTAGTCACCTCGCCTTAATGTTCTGGAAAACCATTAACATCACTAATTGATGTGACAACTTTTATTGGCTTTGTTGTGTGTTGTGCCAATTAGCTTTGTCATTTACCTCCTTGATACTGTTACTCACTACTAGTTATTTTCTATGGACACGGTAAGTTTTTAAATTGCTAACTATGAGTTTACAATTATAATACGTTACGTATCGTGTACATACTTACCGATTTGGAAGATGACTTAAAGATGAGTCACTCTATATTATTGGAACTTCCTTGTTATGTCGTCACCACATACGATAATATATGTGCTTGCTACATTACACATCTCATAAACTTGTACTTTGTTAGCCATTTTTAACGTAAAGTAGAGTAAAGATGTCTTATTTTACCGGGCGAACTTAAGACTTTTTAGCCCTCTTTAACACTTACTCTGAGGACCAACGGCTTAAAGGTGACTTCCGAACCACCACCAATCAAGGCCGTAGCCAGCGAGGGGATCAAAGGGGTCCGGAGCCCCCCCCCCAATTTTCAATTACCCTACTACTATTATTATTATTTAAATAATTCAGTATTACTAACATGTATTGTTGAAAGATGGTTCTCAACAAAGAATCGGGTTAAGAACTTTTAAGGAAGAAAATGGGTCCTTACTCTCTGTCCACTACGGGAAAATATCCGTTATCTGGACCGCCCAAATTGTTTTCCTGCTACGTTCTTGCCATCAGCGGCCCGGCAGGCGGGCTGCTTGCAAGGACAGGATCGCTCAGCGCGGTCACCCATCCAAGCAGCAGCCACGCTCGAAGTTGCTTGATCCGGTTATCTTAAGATAACCACTGTACCCGCGTATTTTTACACGTACAGTAAAAGGTGAGTCTTCGCACGATTTAAAACCACATTTACATCATGTATCTAACATGGAGTATTCGAGGAATATGAGTTTGATTAAACAAGGCCTTTTTGGAGTTTCTGTATTATTTGCCACGCGCTTAAATGCTTAATAGAATGTTTTGTACCACTACTAGTGGAACAAGTTGTTTAAGACAGTGAGTTGAATATTCCGTTATTATCATATGATTGTATTAGCGGGCTGAAACTTCTGTTTTATACAGTAGAAACATTGTGAAGGAGCGTGCGTTGTATGTCATGCGCAAACGAGAAGGCGTCTGTTTTGTACCGTAGACATTTTGTTGCCCGCGTATACATTGTGGACGCCTACATTGAAGGACATTAATTTAATATTCATTGTTATTGTTATACGATTGTTATTGTAGACGCATGGGCTCGGGGTGATTGATATTTTGGGAGTCGGAATGAATAATATCCAAGCTGAATATCTCACAATCGTGTGGTTACATTTTAGATCCACATTTCCTCTTGTTATAGGCCAAAAACTTGCATTCCTCGAGGGTTAAGCGCTCGTCCTGAGGTAAAAAGTGGCTTGAGTTTCCGTAGCAATGCAGCTCTCTGCTCCCATTATGCGGCATATTGCACACGCTAACTCTGACCATACGGCTGCATCTACCCTTGTTCTCTTTTACATTTCGCAAGGCATAGGACTCTATTAAAGAGTCGACTTTAGTGAAAGGGCTTTGGGTTTCTGTCCACGAGAACGTCAAAGCTGTTGCAGATGTCTCATTTTCAAGTTTTAATTAATATGTACCTAAACGTATTTTATTGTTCAGTAAAGCATCTTAAACTTTGTTGTAATTCATTGTTTAAAAGGAAATTAAAAATCGTTATCTTTATATCTTGTAAATTTGTATATTTAAATGTGTCATCATCTCACATAACGCGACGATAAAAAGTAAAGGCGTAAACTGCAAGAGTTTTAACATTGCTCTTGTAGGGAAAAAACTCAAGGTCATTTTACTGCGGCTGGCTCTTAAACTTGTTACACTTGTGAAACTGTGCGCAAGAAACTGAAACTGTGTTGCGACACATAATACTTTAGTTACACCTTGTGTTGACTGTTCATGCAGCTGGCCTGTCGATGTGTTAAATATCTGGGTACACACAGACGATGACCTCAGTTGGTCTACTCATATAAACCAGGTGTGCCAGTCTGCCTCTCCATGTGTATTCCAGGTGTGCCAACTTGACAAATATCGCAGCAAGTTCCTGGTTAAGTTTATTTACTGCTCTCTTGTTGAGTCACACCTAAGATAGGGTTTTTTGGTCTGGGGCGAGGATACCGATTAATAGAGTTTATGTTTTACGATCAAGAGCCATTCTTGTTTTTGCGAGCCTAGGTAAAACGTTTGACTCTTGTAAAAGTGCAGTCAAGGAAGTAAATTTGTTTACACTACTATCACTAAACATTACGATGAAACTAATGTGTTTGCAAAATTCAATAGCGTGTCAGTCATTGAAGGATCCGCGGTACACGTACACAACACCCGATCACGTGTGAACCTCCGACAGACACCGGACCACTCGGCTTTGGCTGCAGGTTTACCTCTTAATGTTGGCTCAGGTTATTCTGGAGGCTTCCTGGTTGCCTAAAGTGCTTCCAAAACAAATCGAAATTCAAGCTAAAATTGAGGGAGTACTTGGTGGCCGGGTGTTTTTACTCAGTAAGGGAGTTTTACATTTGCGCTTTAAACTGATCCTCTTAATTGAATTCCTGAATTTAGACTGATTTCTTTCATCATTAATCTCGGACCCTTGATGTTTTTAATTGTTGATTTTGTTTTTCATTTGTAAGATATTGACAGCATGTCGTAATGATACAACAATAAATGTATTTGTATATCAAGACGTTAATGCACCACGGATTGAAATGTCAGCGTAAAACTATTCTGGTTACGCTGGCGTATCCGTGTCGCTGTCACCCTTCGAACCTCAGTTTCATTTCACTGAGGTATTAATTATTGACGAATCATTTTTAAGCCATAAGAAAGCACAATGATACACCAGACTTTATTCTGTTTGTGAACTAATATATGTATCTAGGTTAACTAAGTAATGACAAAATCGCCTGCTATGATAACTCCATTATGTACTGTGACGTAATAAAGATAAAGTAATTTGAATTTGAGTATCACGTACTTCACGTCGCAGGGAGTGGCTTGCACAATGACAATGCATCAGCGTATACCTCCTGCATTGTTCAACGTCACCTGTGTCTTAGAAAATTCAGCATTACTTAATTTTTAATACAGGTGTTTTTGTTTTCTCGTGACCCGACATAATCATGACGGGCAGGGTGATTCATTACGAATGTTGCGTTCAACTGTTATAATAAGTGTTACAGTCGAATGTACAGCAGATTGCGACTGACCAGTCATATGAACTGTGACTGTGACCTGAGATCTAGAGTGTTGGCTCGATCTTTACCCTCGTGTCTGTTCACATCAATTGATTACTCGCTTGTTTATGGGCTTGTTTACAACATTGCCGGCAACGGTCCCGTATTTTGGTTCCGCTGGCCTCCTCCTACTTTTGTCCCGATTAGCTAAGCGTGTTCTGATCAAACGCTTGTATATTTTTGTTTCTTTTTGTGCGTTGGTCTTTTTTTCATCTTTTGATTTGAGTTTTTCGTGTGTATATGTGAGTTTTCTTGTCGGCTGTGCATAAAGGTATATCTACATCATTCAGTCATTGTAAGGTCTGGTTTGCGTTGGTGCTTTGTGGATTTGTGACTTGACGTAAATCTCTATTGTAGTGAACCCTTGCGTATTCAGACCCATCTGAGTGATCGAAGGGGTCTGTTTGAACCCTTTCCTTTTTCTTACTTACTTATTTCTGTTTGTTACTGTTGTACGTATTAATACCTCCCCCACCTGACGAAGAGGATAGATTTCAATCCTCGAAACGTTGTGTTATACCTTTCATAGCCTATAACGGTGGCAAATGTCCGAAATCCTGTTGTCCGGTCAAACCATCCATCGTCAATGACAAAGTGTAAACAAAGCATTGAATATTGTTGAATAGATCAAGTCCAATGAAGGATTCCGAGTGGAAAGACCCGCCTTTGGTGGTCGTGAAGTGGGGGGGGGGCATAAATCCAAATTTGGGCGATCACTCACGACCCGACTGACCCGGCCCCGGGCGAATTAGGGCCACCGCACCTGGAGCTGGAGCTGGACCGGTTGGAAGTGTAGAAGTGTGCATTGAGCAGCAGTGGGGGGCGTGACGTCATCGCTCGCTGCGCTCTCCCTGCTCAGTGTGGTTGCGTTGTGCGGCTGGTAGACACCTCGGTCTGTGTTGTGGCGTTGTGTCGTGAGTGTCTTTGTCAAGTGGTTTTGTGTTTGCTGCCGTCTTGCGTGGTTTGTGAGTGTGCTGGTGTAGTGAACTTTCCCTCTTCCCGTTATTTCAAGTCACTGTTGCTTCGATTCCCTGTGGAAACGGTCGTTTTGTCACTTTTTATGCGCTTTTCGTTTGACACAATTTGTATGGCATGAAGTGTCTTGGTGTTGTGTAATGGTTAGTTTTTCTCTCCTATACTTCGTCAACTAGGGCGACAAAGCGAGGGCATTAGAGTAGGTAGGTAGCCGGACAGGAAGTCCACCGTGTCACCGGAAGTCGGCCCGTCCTTGGTAACGCCCGCCCGCTCTTGCCGCCTTAACTGTCCAGCGGCCTTATTTAGCTACGCTTCCGTCGTTCGCTGGAAGTTAGCGTTCATGCCGATGAGAATACAAACCGGGTTTAAAGTGACGCTCTCACCTCCCAGGTTATGTCCGTGACTCGAACACAGTCAACGTCTACTGACTCTACTATAGGGGGTATTGTTTCTCCCCTATCTGCTGAACTCGTATTAAAATTCGCTATGAATTTCGATAGTAGTTCTTTTATCTCTTTAGAACATATTACCCATTGTTTTACTTGATGACTGGATGGTTACAGTATATTTCAAAATCAGTCGTAAGTTTGTTAAAATTTTGATTAATACCAATTCTTTGCTTGCTTTCATCAGAAATTCAAGTTCCTAGTATACAACTTTATTTCAAATAAATCCTCTTTTAAATAATTATTTCCTGCCCATAAAAGATACAAAAATTTAATGTATAATGTTATAGATCTTCGTAAAAGTTTTATTCGGCTACCCGCTGCATTTTGGCAGGATCCTGTTTGCCTTCTGAACGTCACAAATAAATTAAGGTTCGGCTGATGACTCCTACAGAATGATTGTATACCGCAAATTATAGTGAATCACGGCCCTAAACTAGTGATTTTATCACCAGGTGCTATCTTCACACCGCATTGATGTGTGCTTGCATTCTAATTGTTCACAATTTCAAATTTAGTAATTTACTAATATTTAAGTTACTAATTACGGTTAGGGTTTTAAACTCTATTGATTGTAGTTTTATTGATAATGTGGGACGAGTCTATTGTTTGGTGTGGCGACTAGACCCGAGTTGGAGGCAAGGTCGAGATACCGCTGCCACCGGTCACCACAAAAAGTGGTCGTGACTCACTCACTACCGGCTCTAGCCAAGCCTTCGCTGCTTGTTGTGTCACGGTGTGGACCGACTGGAAGTTTGATATTACCTGACGGTGTAAACATTACGTGACGAGTACGATGTAGTGAATAATCCAAAAATACAGAAGATATCAATACGCCACAGCCACCGGTCACCACAAAAAGTGGTCGTGACTCACTCACTCACTACCGGCTCTAGCCAAGTCTCCTTCGCGGCCTGTTGTGTCACGGTGTGGACCGATTGGAAGTATGATATTACCTGACGGTGTAAACATTACGTGACGAGTACGATGTAGTGAATAATCCAAAAATACAGAAGATATCAATACGCCACAGCCACCGGTTACCACAAAAAGTGGTCGTGACTCACTCACTACCGGCTCTAGCCAAGCCTTCGCTGCTTGTTGTGTCACGGTGTGGACCGATTGGAAGTTTGATATTACCTGACGGTGTAAACATTACGTGACGAGTACGATGTAGTGAATAATCCAAAAATACAGAAGATATCAATACGCCACAGCCACCGGTTACCACAAAAAGTGGTCGTGACTCACTCACTACCGGCTCTAGCCAAGTCTCCTTCGCGGCCTTGTTGTGTCACGGTGTGGACCGACTGGAAGTTTGATATTACCTGACGGTGTAAACATTACGTGACGAGTACGATGTAGTAGAATAATCAAAAAATACAGAAGATATCAATACGCCACAGCCACCGGTCACCACAAAAAGTGGTCGTGACTCACTCACTACCGGCTCTAGCCAAGTCTCCTTCGCGGCCTGTTGTGTCACGGTGTGGACCGATTGGAAGTTTGATATTACCTGACGGTGTAAAACATTACGTGACGAGTACGATGTAGTAGATAATCAAAAAATACAGAAGATATCAATACGCCACAGCCACCGGTCACCACAAAAAGTGGTCGTGACTCACTCACTACCGGCTCTAGCCAAGTCTCCTTCGCGGCCTGTTGTGTCACGGTGTGGACCGATTGGAAGTTTGATATTACCTGACGGTGTAAACATTACGTGATGAGTACGATGTGGTGGATAATCAAAAAATACAGAAGATATCATCAATATACCACAGCCACCGGTCACCAAAAAAAGTGGTCGTGACTCACTCACTACAGGCTCTAGCCAAGCCTTCGCTGTCACGCAGTTAGATACCTAATAGCTTATTATAAATTTATGTACAGATACTCGTAATTGATCAATCTTGTCAGCTGCTAATGAAGAACCAACTGGAGGCAACTAGTCCAACGCTACGCAACTCTCTTTTTCTATAGACCGTTTCCGATACGTCATATCCGTTTCCGTTGAGACCGACCCAACCGCCATAAACTGGCGTGTATAATTTAATTACTAGGTTTTGGAAAGCTCCAGAGTGGACAGTTCCCTCGCTTTCGCCCGTTCTTGCGCCTGCCTGCCACTGCGCCGCTGTCACAGCCGCGGTGAAAGCTGTGAAAGCCTGGCCCAGCTTCATTATACACATCCTCTTTTTGATTCCCGTCCGTCTTTGCCGTTCTCTAATCAGTCGAAAGCGCTGCTGTAGAAACAAACACTCGCTTATCTCCGTTGACGGGACGGGCCCCTGGCCAATCCACCGGTCTTCCGCTTTCTCCACAGCACAGCCTACGTCGCGTCGCTCACTATCTTCGACTAGACAGATTTGGCACTGCTCACTTTTCAGTGAGAAGTGGACAAAACCCACAATCATCTTGATCATGGGGCCACTTATCAAAGCCTACTTGATAACTATTTTGAGTGATGAAGAGCCAAAACTACTGTCGGATCTCTAAATTTCACATGGAGTAAAGAGCCTATTGAAAATTCAATCTCACTTGATTTTTTCATGCACAGATAATAGTGACATCCTGATTTTAACCTAAACTTATCAAAGTCTTAGTTTTCCTTCTAGCCTACCTTTTTCTTGATAACCTTCTAATAATGTGAATATAGTACTACATTGGTATCCTCCTTCGGACCACTTTTGTTTCCTAAATACTAAAAAACGTTTCATTGCCAATTAGATTAATATTTGTTGAGTTTGAATCCTATAATTTTCATATCAGCTAGGTCTTTATTCAATCCTAGTGGGATCCTCCTTCGGATCACTTTTCTGTCCTAAACACTGAAATACATTTTACATATTACAATTTTACCATATTTGTTGCGTTTCTATCCTATAATTTCCATATCAGCTAGGCTTTTCTTCAATGCTATTGGGATCCTTCTTCGGACCACTTTTCTCTCCTAAACACTAAAAAACATTTGATTAAAATTTGAATATATTTATTGCGTTTGAATCCTATAAATTATCATACCAGCTAGGCTTTTTTTCAAGGCATCTCGGATATTTACGTAGGTCTTGCCGCACGCATGTTTCCTAACACGGAGATTGGATAAGATGACGCGTTATCTCGGGCGGAAGCGGCTAGCTGCTGAGAGGATTGTCTCCGAGCGATGGAGAGTGAGCCTGTTTACCTGAGATAGCAGTTGGTTATCTGAGACAACAGCCGCAGCCGCGAAGGTTCCAGCGCTCGCCCGACGGCTGGAGATGTGGCAACGTCGCAGCTTAGTCACCGCGTCAGCTGGTCTGGTGTAGCGTTGCGCTCCGGGGAATCTGTTTCCGGACCTCTTTCCTCATTTGTTTTTTGCACAGTAACGTTTTTGTTGCGTTTCGTTTCTATTTAATTAGCGTGTAAATGTGTTTACGTGAAATTGGATTATTGTTGTAGTCCTCGACTATTTTTTAAATATTTTGTTGTGGTATTTCACTAAGGATACATATAAGGTGTTATTGAAAGCGTTATAATAAATTAAGGAGGGTATGTTTGTGAATAATAAATAAAAGTGTATTTAAATTTTTACAATTCAAATCAACAACACAATATCGATACGGTAACAGTAACATACGTCTGATTAGGTCCCTTAACAACGGTTATGTGAAGTGGGAGTAGGAAATACTGCCCAGGTGTCTCTGCACAGCTATCGTTTTTGTGTGTTGGAAGGATTAAATGTGGGGGAACGGATTTCCTTAGTTGAAATCTTAAAGCAAGCACACTAGTGACAATGTATTATACGGGAAGCGCAGATCTAGCAGCAATAACGTAGCCAGGAAATAAATTTGGGGGAGGGAAAGGATCTAGAGAATTGATATTTCTTTGTATCGGACAGAAAGTTCGGCAAGTGCTGTCAACCGCTCATATATTTTGTTCCTTTAAATTTTCTTGGCCAGTTTGCGCAGTGCTTGTAGGGAATACTGAATTATTTAAATAATAATAGTCATTTGAAAAAAGTAATTGAAAAAGTTTAAAATTTGCGGAGGCTCCGGACACCTTGGACCCCCTCGCTGGCTACGTCCCTGTCCAGCAGTAATGTATTGTGTGCGCCGCGCCGTGCCGTACTAGTACGGGAGCTCACATCGCGATCGTGTGAACAACGGCCCCCACTCGCGCCGGCAACACTGTCTGTCTGTCTAACCTAACCCGTGTCGGTCGGGCCGCACTAGCTCACTCACTTATCTGCCGTCGTGTCAGGTTCACACTCTGGGGATGGAAGTTCACTGCGCCAACAGCTAGCTGACTGTGATGTGTGCAATGGTGCTGTGACGTGACCCGCGAGGACAGGACCGCGCATGTCGGAGGTCTGCCAGCTGTAGTATGAGGCCGGGGCTGGCTGCCGTGGCAGGATGAGTGTGCGGGGGGCTACAGTCCCCTATATGACGTGGTTGCAGCATGAACCCCCCTGCCCCCCTCCGCGGGTGGCGCCCCCTTTGCCGCCGACATCGATGTGGATCAGGGTAAGTGTGGTTGGATAACTCCCAGCCTCGCAGATAGTGTACATACAACTTTACTATAGTATAGAATACAATTACCTCAAGCCCCACAGGGTTTTATAATTGTTTTAAATCGTAGGGGATTTTTTATTATAACTCGATCGCTTTTCCTTCTTTAATAATCTCAATATTCAATATTTTCTCTCTTTGGTTATTTTTTTGCTAGCAAATGTAACCAAGCAGTTTTATTGTACTGTGTGAAGTGTTTTCTTCAATGTTCAACATAAAAATTGAACAGATGTTTCAAACTGTGTAACCGGTTATTTATTTGGATATATCGATTTATTAAGTGATGGAGCAGAATGTACCACTACATATATTGACATGACATCTGAATCAAATTCTTAATTGGCTGAGCTTAAGCTATTTTGAGGCTGGAAAATAAAATGTATGTCCATGAAGCTTCATTTCTATACGAATAACTCTTGAGTTCGATAATGGTACATGTCGCTATCGTATAGGGATACGCTGAACGTTAGGGAATATTTTTACACTGGTCTTGTGGACAACTATGATAGTAACAGGAAATTAGCAGAATAAATCATTTGTTTATACATACTCGATAATCATTCATAAGAGATTCCAATGTGTGACAAATTAACACACGTTGTCCAACTATCCCAACACATACAAATAATTGTATAGTGGCTCAGTGTATAGTCTTGTCTTGTTTAAATATCCATATTAAACCCAATGTAATGACGAAAATATGACTGAATTGTGTTGTCAAGATATGCAAAAGAAGATGTTATATTTAGATTTCCAATTGTGCATGAACCTTTTTTCTACAAGAACGAGTTATACTATGCTTTGTTTTCGTGTCAACATCTTTTTTGTACGATTGTCTGTCGTGGTGTAGCGTTCTTCTACCCTTCTTCTATGAAAAAGTAGAAGTCGGTATTTGTAGACTGTGATCTGCTGCGAGGAAGGACATGGGCTTCAAGTCTTCTGTCTCGCAATGTGATGCGCTTATTTAGTAATGGATCAAATGTAGTAATTTGATGGAGTGCAATTAGCACATTGTCTGTCGTGGTGTAGCGTTCTTCTACCCTTCTTCTATGAAAAAGTAGAAGTCGGTATTTGTAGACTGTGATCTGCTGCGAGGAAGGACATGGGCTTCAAGTCTTCTGTCTCGCAATGTGATGCGCTTATTTAGTAATGGATCAAATGTAGTAATTTGATGGAGTGCAATTAGCACATTGTCTGTCGTGGTGTAGCGTTCTTCTACCCTTCTTCTATGAAAAAGTAGAAGTCGGTATTTGTAGACTGTGATCTGCTGCGAGGAAGGACATGGGCTTCAAGTCTTCTGTCTCGCAATGTGATGCGCTCATTTAGTAATGGATCAAATGTAGTAATTTGATGGAGTGCAATTAGCACATTGTCTGTCGTGGTGTAGCGTTCTTCTACCCTTCTTCTATGAAAAAGTAGAAGTCGGTATTTGTAGACTGTGATCTGCTGCGAGGAAGGACATGGGCTTCAAGTCTTCTGTCTCGCAATGTGATGCGCTTATTTAGTAATGGATCAAATGTAGTAATTTGATGGGGTGCAATTAGCACATTGTCTGTCGTGGTGTAGCGTTCTTCTACCCTTCTTCTATGAAAAAGTAGAAGTCGGTATTTGTAGACTGTGATCTGCTGCGAGGAAGGACATGGGCTTCAAGTCTTCTGTCTCGCAATGTGATGCGCTTATTTAGTAATGGATCAAATGTAGTAATTTGATGGAGTGCAATTAGCACATTGTCTGTCGTGGTGTAGCGTTCTTCTACCCTTCTTCTATGAAAAAGTAGAAGTCGGTATTTGTAGACTGTGATCTGCTGCGAGGAAGGACATGGGCTTCAAGTCTTCTGTCTCGCAATGTGATGCGCTTATTTAGTAATGGATCAAATGTAGTAATTTGATGGAGTGCAATTAGCACGTATAGCTATTCGCTAAGATTATTCACCCTCGTCCCTGGACCCCTCGCGGACCCCACATAAGCGCCGTTTGTCCCCGGTTTAACAGCAGCTACACGGGGTTTATACTGCTTGATAATACAATACAGTACTGAGCTTGAGCGATGCGCGGCTACAGCCACAGGTGGTATGGGAACTATGGAGAGGTGACCTCGGCGATGTTGCCAGTTCTCCCCACCTGTATCCGCTCCCACCACCACCGTACACACACTGCGGCTCCCGCCCAGCGTACGTACACGGGAGGACATGGGACAGTGTGAGACGCATTGTGTGCACCGGAAACAGGTCCTTTTAATTCCCAACACCTTGATTTGAGGCCACGGAAACTGGGCGTGACCCACTTGTAGTGAGTGGGCGGAGTGAAAATTACGGTAAGCGGACTGTATGTCCACGTCGTAAAACTGTTAGGACTATTTCTTACCTACTTCTTTTAAGGGATGGACAGTGGTCCACGGTCACGACCTGGGATCCACCGTCCGACTCAAGGGTTTCTTTTGACGAGGGGTTGACAAGGGATCGTCGTACCCTGCAGAAAAGTGACGTCAGCCACCCTCATCAAAACTAGGCGTGGACCTGCAGTCCTACAATCGAAAATTACAACTTCTAGCTACAAACAGATTTCATTTCGAGCCTGTTCTCGCCATATGAGCCTACCCCCAAACTATTATTGTACCCGGCCATTTTTTCTATACCGTTTTAATAATAAACAATACCTATAGCTATAGTTTCAAACAAGAATGTAAACAAACACTCTATCACCAACACAGTAACATAATAGTGAAGTTGAACGATTATCTACGCAATTCTTCGTAGCTCGGTATTACTGTCGAATACAGTTTGGATATGAGACAAAATATCGATTTTTTTTAATACGAGTTTGCCAGTTCTTGGCGATAACTGACCATCGTACGTATTCAAATTGTGTCTTAAGCTTAAGCTTGTTCTCAGTTCATTCATCCTCTTGGTGAGGTTAAAGCTGAAATACAATTAATACAAGTAAAAATGAAAAGTTCTATAAAAAAAAATAATTTAAAAAAACGTATCCTATTTAGTATGTGCAGAGTTGGTAAAACTGTTGCTATACACGAATATGTTGTTATTGAACTATTGACAATAACGTAAGATAATTATTATGGAATTGTATAATTTGGTCCCCTTTGTTGACACACTGATAACGTCTTATTGGATCTTATATCCTAGTATTTATCACAGCCTATTGCTTTATCAGCAAGTCCTAACCTGCATGGTGCTATCTTCGTTTTATAAACGACCAGTTGCCATCTGAGACGGTATCCGAGAGCCTTCTTAGTGATGTAAATCTCCGAGAATTAAAAATCAAAGAAATATTCTTAGGCAATATTTCCAAAATTCATAAATCCTGGGATATCATGATCAATTTGCAGTATAAAAACTGAAAATAATAGGTAATAGCAGTAAATTATATATGGTTAAATCAAACTCTAAAACTGTAATATATTTTAAAATGTAATTATAAAAGTATATAAGAATGGGAATATTGACAGTTTATTGGCTTATCCATTCATTCTAAATTGTAAAATTTCAGCTATATTCTAAATAAAGAAACAGTGAAATAGTTTTTGACTATTTTAGATCTAGGATGTTTGAGTTCCAAGATGAAATAAAAAGGCTGCTTATATAAAAAAAGGCTTGAATTTTTAATAATGTTTTAGGAATCGAAATCCATTTAGTTCTATAGATTTACAGGATATTGTCAAAACAGGAAATATAATACTAATGTTAAAAATAAACAAATCACGCTTTGGTATGATTTGTTTATTTTAGCCTAGTTTCTAATTATGTATTAGGTTAGTATTTACCTGAAGAAGAGATCAGATTGCAGATCTCGAAACGTAGTGTCACTGATTGTTTTTGTTTCACTGAACGATGGTAGGTCTTTGTTATGCTATCACCAATCTAGATATAATTATTATTGAGCGGTCAGAGTGTCTGTTGTAAGCCTAAACATATGACGTATTAAAATGTATCTTTTTAATCCTTTTGATTAATACCTTCCTATTTCGCAACAAAGCTCATGCTGTTGAGAATTTATTTCATAGGGCAAATTTTTCTGTCGATTTCGTGAACATGTACGTCTTGTGCTATATAATGAAACTTGACTCGCGGATTATGGTTGCCTGCAGGGTGCATTCATTCATCACCCACCCAAGGCTTCATGCCATCAGGTGACGTGCTACCCTTAACCCTAATAGGTATCTGATATCCTGCCTCAAAGGTCAGACCATCACTTTATAATAATTTTCCTCGTTTTTTTGTGGCGAAGTACTTTTCAACTGTGTAGATGATGAAAGTTGTAAGGGTTCGATTATGTCACAATATTTTTTCTCGTTATAACACGTTCCATTATTGAGTTTGTTAGTCCTATCGGTAGCAACAAAACAAACTTGAATGAAATTAATTTTCGTGCACGAACTGTTCCATACTTATGTGCGTTTGACGTTTAATCCCACATACAAGATTATTTAAATAAAAGGAAGCTCCTTTGAGAAATCTTGCGATACGGCCCTCTTTGTTGGGCAATGCGATTTCTCTAGGTAAACATAGGTTGGTTCAGATCTTTAGATTGGTCCCCATACAACACACACGCTTGTGAGATATTATCTTTTAAACGTTTCAGAAGTGCTTACGTTATTTGTGCCTTATCATGTTATCAAATGGAAAGAATTCCTTATTTTGAAATATTGATATTTGCGTTACACTCTTCTTTTTTTTAGGTTAAGAATCATAGAAATTGCACATAGTCCTATGAGGACCTCTGCGCTGCTTCTGGAGTGACAAGATATTCTGGACGAGTAAGGTTAGGGAGTAGGGGTCCGCCTTCTGTCGAGATCCACGAGGAAGAATTTAGGGTACTAATATCAAAGTCTTGTCCCCTCGGAAAAAGGGGAAGCCAGCTCTGAACCAGCTCTCCCGTCAAAGCAGGCAGGGGTAGGGGTGGCACACCTTTATGTCTAGGCTAGCAAAAACCTTTGACACCTAGGGAACGAATTCCACCAACTCCCAACAGTCATCTCCCGCAGTAGACTAGACCTGTCGAATCACCCTTGTGCCCCAGAATCTCGACATTTGCGACTAGTGATATACCCAGTGTGGGATCAACGATAAGGTATAAACCAGCCAGAAGTGAACCCTGCTCGGTAAAAGAAGTACACTTGTATACACGATATTCGATTGTTTATGCTGTGTCACAAATAATGGAATAAAAATTATTTATTTTACCAGGAAAAGTTATGGCCACAAAATGGCAGATTCTCAGGAAATCACGGGTTGTATTGCCACAGCTCCTTTCTCCACATTCATTCAAATTACACTCAAAATGCAAGCCGCCATTGACTATTCACAATTGAAAAGTCGCCAGTTCGAATGTATGTGTTACAGAACGGGACGGACTCGCGCGGCCTACCGGAGAGAAAGGTCAACCAATCGCCAGAGTGCTGCCGGTATCGACCCGCACATTACCGGGCAAATACTGTACTCGAGTCCGCTCGTCAACCTCAAGTGTTGGCTTTGGCATTTCGATTCACCGATTCATTCCTAACACGCGTTCAGCGCAAGTTCGATCGTGCCGCTTCAAATGTCAAATCATCGTAATGTCAAAGCTAAATTATTAAACGTGTTCTGCTTTGTCGCCATAGCTTTTTGATGTGACTACTTCTTTTGGCGGGCTATGGATGTATGTTTGGCACGGAGGGAAAACGTTTGTTTAGCGTCACGCAACGCTTGTTCGCTCTGTAGCCGCTAGGGGCGGGACTAATTTTATTTATTATTTCGGAAATGCAAGATTGTGGTGAAAATAATACTGACAAAAAATTGGAAAAGGACAAAATAATTACTACATTTTCATTGCCATTATATTCTAAAAATGAAATTATGGGTGCATAACAACTGAAATAAGAAATAGAAATTCTGGAATAAAATCTTGCTAAATATTTCGTCGTTGCTTATCTCTTTGTACTTATAATTTTTATAGTTTTACATTGCAAAATTTAATTTATCTTTTAAAAAGTCAATAGTTTTGGCATTTCTTCAACAACATTTGGCACTAAAATCTCTTAGTAAAAGGTTAAAGGTTAAGTTAGTAATCTGTAGATAAAAAAGTATAATTGGTTGTGTAATCAAGGCAGTAATATCCACTAACCCAGTTGCTGGACACGAGTTAGCATTAAAAACTACTATATCCGTTAGCGTTCAAAATATTAGTATTAAAACTTGTAATGCCCATAAACTACTCACATTCTCATCTCGCATGTGCGTGGCCGGAGGTATTGAGCTGATTAGTTTGCTCGGGTCGCCCAGTTTGCTAATTAGTAATGAACCGGGGCTAACACAAACAAGAGCAACCGTTGCCTGCAGCCTTGAACGGAACTACTATATCCGTTAGATTTCAAAATATTAGTATTAAAACTTGTAATGCCCATAAACTACTCACATTCTCATCTCGCATGTGCGTGGCCGGAGGTATTGAGCTGATTAGTTTGCTCGGGTCGCCCAGTTTGCTAATTAGTAATGAACCGGGGCTAACACAAACAAGAGCAACCGTTGCCTGCAGCCTTGAACGGAACTAATATATCCGTTAGCTTTGAAAATATTAGTATTAAAACTTGTAATGCCCATAAACTACTCACATTCTCATCTCGCATGTGCGTGGCCGGAGGTATTGAGCTGATTAGTTTGCTCGGGTCGCCCAGTTTGCTAATTAGTAATGAACCGGGGCTAACACAAACAAGAGCAACCGTTGCCTGCAGCCTTGAACGGAACTACTATATCCGTTAGCTTTCAAAATATTAGTATTAAAACTTGTAATGCCCATAAACTACTCACATTCTCATCTCGCATGTGCGTGGCCGGAGGTATTGAGCTGATTAGTTTGCTCGGGTCGCCCAGTTTGCTAATTAGTAATGAACCGGGGCTAACACAAACAAGAGCAACCGTTGCCTGCAGCCTTGAACGGAACTACTATATCCGTTAGCTTTCAAAATATTAGTATTAAAACTTGTAATGCCCATAAACTACTCACATTCTCATCTCGCATGTGCGTGGCCGGAGGTATTGAGCTGATTAGTTTGCTCGGGTCGCCCAGTTTGCTAATTAGTAATGAACCGGGGCTAACACAAACAAGAGCAACCGTTGCTTGCAGTTGAATTACGTTGCCCTCCCTCTCCGGGCAATAACAAACAACTCTTGGCCCAACTATGAATTGTCTTGTTTGTCTCGTCTTAACATTTGCTTCGACTCTCCAGGCGGTGATGTTTGAGATCCTGTTCTCCAAGCTCCGGTAATGTGGGATGTGTTGTGTTCAGTTCTAATTGGAGCGATTGGTTCATTACTAGCATCAATATAAAGAAAAGCAGCAGAGGTGGACAAATGGGGGGGGGGGAGTGAACAATCCCGACTTGAGCACATGAATGAGGCACAACTGTTGCGCTTATGCAAGTGCGAATAATACTACACATCAGTGGCTTATTGTCAGTAAACTATGAACGTGTAGTACAGTTAGTGGCTCTGGCCTCAACCTGAGTACTGCTCCGGCGTAAACTTGGAATCAGTTAAAATTATTTTTAATATTTGTATTATTATGTGCAATTAAAATTTGAATTTGAGTGTTGGTGCTAATGGCTAATAACAACAAACTGTAATTTTCCATTTTCTGCTTTGTATGCTTGATGGAAGTCACCAGGTTTCAATGTAAAATAAATTTGTTTGTATTCTTCCACAATTTTAACTATCAATAAAAAAGTAAATTAACATTGTGGAAGAATAAAAATGACTTTTATATTTAAACCTGTAAATTTGTCATAAACATAGTAATTGATCTTCGTGATTTTGACCCTCACTTTGTAATGAGCACTCGTAATGGTTTCGTCATTACAAAGTCCAGGTTTAGTTGATATTACAAATTGTAATTACATGCAATATACCACCGACTTCTATGAGTCGTATATTTGCTCTAATATTTCAGGATAATCATAGGATGCCCTAAGTCTTTTGTAATTACAAACTGTAATTAACCAATTGTTATCGTGGGAAAATCAGATGTTGTGGGTTTTTTTGCTTAACCTTCCCTCCCTTCACAAATCTATATCACAAAAAGTTGGTAAACATGGTGTTATAATAATCATGTAAATATTTATTAGCTGAGTCGCCTAATGATGAAACCTTTACTTTCGAAAGCCCTTGTCCAAAATAATAATTTGAAACAATATTGTATTATTTACATTTAGTAGTATTTATAAGTTTTTTTCCAATTGTTCCAAAAGTTTTCAATAAACATGGTTTTGTTTATTTTTTTTATTTCATCTGAAATTTTGCCAAGGGTAAACGCTTAGTTAATTCATTTAAACTACAGTTTGCACATCTTTACATATGCAATTAGAAACCCACGGTATTTGAGCGAAATACAACAGAAGGAACAATAAGTGTTCTTTCTGTTAGATTTCGTCACAACGGAAAGGACTGGTGATGTTCTGTTGACCCTGGACACGATAGCGGTGTAAATATTGGACAACTCCACTGTTAAGCGGACAGACACGTCATTGTCGACACAGACACACAGGCCACGATCAGTGAGAGAGCGGTTCGTCCGCCAGTCGGTAATATTCTGGTGTATTAGTCGCGAACAGAGAAACTATCGTGGCTTCATGGTGGGGTTCAGCCGATCTTCGTGCAGGTCGCACCGTGTAAGTTGGCGCTTCGAGGTGATCGTTGTCGATGTTTTATGATTTGTTACAACACGGAAAAGGTTTTTACCGAACGTGTGAGTCATCCGAATAAGAAACTCGACCTGATTGACTCGATAGTCGAATCGATAAGAGTAATTCCACTGTTTCCGTCAGCTGCCGCTGTTCGGTTCCGGTTTTCATCGGAACAGGTTTTACTGTGATAACAAGTTGTGTTTTCAATGTTGGCCCTACGGATCCGCCAGATTCTGTTACGTTTTGTCGCTTGTCTCAAGGTTAAGTGGTTTTTTGTCGATTTATACTAGTTATTGTTTACAGTTCAGTTAGTTGTGTCTAGGCTATTTGTTTTGACATCTTTATTGTCGTTTTAAGTTGTTGGAGTAGCCTAAGAGGTCACAACCTGCCGGTTGGATCATGCATCTGGTGGAGTTTTTGTTGATACAGCTAGTCGTACAACATTGGCAAGTTGTATTGCAGCAGAGAAAGTGTATAGGTGATTAGTGTTATGGAATATGAACTAATTCAGTCATACTTTGTAAACTCGATCAGGAGCAAATATGTACGTGAGTAGTGTGGTGTTGTCCATTCTCATGTCCTCAACAGCAGCGCTGATTTACAATTCTCAAGCCCAAGCTGTTCATTAACTTAGCATTTCATTTGACCTTGACATTCTTTGCAGTGTAACATTGGCTTCTGAGAAGCGGGTATTGTTTGAAACCAAGTGAAGGGTTGTACTTATCCACATTTCAACATAATATACTTTGTGTTGCCAAAGTCAGAATGAACTCTTTTTAATTGTATTCTTATATGAACTCTGCATATTGTGGTCTATTTTTCTATTCCTACTATTGGCTAGCAAATTTTCTCTTTGTGTCTATATTTTCGTAATGAATAAAATACATTGCTTAAATTGAACCACTTTTCATTATTCGATAGAGCTGAAGTTGTACATATAAACTCAAATCCCATGACAGGATATTTAAAAAAAAAATAAATATTTAGACCGATTAAATTACCAAATTACGCAGGACTCCACTTGGCCTCGAAAGGTTGAAGAGATATCCATAAGAGATGCATTGGTTAATAGATATGTAGTCAAATGTTCAAAGTAAACTTGTATTATAAAGTATACTAATCTGTATTAAGGTCCCAGCTGGTGTGAACAAAAGCTGATGTAAACATTGTGTGTATTATTGTTTATTGATTTTACAGTTTAAAATGTATAGATGCAAGTTCGTTAAGATTATTTATATATTTTCATCAAACATAAATATACGTTTTTAAGAGAGGTGTTTAATTAAATCAGTGTTTATACTTGGAAACTACTAAATGTACAACTCAATATATTTATTTTTTTGTATGGTTTCTTTCTGTTTTAATATTGGTTGTAGCGAAATTAAGAACTATTCATTTCACTTAGCTTTTGTAATAATGTACAAATAATTTCTTGTAATAATGTGTGGAATTAAAATGCATTGAAATAATTCGGATTAATAGTAACAAATTCAGCTATTCAATTGGATTATGGAAAAGGAAAGCCGAAAGAAATTACAACTTAATGCAAGCACCAAGAGAAGTTTGAAAATGAAACTGAAGTGAAGCGTTTACATTTAGATAAAAGTAAAATGCGCTTACAAAGAGCACGATTAAATGCTCATCGTGAGCGCTACGTAACAGCATGCTCTAATAAACTAATTTTTAACAAAGTAGTATGTGATTTTTTTTCAAATGTTTCTATATTTCTTGGTTTTGTTAACTCAAGTGAGATAGTCTACACATTTACAGCTCTGCTACAGTATAACTTTAGACATTGGACTTCTAAATGCTTGTTCTAATGAGATAATAGCACTCAGTGATGATACTACTTGTACTTGAGCCAGATAAAGTGAAGGTGTGTGGGTGACTGAGAGAGATGTTTGATGTTACAGGGCAGCGAGAGTGCGACGGCAGGTCGGGTCTCCTCTTCGAGGAGTCGGACCTCTGATGAGCCCCACATCGGCAAGTACAAACTACTCAAGACCATCGGCAAGGGCAACTTTGCCAAGGTCAAACTGGCAAAACATGTTCCCACGGGAAAAGAGGTGAGTGAGATGCTCAAATGATTTTGGTAGAATTAAGTAATGACAATAATATTGCAAAAGGAATTTGTGTACCAACAATAGATATATTCTTGATTATCATTAAAATTTTTTTTGTTGCGTATCAAAAGTTAAACATAGAGCATTGCGAGTCTTCTTCAAAGAAACGTAACTATTATTAACTAGTGTAAGGGATAAAAATATGTTTGTCGTATAAAATAGGTGTTAAATATTTTATGTAATTTAAAATAGTATGTATATATATATATATATATATATATATATATATATATATACAAATTGTTAATCTTCGTTACTACACAGTTAAAGCAAATTTTTCATAACTACATGTTTTTCCGGACATTTGCCTTTAGGTCACAATAGGTCTGTACTTACAGACCACTAAGAACTAAGTGTTTTCATTTAGTGTGTATTGGAGTTGACACCGAAAATGGATGATTTCATTCGTACTTTTGCATGTCGCAACATAACAAAGATTTTAGTTAAGTGTTAAGTTAGTTATCCACCTGTGGAAGTTCAGATTGCAGATTTCTAAACGTAGTGTTACTTACTCATTTATATTTATATTTTAATTTATATTCGAATATATGTTTTTAGGCATATTGTATCAAACTATGACTGTCAATACATTTTTTTATGTGGGATGACAATGAAAGATTTTTGATTCTTGATTTTTTCTTTGTATAACTGAAAGATGGCAAATGTCCGGAAAAATTTTGTTTCCTTCACAATCCTTCTTATGTGTATGGATAAACCGATATACATTGGCTTGAGCAATCGATATAGACTGTAGGTGTGGTAAAATTATGGCGGAAAAAGGTGGGTAGGAGTGTTTAATCTTCACACTAAATGAAGATTGTGTATGTACTGAATGTACATATGAACAACTACATGATACAGGTGTAGGACTTAGGTGAACTCATATTCATTGTCTAAAGCAATCGATGTAGAGTGTAGGTATGGTGAAATTATGGTTGGGAGGAGATGGTGGGAGTGAGGTTAAAAAATTTCACATATAATGAAGATTGTGTCAAAGTACATACGAAGAACAACAGGTGTAGGACTTATGATGAACTCATGTACATTATCTTGAGCAATAGACTGTAGGTGTAGAGTAATTATGGTGAAGAGAAGGTGGGTGAAAGTGTCTAATCTTTACACTGGATAAAGATTGTGGCAAAGTACACAATAAGGATGACATGACAGGTGTTGCACTCAAGATGAACATTGTCTTGTGAACAATTGGTGTAGTATGTAGGTGTGAAGTAACTATGGATGGAAGGAAGTGGATGGGAGTGTCTAATCTTTACACCGAACAAAAATTATGGCAAAGTACATAAGAAGGACGACATGATGCAGTTGTTGCACTCAATATGAACATTGTCTTGAACAATTAGAGTAGTATGTAGGTGTGAAGTAATTATGGATGAAAGGAAGTGGGTGGGAGGCTAGCAGGAACACTAACTGTTGTGTTGTGCTCAGTGTAGCTGACCGCTGACACGAGAGTTGGATAATTGACAGGGTAGCTGCTGGCTGCTGCCGTGTATCAGAGCATGACCATATTGTTACTGGCATCCTTGGCCCACTCTTTCTTCCTCCTACAGTACCCAGTACCACTCACTAATTATACACCATCTCAGTCTCGTTCTTGTTCACCTTCGCACACTGGCAGCTATTCTTTGTTTCCTCTGTGATGGTTATCGCTCGCTGTCGGAGGAAAGTCTCCAGCAAGAAACACATTTGTGCCGGTTGAAGGTTTCTTCTCTTCTCTTCGTGTAGAAGAGTTCATTTCTTGCTCTGATAATTGTCCTAATTCTTATGAATAAAACAATACAATTCTCGGGTGTTGCTTAATAGAAGAATTATTACACTTTCTCAGGCATCAAGCAAGGTATTAAGATCGACAAGATGTCACTATTTTCAATTAGTAAGCTCTGTATGAAAGCACATGTAGTTGGTGTGTATGGAGTCCCTAACCTGTTCTGAATTACAGTTGAAACAGGATTTGAAACTAAATCAAGTCTTATGTATTATTGTTTTTCCAATTGAAATTAAACTATGATACATTATTTGTGATTAGTTGAAAACCTCATTAGCAATTACTTTAAATTACATAATTATTAGGAAACAGATCTAATTTGGGATATTTTGTTGGCATGATTTTTGTGTTAATTACAAATTGTAATATAGAGGGTGTCCTGATGTTAATTAAACATACATACTTTTTATGATTGATTAGTGGGATGAAAATGGCTCTTTCTCTCCATATAAATCTGTCCTCATTAATTGTTTTTGAATTATAAATTTTTCATAGTTATGTGACTGTTGCTGTTACTCATTTACCAATACAAATCGTGCATGTGTAAAACAATAACAATTGTGTACTTATATTACTGTAAAAAATCACAAATTTACTCTTAAAAATGCATAAAAAGGCTTATGAAACAAACTAAATACAAAATAGTGTTTTCAGTATTCTAAAGTAAATTTTGGATGGCAAGCAGCCTTTAAGCGTCAAGGGTGTTAATGCAAATCTCAACAGAGTCCCAGATCTGGATAAAAACTTAAGCTAGGTTGAAAATAAAATTAGGAAAACAAAAGTAACAACAGTATTTTTCTTTTAAATCTTATTTGGATACAAATCAACCCAAATAGGATGGAATATAAAATCAATATGCTCTTGTTCTATTGATTACATTATTTTCATTATATAAGTATTATACTTGTATATATGGTGGATAGTAAGTATAACTCGTTATTCTATCTAATAATAATGGAGTAGTGGAAGTCAGTCGGCGCCACTCATGCCACTAGGTGGAAGTGTACCATTCATGTAACAATGTGAATATAATACCTAGTAATTTTCTCATTTCAAGCAATAATCGTTACAATTAATTGCATTTCCTTAGTGTCTATGAATATGTATGTTGGCATTCAAATCGTAGGTATATGCAAGGGCTGTATGAATATTAGATGAATTATCTGTTTGACCGCCACATGTGTAATGGCAGTGCTGACGGTAGATGGGCTGGGCTGTGGCAGTGGCAATAATTAATGTGACAATATAGGACAGAAGCTTCATTATATATAGTGGTCATCCTGCACGGGGGTTCAGTCACATAATCATGGTGTTAAATATTGTGGGCTTGTTATTTTTGGTCATTCTCAAACTAAGTGTCATTACATTTGTACATTAGTACAAGGATAGTTATTTCTAATAGGGCATGATTCAAGGTGTTTTAAACTGTTATTTATTGTTAGAAATATCGATAGGTTGATTGTCCAAACACGTGTTTTTCAAATGGTTTTATCATAAGATATTTGTAAGCAGCGAGAAATTCAAAAATAAAAGGTGGGAGCATTTTCTCAGATTGTTTATTTGCAAGGAAAATGTGTGTTAAGTTATTTGTTTGCTCAAGTTATTTTAGGACATTAAATACTACTATACTAAATTAATCCATTCTGGAAAAGAGAAGACTTTATATTGAATTCTTTATAAAATCTGTTATGAAAGTACAATGGGGGGTGAAAAGGTTTAACTGTATTTGTGAGCAAAATGTTATCAGTACTATTATAATACTCTGTTTTAAGTTAGACCCATTAAGATTCCGTAACAAAGTTATTCTATGTTACAGGTAGCAATCAAAATAATAGACAAGACACAATTAAATCCAGGGAGTTTACAAAAGGTGAGTAAACCGCTACATTGTTCATTAGTTACAAATTGTTATAGGCTTGAACGACTCGATGAAGATGATGTTATCATCGTTTTTAGAATTCTGGTGTAAGATGTGAAAACTAGAATTATATTGAAACAGTACTACTGTGATTTAGTACGTTCTTCAGTCATTACACAGAAAGAGTATTTAATCTACACTAATATCAGAGGTGAAAGCTGACTTTCAGAGTGGTCTGAAAGTTTACTGTGATAAGATTAATTTTGTGTGAATTTCAATCTCTTTTTTTTGGCAAAAAAATTACCATTTCTAGAAACATCTTTAAATATTCATTTCACTCTCATATCAGTATGCTGAAGTCGTCATGTGCATATTTTAGTGTTAAAAATACTTCGAGTTATATAACAGCATTCATAAAATAATATCCATAAACTGAAAAGCATTGTAAAGATCACATTTTATTTTATGTTTGTTTTTGTTACAGTTATTTAGAGAAGTTAGGATAATGAAGATGCTAGATCATCCAAACATAGGTAAGTTCATACTTGTCAGTACCTACTCTATAAATGTTAGCCAGTCGTTAGATTATATAATTTGCTAGTTAATCTATCATAAAGTCTTAAGCTTTACTGTAGATATGGTCACTGAGAACAGATACAAGTATTTTTTGTAATGTTGTAGTATTACTCAAGTTACTGTTGTATTACTTATTGCTATTTAATAACGGAGAAAAAGCCTGTACTTTTATGTAAGTCTCTACAGTACAGAATGTATAAATTAAATTCAGTTCTTTCATCGAGTTGCTGGTAATTTAACAAGTTGTACAAGTTAACTTTACTGAAACAAAGTTTGTTCGTCTGTTATTCAAGCGGCATTGTATAACACTCTTCTTAGAAGTTGGCCTGTTTTTTAACATTACATTTCAATATTACCTTTATAAGTGATTTCCCTGACATGTGAATGAGAACTTCTTGCAGAGTAACATGGTATAGGCCAATTAAAACAACATTATGTGAATTTAAATAGTAAAAATTGATGGGTGTCAAGATTAAAACATTCTAATGCATCACCTCTAACATTCCTAAAATCTTACTGGAGATAAATGTTAAATTACATTTAAATATTCTTTGTGTGTTAAACTTAATAAATAAAGTATTGTTTGTATAAAATTTTCTCAACCTTTTGAATTAATTTATGTTATGTAATTTATTAATTCATATTTTTCAAAAGGCAAACGTTTCAACTCTTCACAGTGATTTAACAGTGTACTACAATAAATCTTAAAGGTTTATTCTCATTATTCTACAATAAGTATTAATTAATATTCATTTTCATTATTTTGTTGAATTTCCCCTGGAAAAATGAATAATTATTGGACTATTACAACAAACAAATTTAGTAGTTTATTTAATACAAATGTTTGTTTCTCCATGTAAAAAATTCTCAAAATGATTTTAAGACTTGATTTTATGGGAATTGGTTTGTTACTTAAGATAATGTATTAGTTAAAAGTCTAACAAGCAACTTAATTTTATACCGACCATGATATTTAAGTCAAATAAATTTCTTCACAATTTATCTAAACTAACCCCTGTTTGAGAAAAATTTAGATTTGGTACTCAAAATCAGTAGTACTTACAGGAATGTAGGTGTCGTTAACTGATTTGTCTGGAGACGCATCTCACTTAGTGCTGTTGTGGTACTAAAGTATGTTCTTAAAATGTATTGAATTGGCACTGTCATGTTTGTTACAGTCAAATTATTTCAAGTAATAGAGACAGAAAAAACATTGTACCTGGTAATGGAGTATGCAAGTGGTGGAGAGGTTTTCGACTACTTGGTACTTCATGGGAGGATGAAGGAAAAGGAAGCTCGGGCCAAGTTTAGACAGGTGAGTTCCCTGTGTATAAAATAACATTGTACCTGGCAATGGAGTAGTTTTAAAACTATTCCTAAAACTAAAAATTTAGTTTCAATCAATTATCTTTTACTCTGTGATATTAAGTTAAAAGTATTGTTATCTATGTACAAAATGCATATTCAATTCTTTTAACAAAATTTAAATTTTTGCTCTTGTTTTATTAATTATTAAATATGGCATTTATTTAATATCTGTTAATAAGATTTATGAAGCCTACTTGAGAGTGGCGTTGAATATAGTATCATTAGTATTTAGGGAGACTTTTAAATTGTGATATAAAACATAATAAATAGCAGCTTTCAATGTCAAACGTTATTCAAGAAAGTGGAAATGATGGAATTTTCTTTTTTTCAGATTGTATCTGCTGTTCAGTATTGTCATCAAAAGAAAATCATTCACAGAGACCTTAAGGTAACTTTTAGTTTTAACTATTATTTATTCCTAATTTTTCGTAAATGGAATACATTCTATATCCTCCTTGCTTATTTGGATTTAATTATTCGTAAATTTAATAATCAAAACATTCCTCTGATGATTAAATTTTAGTTTTGTGAGACCTTTTGCTTTCAAGGAAAGCATCATCAGACCCATGTAACTGTAACCACTTTGTTTTCAGTTATGTAAATATTTGAAAGTGAAAGGCCTCACAGATATGAATTTAATTATTGGTATGTTTGAGCTTTTAACTAGTGAAATGTTTTAAATGATTTTATGTGTTTTAATTTTATGTCCATGCAGTACTATTCTATTTATACTTCAAACGTGTTTTTCTTATAAGATGCATTGGAAAATTGATATAAAAGTAAAATCAATTTAGACTTTAAAACTCCTTGTTTGAGAGGAACTCTGTTGGTAATAGTTTACACAACTGTAATGCTTAAAATAAATTATGGATTGAGCATTGGAATGAGATTCGTGTTCAGTGATTTGGAACACCTAGTTTACACACATAGTACTGCCCTTACAGTCACATCCTAATAGTTTCTAGAGTTCGATACAAGGGTCTAATGAATGAGATTCGTGTTCAGTGATTTGGAACACCTAGTTTACACACATATATTTAGTGTCATTTGTGTGTCAAGTACTGCCCTTACAGTCACATCCTAATAGTTTCTAGAGTTCGATACAAGGGTCTAATGAAATAGTCATATATAAAACACCTGGTTGAATAGCACACATATTAATTAGGCTAAGTGAAATTCGTGTTTACTGCCCTTACAGTTTCATGCCCTTACTTGAGAGAGCTTGATTCAAGGCTCTAATGAATTAGTCATAAAATAAGTGATGTAATTGATGTTAATTGTGATGTTTCAATGCCTCTGTGCTGCTTGACATTTTTGTTCATATTGGAAAGTACTAGATTGAGTAAACTCCTATTTATGGCATACTAAGATCAAATTTTACTAATACATATGTTATGTTATTGCCATAACATATATCTGATGAGTCACAGTTGAAGTGGTAGTACATTTATGGTAATTATGGTCAGAAAAGGTCTGATAAAAGTTTTAAATGCAGTGTTCCAACGCTCATAATACTCAAATTACAATAAGCAAAATACATTTACATTTATTTTAATATATACAAAGAACAATATTATGATTTGGTTAACACCGTTCTCTATTAATGATGTTGTCTTTTGCAGGCTGAGAATCTATTGCTAGACAGTGAAATGAATATCAAGATTGCTGACTTTGGCTTCAGCAACGAGTTCACGCCTGGCAATAAGCTGGACACGTTCTGCGGGAGTCCACCCTACGCAGCTCCTGAACTCTTCCAAGGTACGCTCCAACAATGATCCTGTAACATTACTGATGGGATAGCAGTTTATTGTAAGGACAAACTTTGGATTAGGCAGTATTAAAGCTGAAATTGTGTGATCACTTGGTATTAACTTCTTATATTGGGTCAAAAATTTCTCACATTTTGCAAATAGAATTGTATTACTGTATCTTATGATTGTTTTAAGCAACTCACCCTTAGTGAAAATACCCAAAATTAACATTAAACCAACAAGGAAGTGGACGAGGGTCACACTAAAAGTTTTGAGGATTATAATGAGCTAGACTTACCAAATTTTAGGCATGATCAAAGTAACCCTATCCAGTATCAATGCACTTTTGAAGTTGAATTTTTCATTGGTTACAACCTCTCAAATTTTTGAATGAAATCAAAATAATTACGAATCTCATCAATTTTGGCTCCCAAAGAAAAGCAATGACCACACAAATGTTTGTACAGATTCAAGAATAATGAAATAGGGTGATTAAAGGAAAAGCTTGTTTTTATGTATTTTCTGCCAAAAAGTTTTTGCAGCATTGTGAGAAGAGGCATTGTTGTGGTGCAAAGTTTTTCTCACTTTTAAAATGTCATGCAGTGCTATTCTGATTGCTGCAGATATAACCCTAGGTTAGTTTCTATCATTTAATGAGTGTGGTGTGTGTCCTCTTGGATCATAGCACTCATCTGATCAATGTTTTCTTGAGTTGCAGCCGAATTTGGCCTTCCTGAAAATTGGTTGTCTTGGAGAAAATTGAAGCCCTTAAAAATTTTAAGTAATACCTAAAAACAGTAGCGGATAAAGCTTCAAAAACAAAGCAATTTTGAGACGCTTGACACACTTCTCTTGAGACTTATTGACTGTTAAATCATAGGCCAAAAATGTTCTTTTGATAACTCCATTACTACACACGAAAATAATCTCTTGAAGTACATTGAAAAACCCAAATTACTGTCAGGCACTGGTAGTCTCTTGGACATATTGGACAATCGGAATAAGATTATTGATGTATGCACTGTCTGCCAGTAAATTATAACTTTCAGAGTGACCTTCGTAAAACCTTGCTGCCAGACATTATATTTTTAAAATAGGTTAGGATAACGTGCGATTCCTCAATGAAAGTTTCAAAACACATTGTACTTTTTTCTACAAAAATAGTAATCTGAAAATTACTGGATTACAGGATTTAAGTTCCTAAACTCTTCTGAGATCTATTCGGAAGTTGTCTGTCTGCAATTGATTTTCATTACTAACTAGTGAGTTACTGTAGGTTGATTACTAGAAAGTATGAAACAAAATGTATGTATTTTTTTCTTAAACTTAAGCAGTGACTTCTGCTTGTTTTCTAACTAAAAGAATACTAAACTTGTGTTTCAGGAAAAAAGTACGATGGACCAGAAGTGGATGTGTGGTCACTCGGTGTAATTTTATATACATTAGTCAGTGGTTCGTTACCGTTTGATGGCTCGACGCTACGCGAGCTGAGAGAACGGGTGTTGAGGGGGAAGTACAGAATTCCATTCTACATGTCAACCGACTGTGAAAACCTGCTCAAGAAATTCCTCGTCCTAAACCCTGCCAAGCGAGCTTCTTTAGAAGTAAGTTCTCACCGGTCATTGTCAAAGAGTTGTTCATCTCAATCAGTTCTTTTCTAACACTCAGGAGAAATTTTTGTTGCTTCAGATCTCTTTTATATGGAAATTTAATTTTTGTCAAATGTAATGTTATTGGAGAGTTTAGTGTACATAGATGGGTCATATCCTCGTAATGGTAACCTAATTTGTATTATTCTCCATATTTTAGATGCATCGTATAATTTGAAATCACTGCAACATTTCCCTGTAGTTGAACACTTTATAATATCTAATAACATCTATTATTAAGTCATACTAAGGTTTTATTGCAAATGTATTAGTGATGCCTGATATCCAATAGTATTTTATTTTTATTAATCAGTTGTAAAATCTTCCCATAGTACAAATCCTAGTTTTATTTTGAAGCTTTTTAAGAGAACTTTGATTTGTAGTTCTTGCCTGTAGTTTTGCCAAGATTTTGTTTTTCTATGGTTCAAAAAATCTGAGTAAAGGTTCATAGTTATGCTTTTTCATGTTTTATTGCTTTTAAACAAAAATCAGTCCTTAATTTTCATGGAGAAATATAATTTTTAGTTTATAACTTCTTCAGCAAGTGATCTATCTCTTAGTGATGTGTCAAAGCCAAATCTAAAATCCACTGAATCTTAAAAAAAATTTGATTTGAGAATCTATTGACAAAATTCAACAATTGAGTCTGTTTTTATTCATCGTGTCACTAATGGTCACATTCGTGTTCTACCACTCCAAGAACGCAAAAAGAAACGGAAACACCCAATCCTAATTCTTTGTTTTGTGAACGTTACTAATTCGTAGCGGTAGATGAAAATATTGGAGATATCAAGGAAATTTAATTATTTTGTTAATAATATTTAACTCAACATTTTTATATTTCATGTTTGTGTATCAGAGAATGTTTATTTGTGAACTGCAGCCATTTGGCAGTACACAAATTACCAATTGCTAAAACTTGTTTTTGTTTGCACTTTGTGTGATAAATCGCAGATAGAAAATCAAATGAACAATAATTTATTACGATAGCTGAATGACAGTATACAAAATACTGATCAAACATGTTTTTTGTCATACTTTGTGTATTAAAAAATTGTACATAGATAATAAAATTTACTAATTAAACTATGATTTAACATAACTTATGTTTAGTTATCAGTTTGTTTTTTCCTTAAAAGGATTCCCTGAACCTTTGCCAATGGATTCATGGATTACTTTTTGTCCTATCAGATGATCTCTAAAGGTTAAAAAAAAATTTTAATTGATTTGGTGATGATTTTATTAAAATCAAATATAGGCCTTAAAAGCCGTAAGGATTTGAAATTTGTGAATTAAGAATTAATTTTTTTAAGATTTGGAATTGGATTTGAGATTAGGAAATTCTGGGCTTGAACATCACTACCTTGAACGTCTTGTAAGCTATCTTTTCTATCTCATCATTTCTTCTAAACTGATTTATTTTTAAAGGAATATTGTATTGGATACTTGGGCAGTAAATATTGTGTTTAAAAAAGTCAGGGTGGTAAACTTTTTTAGGTATCTTATTATCTAAGAAAGAGTAATGCTTAACTGACTAACAGTGTTAGGCTGAGAGTTTGGTTAACTTACATTACTGTTAAGCTAGTTATTTGTTTGAAATATTAAGCTCTTTTCTTAATCTAATTCGCGCTTTTAATTATCAATAAGATATCTAACCAAAGAATCCACCAGCACTCTATTGGTTCTTGAATGCGGCTTTCTGTCCTTATGCAGCATGGTGCATTGTAGTTTAATAAGCTTTGTTAAATTTTTTATAATTTTGCTTGGTTCTATATATATATATTTACTGCAGTGCAATATTATATTGTTACAAATCCAGTCGTTAAAACACTGTACATTTCAATTGCCACCATTAGTCTGACGGGAGTATCTCACCAAGAGAATGTTGGTATTCTATTCCGCTTGGAAGTAAGTACCGTACTCTAATACTATAGCACAGTATAGTTACAGTGGTAAGTAGTAAGAGGTATCTGTCCATTGCAGGGGTCGTCTAACAAGGCTCTGCCGAAACCTGGTGAAACAGATACCGCCAAACCACCGGAACCATATGTAAAGTATCTTCTTCTTTAAAGCAAACCTTGTTTTAAGCTATGGCTATGTCAGACTTGGTAGGGTTAGTTTCGGTTGTCTCGAAATGTGAAGTGTTCCTATGTACATTCTGCTGTGGTTATACACGCTTTGCTTTCTTACTTTACAATGTTTCATTACCTAGACGCTTTGCTCTACTAAACCAAAATTTAGGTTGGTTACAGAGAATTATCATGTAATGTGCTATCGATAAAATCATTTACTCTATTTCACTTTGAAAGATGTTACATTTTGTCTACTGTCCATATATACACATGTACATTTCTTGAACCTTTAAGTTTACGGTCTTACACAAGTAAATTTGTAATTTAATAATGCTATGTGAAGGAATTTCTATTTAGAAATATTCACTAAATTTTTTTGTCTGTTTTGCTTTGTTAGAATTCACAATGAATATTAGTACTGGTGGAAAGTCGTGATCCTTTTGTGTGAACGAACATAAGTGTAGAATGTTACTTAAAACTTGTGTAAATAGGATTGTATGAAAGCATGCTCTTCATTGTGATAGTTAACGAGTGCTAGAGTTTATGGACCTGTTTGATGTACGAGTTGTTATCACCAGAATTGTAAGGTGTCATTTAGGTGCTAGTTGCTGTCAGTTCTGTTACATTCCATCGGTTGGTTATCACTCATTACATTCTCTTCCGTTGTTCACTCTAAAACTTTATTCACAATCTGTCTTTTTGTAAATTTGTTGGTTGATTTATACAAGAAGCAACTGTGTGTTTTGCTGTAATCGTAACAACTGGTTTGGAAATGGTATCGTATGTAAAGTTTAACCAATACTTGAATTCTTATCAGTACTGAGAAACCAAAACGTACTTAAATGGTTAACAATATGAAATAATTTGTTATCAGGCATTAAAATCAGGTTTATCTGTAATGGTGAGCGTACACGAAGAAATTTGTTTGTAACTTGGTGTTTTTAACCTGGCACATAAACAAAACTAATATATCTCTACTTGTGCAAATAATATCAACTCCAATTGTACATGTTGTACTTTATTTTGCCAGGTATGGTTTAATGTTTTAGTATCAAGAAATTAATTGATCATAGTTTATGCCATGGGTGATGAACAATCCTGTATATTGTTGAATATTGTTTTAATTGTCCAATGCTTGAGCAATAAAGTTTTTATTTGCCAATTTGTGTTTTAAAATTAGAAATTATCATCGGTATTGTAGACATTTATTTATTTAAATTAATTGCATAGAGTTGCAATATGTACTTGCTAGATTTCAGCTTTCAGTGCCAATGCATTAGTGGTGTATAAGATGGTTAAATAAACGTGTTTATGATGAAGTAATATAAACCAATAAAATGTTTGTCAATCAGTCACAAGCAGATTTTATAAAATAATTGGACATGATAGTGTTGAAATTTAAAATTTTTGTACATTTTATCAACATATCATCTATTTGTTTTAGTGAGAAAAAATTACCATCTGCTTCTAAACAAATATATTGGATTATTTAGCGAACAATGACAGATAGACGTAGTTAATCAAACACTATTTTGTTTAGATATAAGACGGTAAGGCAAGCGTTTTGTTTGTTGTAATGTTATTCTCACATTCCTGTTTGTTCCAGAACATTATGAAAGACAAATGGATGAACATGGGCTATGAGGATGATGAACTAAAACCTTACTTAGAACCAGAACCTGATTTCAAGGACCTCAAAAGGATAGGTGCGTTGTATTCAACTATTTTATTGCTGAAAAATATATTACATTGAGATAGCGTTCAATATAGTACAGCTTCCATAATCTCACATGTAATCTATGTGTACCTATATGAAGTTAATTTTGGCTGAGCGAAACTTCTAAGCCAAAAATGAATTTTTATATAAGTATCGTATATTAATACATATTTTTATTTAAAAGCTTGTACGTACGAATAGAAATTCTAGTTTTAAAGCATCGATTCAGGATCATTTATAAGTTTTATATGATACTTTCTTTAAAATCTTATAGTATATTGTAATACATAAATATTTTTCAAATGCTTACATTTGACATGGTTTTAAATCTGTAAGCGAATATTTAGATAGAATATTATGTTGAATGATAGTTATCTATCTAATTATGTTGAACGATAGTTATCTATGTATTGTGTCTATGTCCTCAAATATAGAAATCATAACAGAAATTTTAATGTAGAGATCGAAACTTGAGGTTATTGAAAAGGTTAAAAATAACAAATTATAATTTGTATAGCTTGAAACACTTAAAACTGACTGTCAGACTCATAAATCAAGCTATACTACTGTGAATTAACTAGCTAAAGCGACTGTAAGGGTCGTGTACATAATTACTTGACACTGATATAACATTCATTTAGATCTCTGATGGTTGCTTGTGAGTTTTAAGGGAATAAAGTATCATTTCATATTTTTATAATAATTATTATTTGTTTTGCGATTAACGCAATTCAGACTGTCAGGAAGTCGATTTTATAGTTGCTGTTTCGTACTCATCATAGAATAGTAAAATTGAGTTCATGAAGTTAATTTTTAATCATGGCCCAAAATAGGTTATGATTTAGGATTATGCTGTCACTTGATCTACTTAACCCGACTTATAATTATTCAATATTACCTATAACATTAATTGGACTACTGTGAAGACGACAATGTTCAAATCACTTTCTTAAACAAAGTGTTAGCGTAGAGGTCAAATATAAAATCTAATTTTTAAATAATCTTACGTAAAATATATATATAAGCCATTGTATGAGTAAGAAATCTAGTGTTGGGATCTTCAAGTCACTTTTTAAAACGTAATTGTAATGTATAACCTGTGTTTAACTCTTCTATTTCACTAGTTCATTTCATAATGATGACAATCATTCATTCCTTTTGGTCATACTGCGCAAATAACAGCTGTTTTCCTTTATACCTAAGTTAGTCCATAATGTGGCTGTTTTTTCTTCTCTTATAACAGGGATATAAAAAATAGTCTGGTGCACTATTAAGTTTTTCAATATGCTAACTTCCAAATCTATTATTGTTTTCGCACAAGTAAATAACAGCTGGTTTTAATGAATATGACTACGTTGAGATATTATGTAATAAACATTTTATAAGACTTCTAAGTTTTAACTTGGTATCTTTTATGATCAAAAATTTGTTCACGGCACGGAGCAAAAGTATCTTTTGGGGCTCTATTGTATTTCCAACCTCGGTTTCACATTGTTCATAGAACACAATTAATTGTGCACCAAAAACAACCACTTTTGCTTCATACAATAAAATTTGCTATTTACAATACGCACACATGGAATTAGTGTGTTAAATCTTAACATGGTTATGTTTGTAATTGTCTTTCAGTATCTTTTGTTTTAGGTATTCACAAGTTCTTTTTTACTTCTTGTTCCATTTTCTTTTTTTTAATGAAAATCATAATTCAATTATTACATTATTGATATTTCATTACAATCAGTAAAAGTTAAAAACAATATTTTTAAATTATTGCTTTTCATATTACTACATTGTCAAGTCAGTGTAAGATACCACTGAATTAAAATATTTTTCAAAAAGGAAAGTTAGAGAATAATACATAATTTTTATTTGTGTGTTTTAAAGATAAGCTGTACCTGGATAGTGAATACCACAGTGTCATTATAAAGAATTTATTTTGTTCAATTTTAAATTATTTGAATCTTATTGTTGTTGTTTTATTTTTCTCTATGGTCACACGGAGTAATGGTTAGTAATTGCAGGTTTTCCTGTTATAGAAGCCCTAGTCGGAATGGGTTACAGTAGAACAGAAATTGAAGACAGCTTAGCACAAGCTAAGTACGATGATGTCTTCGCAACGTACCTGCTGTTGGGACGGAAATCAACAGATGTGAGTTCTTTTGTTATATAATTATTTATATCTAGTAATTCAATCAATCTTCAAGCTTTATTTGTCGGTCACATTATTTTACAAAGGTCAAAAGATTTTACGTTAGGCCACATTATTTTTATACATAGTCATTTAAGCCTAAAAATTCTTCTACACTGTAGATACTGTAAATAATATTTTTTTAATACATTGCTTGAATAAGTTCAAAGATAGAACCTGAATGTTATATGGTAAAAAATTGTAAAATTTAATAACCAGATACTGAAAGCTCTTCTGGGTCAAGCTGTATGTACACCTATCATTGATTTGCCTATGTTTGAATGAGAGGGAGAATATAATTTAATGTTTGTATGCGTGCAATGAATGAATCTTAGAATTGCAAACTGAAGGATATTTAGCTTTATTTATTGACGTTTGCAAATGCAATGTAAAATTGTTTGAAAGCAATAAAAATATGATTGATTGATTGATGTCTGTTCCATGTGTCATGGTTATGTAGAGCAGTATGATCCTGAAAACTACCTATATTACTTTTCACAAACAACAAAACATAAAATATACATAGATGGTAGTGTAAGAACTCCAAGTTTCATAAAATGTGGTTTACAATGTTAACAGCAAGGAATATTACAAATTATTCTGACAACCTGTTTTTTTTTTTAAATTAAAACTTAATGGGACTGAAAAATCCTGAATTAAATTTTTTTTAATTTAACTTACGTTTAGGTATATTTTAGTTGTTTAAAAAGTTCTGGTGGTGTTCTTTTTGTTCCAGTGAGTATTCATGTGGTCTTAAGAGAGTTAAAAAGCCCTGTGGCCTGCTCTTGTTAAAATTGCAACATTTATGTAAATTTTTTTCTGTAATCATTTGAGCTGAGGTTACCAGTTTTCTGTGCATATTCTGCTAGCTATATAAACATTTAACACCAATGTCATTTACTCTCCATTTGGCAAATGTCGAATTTCTGCTTAGTGAACATTAGATCACTATTGCATTAGAGTTCAAAACATAAATGTCTTGGCATTAAAAAGTTTGGAAAGTATTGGCCACTTTGAATAAGTTTGAAAAGTAAATGTAAATGTCAGTAGGCTGCAGTGTTTGTAATCTCTAAGGTATCAGTCTGATCAGTGTCTGCTGTGTTGTTGTAGCCCGAGAGTGATGGATCACGGTCTGGCAGTTCACTTTCTCTACGCAACATGGCACCAGGCGGTGGTACCACCAGTACCACCACTTCAAATGCACAGTCGCCGAGCCACCGTGGTGTCCACCGTTCCATCAGTGCTACCAACGCGAAACCCAGCCGGCGAGCTAGTAGTGGCGGGGAGACCCTGCGTGAGTCGACTCAGCCGGCCAACGGGGGTGCGCACTCTCCCTCCCCACCCTCCCCTCCCCCACCCATCACAGGCGGCTCCAGGATACAAACATGCATGCACGTTGTAGCTCGCAGAACAGTTTGTCAATTTACCATTTCGACTATTTTTATCAGTACAAAATTACGTAATTAATTTCAAACATGACTGTGAATCGTAGATATTTTTTAACACTTTTCAGAAAACGCATTGAAATGTTGTATCCTGTGAGTTGCTACCTTTACTATAGTTAGGCCTAAGAACTTACTCAGAAAATTATTTATACAAAAATATCTATTTATATTTAATGCTTCTACCAAATCCCTTAAATTGTATAAAGGTCTCGGTAAATTTTGCATTTTTCACAGACTGAGCTGATTTTCTAGTCAATTTTATCATTGAAATTGCTTAACGTTGTTAATTAAACGTATTCATTAGTTTTTCTTGCCCATTCAGTATTTGACTAGTATCTGCTCAGACTGCCTTGACCTTGACCTTGGGCTGTGGTTGAGTAAAGGTGATAAAAGCTCCTCTCCCCCTCTACTGTTTTGGCTTACGATGTATGCTTCTGTAGATTTGGCTTGATTAACAACACTTCTTTGCTACATTTTAAGTTATTAACAAAACCACTATCCTTTACGACTTATAAGTTTTTCCAATTGTAACATTTTTACTGTATATTAAACTATTTAACATACGTCATTCTTGGCTGTATTTTATTGTAATAACTTGTCGCTCCAATATTAAAAATACAAACCATCCATATAGTAAAGAAGTAAACAAATTAATTTATATATTGTATTTAATTGCAAAACATTCAAAATAAATTCCACCAAATTTAATCATGGCATTTTTTGTCTTTCTAATTATCTTTAATTCACATATTTAAATTTTGGTAAAAGAAATTTAAATTGTGGTACGGAAGTTTTTCACTTCAGGCCAAATTTACGTAGGCATTCATCTTGGTTCTACTTTGATTTTTATGTTAATTGTACCCCTTTTCTTTCTTGTTGCACCAATCCGTTGAATGATGATACATTAATTAGATTAGTTGAATGTGATATATATCAAAGTAATATTAGTTCCCTATTCATATTTAGTGGTCTTTCATGTTGATAAACTCCCTTTCCAATATATTGCCTTGAGTCTTGTTTTATGTTTTTATTTTATTGTAGTGTTTGAGTCATAGATATTTTGAAGTTGTAAGTGGATAAACAATAAATGTTCAGTTCATAAATTTAAAAACCTCTCTGCCAAATAAGTTAATTTAGAAGAATTAATTGTTGTCTTTTAATTCAATATAATTAAAACATTAAAAACTTCTTAAATTAAATCAATTAATAAAATTAACTTTAATTGGCTTAAGCCAATAGCAGTTTTAAAATGGAACACATAACAAATCATTATTTAAAATAGAATAATCAAGGCATTATTGACAAGGCTCGTCTCCTCGCATGAGGCTGTATAGAATACTTAATGAAAAATGAATATTAGCATGAAAAATATTACTGTTATGTTTTTAGGTTAGTACATAAATTCCAAAATAAGTGCACAAAAATACTTGGTGGTGAAACATTTCATCTTATTTAATTTTAATAATATTTTACCAATTTAGTGGTTTAAAATAATTCATCAATTATTCTTTGTGCACTCAAGATGTATAGAGATTTAGCTTTAAATTTTATATTTTATAGACACCATGCAACAAATTTCACAAACGTCAGTTCTAATGCATTCTCGGTGAGTGTTACGATTATCATTGAAGTTTTCCAATTGACAAGTCGTCAAAACATTACAATGTTTTGGCAGGTGTGAATTAGAAAACATAAATGATAGTCAAATTTTACCAAGATTTTTGTTAACAAGTCAACCTGTTCAACATGTTTGATCCCTAATTGTTTTGTTGTTTGTGTTATATTTTAGTATTTTGATTTTTGTGTGATGTTGACCTGTAAAATGTTATGTGTTTTGACACATTCTCAAATATCATTCGTTTCTTAAGATCAACTGGAAAATCGTTTTTCTGTGATTTAAGTCCCTTGTGATTTTGTCTCGATTGACATTCTTGTCTCAAAGTCCTACTAGTAGTCACTTAAATGAGATAAATTGTTTGTACATAACTAGCCGGTTTATGTAAACCCCCGTCCGCCCCTGTGAAAGCACCTGAAATTTGTTGTGGATGGTTATGCTTCCCCTAGATGCTTGTTGATAAGTTGTGTACATCTGTCTTGTGCATGTATTTGTGGCAACCAACTCCCAGGTAGCGCACGCTGAACGCAGGAAGTATGTTCGGTCTCCTGCCCCCCTGCCCCTTCAGTCAACTGCACTTGTGTTGTTCGTCTAAAACCCTTTGATCTTTTTTTATGTGTATGTAGTTTTTTTGCTTTGTTTGCAAATACTGTGTTTTTTTTTTTTATTCGTAAATTCATGGATAATTTTGCAACTTATTTGATCATTTCTTAGGTAATGATTAATTATCTGCTGCATAGACGTACAGTAAACTTGGATTTCGTGGATTATTTTCTTCATTTTACTGATGATCATCACGTGATATCTAAAGCTAAATAATTGACAACAATTTAATTACTAAAATTAGCCTCCAAGTAAGGCTTTTATAGTTAGATATCAGCTTATTTGGAGAGTGTTCCCTCTTCCTTCCTATTCCTCAAAGGCAGGATCAGATGGGAGACCTCTGGTAAGGGAGATATAAGCAGGATTCGAGGCTGCACTATCTCTCACAGACTCTACAGTCTGCCGATGCCTATAACATACGACCGCTATTTCTAGTCATTTTATATTTAAGGTCCTTTTTAAGCACATTTATTCTACATTTTGACATGTTTTAAGATCCAGAAAATTTATATCCGTGATGTAAGTTTTGGCCTTGGATTCAGTACTAATGTTTATTTTAAAACTTTACCATTTTTTAATCATTACATTGGTGAAAACTGAGTAAAAGCTAAAGTGTAGTGTGAGTTTGCTGAAGGACAAAATTGAATGCTGATAAAGTGAATTCCGTTGGTAAGTTAAGCTATAAATTAATATATCGTTTTTGAAGAAGGCAGTGATAACTTGTCAGGGGATGGGTTGTTATTATAAAAGTGTTCGCACGGCTATAACAAATTGTATTCTAATGACAACAACCCCCGACCTTCCCCCACTTACAGTTCCCAAACATTGAAGCTTATGTGGAAGGAAATGTATGACGGCACATTGAGTCAGGTGTTGAAAGTATATTGACTAATCACAACAAGCCGACCGTCACAACAAGCAGCAGATAATTTGGAAAACATTTGGAATTACTTCATCAATTACTATCAATTAATTATATCTTAAAATTGTACATTTAAATATAACAATTCGCATTATACCAATAAATAAAATAGAACATTCCAGGCACAGAGATTTTAAATAATTCCCTAATTCTTTGAGTTTAAAAATCGTAACTGAAAATACTTTTATTTAACAGTAAAGGTTTATTTATTTTTTTCGGTTTATTTTTGACGATGGAGGATGTTGAAGGTAACTGGATTTTTTGGACATTTGCCATTGTTCAGTGATGTGACTAATCAGTAACACTACGTTCTGAGATCTGCAATCTGATTTCTTTTTCAGGTGGATAAGTAACATAACACAACTAAAATCTTGGTTAAAATAAAGAAATCGTACCAAAACTTGTGACACATCGAAGTCAGTGTGTGTTAACTCTATGATACTACGCACTTAATAAAGGACCTACCCGGCCATTGGTAGTGGTTCGGAAGTCACCTTTAAGTCATTGGTCTCCAGGTGGTGTTAGAGACGGCTTCTTAGCCCTAACTTCGTCTGGTAAAATGAGACATTTTTACTTTACTTGGTTCTGTTTTATCATAAATATCTGTTCTGCTTTGATCCGTTCTGATTAATTTTTAACTCGTTTTTCAGTATTGGTTACTAAAACAGCCTATTTTCAATTGAAGGTTTACTGAGGGGTCTGATCATTTCATATATGAAGCCTTGATGTTTTTTTTTAATGAGGTCATCTTCATCCCAATATTCGTACCAAAAGATCCCAATAAGGCCATTTTGGTTGTCAATACTGGGAAACAAACTAAAAAGTAAACCTAAAGAATCAACATAGTAGAGAGTAATACATGCAGAGTCACTGTTTAGTTTTAAGAAGTTCATCTGAAATGAACTAATACAAAAAACTTCAACTTGTTTCTGTCTTGACAATCCTGGCCATTTTTCATTGGTCACTGGTCAGTTGTCAGTGATTGGTTGTTGCGTGCAGACCTGTTGTGACCTGTATTCTCCTGTTCGGTTGGTAATAATTCATGTTTTTTTATCAAGTGTACCTCTTGAAGATTAATAATGTGCATACAGTTAATATACAACATGTTGGTTGTGTCATAAAGCTTTGGTTTGCTCATTTTAACGTAGATTTCATGTGTTAGGTTAGTTAAACCATCCGAGGAAGAGAACAAATTGCAGATCTTGAAACATAGTGTTACTGATTTTTTTCTGTTACAGAATAATGGCAACATTTTACTTATTGCGCAGTTAAACATTTTCTATCTATTTTTTAAATTAAATTATTTCATACACACTTTCGAGTTTAAATTTTGGTAGTCTTTAAGAAAATAATTGGTCTCAAAAAAAATATGTATATACAGTGTATATCCAGATTTAGACTGTTGAAGGTGGTCGGGTGGGAGGAAATCTGTCACATGCTTCCTGAGTCCTCCTATTGAGCAATAGCACCGTGAAGCAATGCGTTAATTGGGAGTTGGCTGTGTTTACCCTTACTTATTTGTTTTATTTTGTTCAGTGCAAAATAGGCGGCTGCTTAGCCTGCTAGGTGAGTTTCTTTTCTTTTGGTTGCTTTTTTATAACCATTAATAAATTTACAGTTAATGTGTCATAAATTCTACAATTTTCAAACAAGTTAGAGATAGAATAAATTGGTGAATTACACCTGAAAAAGGATACATGTGGAATATATTGATTGGTAAATGTTTACTTACTTTTATTAGAATTTAGTAAGAAAAAATCTTTAAAAAAATCTGTAATTTTTGTATCTTTAATAGTTTTGTAATTAAAACAGTACTTATTAGTAGAGGACATTTTTTATTTTCAATCTTAGATAAATTAAACAATCAGCTGTAACCACATAATTGTGTTATGCTGATTCATCATATTATGGCTAAATGAATATTACAGACTAAATCGCAATAATAAAATATTTTTATAAATGGTAGAACATTTCCAATATGGAAAAACTGTTACTAAGTCATGATGAGTTATGGGAAATTAATACAATTTTAAATAGTATAATAATATTTAGAGTTATTTTCATTGTTGTAGTTAATTTATATTTTGGTTTAAGTCATAATCACTTTAAAACAAACGTTTTATTCAAACCCATAACATGTATTTATTATTTATTAAAGGCCAATTCTAAAATTAATATAAATTTAAAGTACGTTCACTGTAACATAAATGATGTTTTTTCAAGTTTTATAATTTTAGTGAAAACGAATATTATATAATGAAAAATAAAACCATTGTAATTTAGTGATAAAATACCTGATATATTATTAATTTTTTGATTAAAATGCAGCAAACTCTCATTGGTTTTTAACAATGCAAACACAAAGTGGCTTTTCTCTGGGTAGATTCAAACAAATTAACATGCTGTAGAAAGTGAATAACTAAGGTGTTTATTTATAGAATAATGAATACCGAAGAAGACATATGCAGAATATATGCTATACAAAACTAATTATAGGGTTTACTAACATCATTTTAAATTAATCGGGTAATTTATTCTTAACCCTTCCATGTTCAGTGTACTTTGTAATACCAACTTTTTTAGGCCATGTTAATAATGTTAATAATGTTTAATTTCAGTCATTAATTTTTTTTTAGCAATCATGCTTTCTATATACTAATGATTAAACATTTCTAAACACAAAAAAGTATATATTTTCCTCAATACTGTTTTTAATTTCTCTTACCACATTACAGTTATCAATAATTAAAATGGATTTTAAAAAACAGTATTTTATAACAAAACATAATTAGCAATATTATTGAGATTATCGTTAATAATGTAGAATAAACTCGTATACCAAAATGTGATGTATGTTCATTAGAGAGATGTAATCCTTTGTTTTGTGTTGAAGGAGAAAATTCTAGTCCTGTTTTGTTTTGTTTCCATAATAGAATATTAATATTTTCAACCTTATTGGAGTTAAATCAGTGATGCAATTTTGTATAAGAAAATGATTACATACATATAAATAAATATTAACAAATAAGCATCCTTCAACTCTATTAATTGGTTGAAAAATCCTTGTAGTTTTTAAAATAGAATCCATATAGCTTGTTGTTTTGAGTTAAGTGTTCAAGCTTTTCTTTTAAAGTCAAATAGTTTTAATTTTTTTTTCAACTAGAAATAAATTAATGTTACTTGTGCACCATGTGCCCCTGTTCCCCGTTAAATGAACTAGCAGCACTAACACCTAGTAGCATGGTTCACGACCAGTGCCCCTCCCTGCCCCCCCTCACTAACAGTGGTGCTTGTCTCATGTATATATCTCCTCCCACTCCCCGGTGCATGGTTAACGTCTTAACGTCCTCTTCAGTCGTAAATTAACAGCTTTCTGGTACTTGGTCTCTTCAGCTGGGAAGTGGAACGCAGATCTAGAAGAAATAACAGTCAGCAGTGTAGTTCACTTCACTCGGCTAACATGTTGTATACTGGAAATAACTGTATTGTCCCTTCGCTTATTATTTATCACGTCTTCAGCTGGGTGTCTGTCAAATGGAATTTCATATAATAAATTTGGAGAATCTCAAAAAGAATGATCGGACCATTTGTTCAGTCGATGATGATCCCCGCACCTACAGTTCACATCAAATATTTGTTCCTGTAAAAACATATTTTAGATTGAACTTTATGTTAGACATTAAAAAATAAATCAAATACCGAGAGAATATTTCTCGTAAAATAAACTTTGAATGAATAGTTATGAGTGAGATGATAGCTCTTCATCTGTGTATGGGTCCATAGTATAAAGATCTGACAATGCTCATTGTTTGAGTACTAATGGTTTTTGAAAATGGAACAATTACGATTGGAACCATAATGTAGTAAAAACAGGTGAATTGCAGCAGAATCGGTCTGTGTACAAGTCTTATAAACACCGATCTATCATGGGAGAACTCTGTAATAGTAGCATATCTGAGATTGTTATTAACACCTGCACCAAAATATGGATTTGAGAGCTTAATTTCAAGCGGAAGCCTCGTGTGCCACTGTTAAAATCCATACATATAAATTTAAATCGGCTTTTAAGAGATTCAATATGCCTTGCGCTACTAGAATATGTGAGCGTGGTAACGAATCACAAACAGATCATTTCTATGAAATTAATTACAAAGTTGTGATTGTTCTATCAAAAAACTATTAAATTTTTTAAATAATTTTTTAAAGTGTTTGTTGTATCAGAATTCTCTGTATCCAAGTATTTTTATATTGGTTAGGTGAATGTCAAGTAAATGGGGAAATATTTGCATAAGCAAAAATTTGTGGCATCCCAGTTTATTGTAAAATGTTTTCATTGTATAAAACCGACCTATTTCTCTAAGGACTGTAGAAAATTACTCAAGTACAAAACTGTCTAAAATTCTCCTCATCGTGCTTAGAATGATTTGTAATGATCTGCAAATTAGGCTTCAGTTAAGGTAACAGTATTATGGATCTATATGTTTTGCTCCAAAAGAAGTTAGTTAAATTTTGTAACCATTCCATTTTTTATACGTTATATAAGGTCGGATGGACAACACAAAACCACGTTGACAAGCCTTCGAAAAATGAATACTTGTGTATTTTAATTTTTTGGACAGACACCCAGCATTACTAATAAGTTTTGTCTTAAAAGCTTATTAATGAAAGAGTTTGCTGTGATTTTTATCAGAAGTACATACTTTTTGCTTTGTTTTGAAGTTTGTTAACAATATTTGGATTCACTTTTTAAGTTTTATAATTACTTTAATGAAATAATAGTATTCTAATACTCATATTCTAATTTATTTGAAGAGAATTAAAACATGGAATGCTTTCAGTATTCACAACAATGTGAATTTGTAAATATTACATTATTAATTTAATAATGATTTTTAAAAGTTTATTGTGCAAATTAGTGATGTGTCAAAATCAAATCTCAAATCCAACGAATCTAAAGAAATGATTCAGGTTCGAGAATTTATTATAGAGATTCAACAATCGAATTTTCTGTCGTGATCCGATTTGTTGTTAATAGGAGAATTAATTATTGAACAGAAGTCACATTCATGACAGAAAAATATATTAATCAATTGACACAAAAAGGAGGTTAAAGGTTCAAAAAGGTTGAGAACCTCTCTCTATAATAATATATGGATGTATTTTATCATTTTTTAATGTGAGTTTAAAATGTTTGAAAATAATTTAAGTTTAAAATTATTATAAGTAATACAAATATGCATCTATGCTATTATCAGGTAAATGGCATATTTTCTGGAAGCCATTTTATAATCTAATAAATGATCAAAGAAGATGTAACTTGGTTGTAAAATGTAGTCATTTTTCTAAATGTCGGTAAAACCCTCTAGAATCAAGTAGTATTCGGTTACTTTTTATGTTATCAGGCAGTCTCCAAAGGTTTAATAACAGCAGAAATTGGTTTAGTAATGACTTAATTCAACTCTAACGCAAAATTTGACAGTCAGATGTATTTTAGGATTCAGAATTGGATTTGAGATTTGAAAGTTTAGACTCTGACCATCACGAGTAAAAATATTAATTTTATTTATTTGGATGATGTATTTAATAGTCTATAAAAATATTTGTTATCAGAATAATTTATTTTATCAAATTTGCTAATGTACAAATCTAAAAGGGACAAGGCAGGAAAATTACATTAACAAATTTTAATACAGTTTCATTTTATTGTTAGTAACAGCAATTACATGTGGTGTAATAGCAACACCAAATAGTTACATTTAATTTATTTTCTTTGGCAATATTCATTGAAATTTGTGAGAATATAAACGTAATAAATGTGTTCACTGTGTATGGTTAGAGATTTGAGAGCATGTGGTGTATTATGTGTGAAGGTGGTGTGCCGGCGGGAGGTACTGCCAATGTGACCAACCACAACCACAGCGGCGGGGGTGGTGGTGGCGGCACCGGTGGGGGTACAGCCACTGCCAGCAACTTTAAGCGCCAGAACACAGTAGATTCGGCCACCATCAAGGAGAACACTGCGCGTCTCAACTCGCGCGGGTCCGACCAAGAATGCCAACCTGCCTGTCTTAGACACGAGTAAGTCTGAGGTCTTTTTAGTGGGTTGTGTCAAATTATTTAAAAATATGGTTTGTGCTCAGCTAAATTTTAAAAAACGGGGTTAAATTGTTGGCAATACTGTACGTTCTCCTATATGTGCATTCTAACACTTTAGTTTTTAAACAGAATAATGTCTAGTCTCTGACTGTACATCATACCTAGCTTTTGAGAGTAACACCTAAGAGAAAGTTAATTGAATGTGTAATTTTTATCTGTCTGTAAATCAATCATTGGATCAATCAATACTTAAGTAATCATTGGATCAATTGGTACTCATTGATACCAATAGGGTGATATAATTGCCTGTTTGGTAATCTAACAACCGGTCACAAAAGCAAATAATTCACAAAAATGAAATTGAACTGTGTAATATCTAATAATATATTGTAAAAACAAACCATAAGTATTAAAATATCGGCCTCTCCTAAAAAAAAAAAAAAAAAAAAAAAAAAAAAAAAAAAAAACATAAATAATATACAGTCAGTCAATAATTCCATACCATACAGATACTTTAGTTTTTACCACAACAATTGTTATAGTAGGGAAGTTATAGCATGACCGGTGGGATGCGCGTAAGGAGTGGAGGAGGTGAGCGCGTGGGGGCACAATCTAGAGTAGGGGAGTGAATACGGTGCTACTACCCCTATTGAGAGTTTTCGGCTCCCGGCTCATAGTGATGGCGGGAGCCGAATATTGTAGTGTTTGCCAACATTTCTAAACCCTTATGTTCTTACCACGGTGGTCTTTTATGATGAGCAATTTAGTATAGGAGACCTTGAGAATATTTGAACATTTCTAGACTCTTTTGTAGTTACGGCGACGGACTTTTATGATGGGGAATTCAATACAGAAAATCTTGGGACCGGATGTACGTGATCTTAACAATGACTATGTTCTGCCGAAATTGTGTTCATAGCTCACCCTTCTTAATGAGTTCGCAGTAGAGATACCTGGTGGTAAGAAAGGGTTCTCATAAATTGGGAACGGGTAGGAATTTATATTATTCTTGATCTCCAACGACGACAACAGTTCAGAATTGTAATTGTTACGCTTTGTTAGCCATTAAAATTCAATTTATCATATACTAACCGTGTAAGCTTCAGGATTTACGATAGTAGATACAATTGTACACTACAAAACTTTCAGAAATTCCAGTTGCCTCTACGACACGCTGTTGAACTTTCTTCAAATTTATAAGTGTGTTGGTTTCTGCTTCCCGTTTCATAAAATGGTAAACATTTGCAATCACTTCTCTTGCTTGGCCGTGTATAACCTTTCTACCTCCAATTTTACTTTTTACATTATGATCCATCACAAACTCTTTACTTAAAACGTAATGAGCACAACGCAATTAATTCACAAATTGTATTACAACTCGTGAATTGGCACAAGCGAATGTTTTTTGGGCGGCACGTATAGAAGACTGGTGACCAAAGTTCACAAGGCTAAATACGGCAACAGACTGAGCCGCTCCACCCCCCACCACTTTAGTTCCGTCTTTGCCTACAGCGCATCTCGAAGTCACCGGTCATGCTATAACTTCTCTACAATACTAGTAATGGAAAGTGATCAAACTAGAAACACCACATCAGAGTATTTCAAATCCAATAATTTACTAAAACCATAATCATTTCTCACATATTTTACATACTCTCAATTACTTTTCAACTGATTAAGCCTTATTCTGTCCGCCTTCATGGGCCACTGGCCTGTGCGAGGATCTTATCAAACAGAATAAGGGGGAGAGTCGATACAGTACAAGGCCAATGGTACTGATAAAAAGTACAATGGTCACAGACAGGATTTGAACCTGCGTTATCTCTAACTCAGACCCAAAGTCCAACGACTTAGACCGCTCGGCCATCGGCACTCCCTGTAACAGGCATTTAATAAACAATGCCTGTTACAGGTGTCATGATTCAATATTAACAAAACTTATGTTTAGAATTTGACTGTACTGAGGTTGAAATTGTCTTGCCATAAACATATAAAATATTTTGTGTCTAGAATTCTATATAATCAAACATGTTTTGACAATAAGAGTAATTTAAACCTTGTTTTTATACAATCTTCGTTATGTAGTCACAAATATTTTGTGTTAAAATAGCTTCTTATTACTTTTGTTTCCGTTCACTAGTAGACAAGCAGGTTATGCTTTTAGCTATCCTCATAAAGTATTCCTGCCTTCTTAAGAGGCTTTGCTGCTTCTCCTATTAAATAATATAAGATACTTTATTGAAAATCTGGGGAAATATAAACTTTGTGCCACGTTGTTTGTAGCAGCGATTCAGAGCAGAGGGGGAACATTAAAGATTCACAGACACATAGTTTTCAAATGGTAGTTTTCTGTAATAATGCGCACTACTAAAAAAAGTAATATGTTTGTGTATTTTAATTACGACACAAAGGTTTCAAATCTTATGAGTAAACTATAAAAATGTAATGAATGTAGCGATTGTGTTGTCATTGTGTCGTGTGTACGCAGTGGGACCGACAGACGGAGCGAGCCCGGGCAAGCCACGTGTGACCAAGTCCAACACGATGCAGGGAGGCAACCGAGTGCTCGCCCCCGGCGGGTCTGTGGGCCGACGCTCCACCATCAGCTACGAGGCCAAGGCCAGCAGCAACGAAAAGACCAACACGGCTGGAGACACGCCCAGGTACAGCTCTAGCTTAGGAAGTCTGTAGTCTGGACTGTTGAAAGTGAGGGAGTTTAGAGGCTAGTGCGCTGGAAACAGTTGGATATCTCTAGAAATCTATTAATTCGTTAGACAGGAATGTTTACAATGAATTGATGACGGAGATATGATCAATGAAATATGTTCGATATTTTTGGAATGTGTAAGACATGGTCGTTGTAAAGCCTCTGAAACTGATTTGAATAGTGTTATTGATCTCTACAGAGACTGTTGATTTATACAGAGTCTATTGATCTCTACAGAGTCTGCTGATATTGTCAAACTGATTTGTTGAGACTGCTGGCACAGTTGCCATGTTTTACTTGATAATGGAATAAACAGAATTAAAAAGCTTTATTATCTACGGTGTAAGTAACAAAATTGTTCTATCTTATTATTTGTACTATTCTATTCAATGTGAAAATGAGTTCCCGCTACCATGTGTCAAACATAAAAAGGTATTTTCCATTCCATTTCGCCTTCCTTTCAATGGAAATAAGGGATCGATCGATCAATGTTTAATTACATCAATAGTAATCATGTCCGTCAGTCCATCTGATCTTGGTTTAGTCTTACAAAGCTAATTTTACAAATACAGAACAGTAAAACCTAGTGGATAGTGGCTGTGAGTAGGTTATTATATGCTGACTCTGTGGGTATATATGGTGCGTAGTGTAATCACAACAACTATGTAAGCTTGTAATGCCCCTCACATTATAGTCTCCCTGCTATCACATGGAGTGTTAATTATATTAGGGCTTCTTTCATGTTAAATACAATGAAACTCAACATTTTAAATTTGAAAATATTGTAAGATTCGTAAAGTGTATCTATTAAACTATATTTTTGGCATGTGTGGAGCATAACAACATTTGTGACTGTGATTTATGAAGCTTTGAGCGAAGTTAGATTTTTTGCACGATATAGGTTTAAACAGATATTTTTAATTATCTTTCTGATAATGGCCAAACGCTTGTACATGAAGCCATTTTCTAAATTCTGAAACCATGCTTGCAATGGTTTAAAATCATGCATAATATATGTTTCCATTGTTGTTTTACGTTTCATTGTGAAGTGCATTTTTTTTATTTCAAATAATTATGTCTTGGGGAATGGTTGAGTAGTTTTTTCCTGTATTTATGATGATTATCACAATGTGATTAAAATAGAGTCATGTAACGTTCACATTGATGGGGCAGTGAGGTAGATTGGGAATAAAACATTGTGTTTACTGTACTTTGCTCACTTGCAGTTAATTCATTAATTACTGTAATAATCTGCAATGATATCAATCAAATGAAAACTTTGGTTTTAGTATGACCTTGTTACTTAACAGTTATTTAATGCCAATTCATAGTGAGTTAGGTAATTCATGAATGGTTACTATTCCACTGAATGAAGTTCCAGCGTTGTGGAAACAATGTAAGTGCTGTGCTGGAAAGATAGTATGTGTAGTGATAGGGCAAGGTGAGATCGGCTGGTAATGTGTGCTGTAACAGTGCGCTGGACACCCGAGCGGCCAAGGGACACATCAAGTCTGCGTCAATCTCCACCTCCTCGGGCCGGCCCCCACACGAACTCGACCCCTCTCTCGATCCTCTCCGACAAAGGTATCTCCCCCACTCCGCCCGCCTGCTCGCATTGCCTACACTCGTTCACTTTGCCGCCTAGATTTGTTTCTTGACAGTGATGTACAAGAGTAGTGTGACAAGTCAGCGCATAAATGAAAGTATCAATTTTTTGGCATAGCCGTAATTGTTATTGATCGACAACTCCTTTCAGTCTTGCTGTTCCAATTTTGTTTATTTTTTCAAATAGTTATATTTACTGCTACAAAATAACATTTTTGGCCGGCCATTTTTTATATTGGGAAGGAGATTATAATTTTTGTTAATAAAGTCCGAAGAATAGAGAAAATTTGAATTGTATTGCTACCGTTCCTGCCTCAATTTTGTGACTGTAACTCCAGAAAAATAAGCTATTATGTTTTAGAAATAGAAAAAGGAGATTTCCAAACAATTGCGGATATTTTTCTTGGGACTCTTGGATGACCTAATAACAATTCATAATCCAGTAAACATATAAATTTGTTTTGGATTTTTCGAAATAGGTTGTTGTTTTTGTTTATCAGTCCACATAATTTTGTTGTGAGGAAACATTTAATTCTTTTTCTTTTGTGAACAATCCCCTGATAATTAACTGTTGGTCTGAACTATTCTTAGCTTCAGGTATGTAGAAAGGAGTCCATATTTCGTCCTTAGACAATGAAAGGCCTCAGGATTGCACTAAAAGACACCTGCCCTGGAAAACAATCGAGATTCTTAGAAATTACTCAAACTCAGTTGTAATATCTCAGTATGGCAGAACAGTATTGTGCTTTCCTCCAAGAAATGTTAGCTAAAAATAACGTTGATGTATATCCCTCCTGCCTTGCTTGCACTGACTTGTCAAACCTCCCTTGTTTGAGTAGGCTGCTAGATGCCTAAGCTTTCCTACAGTTCTAGTCAGAATCTCCGTATGCATCATCATGTTTACTTCCCTAACATTACAGTGTAAAATTTCACCACCATTTATTTATATTGTCGTTTTGTCCCGTATTTGCTGGCGGGATGACCCAACGAGCAAAGTAAATGTAGGTCAATGAGACGCAGGCAAGACGGCTCACACGTTAGTTTGTGCTTGGGTGCGGCACTGTCAATGCATGCATCATCCTCACTCACTCACCCGCCTTTGTGTGTTGTCGTTGTTTGTCTTTCAATTCATTCTACTGAACTGACACACATGTACACACTCGACAGTAACAGTAATGTAGAAGAGTTCACACGTTAAATAAACAAATGACCACTGTGAAGTGTTGAAAGTCACGTTGTGTGTTGTTACCTGACATTGAACTATATGTTGAGTTACTACTATAGAGATTGACGTTTTGCACACATAGCCATAAAATGCAAGAACGTATAACGTTTTCAATATTATTTTCAGATAACTTTGTAGTCATCTGTTAATTATATTTTTATATGATCTTGAACACTATATAATTTAATATTTGTTTATTTAACATGTTTACGACGACATGTACTCCATCGGTTACACGCAATCTTTCACAACTGCCGTTGTGTACTAGATCGTGTACACACTGTGGGCTTCTGTAAAGCACATCGTGCGCCCGTTGGGATACATGTTGCTATATATTTCCTTACTGTGTTTTTATTGTTTACCTGTGTTGACGGTTTTTTATATGTGATCCCGCACTTAAATAAGTACCTCAGACAATTGTGTAGTCCGTCAGGTGCACAATTGCTTAAATTTTAATGTAAATACATTTTTTAGGTACCCCTTGGAGTACATGGAGAAACACTGACATATTGAAATATTTTTGTGTGTGCAATTTGCGTAGCTTACATACAATTCTCGTTATAGTTAGACGTTTAATATAAAAAATACGGTTATTTGTTATTATTATTGAAAAATTTGACGGCATATAAAAAAGTTTGGAAATAAGCCGTCATCGTGAACGTGTTTCAATAGTATTTTGATGAGGGAAATAATCCGCACCAGTGTATACAAGTTTAAAAAACACTAATGTAACGACACAATGATAAGGGATGAGAATTTCATTGCATGGTGTGATATTTTAAATCAATTAGTGATAAAATAATTTAGATAGAATTTCTCTTGAGGTTATTTGATTGCATGATCAGTTTTCCTAGTACTGATTGTTTGTGGCTATTTCTAGTGACTCTAGCTAGCGTGTATCAGCTATGAGTGCCTGTCAAATTCGCTTCTTCTTGTTATAATAAGATGAAACACCTTCACAACACACCCCTGTCACACTTACATGGCTGTAGTCACTGTATGATTGCCTTACATCAGTTTAAAACTATTACTGTCAATGCAAAACCACATATAACTATTGATGTAAAACATTGTGATGGGGCTTTTCAGTTACGTTTTTATAAAGATCTTCAGAGTTTAGTCACAGCATAGAGTTTAATGTATAAATAAATTAAAAACAACTGGACTTATAATTCTTTTACAGTTGGAAACTTCTTATTGCTGAAAGCTGTATCTGATATTTTTTTATAGAAAATACACTAATAAATTGACACATTTTAGAGACTGCAGACTTGTCTCAATGTATTGGTTTGTACTTGTTTCTGAAAACCATACTAACGACTTGTGGTTTGCTATTTTATGTTTGTTACTAATGCTACAAGTATATTTGTATGCTTTTGAAATGAATAACAAAAAAAAAGTTCTTTGAACGATTCCGTCTAGTTCCACTCTTCACTAATAACCTTGTATTGACTGAATGCGGATGCAGAATTCAGTGATCTAAGGCATGACCAGTAAAGAATAATGACGCATACTGCCAAACCATCTCATACTGACATTGCCATCCGCTGGCCTTGCGATTGATTGCTTGCTTACAACACAGTGTGAGCTCACTACTTACCTCGCCTCTCCTCCACTCACCTCCCCTCCACTCCACTCCTCCACTACATCCATGTGGAGTGTGGCTCTCACCTTTCATTTGTACTTTTAACGCATAATTGAGGACCTGAGGTAAGTTGAACACTGCTGCCAGTTGTTTTAATGTTAACGCAGTATGGCAAGAACAGTGTTGTGGTAAGAAAACAGCAGATATGTCGGTTACTTTTCTAAGTTTGTTTTTTTTTTTTTCAGTTAAAAATACATCTCAAGGGTGCTCAAGAAGTAATTTGATGGAATTTGTGTGATTTAGCCAACTTTATTGTATTTTGCTAAAAAACGAATTTGTTGTTTGAAGAAAACACAATATTAAAGGTGTACTTCATGTAGGGACATGTCTGAACAGGCATGGCACGTTTCAACAGTCAACATATTCAAGTTGACTCGGAGCATTGCTTCTACAATGTTTTCAGAATGGCTGCCAACTCTTTGAAAGAATTGTTTCCGCCTTCTACAATATTCAACGTTAATAGGTGCACCTTTCGTTTACGTAACAGAAGCTGAACCATATAGTTTAGTTTTTTTTTCTTCTTAACATTGTTTCAATGGATTTGTTAATTGTAATGTATGCTAAAACTATAAGTAAATATTTTTTGAGGTAATTTGAAAAGTAATCACGAGCTGTTTTCTTGTCACATCACCCAGTAGTAACGATGTGACTCATGCCAGCTGTTGTTGCAGTGTGGCCGTATGTCGAGGACCTCCGGCCTCGCCTGCCCAGACCAACCGCCAGCCGTTCCCCCGCAATGTGCCGTCTCGTTCCACCTTCCATAGCGGACAGAACCGCCAGCGAGGCTACGGCACCCCCTCCCCCACTGGGGCCCCCCATGACGCCAACGCTAGGCCTTCCTTCTTCTCCAAGCTCTCGTCTAGGTTCTCCAAGCGGTGAGTCACCCGATTCAGAGAGTAGTCTTTTCATTTTGAGTCTATTGATTTTTTTTCTGTATGTGTTATGATTTTTTTATCTCATTCTGTTCTGCAACACTCCGTTAACTGACATTTTTCTGTTCATTTTTCAATGAAAACAAACTAATGGTTGAATTTAAAATCTTAAAGAGTTTCCATTTGGCTAGTTTTTAATCATTAAAGGTAAAATGCAAAAGCAATAAAGACTGCTTATTGTAAAGTAATCAGTCCGCCTATTTTGAAAATTTTAAAATTAATAAACAAGCTTGATAAACATCTTGGTTGCAGTATTTTAACCGTCCTTGGTTGCACAGTTGTGGCTTAAGCTTTACTCACTTGGGACAGAAGAGATCTTGCCTTTAGCTAAACAACACTATAAAGCACAATTTTGCTTCTTTCATATTTTACTAATTCATCTATTGTAATAAATGATTCCTTACCTAATACAATATTATAGAAATAAAACTGTCAATACTGAAATGATGTTGATATTTGCTTTCTTGGTAAATATTTAATTTCTTTGAAAAGAACTTGTTTACTGAAAAGCGTAATGGACAAATGTTAATTTTGACTTTAAATTGTTATACATTTGTAAAATATATTGGGGCTGGCTGGAGGAATTGAAAGATCAGTTTGATAAGAAATTTTGCCGTGATAACAAACATTGTTAAATAACCATTGAAAGTACAGAAATCATGTTTTGTTTATTCTCCTTTTGTTTTTCCCCTTGATGTTTAAAATTGCATGCAATGTTTGTTGTTCAATGTTAGCGTTGCGTATCGCCGCGTGATCGAGTCTTTCAATTCCTGGAGCCCATTAGGCAGGATCGGGCTGGGTATGTGCAATGTCTGCGTCCTGGGTGCACAATAGCTATGCTATGTCCTTGTAATTTGTTGCACGAAATTAGCAGCGACCTCGACTGTGAAAGCTTAATGTCTCGTCAGTTCTTCGCAAATTATGATGGTAGCGTTAGCATTGTGCATCCCACGCCCGGTCCCACGCGGTACGGTACTCTTACGTTCACTATATTCCACATGTCTATCCTGTCAGCATTGGCTTTCACACGCGCGGTCACTGCTACGTAGCATCGGCAAACGCTAATCGCGCTTTTCCTTGTCCCCCAGGCCTACCAATTAGAGGAGACCACCAGCCAGCGGTTCGAGCACTGTGCCACGCAAAGCCAAGAAATTTATACTTTTCCGAGCAAAGTGTTCGATGCTGTTGGATACCATGTGGAATATTAGTTGTACAATTTACATTTATTGACATTCTTAAAGAAGGACTTGTTTGTTATTGTCTTTAGTTTTAAATGTTCTATCCAGCTCGGATCTATGTGCCGGCTGTGTTACATATGTAGCGTCGTATGTAGCGGGTTAGACTTGTGGATATTGTGAATAAGGGACGACTGACTTTATGACAAGAAACTCACTTTTATATTTGTTTTCTTTTCATAACTGACTGAATCGAGAATGATGTAAAAGTTTAATAATTTTGTTGTTAATTTTTTTACTTGAAAACAAATCTTTTGTTCTATTTATAACTCAATTCTTTACCCCACCTTCTTGACCTCACTGTCCCACCATTTTCCTCAGACAATAAAATGTGACAGATTTATCCGAAATCTTCTCACAGTTGTTCATAAACCTCCATAAATATTGTAAAATATCTGTTGTTGATTATTTTATTTTATTGGTTCCCTGCAGTGTTGTAATGTGAGAACATTTTACCATTACAAGAATACAGATTATAGGTACAGATGTTACAATTTGGACATGTTAAATAGTAAAATGGTCTATCATTGTAAAATTTCATATAGAAAAATAAATGTTATACATAGTTTTGATTAAAATTAAATTCTATAACAAAATATTTTGTTTTATTTTTTTATAATTGTGTATTTTTTACCATAACAGTGCAGACAGAGACACTTAAATATTGATTCCCTGTCCTATTTAAACATTACATTTAGCCTACAAATGTTAATTAAATTATCAAAAGATTTGTTGAAGTAGTAGTTTAGATTTTTCCAATTCACATTGATAATAATTTCAACCAATTTAAATACGCTATAGTTTTATTAAAATTGCAATTCTGTTTGTTATTACCGTTTTGCTCTTCACTTCCTGCCGTAAGCAAGCTATACAGTAAATTTAAAATTTAATAAATTCACTAACAACTAACACATAACTAATTTTTGGTAAGATTTTAAACCATCACCATTAATTTGTCCTGAGGTTTCTGTTGCTTCAAACGCAAAAGCTTCAATCTAACTTTTGCTGCTGTTCTCATTTTTGTTTGTAGCATTTAATCTGTTTGAGGATTTTAAAATAGATTTTAAAAATATAAATTCAATGAAAACCTTATCAATGAACAGTTTTATGTACAACAGATTAATTATTACGACCTGGGTCTATTCTAGAATTTAAAGTGTTATGTATATTATTCATGTGTTCTGTATTCAATAACCACTTACTAGCTTTTTTTGGAAGCTCCACTTACGAAAAGTTGAATCAAAGTGACAAATTATAATTTGTATGTAACAGGCAACTATGTTTTTGTTGGCAACTTAAACGTGATTACAAGTTTTAATTGTAGTTCATATTATTTATTAGTGGATAAGACACAACAACTGTGGATGGGTATGAACAACAAGTGTTAATTTTGTTTCGTATATTGATGCAATAAATTTTGATTGTTAGATTATATTTTCAACCTCAGTTATATTGAATGATAACTATTTAATTATGTCGGAATACAATTTTTACTAATGAATAAAGTGTTTAATTCATTACTAAATATTACATATGTGTATTGTTGTATTACACTTTATTACTCAACAGAGTCCTCAAATTGACCTGATAATTTTCAATTTTATTTGCTCACTCTTACCACTTAATTTGTTCCTATTCATCCTTAGTCAGTCATTGTGTAAAGTTAAAATATTATTAAGTTAATATTTTTACCATTTAAAAGTTTCTATTACAGAGTTTAGATGTATTTCATTAGTTGAACTGGTGTCAAACCATGTTTTATATGGAGGTAGTATATCATTATGTATTTATTAAAAATCTGCCTAAATTTATTGTAGTTCATTACTTTAATTCAGTGTTAAACTGTGTCAACACCATTATTTAGAGAAGGATAAGCATATTTTGTTCTGTTCATTTCTAACAAAAAGATCATTAGGTTTTATATTAGTTGAGTAATTTCTTTGTAAACATTCTTGGTTGAATCTGCTGCTTAATTGTAAAAGATTAATTATAATTAATTAACGATAAAATAGTTTCCATTTTGTTCAGAAACAGTCATGATATAATGATTGTTACGTATTAAAGTTGTGCAATCTAGTGATAACATCAGGGAATCGTCTGGGTTAAATCGGAAGCATAAAGTTAGGAGTAGATCAATGTACAATTCTGATAATCAGTTTGTGTGATTTTAATGGTTCACTGAGAGAAATGTTATTGGACTGATAAGTTTGTAACCAATGCATATACATGTAGTGTTTCATACATGAGTCAGGAATTTAGTGAGAAAGATCTTGCTTCTTCATGTTTTGCAGTGCAATCACCTCTCTACTTGTTAATACATTCCCATAAAAGAATTGTTTTATATTACTGAAACCAACATCTATAACGAACTGTTATAAGCGTAAAATATCTTCTTCAGACCGAGATAGTGATAGAACAAAACATTTGTGAATGTCGGGACTGAGATAGTAATAAGAACTAAATACTTGCAGATGTCTGGACCGAGAGAACTAAACACTTGTAAATGTCTGGACCTAGATAGTGATAAGAACTAAACCGTTATGAATATCTGGACCGAAATAGTGATAACAACTAAACAGTTATGAATATCTGTACTGAGATAGTGATAAAAACAAAACCTTTGTGAATGTCTAGACCGAGATAGTGATAAGAACAAAACATTTGTGAATGACTGGACTGAGATAGTGATAACAAGTAAATACTTGCGAATGTCTGGACCGAGATAGAAATAAGAACAAAACCTTTGTTATTGTCTAAATTTTGTTCTAAATAAACATTTGTGCTTCCGTTTCTAATAACTCCAGAAACATCAAAATTTACAGTTTTACCTTAAATACCTCCTAGTAATACCAATAAAAACACTGGACAAACCGATCCCAGTTTTGTGTACTACACAAAGAAAAACCTAAATACTCCTTGGTGAGCAGAGATGCGGTAACATCATAAAGCACTGTTTATTAAGCACTTTAATTATGTTTTTTAAAACAAAAATATATTTTTTCAGAATATCTTAAAACGAATAGGGTTTTGGTCCAAAGTAGTTTATATTAGTCATAATCTACTTTGTTTTGTGTTAATGATAGTACTCACAGAGCTTCTGAGGATGACATTACCATTACAACATATTGTAGTTTTCAAAACACATGTGCCAATTCTATTGTCTATGATTGGTGAAGCTGTGATAAATGAAGAAGCAAGAACACAAGGGGGTGAGTGTGTAAGGGTTGTGTGTGCCTAAGTCGGACCAAGTGCCTTAGTTGCGTGGAGCCGCCTTGCCTTTGCTCTACGCTGCGTTCTGTTGGATTCCGGCCGGCCCGTCTCTGCCATGGTCTCAATTTATTCCACACTATTATACCAAAGTGTATATTTATCAATGTATCATTGCTAACCAATTTGTTTTATATGGTGTATTAATTTCTTTTTTAAGTCGTGCCCCGTTCCAAAACCAAGCAATGTGTTGATACTGTCATGCCCCATGCTCATTTTCCAATTTTTTACTTGCTTTATGATTTGAGCTAAACAATAATTGCAAACCTTAAAAGACTGTCTGACTGACGATTATAGCATTTCGGAGTCTATTTTTATAGATTAATCTGTAAACTTTAAATCCTAGTGAAATTGTAATAGCGCAGTGTATTTTATGCACAAACTGCAAATTGTTTGTTTAATAAAACCAAGCGGTTGACATGAAAAGTGATTAGAGCATAACTAATAGATGCATAAAAATACATACTGTACAGTTAATAATCAAAATTTTAAAGCGGCTTTTAGTTACCACATTATTTATACTTAAAACGCTTTAATAAAAAAAGAAAGCTGTGTTCATAATTATAACTGAAATAATATTGGCCCTTATTATATACCTTTTGGTAGTTTTCAGAGAGGTACGATGCATGTATTTCATTATTAAAAGATGTGTGTTCTGTTTTAGTCATTGCATTATTATCTAGCTGTATGAGAGTTTTACATCATTACTAGCATTAATATTGAGTGGTTTTAGTGTTTATTCATGATTTGAGGCGATAAGAATTTATTCAGTGTTTCATATAAACCGTGGTTTATTTCAATTCATATAATTGTAAGTATCTTATCTTATAGACATGCCAAATTTGTTAGACTGGTATTGAAATTGAACACAGCAAAATTTGTTCTTAATGCCAATGTCAAATTATTATCTACTTAGATCCTTTTAAGCATTGTAAATTGATCATTTTCACCAAAGGAGTGTTAATAAAAGTTTTATTTATATGTAAATTACAGTTTTATTCAATCCATGTTCTGTTTTGTACATTATTTGTCATTAGTATGTATGTTAAAAAATGGACCTAAACCAAGCTTTTTTTAAGTATTTAAAAAAGTGTTATTATGTTGAAATCTAAACTATTTGGTGGAGTGGGGCAAGTAGTACTGTGGTTACCAGGAAAAAAAGGTTTGTTCTACTACAAGTAATGTTCTTGTTTTAAAGAAGGATAAATGTGTTGTTAACACAAACCCCATTTTCCTATTGTTACTTGTTAAAAATATAGTTTTAATTTTACAGTGTTTTTAAACTTAAAGTGGAAAACGTTTGCTACAACATGAACATTTTTCTTTCAATACACCGGTGCGCTCTGATATTCATCTTTGTTTACTCTCACAGTTAATTGAAGTTTTAAATTAACATTAAATGTAAAGGCGACTTGTATGTCACATTACTAAGTATTTTGTGTGTTGACTTGTTCGTAAGTGATAAATAACTTAAACAAACTATATAGAAAGAGCTATATAGTAGAGATAATTGAGGGGATAATTGTAACGAAAAGATTCAGAGGCTTTCCGACCAGCAGGCAATTCAGAAAGTTGATGACTTGATTTATATTGATTCACTACTTAGGAATATTTATTTTTTACCCTGAGATATGGTATATATTTATTTATATATTTAAAAGAATATTAAGTAATTTAACAGGTATTTGGTATTCTGATAAAATGTTAGTTCGGTTGTTTAAATACTTGTGTGTCAGAAACGCTAAAATACAATATAATTGAATCGTAAAAAGTAAGGGCTCTGTAGTTTAGTGATAGCATACTTGTCCAGCAAGCGAGAGAGTTCTGGGATTGAGTCTCGGTAGGGCAAGTAGTAACCCAAGTATTTTGGTCCCAGGTATAAAAGTAATGAAATCCAAACCAAATTATTAAAGTGATTTTATGTAATGTAATGTTTTTCTTTTTGGTTACATTGCTAAAGTTTGTCATTTACCACTCAGTTTGAAATATTCTTAAAAAAGATTACAGTAGAGGTGAGGTTTTTTTGGAAGGGGAGTTTAATCCCATATCTTGAGAGTTAGCATTTTTCACTGAATCTCTTAATTAGAATAACTAGTACATGTAAAATTACTAAAACTTTAAGAATATCAGGTTCCACTTCAGTCATTTTCCTCACATTTTTTTGTACTCGAATATTTGTACAACATTTGCTTTGGATGTACTTAAAACATTTCTCGAGTGTACATGTGTGCTGTTTTAATTGATTTACAATTTCAAATTAAAAATTACGCTATAAATGTTTTATTTTATATTTGATATAATTATAGTTCTAAAATGTGACTCCAAAATAAAAAACTGAATTTTTTACTTTTATTCCTAATGCACTCAGAAATGAACTGTTGTACTAAATTTTTATTTGTATGGAAGTCTAGTCTGGTGAGAGGTGGCTAATATCTTGATTTTATTGTAAACGAGGAGATACCTCTGCTCGCCTGTTCCCTCAGACTACTGTGACTCATGATATTGTATGAATATTCAATTTAAACATCTAAAATTAAATTAAAATTTACCAAATCGTTACAGTACTTTCTTCTGTACTATATAGCTTGCTAGAACGTGTGCAAAATTGTGTAGTTTAGTACCAATTTTTAATATGAAAATAATTTGAATATTAATTGTGATGATTTAACAAGATCTTATGGATGATGGATTTTTATTTATTCGAAAAATAATTTAAACTTCCCCACTCCTCCTTGTGGATATAACTGTATTTTATGTAAAAGGGGTCTATTTTTCAACTTTTCAGTTCACCGTTTTAGTTTTATTGTTATACTTGGCGAGAGGTGAGTGTAAACAGTGTGTCTGTTATCACAGAGAAGAATAATGCTGTATCAGTCGAGGTAACGTACAGTTGTACGCATTACGCATGTCATTCCTCTCCTTACCGCTACCGTTACAATCAATGTTGCATAGACTAGACGACTCTGCATGGTTGCTCATGAGGTCTATATTGCTGTTAAGTATAATTGTAAACCGACAAAACCACATTTTCCACATCTAAAAGCCACTAATTTGTTGATATGCCCTTTATTATAGACACTAATGGTTACATTTAGTGTAACAACACTGTTTTAGCATTCCACCAAATTTTGGTTTGGGTCTAATACAAAATAGTAAGCTTGAGACTTTATTATGCAGGCTAACTATTCAACTGTTTTCTGTTGTACATATAATTTTCTTGGAACATACGGTTTTATTTTTGGGGGAAGTTCTCTCACTTTTAAAACTCTCAATAATTCTCAGCGTTTTAAGTAGTACATTTCAGTGTTTTACTGAATTTTTGATACCTTATGGTGTTTGTATAATAGTAATGGAGGCAATTTAACACATGCAATCTAAAAAGCAATAGCTGACTCTCATTTAGTTTAGATCTAATAAATTCAAAGTAATTTCATTACTTTTTTTATTTTTAGAATTTAGTATCAATGATGGTATAATGCATTAATACTGTTTTCAAATTTACACCTTTGTCAGATACTTCTAGAATGTTTAAAATTCTATTTTATTTTAAAATACAATTAAAATTCAATCTTTTACCATAATATTAATGCGAATGTTATTTGTGGCATTTTCTAAGATGTAAAATGTTAAACACATTTAAAATGACAAATATCAATATGAGACCACTTGGTTTAACTGGGTTTTTTTTCTTTACTGAATTAGTAATGTTTACTTATAACTTTTTATAAAGAATTTGCAGTAAGACAGTTTGTACCATGTAGTTGTAAATTTTTAATGAACTGTAAATAATTATAAAATAATAAAATTGCAATTAAAAATTACTTCACCTGTTTTATAAATTTAAGTTCTTGTTAAAACATTTTCTTTTGCGTAGTAAATAAAATGTATCTGGACTTAAAAATCTAATAAAAAGAGTCATAAGTAAACCGTTTTCATAAAACCAACTTTTTCAAAAGAAATGGTGTTACAAAGCTGATAATTCTACTATAAACCAAAATTTGATATTTTGGACCACCACAGTACATTTTCCTATATAGGAGAAAGTGAAATCTCAGACTGATAACATTGTAAATAAAGCTAAATTTAAAAAAAAACCATTTTTCTTTCTCAAAATGCAACATAGATTCAGAAATGTATTTATTTAACCACTTAGTTTATAGTGTGCTTAGAGACATCAACAAGGTTAATATAATCATACTCTATGAGAACAACAGAAAAACATTATACATATTACCAAAAATTATATATACTGTACATTAATTTAAACTTTTTCCATTTTTTTTTTTTTTTTTTCTTATTTTGAAATATTTCACTAAATTTAAAAATGACAAAAAAATGTTATTTTTACACATGTACATTTTCTACTTTAAGTGGCCTTTTAACCAGACAATACTGCCTTCACCATACACTTCACAAACTAAAATAAAAAAATTTAAATGAAAGTGGACCAATGTAAATTTACACTACTTTCATGAAAATTACAAACATAAAATTTCAAAAAGTTTAAAAATTCTCTTTTGAATTTGTTAACTTAATTTGTCAAACTGAACCGTGCAAGTCAATTTAATATAAAAATCCCATACTGTAACTCTTAAACATGTTCACGACAACAGCTAATTTCCGGACTTTTTTTATTTGTCCTCGAATTTGTTAGTTTTTTTTACATTAAACATGTAATTATAATGAGAAATGTATGTAGTCTTCACAATTTTGCACATAAACAATATTTCAATATGTTTTTTCAATGGTTTTCCATGTACCCCAAGGCGTACCTACAAAATTAATTTACCTGAAAAATTAAGCAATTATGTGCCCGATGGGGTACACGATAGTCTAAGATATTTATTTAATCACAGAATCATATTTAATAAACCACCAAGACAGGTTTAAACAATAAAAACGTAGTAAGGAAATGCATAGCAACTTATACACCATTGTGCTCATAGCGCTTTACAAAAGCGGTGTGTACCCAATTTGGTACACAACAGCAGTTGTGAAAGATCGTGTATACTCGATGGGTTACATGTCTTTGCGAACATGTTAAAAATAGTACAAGTGCACTTTTTTATTTACACTTAGTTGAATGAAAACGGCCAATGCAATTGACAGGTCTCACAAAATAAAAAGAGTAAAAGTATCATAAAAGTAGTGTAGTTTTTGTATTCTTTGTTATTTTATAAATATAGTACAAAATATGTAAGTACAATATTCTGTATGTATTTGTTAAACAGTTTAGCACCTCGAAATGGTTGGTTTACAATCATTTGTACTGGTGGGTTGTTTGTTTCGCTTTTTTATGATGAATGGAATGAACTCAAAATAAATGTAGTAATATCAAACGTAATTTATTTAAACAAACATTAAATAAATATGTTTGCACATTTTTCATCTTTATTAAGTAAATATGAAGTGGTAGTGTGAAATTAAAAAGTTTCTTTTGGAACAAATTCATTTGTATATCTGATCATGTTCTATACCAGAATTGCTTATCTCAGCAAGCAGTTAATCCTACGGAACTTTTAAAGGATAACGTTTTATTGTAAATTTTTAACACATCCTATGATATCCTATGTATTAAATCGGTTGAAAAATAGAAAAGTAATAGCTATTTTAGTTTGTTGGGTGTATGTAAAAAATAAAATTTGGTGTGTATATAAACGTTTTATTCAATTTGAAAAAGCTATTAACAATGCTAAAAATTACAATTAAATAAACTACAGTGGGATCTAAGTGTAAGATTTTAGCCCGTAAAAAATAAACACTAAACTAAGATTAACATTTCAGTTTTGTGCAACAGGTTAGCAAGGATGCAGCTGACTTAGACACAAAGCTAAAAAGTTCATGTAAAAAAGCAGTTTATTTTTCCAATAACAAAGTGGTTCCAAATAAGAAATTCTTATTCTTCTTCAATCAAAATAGAAAGTATGGCAAATTTGAATTGAACTGATCTGCGTATACGTGCCATGCGATGCAGTAGGTTAATTTTAAGATTTTTAAAGGTTCTTTGCAAAAATAAAAAATGAATCAATTTATTTGATGTTATAATGAAAATAAAAAAGTCTGATCTGTCTCTATTGTTTAACTGACCTTAATAAAAGCTCTCTTCCACATTTTCTCCTCAGTTAACAATGCATTGACTTTAAAAGTTAAAGTTTTCTTAGTCATTAAGAAAATGTTACCATCTAGTCTCTTGGGATTTGAATTTAAGTAATAGAACACTCTACATACATTTTATGAAACTTGGTTACATTATAGCAAGGTATCTGTGCAAGTAAAAAAATAAGTGTGTGACAACGAAAACAATTAACATTCTACTCAGAATCTGTATGCACAAGATAAATTTAGTTTTTTATACTCTAGCCACGGTTTTTCCAGGAATATGTGCTCCTTTTTTATTCTTTGTGCTTGAAAGTACCAACATCAAAACCTGTTTCTTATTTAGTTTCTTAATGACACCCGACCCTTGTTAATAGCTCAAATGGTTTCCCTCTACAGTTTTTAAAATAATTTTAATGCTTTCACTACTAGTTGATTTACTTGCTTTATTTTTTTTTTTAATTTCAAAGAGTTTAGTATTCAATAAACTCACAACATGTACCATACAAGAACATTCAAATTAGTTATTATTAGTCATTAATTAATTATGCTAATATTACAAATTTTGCATTTAAAGCAAAAATAAATAAAATTTAATATTTTAGCAGATTAAGTATATCGAAACTTTTAGAGGTAGATAGTGAATCCTCTATATAATTTTAATTTGAGACAATACTTACTGCACTATATTTGTTATAGTTAAATCTTGTACATTAAATGTATCCAATATTCACAAAACATTCTGTCAGATTTAACAGCAATGTGTGTCATTGTTAAAAGAAAATAGGATTTGTTTAACCCTTTCAGTGCCGCGGTGTTTTGTTATATGGTATGCATAAAATGCCGAGCGAAAATGCCTGATTCTCCAAGGGTCTGGTTAAAAATTCATAACAAAATTATTTATTGGTATAATGTCCTGGGTTTTTTTTTTAAATAAATATATTTTCTTTATAAATATAATACATTAATCACGTATTTTAAACGCTTTTATACCAATAAAAAAAAATTAAGAAAAACTTTATGAGCAAAAACCTTTTGTTTTTTATTTTGACACAACTTAGTTTTACTGAAATATTTTATTTTTTTACTTTGAGTTATTCTGTCTTATACTCTATTTAATTCTTTACAAAAAGACATATAAAAGCTTTTTTTATACTTGTAAATTAAGTTTGGAAAATAAATATGAAAATATGAACCACTACAAAACTAAAAATTTTCTAACCTAACCTAACACTCTGTGTATTGTCTACACTGCTAATGATTAAATCTAATCCCTGCAATACTACGTCTTCATTGTCAGCAATGTTTTTACGACTCATGGTTTATAAATATCACTAGACCAACACAAAAAACATAAAATCTATACAAATGTATTTAGTAAAGTACTAGCTGCTTACGATCACCGTTACTCACGGTCAAGTCATTCTACTTACACACAGACTAGAACAACATACACAAACGAAATAATTTGAAGATACTAACACTACAAACCCATTTACACTTAAAAAATATTTCAATATTTACAATCATTTGTGAAATAAACACCAGCACAAACAAAACATGAGACGGCTCTTCCGCGTAGCGGTCAATTCTAAACTCGACTGACGTGCTTACTTTACAACCGCCATAAATATCATAATCTAACCAGAATGCAACAAAACCTACATCAAAAGTTACGTTGAAGCCTTTGAAATGCGTATGTATAGTCATTGAGCCAATTTAGATAAATACTATATAAAATATAAGCGTTACTGCAGAAGTCGCAAATAGCGATTCTGGAATTTCTTGCATATAATGCAGGATCGCAATAGCGATGCTCCGGCACTAAAAGGGTTAAGGTAATAGACCGTCCATTATAAGTTAGGCTTACATTTTATGTATTTAATCACTATGGATTACACGTGTGGAGAATGTTAGGGAATTCTAACTAACTACTCCATGCTAATGTTGAGTTCAGCTCCATTCTACCTTCCTCTGCAGTGTCTGCAATATGACGCAGTTACAGACTTGACAACTGTAATCTGGAGTCGCCATCCATGTACAGAGGTTCCAAGAAAGGTTTGTGATGAAGGAGTTCAAAACAACTCTGCATCGTTGCAGCATCAGAGACACGTTGTCTACAAAAGTTTAATCAAGATGAAAAGGTGTCTAACAAATTTAGTGCACTCAGTTATACACCTAATATGACAACGAAAACACCTCTTCATCTAGATTACACTTTATTTTGTAGTCTAGGCATTTGATGTCAAATATGCAAAAAGTTGTTTTGAGCTTCTTCATCACCAACTTTTTTTGTGTAGCTTCAAACAGACATTTACTGCAGATTCCAGGAATCGAGTCTGTGACAGTGCAGAATTTCAGAGGCTGCATTCAACGGAAGGTGAAATGAAGCTGAACTCAACACTCACACTGAATCAGCCCTTCCCACCATAGCTACGTTCTGTGTAACCAGTCCATCCCGACAAAACAAAAACATTGTAAACCACTGCTGGACAGCTATTAGAAACAGCACGTTGGGGACTATACAGAAGAAGTTTCTGAGAGAACTTCTAGCAGGACTGATAAGTCGGTTAGATTAACAGTATCAGGCACTAGCAGAGAGGCAAGCGTAATGCATGTGGATTATTCAACATTAGCACTAATCTCCATCCATAAGACAGTATAATGTAAAAAAGTTAAGCCACATAGGGTTTAAAACATTTTTATTCGACTCTAGCTTAAGTGTAAACTTGTATTTTGATTAAGGTTTTACTAAAGTCATATGTTTTCTCTTCTATTGTATTTGTTAAGATTAAAACATAGTTACAAGTAATGAAGCTGAATAAACTACCCAATAAATATAACATTTTCTATTTTACAAAGGATTTTTTCTTTCGGGAAATGCACTTGAAAAGCATGACTGATGGATGAACTTGGGTCTGGACGTACATTGTTTGGGCATTGATTGCAGTAATATAAATCATGCATTGCATTTTGTTGTACAGCTTTGCAGTGACATATAACTAATCTAATACACACATGAATGAACCTTTTATAATGCTTGTATAAATTTAGAGAACAGATGCTTAATTAAGTTTTAATTCTTTCACTTACCTAACCATTCTTGCCTTTACTTGATATGAATGCCTTTTCTCAATGTTACTTAAATTGATTATTCTTTAGGACTATTTAAAATAGAATTTATAACACTTTTAATTCCATATAGTGTTGTTACTTTAGTTATGTCTGTTTCTATTTCAGTATTATGAAAAAAATATATGTATTGTACAGTATTTACTCTTAAAGAGGCATAGTGTTCAAGAATACAATATTACACTGATTTTGATTTTATGTAGAAAAATATATGTGGGAATAAATTTCCCCAAGTTTAGTATTGACAGTTAATCTGGAGGATAAACATTATTTAAAACAAATTAAATACCCTTAAAACAAATGTATTCATTTTTAAAACTTTTTTTTTCAAACCACAACATGTCAAATACTTTAGTTATGGAAGTATTTGTATAGCAAATTAATTTTTGAAGCCTGTCTAAATTATTGCAATGTTACTAACAACAAAATTAGGAAAATTAATTCTCTAAAAAATTTATTATTTGTTTGTCAGGTAACAATTTTCTGTCATGAGAGTTTCTTTATTATAAACAAAAAAATATTACGAAAAACTGTAAATATTTTAAAGCCCTGAAACTGTAAGAAATAATAAGAACTTTACTGTGGGAATTTGAATACTTTATTTCTGCATTTCATCATTTGTAACAAAATAAAACTTTCTTGAAACTGCAGTGGTGTGTATAGAAAATTATTTTCGGGGGCTAACATAGTGTTTGGTTTTTTTTTTTTTTTGTATAAAATACCCTTGAGAAATAGGAGCTGGAGAATTTTCCATAGGAAATTGTTTAGCCTTAAGACCTCATAAATGTGTTCTAGGGTGCTAACTACTGGGTGCGATTTTAATGTTTTTCTTTCAAAATTTCAAAGGAGGCTGGATCTCCCTGAGCTTCCCTTAGCCCATGTGGCACTGTGTTGAGAAATAACAATTTAATAAAACAAAGAAGAAAAATACTATGCATAAATGTATAGGGAAATGAGAACAAATTAAACAATGGATTACCAGTGGAATCAGATAAGTTCCTTCTGCTGGGCCTGCAAGTTGTGTTGCTAATGCTATTTATATATGTACAATAATGAAAGGTTTACAATAAAATTGGATAATCCCTAATTTCATTTCAAATATGTTTTGGTAAGCAAGCAAATTGCAATAGTTTGGATGGAAACCTTCTTGGTAAAGGAATCGGTCAGTTCTTAATCTGTTTCTGTTACTTCCATAAAATGTAGTTTGTTTGATACTAACTGAAGACAGCATGTAATATCTAAATACACTTTAGTATTTCAAATTTTAATACGTTTTTATCGATACTCGATTTATTTTGACTATTAAAGTGCAAAATACTATGGTTAAAAATTTATTTCATGCCTATTTTAATTTAGTTATTTTATAACATAAATTGGCAAACATAAAATTGTCCGCAGGTAACATTCAGCAATTAACTTAACGGACAATATATTGCCTTTTCGGGTTAAAAGGGTTTATAAAATACTATCAGAATTTCAGGTTTATATTGTTGAGTTGTGTTTAGTGATAGTTTTTCTTTTCTTTATCTTTCTAAATAAGTTGTTGCATTATATTCTGTAATAAAATTGGTATACAAGTGGAAGCATATTTCATTTTATTTGTATAATTATTATTATGTTATGGTTTAAGCAAAGTTCATACATATATTTATTTGATGAAAACTGTACGAACACAATGTTATGGTACAAAAGAACATACAATTTCAATTGCTTATTGAATGTCAAGTTAAATTACAAATATTGACTGCAAACTCAACTTTTCATTTAAAGTTTTTCCTATCCTATCATTTCAGGTTAGGTTATAATTTATATTTGTTATTGTTGTCTTCAGTTTTTTGAATAGTTCATTTATTTTCAACTTGTTTCAAAGCATGATTATTATATTTTTCTTTTTATTGCTCTTTTTCAGACCCATGGATCCAGTTCCCAAACATGTAGTTAGGTATGTTGTGTTTTTAAATCTTGGTTTATTATAATTTTGTTAAAATATACTTTATTTTTTAAGTGTTGTGTTTTAAAAAATAATTTAGATTTATTACTGCAACCGTTTTGTTTCTGCTTTTTTGGTGATTAGCTAAAAATGAAGAGTGGATATTTTATTGTTTACATGGATGGTTAGGTTACATAAAATTTAAGTTAATGTAATATAATGTATGGTTTTCCAAAAGTGCTATTTCATCCCCAGTAATTCAGAATTGAATTAGATATTGAATATATCCCTTTTTCTACTAGTAAATGAAACGTTTGTATCAAACCTTCCAGTTATTATGCTCTCAATACACCATAATTTATTTACAACTAGCTTTTTCCCGCGGCTTTGCACACTTTTCATAAGCTTTGCCCGTGTATGAGCATTTCTGGTTCAAGTGAATTATATTTCAAATGCCGATGTAGTTTGTCTTGTTGCCACGATCAAGAAAATCCGTCAAAAGTGTATATTTATAGCCATTGTACATGTCCATATATTTATTATAAAGTGGTCCCGTGGCTTTGCACGCTTTTCATAAGCTTTTCCCGTGTATGAGCACTTCTGGTTCAAGTGAATTATATTTTAAATGCCGATGTAGAGTTTGTCTTGTTGCCACGATCAAGAAAATCTGTCAAAAGTATATATTTATAGCCATTGTACACGTACATGTATTTATTATAAAGTGGTCTAAACACTCAAGTTAAGTTCAATCAGAAATTTTTTTAAAGACAAAAATACTTCATAACTTAGCGCCTTCAGATAGTGTTTGGCTATTCAATATACATAACTATCTCGTAATTGCAGTTTATAATGTGCAGACGCTTTTAAAACTTTTATCTTATGTAGTGCCGCCTGGTGGTGAGTTACATCAATGGGCATAGCATATAAACCTCCGTTAAAAAATACATATACATATACATTTTTATGATGATCGGTCAAATAGTTTACGATTCTATAAAGGACATACAGAAAAACATTCATTTATAAATGTGTGTGTGTGTGTATATATATATATATATATATATATATATATATATATATATATATATATATATATAAATGATTGTATACTTTTTATTCAATACATTCTTTATAATTACAAATCAATAGGCATGAATATTTTGTTACAAGGTAAAAACAATTGCTAACCCCCTTAAAGTGTTCATGCATTTGTTCAAAAAGTCTCTGATTACTTGAATGTGTCAAAGTTATCTAGGCTGACTGGATGTCTAACCCCTTTACATTGTGACAGCAGTCAACATATAAGCAGTGATGTCTATGGCCAAACCAATAAGCCTACCTAAATCCAACCATAGCTCTGTGTTTCTCCTTTAATTTCACGTTAGTTTATATAAGTTTTAAAATTTTATTTTAAGTTTTAGTAGTATATAATGTACTTGGAATGGAGAAAGTACAGATTATAGTTATGTCTTTTACACAATCTCAAAAGTTTTATTTCTTTTAAACTCGTCATTGGATTGTATTTGAATTTTAATACAAGTTTAACAGGATAGCTCCCTTTATAGTTTATAAATTTCATAATTTAATCTCTTTAAGAAAAGGTGTACGTTTCCTTATTGAATTTTTTCGTAATTTTTCGTGAGGTTGTAAAATTCTTGTGCATTGTTGGGTAATTTACAGTTACATTTCATTGTAGCAACACGCGTTAATGAATCTAATGCTTGTAAAATAAATTATATTTGTAATGGTTTCATAAAATATGCAGCAGCTAGTCAGAGTCTGGAAAGTGAGTGATTTTGTCTGTTTTTACGGCTGCCTTCACCGACAGGCTCAGAAAACCTGTTACTCATGGGGTATTTGTATAAACTAATGTAACATTAAGTGAGGACACAGTGGTATGGTTGGATTTCTGGTAGGCCTATTGGTTTGGCCATAGACATCACTCAAACTCAGATGTACATAATCTTTGTGCCAACAGCAACATTAGGATAACAAAATTTACAGTGTGACATCCCTGTGTTCAAGCTGAAACGATTTTGTGTGTTACAATATATTATAAAAGCAGACTAGGTTAAAATTCTTGACACACTAGATGGACATAGTTATGTCATGTGTGTATATATATATATATATACATTAAAAAACATGTATTTATGTATGTATACATTATGTCATGTTCTAAGACTGTTTCTTACTTTTTATTATAAAACTATTGTAAAGCAGTATATAACAACTTTCTAATATGGTTTTAGTTATATTAACACTTTGATGTTTACGTGTTTGACTTTTAACTGTGTTTTAATATAAATTAAATCGACCAAATTTAATTACTATTGATCTGAAATTAATGGCTTTAAAAGTAATTCCTTCCTTTATTATTGGAAGCTCCTTTATCAATCAGCTGGTAGGTTAACAAAAAATATAGTTTTTATCTTAATAAATTCACTACCGACTTCATTATGGAACAAGATATACAACATCAGCGGGCAGGCGAGTAATTCAATATTTAGTTTGGTTAGGTAGGTTATAACTTAGCGTGAATCGAAGATTCCAGTGTTCCACTTTTTGTCGATCAATGGACGCCCTGAGTTTACTAATCACACTATTACTGAGACCAATCTCCATAGACACGTTACTGAGGGGTTTGCATATAACGTGTGTTACTGATCAGTTTGCTAACAGTCTGTTTTTTACTAAGAGTTGAGTTCTCGTACTGAGTGGTTTGCTGACAACTTGTGTTACTGTAGTTACTGATCAGTTTGCTGACAATCTGTTTTTTACTGAGAGTTGGAGTTTTCGTACTGAGGGGTTTGCTTACAACGTGTGTTACTGAGAGTAGAGTTCCTGTACTGAGTGGTTTGCTGACAATCTGTTTTTTACTGAAAGTTGGTGTTCTCGTACTGAGGGGTTTGCTTACAACATGTGTTACTGAGAGTGGAGTTCCTGTACTGAGTGGTTTGCTGACAACCTGTGTGTTACTGATCAGTTTGCTGACAATCTGTTTGTTACTGATCAGTTTGCTGACAATCTGTTTGTTACTGATCAGTTTGCTGACAATCTGTTTGTTACTGATCAGTTTGCTGACAATCTGTTTGTTACTGATCAGTTTTCTGACAACCTGTGTGTTACTGATCAGTTTGCTGATAATCTGTTTTTTACTGAGAGTTGAGTTTTCGTACTGAGGGATTTGCTTACAACGTGTGTTACTGAGAGTGGAGTTCCTGTACTGAGTGGTTTGCTGACAATCTGTTTGTTACTGATCAGTTTGCTGACAATCTGTTTGTTACTGATCAGTTTGCTGACAATCTGTTTGTTACTGATCAGTTTGCTGACAATCTGTTTGTTACTGATCAGTTTGCTGACAATCTGTTTGTTACTGATCAGTTTGCTGACAATCTGTTTGTTACTGATCAGTTTGCTGACAATCTGTTTGTTACTGATCAGTTTTCTGACAACCTGTGTGTTACTGATCAGTTTGCTGATAATCTGTTTTTTACTGAGAGTTGAGTTTTCGTACTGAGGGATTTGCTTACAACGTGTGTTACTGAGAGTGGAGTTCCTGTACTGAGTGGTTTGCTGACAATCTGTTTGTTACTGATCAGTTTGCTGACAATCTGTTTGTTACTGATCAGTTTGCTGACAATCTGTTTGTTACTGATCAGTTTGCTGACAATCTGTTTGTTACTGATCAGTTTGCTGACAATCTGTTTGTTACTGATCAGTTTTGCTGACAATCTGTTTGTTACTGATCAGTTTCTGACAATCTGTTTGTTACTGATCAGTTTTGCTGACAATCTGTTTGTTACTGATCAGTTTGCTGACAATCTGTTTGTTACTGATCAGTTTTCTGACAACCTGTGTGTTACTGATCAGTTTGCTGATAATCTGTTTTTTACTGAGAGTTGAGTTTTCGTACTGAGGGATTTGCTTACAACGTGTGTTACTGAGAGTGGAGTTCCTGTACTGAGTGGTTTGCTGACAACCTGTGTGTTACTGATCAGTTTGCTGATAATCAGTTTTTTACTGAGAGTTGAGTTTTCGTACTGAGGGATTTGGTTACAACGTGTGTTACTGAGAGTGGAGTTCCTGTACTGAGTGGTTTTCTGACAACCTGTTTGTTACTGAGAGTTGGAGTTCTCATACTGAGGGGTTTGCTGACAACCCGCGTGTTACTGATCAGTTTGCTGACAACCTATGTGGTACTGGCCAGGAAATTGTCTATATCTGTCTAAATCACAGATTATATTTCAATATAATCACAGTTTATTGAAATAGTGAAAAGGGTCCGGACTGTTCTCAGAACTCGTGTCTTTGCTCGTAATGGAGCTCCCCGGTGCTTACTTGGAAATGTTAAAGATCTTGTTTTAAGTTGCATGTAACTCATAACCTAGTATAAGGATAATTTAAAATTATTCATAAGTTTTTATTTTTATATATCAAAAAGATGATTGTCCATTACAATATCTTTTCATCTCTAGTTTTCAGAAAAACCTGATAATACATATGTATTTTTGTTGATGCTCTTGATTGTCTTTTAATTATCTCATCTCTGATACAGCAGCATTGTCAAAGTTGATGAACAAATCAAGCCATAATCTGTAAGATTCTCATATAAAATAAAGATAACGTCATCGAGAGACCCCAATTAAGTAATGATATCTGGTGATCAATTCAAGTCACAATCTCTAAGTACGAAGATGGTGTTACTAAAAGACTCCATTGAAGTGATTATTTCTTCTCTATTACAGCAGTATAATATGTCAACGATGACCAAGTCAAGCTACGTTCTTTAAGATTCACTTGAAACGTGGATACAGTGTCATCGAGAGACCGCAATGAAATAATGAGCTCTTGTCTGTTACAGCAGTGCTGTCAACGATGACCAAGTTAAGCCACGATCTCTAAGATTCACATGGAGCATGAAGACGACGTCATCGAGAGACCCAAATGAAATTATGGCTGAAATAAGAAAGGTAAGCTTTAAATACAAATAAAAAGTTTTTAATTTAAAGGAAATAAATCAATCAACCACATCTATCTCCTAACTGTGGAAAAATTATCCACTGATATATTTTCCAATGAAATAAATATATGTTACGGATTTAGTCACCAACTCTTCTGAAATAAAATTACTCACCCAACTACACCTATGGATGCGAGTTATAACAAAGCTAAGAATTGATGCAAATCACATCTTCTGTTAAGAATTTTTTATGTATGGCAGCTTAATCATTCATGTTCAAGAACAAATTTTCTCATTTAAGAGTTGTGTTTTCCTGTGCTTCAGTTAAGCTCCTCTTGTAACTATAATACAAACCAATATATAAAGTTTATTACTTACAATGTTCTACTAAACTTTAAAAAGTAGATGGTAAGATGGATGAATAAAGTACAATTTTGGTTGTGTGCAGCCTAGTGATGTACCGAAGCCTTACAGTTTGTATTACCCATGTCAATGTCCGTGCATTGCTGCGCGTGTGCTGCGTCTACGCACAGACATCAGCCGCTTAGCAGTGGATGAAGAGAAAGTTGCTCTTTTTGTTTACCTCATAAATTTTGTAGTTGTTCATCTATCAAATATTTTGTATGTTTAAATTTCAGTATTATGGCTAGTGGTGTTTTGAAAATGTTTCAATTATTTTCTGTTCAAAATTGTATAAGTAATACAAATATTTGTCCATATTTTTGCAAGTGTATATTCTGGAAGCCCATTTTACAATCTATCAAATGAAAGCAGAATGTAGAGGATAGAACTTGGTTCTTAAAAGGCTGTACAGCCATTTTCTTGATCCTCTGTCAATCCCTTTTAAATAGGATGGTTTTTTTATTACTTTTTGTGTTACCAGGCTTGTTGCATTACCGGATAGTCTCTAAAGGTTTAAGAAAGGCAGAAATTGAATTGGTTCTTTATGAACAAAAATAATTAAAGAAGTACTATTTAAAAATATGTTTTCAGCCACCTTTGAAAAGGTATGCCCATAACTCCACAAAAAAAGACATCACTGTCTAAGTTGAATGGACAGCTATAATAATAATTTATACAAATTTACTTACATACACCACTCTTGAACATACCTAATTTTTTATAAACTAATAAAACTGTACAAACACTGAGTGAACAGGTGAAAAAGCTAAAATATAAAACACACGTCAGGTATTGGCAACAGCTTTCTTTGCTATGATCACATGAAACAGTGTACAAAGCCAATAAACAGCTTTTATTGACCTATAAGAGCAATCATTGCCAAACGTCAGTAAACAGCTAAAGCTCTGTAATCTAGTAGCGATTACAAAAAGTACTATGTCTTCTAATATTTTTAAATATAGTTTCGTGCATATTTAGCATTGGCAATTATAGAGACTATTGTACTTTTGAGTTAATTAGGTTATAATATTAATTATTTAGTTTGATTTAAATATGTAATATAGTAATGTATTAACACTTTGCACATCGCTGATAAATCTATTGATTTCCCTATAATGCCAAAACATCTATAAAAATATATTTTTCTTTAAGTTCAAAGCTAGTTTTTAATTTAAAAATAGAAGGTAAACGCAACAAAAATATTAAACAAGAAATTTTAGTTAAAATTAGCATATTTATAAAAATCTAAAAATAACAATTTACTATACTGTGAATTTGATCTAAATTCAAATTTTTGGTACAAATAAATAAAACTGATAAATTATATAAACTACTAGTTATTAAAGCATTTCCTTGTCTAAGATTTCACAGATAAGGTGTATCATCTTAGCTTATCATCTGGGAAGACAATAGATATATTTGGTTATGGCTCTATAGAACATACAGAACAGACAAGCAGGTGGACAGCGCTAGACAAAGGGCACCAAGAGCACCTCTCTCCTCCTGCTGCTGCGGAGTGAAGGTCGTCTATAAATACTTCCTTACTAACTGCCATTTCAAAGGTCTTTTGTGAACGAAAAAACTCCAAGACACACAAAGTGTAATATCGGATATACACGTGTTTGGTGTTTTCTATGGATTTAAAACTAGAAATGTATTGCATAGAATTTATTAATGTATTATGTATTGTATCTATGGTTTACAGGTGTTGGATGCCAACAACTGTGACTACGAGCAGAGGGAGAGGTTCCTGCTGCTCTGTGTCCACGGAGACCCCAACACAGACTCCCTGGTCCAGTGGGAAATTGAGGTCTGCAAGCTGCCGCGTCTCTCGCTCAACGGTGTCCGGTTCAAGCGCATCTCCGGCACTTCCATCGGCTTCAAGAACATCGCCTCCAAGATCGCAAACGAGCTGAAGCTGTGACTACCACTGGTCGAGGGCCCTGAGGACTCCATTGAATAATCGCGACGGGCGTTGGATCGATAAATGTATTATATAAATAATTCCACGATCACGCTTCCTCGTCGTCTCGTAGTTCACGCGGCAGTGGGGACTATCTATATAATACTCGTATTGATCGTTGTTGTGAACTCTGTTCCACCGCGAGTGAACTGTGACAGTTGTGTAAATATTCAAGTACAGTTTTTCTTTGAATGGAAAGAATCTTGATATTTCGTTTATAATTAGTCGAATGTTTATTATTTGTATGGCGGCGATCTCACCTGGTGGACTGTCGTCGCCATTTTGTTTAGTATCCATGTTTCCCTAGCTGTGTCCGTTCCCGTGCATTTCGATAATGTTTTAGTTTAAGCAGAATTCTATTTTAGTACTCCTCTTCTTTCTTGCCTCTGTTGTTTTGTTTATAATTGTACCCATCAATGATGATAACTGTTTCTTTTAGATCGAGATTTTACAATTTACATAGATGTATTCGTATAAATTATATGCAAAATAGTGTTAAATTATTCGATTTATAAATTAATTTATTGTATACTATCTAAATTATTATTGTAAACTTATTAAAATTTATTTTGTACAATTTTATTTAAGCATAATGATTGTTTTGAAATATTGTTGTAAGTAAAGTATTTACTTAACTCTAGCGAGAGAGGCGAGGTCCGGTCGGCCGAGAGACGGGAAGGGGTGAGCAGCGGACGATACTTACTGTATATAGAGGGTGCTTGAGTACCGTATGTAAATAGTGACTACCCTAGCGTTGAGTACTTAGCCTGCCCGTCGGCACTCACCTAACATTTATTACTTTTCCTAAATAAATTTGTAATAATTGCTGTTTTTCAATGGTAAAAGTGGCGGACATTACACAAACTAACAAAAAATGTTTTTTTTTTCTTCTGAAGAATCCTTCCCAACACCAATTTTCTAGTTGTGTATAAAATAATGTCGATATTTGTGCGGAGCCCAGCTGTAGTATACGGTATTCGCCAAATCTTTTAACACACTTTACTTTCTTTTCCTTGAATCGATCTAATTACTTAACTCATTGTTCATTCTAAACAATAAATGTGTTCATAGCGTATTTTGAACAAGAAATTGAAAACTTGCTGATGAATAATCAAAATCTTGTCAATTATCAATGTACTTTGGAAAATGACAGGATGGATTGTTGGCATCTGAACCACCGTAGTAGACACGCTTTCATCGGGCTGTTCGTTATATTCTGTACCTCAAGCTTATCTTTGCTTTAGCTTTAATTTTTACAAAGACCCAATTCAGAAGGAATGTGCTATGGCACTTCTTGACAATTATCTATCTCTCGAAGCTTTCGAAGCTCTGGTATTTTAATAAAACACATTTTGTGATTTCTTTTTTAATAAATCACAATTGATGGAAGGTGAAGGTATGACTGTAGTATTAAAATAAATTTATAATAAAATTTAAAAGAATTCATGTTATAATTCATCTACCTTGGCTAATTACATCTAAATGAAATTGGAATAAAAACAAGCTGCAAGTGATTTTAAATATTGAGCATAAATGGATGAAATTGAATGCTTTAATTTGTTCAAAATGCTTTAATTATTCAGTCGGAAGGAACCTGATATCCAGCAGCATAAATCGATCCAAATCCAGTTCTCTGATTGATACGTTCAACCTTTGTGGTAAAACAATTGTTAAATATTTTTTCTTTATTTGTTACTTTTTTACTGTTATGGTTTACATGAAGACAGAAAAAATTTGTAAAAGGTGCCTTTCCTGACGACCAGACCATCGGTTGCACGTTGCACACTGCTTGACTGACAACCGAAGAAGAACATTTGAGAATTCATTCAACAGTTGTGTGATCTTCAAAATAGCGCCTAGAATTCAACCTGGAAACATCACAATAAATCTGTTTTAATACATTTCTGCAGTAAATATCTTTAGGGATGTGCTTTCATTTTACTTTGAAACCCAGTTAAATGTCGAACACCAATTTGTTGTTTTTTAATAATGAATTTAACGCATATAAATTGCTATTATTTTTTATAGCCAAAATAGCCTATTTTCATACAGTGCTTTAACTTGCGATATGGTCAGGCCAAACGCTATAATGACTGCAGAGCACTATTTATTGTTTTATATTATGATCCTGTTGGGATTAGAAGTCAGTCTGATCAATTATACAGCTGTTTATTTGATTTTATAATTAGGAATCATTGAGTTAAATGCAACAAAAGTTAAAACATAAATGAAGATCTGGATAAATTTACAATCCATGACCCAATTAACTTTTTATATTTATTTTTATAAAATCAACTTCTTAATAATTTAATTTTTGTTGCATCAGTTTTGTACTTCTCTGCAAGAAATTGTCAGGAGAATCCAGGTGGAAATTGCCAATTCTAAAAAATAAATAAGTTAAAAAATTACATAAACATATTCGCTGCTGAATAAATATATGTTTCCATGGTGAGTGCTAAATGTTTTTAGTTGTCATTTTGACACTGTTTTGGCTTAAAACTACTTAAATGGATATCCTTTTATACATTTATCAACTTTTATTATAAAAAAGTAACAGTGATTGGCATCCAACATACATTTTGTAGTAATAAAAATTAGAACACTTAAATGTAAATACAAATATTTATATTACTTACCATTATTTGTTGTTTCAGCGATTGTATAAATCATTGTCAAGTACTAAATACACTACACAGCACTATTTACAATATTAAGTACAACACAATTTTTTATTTATTACTTGTAATGTTCTTTGAAACATTCTCCAAGGCATAAAGCTGCTCATCGCCACATGCCTCACAGAAATAAGCTGTTTCTTTTCTTTTTCCATTGCCAGTGCAAACAATGCGGAGTCTACGTGGAGGTCTGCATTGTGACGGAAGATGCTTTGTTTTACTTTGGGATTCGTCAGGTTTTACTGGAGTAAAAAAACTGTCAATTATTTGTTGCCTGAATTCCAATAGGGTAATTTTTTGTTTGTATGTCATGCTTATTGTATAAAAAGAGAATATTATTGATGCACATCTGTAAAATGTGTATAAACAATTTTTATACCACCTAATGGTTTTCCTCTCAAACGAGTTATAGTTTAGTAACAGGTCCTGTTAATTCCTCTCGTATATTGGCTACATTTGGCAATGGCTAGTGAGTTTTCCTTATCCTTTCCCCTTTTACTCACAGTTTCAACCATTTTGTTTTCATATTGATAAGATATGTAAAGAGCGGCTCATTTATCTTAGCACTTACCCACCATCGTTCCCTCATGATTTTTGGCAACTGTTTCTCCTGTTTTCAGTTTTTAAATACTATTTCTGAGGAATTGTTGAGCCTGTCTACATGCAATGTGCCATTAGCATAAGTTTCTTCAGTATAAGTTCTTTTGTCAGTGATACTGTTGTAGAAGTTATCAACGTACATAGCACGACTCTTGATTAAACGTCCAAAGCACTAGAATAAATGCAGAATTTTAAGCTAAGTTCTAAGAATGTAGCCAGAAAAAAATTTTGGGGGGTCCAGACAACTGATATTTTCCCGTAGTGGACAGAGAGTAGGGACCCATTTTGTTCCTTGACATGTTTCTTTGTTGAGAACGATCTTTCTGCAGTACATGTCAGTAATACTGAATTATTTAAATACTAATAATCATTTACTAACAAAGTAATCGAGAATTTGGGAGGGGTTCCTCTTGCTGACTATGTCCTTGCTAAGTTCATTTTGTTCTGTAAGAATGTACAGCTTTATTCCATACTTGTTTCTTTTGTTTTATATACTGTCAAAGTGTGAAATGACCTCTCCACAAAACCATGGAATCGTTATGGAGAGTCCTTTGCCTGGTGAATAGATACAGCTCATCTTAAAATAATCTATAACTGGTCTAATTTTACGTAAGTGGTTATCAATATCAACAAAATGTAAATAAACATCTCTAAATAAGAAGATATCTCATGACAATAATTGAGCAAAACAAGTTTTGAATAGCTTAATGGTACTCCAATAGTGTTGAATCGTTGGAATTTTAACTATTCCCGTGTGAAATAGAAACCCTATAAAACTGTTATATCCATGTAATTTGACATCTTTACATTGACTTATACAGGAATTTACACAGGTATCAGAAGGCAAAAACACGTTTTCAGTGTTAACATTTGTTTCATTGATAATGGTTTTGAGAAAAAGCTTATCAACAATAATATTAAAAAGGTCAATAGGGGTATTGTTGACTAGCATGAGGATATGTAATCCAGTGGGTAGATTAACCCTGGAACTAGCAATGGACATTATAATACCGATCTGAATCGATTTATGGGTGGCATTCAGCATTATAATAATGTTGATCTGACACGAATGTGTTTGACAGTTCATATAGAACATAAATCAACACTTGAAACCACTATTTCTATACCATTTGAAACTAAAAGAATTGCTGATTTCAATGGTGAAATTTGCTGTTTTGGCAACAGTGATGTCACAGTGATATAAAACTTGCCAGAAAAATAGTCTTCATTAAGCCATTTTGAAAATTAGTGATATATTATGGGTATGGTTTATCATGTTGGTTTATATCTTTGTTTTAGGCTAAAACATGCTAAATTTTAGTATATTTTGGAAATATTTAATTTTAAAAAATTGTTTTTAATTTTTGAAAATAGTTGTACCCGTGGTAACAAATTTATGTACATCCTACCACTTTTCAAAAATAACAAAAATTATAAATTGGATATTAATTTTTATTGTTTTGTAATGCATAGATTTCTCAAAATGTTTGCCTTTGAGTGCCACGGCATATTTTCCCAAGTCATACGCATAAATTGCCGGAGCATTTCCTTCTGTTTTGCAAGCGTGTGGGGAAAAAACTATATTAAAAAAACTATTCAACCGATTTGAATAATTTTTTTTTTAGTTTGTGTGTGTTATAAAACAAGGTATTTTTTCTATATAATATTATAATTTTATTTTTATTTACACAAAAAGAATATAGGTTATAACAAAAAACTAAAAAATGAAAAAAAATAAATTTCAAGTTTGAACTAAAATTTTATTTATACAATATTTTTTTAAATTTTTTTAGCTATACCATATGAAAGAGCATGAAAAACTGAACAAAAATCATGCACAATATGGTGTGTTACAGTAATATTTAACCAGATACTGCAATATATACAAAATACAACAAAAAGCAATTTTTGTTCAAGTTTGTCAAAAGTTTAGAAACAATATTATAACTATCCTATTTTCACTCAATGAAGTAAGACGGCTATAAAATACTAATTATATAAAAATATACACAGGCCTACAATATAACCTTACTTCACCTAAAATCAATAGTTTGATTGGAACTTGCGTTTTACTTCATCACCAATCCAACAATAAAATATACGTCACTAAACACGAAAAAAGAAGTTTATAAATGCATTGTAAGTTTTACTGAACACAATTGCAGAATAGTAATAACAACAGTTTTCAGCATAAACACACGAAACTAGCACAATGTAAACACACACAAACGAAACTGTGTAGTTAATGGCAACAAGTAGCAGCTGACCAACTATTGTGTCATCTGTTTTTTTTTTCTAAAGGCAAATAACTACAAGGGGGCGGTGACAATAAAAATCAATCACAATCAATTGTTCGAAACTTGTAGATTGCCGTGAAATAAGTTATTTGTCGAAACAAGAATGAATTATATGTGATATTAATTAAATACAAATCGTCTACTGGGTAGATGCCGGCAATTTATGCACATTTCATAACATCTACTATGTAGACGCTGCGGCACTCAAAGGGTTAGGAAACATTTAGTGCAAGAATTATATTTTTTTTTTTAATAACCGTATCCATAGTAACAAATTTTGCCTTTCGTGTACTATTTGTGGTTTTTACTTTAATATATAATTTTTCTTCAAGAGAACCTGGATACCACCATGTATTTTCTGAAACTAGATGAAATTAAGAATAAATTGGCTATCTCAGATTCTAATATTCAAATATTATCACTCTACCAGGGACAGTCCCACCATTTGAAAAAAAAAAAAACAAAAATTAATGTAGTTTTTTTATAGTTTATGTAAAATGTATTACAAATACAATAATGTATTACAGTAAAAATGTATTTTTACAAAATATTTAAAGTACGGGTACATAACACTAAAAAATGGCCTGTCATCTGTGGAAAACATTACTGTAAGTTTGAGTATTAAATAAATGTGTTTTCATTACTGGGCTATCATCCCATACTAGCCGAGGACGAAAGTTGTTATTTGTGTTAACACCTAGACTGCTTTGATTGTGTTTCGGGACCAGACTGGGGAGTAACAGGAAATGGTGAGTATTACTCACAGACGTGTTGGGGTCTCCACTCGCAGTATCAGGTTCACTGTCAATTCAGAATCACTTTTATCTTTTTCACTGATAGTTAAACCTATTTTGATCACAACTATTACTAGTACTCATTTTAAAAAGTCACTAAATGTACTATGTGGAAACAACAGGCACAGTCTATAACTCCAATCCCTAATCAAGGCTGGGTAAGACCAGTAATAGCCCCAAATGAAGTGATAACAGTGAAACATGAAAAGATATGATTTCCTGACATATGGCCGCTGTGATAGCGCTGAACGCTAATTAGAGCTTTCAGCAGCAAACAAAGTGGTGCGGCTTCATAGCACCTAATCTTTTAGCACCTAATCTCATACCACCTACAGAAAAAAAGTCGTCATTTAGGTGCTGTGATATTAGGCGCTATAAGGTTAGGTACTGTGCAACGATCCACGGTTCGTTTAGGTGCCGTGAGACTGTTTCAAGTTTCAGTGTCACAGCACCTCTCGCTTTGTTCCAAAGGGGCCTTGGTGGGGACAGAGGGGATGGAGGAGAATCCAACCTTGCCCCTCACCCCGCTCCCGACGACCCACCATTACTGTCCTCTACAGCAGGGCGAGCAGTCGACAGCACAAGGCGAGGCGACCCGAGATAGACAATTGTCTCCTCGCACAAGAGAAGGATCCGTGCGCATGGCGTGCGGCGGTTGTTGATTACAACTAATAATGGCACCAAAAATTATTTACCTTGAATTTGAATGAATGTTTAGGCCAAACCGCAAATCTTGCACATAATCTAATAATGTAAATTATTTGTTCATCTAATTTCATTGTGTTTTACATTTTTATATAAGTTTTTATCGTCATTGGAATTAAATGTGTTCAAATCGTATATTCCGTGCACTGAAACCGGTAATAATTTGCATTCAAATCTATATAAAAATAGGCAAAGCCTTAAATCATTCATCACTTATTCTGCAATTTCCCTACGTCAGACAAAGTAAATATTTTATACACGTAAGTATCATGACTTACATAAAAAGCAAATTTATTTGGATTAAAATGTAACATCCATAGGGAATTTCAACCATTAGAAGAACTATAGTTTAGCTTTTTAACCTCCCAATGTTCTATAACAGTGAAATTTGACTCACGAGTTTTTATACTTTCAGCCGAAAAAATCTAGCTATTTCATGCCAAACTGCTAGATAAGTGTTATAATGAATACAAGTACTATACATACAGGGTGATTCATGAAGTTCTCCCCCCACTTCTACAGCACATTGTACTAGTAAAAATAATGAAAAAATGTTATATAAAAATAGGTCCGAAAACGCTTCGTTAGCGAGTTACAGCTAGCGAAAGATTTCGCCTGAATTCCTGGGTAAAGAGTAAAATAAAGCCATACTGAACTTTTGGAAAGGTTAATTAAGTAAGAAATATCGTGGATTCTTATGTATTTTTACCTGATAAAGCTAATAAAATAGGTTTCAGAACTGTACCTGTAGTAGTTTTTGAGGGATTCAGGGTTAAATGCAAAAAAATTGGGGCACGAAACAATGTTTTTTTAAGTTTGATGTACAATAACTTTGTTAAATTGGTAATAAATACATAAAATCAACAAACATTAATTGTAGAGAATTTAATTCTGAGAAGATTAATATAATCAAAGTCTAAAATAAAACAGAAATAAGTACCAAAAAATCGATTTTATTCAGTATAATACATTACTAGCTGTAAAGAAATGCCGTACGGTATTTAGTTAAAATAAAACAAAAACAAAAATGTTTGTTCCCTAATGATGAGATAAATTGAGAAAACAAGATTAACTGTTAAATAAATTTGTTTGTAAATAAAAATATCATGTTTTATTACGTTGTATATTTTTTTTTTATAAAAAATTTACATCAAATGTTCGAAAATAAATGAAGCAACCATTTTCCCATTATTGTTTACTAATCATCGAAATGCAGTTTTTTGTTTTATTAATTTCTAAGTTGGTAACGCACGAATAACAGCTGATCAACAATGGTATTCTGTACTGTTACGTTAGAACTGTGTATTAGTGGTGTTTTGCAGGCTACAGCAGGAGATCGGGTTCTGTGAATCGTGTTATTAAATGAAATTTTTCTGTGAGTTATAATTCGATTGTTTATTCAGCGAAAAAATGCCTTACTTATTTACATCAGAGGAATACGCTGATATGGTTTTTATTTTGGGTTACTGTAATGGTAATGCTAGAGCTGCTGTAGAAGAATATGAACTACGTTACCCTAATAGGAGGATTCCAGATACCAAAACAATTTCAGGAACTTTTCGTACTCTTCGGGAAACAGGATCAGTACCAAGTACTAGAACCAATTATGAACGAGCTGTCCAACTTGATGATGATATTGTTATTAATGCTGTTCATCGCAGTCCAGGTGTAAGTACACGACGTATTTCTAGGCGGATAGGAGTTTCGCAGTCAACGGTTGTGGAGGTCACTTAATCGAAACAAATTTTATCCGTTTTCATAAACAAAAGGTTCAACATCTACAGCTAGGGGATGGTCCGCTTCGCTTGGAGTTTTGCAACTTTTTGAATATTAATAATCATCTCTACAAGCGTATTTTGTTTACGTATGAGGCACAATTCACTCGGGATGGTGTCAATAACTTGCACAATGAACACTCATGGGCAGAAGGAAATCCCCATGAGGTAGTGGAACAGAACTGTCAACACCGATTTAGCGTCAATGTCTGGTGTGGCCTTTTGCACAATCGGCTGATTGGACCTTTCATATTACCTGGACGCCTAAATGCTGAGTTCTATTTGCATTTTCTTCAAGAAGAGTTGCCGCAGCTGTTAGAGAGTGTTCCTTTACATCTCAGACAAATTTTGTACTTCCAGCATGACGGAGCACCTCCCCAATTTTCACGTGCCGTTTCTGCTTACTTAAATCACCAATTTCCTGGACACTGGATTGGTCGTGGAGGGCCTCACCCTTGGCCCAAGATCACTAGATCTATCTCCATTGGATTATTGCATCTGGGGATGGATGAAAGACATTGTATACAAGACAAAAGTGAATTCTCGTGATGAATTAATTGCCCGTATTATGGATTCGGCTGTGCAGATACAGGGAAGTCCTGAAAAATTAAGAAACGCAACAAAAACAATACACAAACGTGCTGCAAAATGTATTGATAATGAACATCTATTATAAAAAGGTGCGTACGGTTGGCCCAACCTGATTAATTTTGCTTAAAACTAGTAATGTATTATACTGAATAAAATCGATTTTTTTGGTACTTATTTCTGTTTTATTTTAGACTTTGATTATATCAATTTTCTCAGAATTAATTCTCTACAATTAATGTTTTTTATTTTATGTATTTATTACCAATTTAACAAAGTTATTGTACATCAAACTTAAAAAAACATTGTTTCGTGCCCCAATTTTTTGCATTTAACCCTGAATCCCTCAAAAACTACTACAGGTACAGTTCTGAAACCTATTTTATTAGCTTTATCAGGTAAAAATACATAAGAATCCACGATATTTCTTACTTCATTAACCTTTCCAAAAGTTCAGTATGGCTTTATTTTACTCTTTACCCAGGAATTCAGGCGAAATCTTTCGCTAGCTGTAAACTCGCTAACAAAGCGTTTTCGGACCTATGTTTATATAACATTTTTTTCATTATTTTTACTAGTACAATGTGCTGTAGAAGTGGGGGGAGAACTTCATGAATCACCCTGTATATGATGTTTTTGTGAACCAAATACGAGATTACTTAAAATAACCCGAACGATGTTAGAAGCATTGAAAGACTCGACAGAGTGTAACATAAGTGGTAGCGCACAGACGATTCTTCGTTAACTTAAAATCAATAGAGTTCTTATTTAGACCAATAAGAGCATATGTACCAAGTTTGAAGTCACTAGGGCCTTTATAATAAGAGTTATCGCACAGACGGACGCACAACAAACCATTTCAATAAAGCCTTTCGATTCTTCATAAAGCGTTAATAAATAGGCGGTTCTTTACATTGCATTAAAAAATATATTTATTTTATAATATTACTATATAAACTTATAAGTCAAACTGCAATTTCTATAATTCATTCCATAAAATAACGGAACTAACCTGAGCTTTTTATAGTAAAAAAATCAAACTGTACAAAAATGGATTATATTAGTTTTTAATATTTAACTCAATGGTGTTCTCCGTGTTATCAAGATGAGTGATTGTGCCGTTTGCGACGATCTTCTGCCTGATGTGAGTGCCTGTTTGTTCTCAATGTAAAACAAATCTACACTTCGTTTGTGCTGATATTTTAGAAAGCACATGGAATTGCATGGGACAAGTACGTCGTGAATCATGGATGTGTAAGAACTGCTGCTCAGGTAAGAGTAAATAGCAAAAATAAACAATTACTAAGGACGTTTTGGCCAAATTGCAAGAAGAAGTTTTGTCAAAATGGAGGATACCGTTAAGGCTCAATTTAAAAATTTGATATTACTTTTAAGGAACAAATGGGTGAATTTAAGGAGCCCATACAATTTTTTTCTATTTATTATTGCTTATAAATTTGTAATGCTTATAATTACATTTTTTGTACATATTGTTAATGCTGCTTTATTCTAAGTAATATTATAATAATCTCGTGGTATACCATTTATTAGATTTACACTGCTTTTGGCTAGTTTATGAATTTAGTTTAAGTGAAGACAATGTTATGGAAATATGAATTGGACAATGAACACTAAGATAATTGTAATTATGATTCAACTGAACTCCCGCACGCGCGGCTTGAGGTGCACTGGGAGGTAAATTTTGTTTATATTATGTATTTTTAGATAATAAAAAAGATTGAACTTTAACTTGAACTTGAAAAATTGATTTAAGAATATTATTTTAATATTCTATTAAAAATTGCATATTGTTTGTCTATAAATGGCATGAGTATAGGCTACATTTAAAAAAAGTGAAGATGTCTAAATTCTTTCAATCTGGCTTATGGGCTTATATGAAATAATATCCATAGTACGATTACAAATAAGACCTACATATTACACATAAAAATGAATCACAACATATTCTTATTTCGACAAATTTTTAGTAATCCGTTGAAATGTTAAGAAATTTTATAAGAAAAGGTGGATCAAAATAGTTGCCTGGAATATTTTACAATTTGAAAACTATTCTAATATTGTTTCATAATCGAATTTTAACTGAGTATTTAAAAGTTGTAGACACTCAGTTCATGTTCGTAAAACAGGCAGAAACATTTTAATACAAATTAAATTTCAGAACGGTGCTTGATCAGTAGATACGTAGACAGCAAAATTTATATATATATATACTTTTATATATATATATATATATATAATATATATATATATATATACTAGCAGTTACCCGCGGCTTCGCACGCAATTTTCTGTTGAAAAACTGGACAATATATATATGTATTCTTTTTCTATAACATAATAAACAGTCTAGAGATAATCGATAGTCACTCAAAGCTATTCTAATCTCCTGATCCAATTTAGATTTAAGTTTAAAGAACAGAGATTTGGGATCCTGAAGTCGTAAAGTGAAACAGTTTTTATAAGATTACTATTTCCCTCCCACATTCCATGTTAATTTATTGACGTTCTTCGATGGCTTCAGTAACAATAAGAGTTAGCCTTTTTATCCCAATGACGAAAGTGTATCGTACAACTCAAAAATTGCTGCGGTCAATATGGGTCTGTTCTGGTCGTTTAAATTCACCCCCGGTCTAATCTATTTACAGTTCCACAATTGGTTTATGCTGTTGCGCTAACCAAAACAATGGTCTCATACGTTGGTTTCGGAATCTAACTTAGGTTAAATATTTATGATTAAGTGATTTTGATATTTTTACCGATCGCTAAATATGTATTAGGGGTATATGCTTCAAGTATTAGGGCAATATTATCTCCATTTGATTTTCAATAACTACAGTAAAAAGGCCATACACAATGTTAAAGGAACTAACCAGATTAGATTACGTTATGTGCAAACATTCACAGCTTTATACAATAAGGTAGTTGTTATAACAGCGTATAAATAGCATTTCTATTGTATTAGATGGATTATTGATCATTGGCGCAATCTAAATTTAAAATTAAATAACTTCGTATTTGCAATCTACATTACACTACTGATTAAGCACTTTACAATAATTCAATATTTACTCAAATCTAAATGTAAACACATGTTTCTGCCTCTTTGATAAACTTCAGCTGAAAGTGTTAACAGCTACTCTAAGTGTTAATTCAGACCAAAAGCTATACCGGTTCCAAATTTCAGCACAATCCGTATAGCAGTTTCAGCGTGATTCGAGGACAAACATCTTAACATCTAAAACATACAAACATCCAAATATCCAAACATTCAAACTTTCGCATTTATAATATTAGTGGGATATATATCTTATTACAGATTGCGCCAGTAACGCACTTATAAGAGCGTGTCTTGTTTTGGTTGTTCAAAGAAAATAACAACTTGTTATGAGTCTTTATAAAAATTATTAATCAGCCTGCTATCTCTGAATTTTGGTGTATTGGCGCGAATATCTCTCTTAGTAACGATTGCATAACAAATTTAAATTAATTTTTAAATTACATTGTCAAAGCTGAACATTCATAGATTAAAAATGAATGTATGAGACCATGTTAAACAAGTCGTGAATCTTAAAAAGAGGATGAGGACTATTAGAACATTACTTGAAAAAACTGAGAACAAGTATACAGTAAGGCTTCAGAAGACCCATATAACATGACATACAGTGCAAGACGACAACATCAAAACGTATATTAACACTTTTGTTGCTGGTATATACTGAGTGAGATCGACTACTCTCAGTCCTCCCACTGCGTCGTAAGAAGTTTGCCGCAGTCTACTTGTAGACTGATTGTTGTTAAAATTAATCTTCCTGATTTTTGAGGATAAAAGTTATTAATTGTTTAGGACGCAATCTCAATACCTCTTAAAATGTTCCATATGATACTATTAATAACATATCCATTTCATTGTAATCTATTTATACAGGATGTATTACATAGGAAAGAAATAAAATTTTATAATATAGAACAAAAATAGGCTTTCAATCTCGGTTTTTTATTGTATATAAAAAAATTATTATTATCAGAAATAAACTCTAATTAGTGCCTGGCTCACTTGCCTACATAACGGGCATTGGAGATTAACCTGGCAACCATGCAGTGTGTCTCAGCACTCAGTGCACTGGCACAAGGCACAAGGAAAGACCACATGTGTAGACCTTTGAATCAGGCACACTGCACAGTTACGAGGCACGCAGCAGGAGTGCCTCGTGAAAAATACAACAAATATTGCAATTTGTCTTCTGAGTAATTATAACATGCCTATTTTGTTTTTTGTTTAATCTGCAATGCTCAATAACAATATTATATTTATTTCTGCTATTATAATTATGCAAGTTGCTAGTCAAAATTAATGATGACATGTTTTTTGTAATATACAATACTGAGTCAAAAATATATAAATTTATAAAAGTTTCCACCAAAGCTTATTAAAAAGTGGTTCACAGTGTTCTAGTGGTTGTGATTTTGTTATTATTCTGATAGCTTTGTTTTTCAAGATAACGATTTCATTAATTTTAGCGCTATTACCCAATAATATTAGGCCATACCTTGCTATTGATTAAAAATAGGCATAGTATGCAGATTTAAAATATTTTTCAGTAACACAATTTATAATACGTCTAAGTAAGAAAATTACTCCTACCAAAATATTCCTAGAAATTTAGCACAAGAAAAGAAATAATTTGGTGTGTCAATTGTAGGGGTTTGTCGTAAAATAAACAAATGTTTTGAGTTTTGACTTCATTTAGTAAAGATCCATTTGATCTAAACCACATTGAGGCTTTCTCAACTGATTCAATGACAAGAACTTGTAGTTTGTCAAAGTTTGTATGGATATTCTAAAGAGTTGTGTCGTTAGCATATAAAAGAGATTTTAACCTAACAACGGTAGGAAATTAATTTATATATAATAAAAACATAATAGGGCCCAGGACTGACCATTAGGTACAACAATCCCGATCACCAAATTGTTGGACCGATTTCCATTAATAGAAACAAACTTTTCGCCTGCGGTTAGATAAATAGTCTTTAAAGAACTCTTTAAAGCCGGATTCCCATTAATACCGTAATAGTTAAGTTTTAAGGCTCTGACCAAGTCAAAATATGTTACCTGAGCAAAGGCTTTAATCTCAAAAGTGTTTAGGACCTCCTTAATTAGTGAATAAACTGCATCAATGGTGTATTTACCTCTTCTATTGTAATAAATTTAGATTGATATTATTTTCCAGATACGCAAAAGGTTCATCATGTAAAACAGTTTCTATTATTACAGGACAGGTAAAATTTATACTGGGCAATAGCTCTCAGGGAAACTCCTAGACCCTTTCTTAAGAATCGGGCAGATATACATACAGTTAATGGGTTCAAAAACGTATGGTAAATTCGTTAAAATATATTGTTAGATTTGTTATAAATGTCTTTGCTTTCTGAGTTTTTAACTCTTTTAACAGCTTTAATGACCTCATCAATTGAGACTTCTACAAAGATAAATGTTTTTCTTTCAAAATATGGTAATTTCTTATTAAGTTCATTCTATTAACATGAGGCTTTTTGATACTACCCTTCATTTGGTGTTAACCGAATTGATAAAACAAATGGTTTAAGTTACCTGGAGTGATATTTATTGATAATGTCGATTGAGATTCTAAATGGTTGTATTTTCGTTTATCTGCACCGAAAACGCCCCAGGCCTTATATTGGTTACTGCTATTTTATATTTTTGCGACATTGTGAGTTCGCATCTTCTACGGACTTTTTATAACATTTCTAGAGATTTAAATAGTTAACACGAAGCCTGTCACTAGTAGAAAGTTTTGTCGATTTCTCCAAAAACAAAAATTTCTTTCATTTGGTCCAGTTCCCCACTATACCAATAATTTTGATTTCGACCTTTAATCTCACTAACTGTGGAACGTTGTTTTTTCACTGTAGAGTAAAATGTTTATTTATGAACTGAAATGGAGAAATATGCATGAACGAGTTTTTGGGTAGAGAATACTCTTCCATTACTAAGTACGACATTCCAATCATGTGAAAACACATTGTTTGTCAGATCATCAATAGAGGATTCTGGAAAAATTAAAATAAAATGTGTCACTTGTACTTTTGGATTTAGCAAGGTTTTAGATGTTTCAGACAAAGTATTCTTTTGAATATTTAAAATAAGCCCATTACGATCCGAGAAAGAAAAATAAAGATGTTGCATGAAATAACCTGATCTAGGCAGACTAAAAAACATTATCAAGACAATGGGCTCCCCGAGTTTACAAAGGAAGTTTACAAGGAAGTAAGGAAGGGAAGTTTACAAAGCAAAACGTAGTTTTTTATAGCGGGTACTACTTCCATGAAAACGAGTAATCTAGGTTTATCTTCTTTAACATACGTTGTATAATCAATTTTATATGACGAGAAACTGTGCGTGCGTGCGTGCGTGCGTGCGTGCGTGTGTGTGTGTGTGTGTGTGTGTGTGTGTGTGTGTGTGTGTGTGTGTGTGTGTGTGTGTGTGTGTGTGTGTGTGTGTGTGTGAAATTTAAACTTTTTGCGGATAGCGGGATGATGAAAAATAATAATATAAATTTTTCTAGGGTTTGCAATTTTATATTTCAGTCGCTATGGTAGTTAATCTTCATAAAGACGCTATTGATTTTCTGTGAAAGTTATGAGGCATGTGTGCGCCATATTTTATGTACATAGGACATAGGGAAGGTCTTCTAAGAATTCCAAGTCCATTTCTACCCTTATGGGTGGATTATATTAATGAAAGATGTAGTTATTGCTATGTATAATACACTGTATAATTCAAAATAAATATTTAAAGCACCTGTGAGCAAAAGATATAAGGCAGAAATTACAGGATGGTTTACTAGAAAGGAGTCACTTTAGTTCAGACATGAAAAAGTTGAACTTCTAGTGACAGTCAAGCTCCACGCGATTGAACTAATATGGGCTTAAATTAATTTACATATCGCAAAAATAATAAGTCGTTCACTATTAATTCTATCACAAAATTTATAAAGAAGCTTTGGAAAAGACTACGCCTGATTGTTGGATGAAAGTTGTAGAGAATACAAAAATAGTTATTGATAACGCTTGAACCAATGAATGATTGCTGGGGGAGGCTGTAGAGAGACTACTAATATTTTGACTGAGGGACAGAAATTCGTCGGAAGACTGTGTCAGTGAACATGAGGTAAACAGTGAAAATATAACACCGATAACAAAGACGATGGTGATAGGATTATGGAAGGTATTCGGCCGCTTCGCTTTGAGGAATATTAATTTCCCTCAAATTATCTGTTAGTGAATTTACAAATATAAGTTTAATTAAATGTTTGTTTTGGGTAAATGGATAATTTAATTGCCTTTCCTTAAATTAATATATTTACCAGAATCATACAAGCCTAATTTAAACATTTTCTGTTGTGGTTTGTGTGAAAATAAAACTGTCGATATTTTATCTTGTGATTTTGGCACACGGGGCAAGTTGGTATGTGTGTTTCATTAAGCCATAATGTAGTAAGGTTCCGGCACAGTTACTGTGTACCTCGCTTGTTCTGCACCCTCACTCATAAGTAAAGACTATTAGTAATAAGCATTGCGTGATTTATAAATAAATACAAGTCTAATGAGTTTCCCAAAAAAACTTGTTACGCCTTTAATTATTAACTTAGAACTCTGAATTATCAGTATGTCGTTCTTTAAGAGACATACAACAAATGATATATTATATTTTTAACTGTAATTATTTTTGAATTAGGAGGAGTTAAATTGGAGAAAGCTTAAATTTAAAAGAAAACTGTGTTTTTCTTCATATTTTTGATTATCACAATCAATAAACATATCTAAAATATCTCACTTTCGCTATAATATATAGATTAATACTACCTAAGCCGTCAAACTTTTTCAGATGTAATAAAGGGGTATATTTTAATGTGGTAGACGTTTTAAGTGAGATGTTTAGTGTGTGTGAGAGAGGTCGCCGGAATTCGGTAAAAATAATATAATAGGTCATAATATAAATTCCTAAACGAAACGTCCACCGCCTTCAATTCTTCCGGAGAGCGCGTTAATGCAACCCGCACAGCACGTGTCAATAACCAACTCAGAGCTCTCCCCTAACCTCGCGACTCAACGGACGGTCGCCCACTGGCCACGAACAGTGGTGGCGGCCTACCCCTCCGGCGATCCCCACCACTCCCTTTTAGGTGGTGTGATATTAGGTGCTATAAAACTCCAGCACGATCTTTAGGTGCCGTGCGACTCTCGGGCATTTCCTTAGGTGCTGTGAGATTAGGTACTATAATATTAGGTGCTATGAGAATCGGTGCTATTAGACGGTTAAATTTTAGGTGCTGTGAGATTAGGTTCTATTAGATTAGGTGCTGTGAACCCCCACGAACAAAGTTATAACTTTTTTTGAGAATTAAAAAAAATGTTATTTATATTTGCATATTATATCTTTTTTGACTAGTTTGACTGCAAACCCAAAAACAAAATAATAATCAATGAGATCTGTAATAATCATGGTTTTATATAATCTGTCTTAACATATTTTTGGAAAAAGCTGCTCGTAATTTTATCAATTACAGTTTCATCATTTAATTTATTTGCCTAATTCTTTTTTTTTTTAAGTGTCTCAAAGATGTATACAAATTTTGAAGTACTATATTTCACAAAAAAGAAAACATTTTGATACATGAGTTGTTTTTAAGTTTTAGCTTATTGATAACAATAGTAAAATAAGATAATAATTCAACTTGACAGTTTGTATTTTATTATTTTAAAGCTATATCACTGCAAATTGGTCTAATTTTAACTCTTGAAGATAGAATACTTCAAGCGCCATAACTCTGATAAATGTATGGTCTTTTTTATCATGTGTGTACTCAAGGTGTCAAGATCTTGGAAATTATAAATCTGATGGCAAATTTAAACGAGGAACTTTTCCTTACTTTTAGAGACATTTAAAAATATGTATTTCAAATTTTTTTTAACCGCCATTTTTCAATATGACAGTCAACTTTAAATGTGGGAAAAGGAAAAAATAATTATTCACATGAGAGTATTTTGGTTCCTTCAAAATGTAAAAATTTTACGCTCTACTTAATTAAAACCTTTACTTACTGTAAACCTATCCAACTACTAAACGTTAGTTTGTAAAAAAAAATTGGATATTATTTTTACCAATATCTTAAAAACAAAGGAAAATTTCCTAATTTTAGATGTTGGATTTTCATAGTAGAATATTCAATAGAAGCCTATTTAGAATTGTGCAAAAGGTAAAAAACGTCTTTTTCTACCAGGTGAAGTTAAGACCAAGAGGCCCTCTCTGATGAATGGTTTTCTATAAGGAATATCAACGCCTTGAGCTGTGATATCTTCATTTTTAAGAAAAATATCAAAAACTTGCAGGAATAAAAAAAGTCTTAAATTACTTTTCTTGTAGAAAATAATAATGAAATACAGGGTGTTCCACAAAAAAAAAAACAAAGCTGACAACCATATTGGAAAATGGCAGCAATCTTAAAAAGTTTGAAATACATGTCTCTAAAAAAGGGAAGGTTCTCCATTTAAAAATAAATTACTTAATGTTTGTTACAAAAATGGTCTGAATCAACTCACAAAAACACATGTGGATCACATTCATTTATGCTAGTAGTAGTCTTGGAATATTAGTTTCCACTTATTAATTAACAATTGATGACAATCTCTCTTAGAACTCTTACATTGATGACCTCTGTAGTAAGCTGAACTTTAGTATTTATGCCATTAAACGAGTTAAAAGCTCTTGGAACTACGATAGTGCCAGTACAGCATACTTCGTATTTGTCTCTTTTTGAATGTCAACTGAGATGGATTATTGGTATGGGGCACTCTTCAGCAAGGAACAGGAAACGTATTCTAGTCCTACAAAAAGAAGGGAATTTGAGTACTAGCAGGACTTTCCTAGATCACCTGATCCACAATAGCTCAGAAACCTGACCACCTAGGTGATAATCACAGTTGTAACACTATAAACGCCTATGACTATGCCTTACCTATACACCACCTGACCCTGTTTGTAAAGAACCTATCTACATGGGATAAAACTATACAATCAACTTCCAGATGACCCGAAGAGACACAGAGAAAACAATATTTAGTCTTTTAATACTTTATAAACATATCCTTTTTTGTATTTTTCACTGCTCCATGCAATTTTATCTTGTTGAATTGAAATATCTTTATTCATGTTAGTACATAAAAAGTTCAAGAATGGTGTAAAGCATTTACAATAAGATAACAATTATATAAACTGACTAAGGATTATACTATAATAAATTGTGTATTGACTAATATGTTCTTACCTCGAATAATGCAACAAAAACAAATTCAATAGAACCCTATTTTAATCTCATCACAATTAAATTTTGTTAATAAAGTAATATTTTAGATAATATTTGAATTTTTTTTAAACACCTAATTTTTTATATATGTAGGAAGATTGTTTAAATATTTTTCACCAATGTAAGTTGTTTTCTTTTTAAAAAGTTCCAAGTTATGGGATTTAGTTGCTATATTGCCCTTTTGTCTGGTATTACAACAGTGATAAAGTGTAGACAATAGCTTGGTACATGTAATGACTATAAATTGTCATGATATCCAGACTAGAACATTTATTTTTGACTGTATCATTCCAAATCAAGGTCCAAAATAATACGAATACACCTTTTTTGTAGTAGTAGTATCCTATTTAAATTAAATTTTTATCTAGCTTCATAAACGCATAAGCCAAACGCAATTGCAGAGTCTACATAAGAGTCATAATGTATTAATTGAGCACATTTTTGACATTCTGTAAATTACAAATAAACCGGAGGTAATTTTTTTTTTAACAACTTGATCAACGTGCAAATCCCAAATTAAGTGTTGATCAAGAATTAAACTCAAACATTTTGTTGACTCTACTCGATTTAACTTCGATTTCTTTTCTTCCATTACTAAGTTGTTTAACAGGAACATCATCGCTAACCCCAATTGCAATGGTTTCTGTGTTAGTAGTGGTGGTAACTGAATTTAAAAAAAACTAATGCCACAATTTTGTCTTGCTTTAATAAGCCTGTGGTCTTGAATAGTAGACAGGCAATAAATAAGCAGTTTGTCATCCAGGTACAGAGCTGCAGCTACATGTTTTTCTAGAAGGGCAAGTCCTAAGATTGTTGCTTTTTCCCAACAATCGTCTCCGTCAATTTGAAAATTTAGTTTTATGCTGCTTCTAAATCAGCTTGTAAATAATCCAGAAGTAATTAATAATAATTAATTATTATATTCACGGTATTTTGTACCAGTGATAGAAATCAGCTTGTAAATAATCCAGAAGTAATTAATAATAATTAATTATTATATTCACGGTATTTTGTACCAGTGATAGAAATATGATGACAAACCAAAATAATTTTATATATGTAACTTTTTCTACAGTTAATTTACGTACATTAAAAAAATTAAAATGTTAATGTTGCCATAATTATATATTAGGACATTAATATTACTAGGTAATTTTAACTTTCAAATTTTTCACAGTGCTATAATGAATAGAACTCATATTTTACATTTTTTCAAGACAGTCCACTAGCTATTTTTATAAACGTAACAAAAACACAACTTTTTGTACAAAAGCACACTAAAGAAAGAAAGAAAGAAACACTTCTTTATTGAGGCAAAATTAGGACCACATGGTCCTTTCTTACATTTAACCTCTTAAAAAATTAATCTTAATAATGTAAATTAAGGCTAATTAACTATAGCTTACACTTACAGTATTCCATTCACACAGTCACGATTCAAAGAGTAGCCCCGCCGCCCGCCACGATCATCCGGTCCAGGTATTTTCGTCTCAGCTCCGCCACAAAACCGTTTTCGGCTCTCAATTTGTTTGACAGGATCTGGCAAGGAGTTCCATAATCTACATGCGGTAACGGTGAAGGATCGGTTATAGGTTTTGGTTCTGTGTATTGGAATTCTGAGACTTAGTGCACCAGACCGAGTTTCTCTTGCGCCACTCCCCGCCAAAAACTGAAAGTTTTCAGATAAATATTTTGGTGAATCCGTATTAATAATAGAGTGCAACAATGACAAAATTCTAATCGATCTTAAATCAGCTAATTTTAGAATTGATGATTGAATAAAATATGGTGTAACATGATCCCTACGACGTAAATCAAACAGAAAGCGAATGCAGTAATTTTGTGCTCTTTGCAGTTTAGTGCTAAGGGCTACAGTCATGTCATTGATTACAGAGTTGCAGTAGTTAAAGTAAGGAAACACAAGTGACTTGATCAACAGAAGTTTAATGTGAAATGGTAGAAGTCCTTGCATTCGTTTCAGTGTGTGCACAGCAGCGAACACCCTGTTACAGGTGTACACCACTGCATCGGTCCATCCAAGTGTCTTGCTTATGATTAGTCCTAAACTTTTTACCCTTTCAACGTATGGTAAAAGTTTTCCGTCTACAGTTATTGTCGGTGTATTTTGTAGGTCAATGGAGTTGGCAAGTCGTTGATGACAGACAATCATGGGTTGGGTTTTATCCGGGTTAAGTTTAAGTCCATTTTTTAAAGACCATTGAACAAGTCGTTGTATGTCTTCATTCATCCACTTCACAGTCTGGTTTATGTCGATAATGTTAAAGTGTGAGTAGATTTGTAAGTCATCAGCATAACAGTGAAATTTGCAATGTCGCAATACAGTGTTAATGTCATTTATGTACAAAATAAAAAGTAGTGGGCCAAGTATTGATCCTTGCGGAACTCCGCAGGTCACAGTTCTGAAATCAGACATTGAGTTGTCATTGCACACACACTGCTTTCTGTCCCTCAGATATGATTTTATCCATGCTAAAGCATTTTCAGAGAAACCTAAATTTTTAAGCTTTTTAAATAGAATATTATGAATGATTGTATTGAAGGCCTTGCTGAAATCGAATAGAACTAGTAAGGTATAAAGACCTCGATCCATGGCTAATCGAATGTCATCAGTTATTTTCAGAAGTGCAGTTTCTGTACTATGGTTTTGGCGAAAGCCAGACTGAAAAACATTAATAATATTATTTTTAGACAAGAAATCTGATATTTGGGAATGAACTATTCGCTCAAGGCCTTTCGAGAGAGCTGGTAAGATACTAATTGGTAGGTAGTCTTGGGGTTCAGATGGAGATTTAATTTTATTTAGTGAACGAACTAAGGCGGACTTCCATTGTGTGGGGAAAACACCTGTTGTGAGAGATTTATTATAAATTGCTGTAATGACAGGGAGAATAGCAAAAAGAATTTTCTTAACTAATAAGATTGATATGTTGTCTGAACCCGTAGCATTCGTTTGTATACGCCTGATTGCTTTAAGAACATCTACCTCTAATACTGGATTTAAACGAAACTGGCTGTCTGAGGGAATATTATGGGTTTGTTGACTCAATTCATCTAAATGGGTTTGAACAACTGCGGTGATAGATTTTTGAGAAAATGATGAAAAATACTCGTTTAGATCATTAAGTGAAATATTAGTAGAGGCAGGAGAGGGTTGCTTACCAAAACCAAGCTTCTTGACATTACTCCATAACGCAGTTGTCGATTGATTTCTGTCTGAAAACATTCCATTTATGTATCGAAGACGGGAATTTCTAATTTGTTGTTTGACTTGGTTACGAAGATGGCGGTACCGTATCATTAAGTTGACATCTCTAGAGCGCCGAGCCCTCCGAAACAAGGCGTCTCTTTCGGCCATTAGACCGAGAATATTCTCGGTAATCCAGGGAACGGGTCGTTTCTTATTAATTCGCTTGGTAACAAGAGGGGCACGTTTGTCATACAGCTTTAATATAAGAGAATTTAAAGAGTCAACCATCTCATCAACAGTCTCCTTATTCTGCACGGAATGCCATGGGTATGAATAAACATCCGCAAAAAATGCAATTTCATTCATATTTCTGTATGATCTGTAAGTTATATATTTTTCTTTAGGTTTGGGAACTTTTAATGAAAGGGCACAGAAAATTAAATCATGATGGGAAATTGCCGGAATTGGAAGCTGCCCATGGTATAATGATTCCTCAGGGTCCGAGACTACCATAAGATCTAGCCAGGTGGCGGTTTCGGCAGTGTGGTGCGTGGCGTTCAGTGGTAGTATAGTCAGGTTGCAGGATTGAAACATCCTAGTGAGCTGTATAGTGTTGTGATTGTTAGGTTTCAAAAGATCCGTATTAAAGTCACCCATAATCAAGACACGACCATAGCCCGGGAGAAGGCGCAAGAGATTATCCTCAAAGTCATCCATATGCCCCAACTTAGGTGGACGGTAACATAATCCTAAGAGAAGTACCTCTGAAACAGACACATTAATTTCTAAAAACATAAATTCCGGTTTACCCGAATATTCCTGCGGCATAGAGTACAAGTGCTTAACCCCAAAATTTTCTTTTATAAATACACACACACTCCCACCAATTTTGGACAATCTATCATTTCTGAAAATTAAATAACCCGGAAGTGCTACCTCACCATCAGGAATACTCGGCTTTAACCAAGACTCAGATATAGTAATGACATCAAACATCTGATTCATAAAAATAGTTCTAACTTCATCTATATGACATCTAAGCGATTGAGCGTTCAGATGAGCTGCTTTAAATTGTTTTCGATAGGGAGACATACTATTGATAAGGAGTTGGGCCGTGGTGATGGGTTGCGTGATAAGGAGGGGTGCGGGGGGGAGTAATGGGAGGGGGAGGACAAACCGGTCGCGGAGTGTGAGCGGAGTCGTGCGGGCCTGCTATCCTAGACCCACGGCCGCCCAGACACGGCGTCGGCACGGAGACGCGGATACTCTCATTACCGTGGCTACACACATACACACACAACAAGCACATACTATTCATACAATTTACATACATTCTATAATATATGTGACCATATGCAGGGCACAACTTCACTGCCAACCTTGGCCACTAACCCTCCGGCTCCAGAATAAAATGGAGCTAAACTCTGTATGGAAACTATAATAAATTACCACGTGATAAAAATACTACATTTTTGAAATGTAATTAATACAATTTAACTTTTTAAGAGTTTTGGCTGCAAATATATTGAATAATCAAATGAGATTTTTATGCTCTGATGTTAAATTGATACATTACTTGTTAAATGTGTTGAACTTGTTAATATATTTCATAGTACTTCTTAAATAGTTTTTAATTGACTTCAGCTTGCTCTCTACCGAAGTGACAAAGACTGGAAGAATAAGTAATATTTGGAGTTACGTTGTGATGTTTGGGTAACCTTCGTCTAAGTGTTACTCATAATAATAGTTTTAAAAGTTGATTAAGGTGTAAATTTTCTTAAATTGCTATGCATTTTAATTCCATGTCATTTAAAACCTTGTATTTCTTTGAACAGTTATTTTTTTTAATCTTCTAGATAACTGTCAGTCAATGTTTTGCTCCGATTTTTAAGCCCTATAAGAGAGAGGAGGTGTTGCCAAAAAAAATCATTGCTTTAAGTCATTCCATCTTCATTAAGTTTAAGTGAAAATTGAGTTCTAGTAATTTTTGAACCAGTGATTTTGGAAATTAATATTGTGATAATTTAACCTAACTACGCCGGGGTGCTGTACTATTATATGAATTTGAAGAGTGCTTATTTCGAGATCTGCTTCTTGGATGCTAACAAATTTTATTGTAACAATCATAGTTTTGGTTCAAGAAATCTAAAACATGTATTGTAATAAAACGTGAAAGTGTCATGTGGTGTTATTCACATGTAATATTTGAAGGAAATCATTCATACATTTTGGTTTTTTTTATACTATTTCATATATCATTTTTGGTAAAGATTATACTACAGTATTTTATATATTTGAAGCAGTAATTTTCATGTTTATCTTTGTGTCTGTTTACTGCCAGCATATGGGCAGACTGAGACCCAGCAGGGGTCACTTAAATCTGGGCAACCTTATGGATGTCCAGGAGCGGCACATCACAAACTGCAAATGTCGAGGTTCTGGGGTTCAAGGGCAATTCGGTAGGTCTAGTCTACTACGGGAGATGACTGTTGGAGTTTGTTCCCTAACCTCAGAAGTTCCTGCTAGCCTCAAAAAGGGTATGCCACCCCCTGCCTGCTTTGACTGGAGAGGCTGGTTCAGAGCTGGCCTCCCCTTCTTCCGGGGAGACACGACTTTGAGATTTAGTGCCCTAATTCTTCCTCATGGATCTCGATAGGAGGCGGCCTCTACTCCTAACCTTACCCATCGTGAATATTCTATCACTCTGGAAGCAGTGCAAAGGTTCTTATAGGACTAAGTGCAATTTATAAGCTTCTTGTCCTAAGAGAGAAAAAAAACAAACAATAATGGGCAGGCTGATATGATTTTAAAAAGCATAAAATGCGGCGAGACTATAGTCCCTATAGAGGGAAAGACTGACTGCCTGTCCGTGGCCAAGACGAAGCTGTGGGTGCCACTGTCATCCCTGGGCGCACATAAATACCAGGCTCGTGTACGGCTCGGTAAATATCGGTAAGTTCCGATCCCTTCCACAGCTCCACTCATTGCCCTCGCTACAACTGATTTTGACACTGCTCCCTGTGATAAAAATAAATTGTATTGGGATTTCTGACCTGGGGCTAGGCACATCCTGAATATTAGTTTTGGAGAAAATCTGACTAATCTGTTTTTTTATTATTATCACAAGATCAGGTGAACAATGTGGATTTTTTGATGCCGTTTTCCTCAGATACTCCAAAGTTTGTGCATTTGGCTAAGCAGAGAATGAGTAGAATGGTATTACAGTCGCCTTCCCCCAGGGTGGCGTCGGACCTCGTCGGTCTTTCTCGTCATCTAAGCATCTTCACAGAGTCGGCATCCTTCAGGAGGATCCACTCTGTAGAATGTGTAATGAGCAGGATGAAACTGCTGAGCACCTGCTCTTTGACTGCCCTTCAATAGCAAGGGAGCGGTATGCCATCTTTGGTAGTTTGGACAAGGGTGGTGAATTTCCCCAGGAGAACCTGATAGGTTGTTTTCGGCGGTTTGTGGAACTGCTGAAATCATAGACTGGTAGGCCTCATGGTGTGTTTCCGGGTGTCGAAAAAGCCTTTGAGGCTTAAGTGCATGGCAGCAGGCCGCCCCAAGGAAAAAAAAGCATTGTAGTGATGCAGCAACTTTAAGAGCTCCCCATAAGAACAATGATAAACCTAAAATACTTTTTTATTTCTTGTTGTAGAATAGAAGACGTCTCATTTTAAAGATATTCAAAACCCACCTTTAGATAAAAAACTGAAACGAGACATCTATCATAATTCTTGAATCTGCACAAGGTTTAACATTGTTCTTATGGGAAAAAAGTCATGGTAATTTTACAGCAGTCAGCTCTTAATATTCAAACCACACAAACATTGCTGAATATACCTACTTGCTGTGACAGTCTTCTGTCAATCCCACTTTATAGTCTTTACCAGGCTATTGCTCCCAAAGAATACAGTACATTACCTCCTTCATCAGTCATCATTGGAATCTGATCCTCTTAGAAATGATCCGATGACCACCAGGATTAAATATTTGGTCTGCAGACTCATTACACCCACACTCAGCCTATCATTGTATGTCTGAGCACCCAATGAGAACTTATTTCCTGACTCCTATAAATTCTTCATATAAGATTACACTTCTATGATTTAATCCCTACTAAAGCTTTACTCATAGTACCAAACTGTAGGATGATGGAATTTCTACATTTTTTAAAATGTTATACTAACATGAAAACCGTTAGAATCGTCATACCGTGTTGTTTGTACAAATTGATCATGGTAGTTCAAAATTACTTGGAGTCTACCATTTTTACATTTTTTTCCCTGGAAGGAATATTTTAATTTTTCAAACATGATCAAATAATTTACTGAGAGATTTACGTGAAGGTTAATAAGGGACAAATCTGAATCGTGGAAAAAAAATAACAACAAATTAATACTTGAAATAGTTTATTTATTACAAATTGAACAAAAACATATCTACGAGTATATGGCAACTTGAGCAATCTAGTTATAGACTACGACTATCACAATAAAGAAGTCTGCACCAGGGAAAACAGGCATCAGGCAGCAAGTCATCAGAGTTTCTCAATTGTGATGAATAACAGTTTCGGAGTCAGAAAATAAGGTGGAAATAATACAAATGTATTTTCTAAGTATTCAAGGCACACTTACGTCTTGTTGAAAAATAAAATTAATAATTTAATCTTCTTTAAATATGAAATATCAAGTACACTATTGGTATACTTGATATTTCAGGATTGGTATACAGTATATTTACTGTCTGAAATCCTTTTTGGAAAGTTACAAAATTATACAATTAGGGGAGAGAAAAACATAACCAATAGTAGAAGATGTACCCTCTGAAATTATGAAATATTTTTTTATAGTACATCTTACTTATTCTACCGAATGGGTGATCTGAAGTTGTATAAGTAGTTTTAGGATATAATTTTAAAGTTTCTGAACACTAAAATTCGTTTTGAAAAAGGTGGCTACTTAAAATAATTGTTTAAATGCTACATACTGAGTATAAAAAAACTTAACGACCACCAAATTCAGAACAACAAGAAAAAAGTACAAACACTGAGCAAAAACTAAACTAATACTATACAGTATATTGCTTTGAATTGTCTTTTTGTAATGTAAACCTAATGTTATTGCTACACATTTTTGAAATTCACACATCTAGAACAATAGGATTCTAATAGAAGTGATTTATGAGGATTTTATGTAAATTACACTTATGAGAAACGTTAATTCTACATGCTTTAAAATAATCTATAAACTTATATTACAACATACATTAATTAAATACTTGATCTTGGAAAGATTCTTATATACACTAAACGTGCATTTTCATATGGGAATGTTACTTTCTTACATGACGTTTGAATCCAATTGTTATTACATCTTAAACTCAATTGAATTTACATCATCAGTGTATTCAGTTGTTATTTAAACAAATTTGTTACTAGGAGCTACATTACATCGCTTTAAATATTTACATTAAACATTAATTTAATTTTGTGTTTAATCACAATGTAGTAACACAAGTAAATTATATTTTCAATAGTATAAATGTTGTCAAAATATTTACAAACCTATTTTAAATATCTTGTGGATTATATTACCAAAAGAATTGTAAACTAAAGTTCAAAATCTGTAAGCAACAGACCTATTAAAAAAATAAAATCACATTCACATAACCAAACCAATGATTGAATATCACACAAATATAAATCAAAAACAACTGTCCATTTGATTGTATATGGTATACCTGTTCTCTATTGTAATTCTATAATAATACATGAATAATAAACGTATTTAACAATGTACTGAAAGATTTTTTATTTGGTTTTCAAATGTCTGTATTGGCAAATGAAAGTTCAATGTGAATAAACTATCACAGTTTAAATGTCCTTAAATTAAATATACTTTTACTACAATTTTATTTACAATTTAAAAAGTTACTATTCCTAATGAAATGTTTCCCTAATTTGAAGTGTTTTATGTTATATTAGTACGCGTAAATAAAAGGTTTTTACTTTACATCTAACTTTATTCAAACAATATCTTAAATATAGTTACTTAAAATATAATGTTATCACATCATTCTCGAGATAAAGCTAACGATACTTAACTAATTAGTAAAAACTTATTTTATAATACGTTTTTCTGTTCCAACAATTAATTGGACAAATTATACTCTATTGGTTTATTTCAACTTATCAGGTTGAATATTGATAAACCCAGGAATTACTCAGAAAGTAGAAACATTTTACTACAGAAAAAATATTTTAGAAATGTCAGTAAAAAAGAGAAATTAATGAATAAACAAACAAGGCCAATTCATACAGCTCAATGACGATAATTTGTATGTTATCTACAAAGATATAATACAGTTTAAAGTTCAAGTGTATTTGAATGGCCCAATTACAAACATTAACCAAATAATTATTTTAAAAAATAACAAGTGCTGGCATAACCATGTAGGCAATTCATATTCCGATAATATTTCATATTTTATCACACTATTCCAGTCATTTAACGCCAAAAACTCTTTTATAACACTACTGAGAAATGCCAACATCCGTATATACATGCATTCACGGAAAAGTTCATCCGCGATCATTCTGTAACATATTATAAATTTGTTGGTATATAAAGAATCAAAATGAACCATATTACATGACAAAAAATATAGGTATCGCAATTTTGTAAGATTAATTTTTTTTAGTCTTAAATTTCGTGTAAGACAAAAAAAGAGAGAATGTAGCTTTCTAAAAACATCACTTTTACGTTCTATAATAATATATTAGTCAAAACTTGTTATATTTATATTCAGTTAAATTTTATCTTTCCAAGTGATAGTATGTTTTACAGTGACAAATTTTTTCAAAGTGCTATGTCTTAATTGAAACTGGATTAAAATACATACTGTAAGCAAATATTTAATTTTTTTAACTTTTAATATATGTTTTACAGATTTTATGAAGAAAATTTATTTTCTGCTAACAGGTAAAAAGAATTAAGAAAATATCTTGATGTTTGTAATTTTAACAATTTATTCAGTAAAAAATGACTGAAATAGGTCTGGCATCCTGCAGTAGTACTGGGTGGAAAACCCCCATCATTCTTTGAAACGACTTAATTTTTGGCCAGGTACTAAAAGGGTTAAGAACGAATATTATTGTTACTTTAAAAATCGAACATTTTGTATCAAGTACTTTATAGATTTTAAGTTTATTTACCGTATCTATCATTGTTTTAGTTGATTTTTTTCTTGAAGTAATCATAGAAATCTACAAAGAAAACATTGCAAATATCATTAGTCTTTTACTAGTACTAGATGAAAGTTTCTGTTCTACTCTTTTAACAGTAGGTCAGGTTGTAGCACTATCAGCTGGCATATATACAGGCTATAGAATCTATTATATAAAAATGAAACTGTTCGTGTGTAACAGCATCACTCACAAACGGCTGGACGGATTCGCCTAATTTTTTTTTTTAATTTGTTCGTCTTGATCTGTAGAAGGTTATAGGATACTTTTTATCCCTTTCCCGATTCAGGATTCCGCCCCACTGGTTACAGAAATACCCGTAAGAAATGCATTGCAGCAAACATATGTTATTAAGTGAAAGAGTCTTTTCAAATTTTTAATCAGCTGTTCTTTGTAAACATATATTTATTGCGACAAAAAATATATTTATATATAATTTAATTACTACACTTATAGTTTTAAAGCATAGAGTAAGCTTAAGAGAAACGACAAATTTTGTTTAAACTGTTTCTGCAATCACTGTTAAACATAGACTTTACTATCCAGATAATACAATTCAAATTTGACGTAAAAATTCACCTTTAACTGCAATATTTATTTAATATAAACCATGCTCATGCTTGATCAGAAGAGCAATGCAGATATCATAATTACTATCTTACGTTGGCTACAAATATAAAGAATGTTATAAAATCAACCTTAGTTGTTTTTTTTTTGACAGAAGTATCAGGAATGTGGTACATACCTTCATAATGCGCCCAAGAAGCTCACGAAGGAACGACTATCAATTATCTCAGCAATGTTTAGAATGTGATAGAAAATGAATAAGTGAATATAGTGTACTGTTTTCAACGGGAAATTGCGTGCGAAGCCGCGGGAAACTTATTGAAATGCGCAGCGAAGCGCGCCGGGTCCGCTAGTACAACATATTTATTTTAATCTTCTGATTACAAATTTAATTAAATTATTATTTTACAATAATATTGTTTAAAATTTTACTTTTGGATTGCATTACTATAAGACGTTTTATTTCACTTTAAAAAGACATATATTGCAATTAAGTTATTTTCTATGGCATTCCATATGGTATTATACAATAAAATCTCAAATATTTTAAACACACCACCATTGGATCCAAACTTGACTTTTTTAATTCTGTTTTTTTTTTTTTTTATCGACAATAATGCTAATCAATAATACCCCACATTCTTCACTTTATCTGTGAAAAACCAAACAGAATTATGCCAATCTGTTGGATAGTTGTGCATTAGCTATTTCTGCAAATGCTTGCAAAATTTGCAGAATATATATATAGTCCAACACTTTTTGCATATGACTTTGAGAAGTGGATGCAGCACTCAAAGGGTTAATTGGATATCATTTTAATATTAATTCTTATTTTAACAATTTTCAGTTACAGTTTAGTTTTATGATTATTTTATTTTAATTCACAAAAATTACAACATTTTCTGCAGTTAAGTTATAAACTGGTCAGTTACAAACCATATTTTTCAATTTGTATATTTCACATTATATAGCTTCACAATTTCAGATGTATACCTACATTTATTTTAATATTAGTCTAATTTAACTTTTCTTGGATTAACCCTTTTAGTGCCAGACAAAAAATCAAAAGTTGGTCTGAGAAATGCCAGTGATTTTTAATATAATACTACTGAAGAATGCCAGGCCTATTTCAGCTGTTTTGCAGTTTTTTACTAAAAAAATTGTAAAAATTACAAATATTGAGATAGTTTCCTAATTTTTTCATTGTTTTGCAGTAAAATAAATTTCCTTATAAAAAACTATAAAGCAAATTATATTTCTAAATGTAATTAACTTTAAAAAATTTAAAAAAGTAGACATTTTACTTACAGTTTTTATATTTTTCCAGTTTCACATGAAAAATAGTACTTAAAAAACATTATTTCACTATAACACATACTATAACTTGAAAGAGGAATTAAAACTGAATACACACATAAAAAGTTTTGATTAATATTTCAAAAACCAAAAAAAATCATGTTAATTTTTTTAGAAAGTTACATTTTCACTTTTTTGTGTTATTTACACTACTAGCTTCTTTATCAAGCTTATAATATTTTCCACTATGAAACTATTAAAAACTGTCTGAAACTACTTTCTACTTAAAAAATAGGCCTAATGTACACTTTGTACAATGTAAAAAAAATTTACACACTTTTGTACATAGGTATTATAGTTAGGCGGTAACACAAATATGGTGAGGCAAACATAAGGGATGCAATCCTTTTTTACAGCGTTTGCACACAAATGTGGTTTTCATTTTATTAAAGTTTACTTTTTATGTTAGTAAAACATTGTTAGTAAACTATTTATCAAAAAACAAACACTGTGGAAGCAGCAACACAAACAACCAAACACAGAGGTTAGACGTGACACAACTTTGTCTGATGCAACAACCACGGCCATTTCTATCATGGCTAAACACATGACTAACCTTACGATATTACTATTATTATTTTTTTTATGTAGATTGGTTCATTCTGATTGTTTGTATACCAACAAAATATAACAAGTTAAAAAATGATTGCGGTATGACTTTTACTCCGAACGTCCGTATATACGGACGTCGGCATTCTTCGGTAGTTATTCAAACGTCCGTATATATGGACGTTGGCATTTCTCGGTAGTTTTTCAAATGTCCGTGTATACAGACGTTAGCACTAAAAGGGTTAAAATGACAAGTTTGTAATTAGGTTATTTACCTTTATACTTATTCTTAAGTAAATTTGAATAGTTCTATTCATTATCGAGCAGTACTAAAAAATATAAAGAGTATACTTTCTTTTTTCATAAAATTAAGACTACAAATTGTATTTTACTCTGAGTACCAAAGTATTTTGTCTTTCAACATTTGTCTTATCACAATTGATTACTAAAACAAAAGAAAAAATACATGCCATACATACAAACAAAATAGTACAAATTGCTACAGGATTAGAATATATATTTTTATACGTAGATATGTACACTGAATGCATATATACCTGTTCATCCCTCACTTACGTAATTCATCAATAAACAAACAAAAATTTATTAAGTAACTATACTAAACGTATAACACTTACTTGCCAGAATAAAGTGAGTATGTGACATTACTGAGATCACACCGACCAGGGTGATCTGGTAAGTAAAGAGTTAAAAAGATAAATAAGCTGACTGACTCAGATATCAAAGTTTAAATTTTGAAAATATATAGTTATTTTATAATCATGTAGTCAAACTACCAAAAAGTTCTGTTTGGTTCCCATATGCTCATAAATCCCAAACAAAAAAAGAACTAAAAATACTCCAACTGATTTGATTACCAAAATAATTAAAAAAATGTAACCCTTTGACTTATGTTTTGACTGTAAGAGTACTCTAAAAAGTGAGTTTTTTATTTAGGATGTTTTTGTGTTTTTAGGTTTACTGCAGAAGTAATACAAAAACACTCAATTTACATTTTTGAAGTTTTCTTGTCTTATGTATACAGAAATTATTATAATTATCCAAAAGTTATTCTATTTACAAAATATGAATTAAAACAAAGATATTGTCAGTATTTTCTTATAAGCATACTAAGGTGAACCGGCAACGTACCAATGAGGTTACAACATGTATCAGATACAACAAAAGAGTACACAAACGAAAATAGAATCAGCTGATTACTTGGAACAACTGACTGAACACCATTATACAGCATTCAATTAGGATTGAAAATAAATAAACAAGAGTAACTGCAATTTAGTGGGAACGATGGAAACTACTTGAAAGTGATTCTTATCCATTCCGCAACTTTGTATACGAATTCAGGTGAGAAATTTTCAATGTGAAAACTAGGTATTAATGCCATAGGGCTTCCTGCAAGCTATCGGAATTATTGCAGGTGGCTCGAAATGTACTCTCAAATTTGTTGTGGGATTACTAGTCGAAGGGTTAATATGTACTTTTAGTACATATTAGTAGTGTAAATCAGTACTTTTAGTACTGATTTAGCACAGATGAGTGGAGAGGACAAATAATCAATGCCTTCTGTTTTTAAATCCAAATATCCTATGGTTTTTGAGTCAAAATGTGTTTACCTGAGTTTTAAAATAATATAATATACATTTTAAGAAATCTTGTTTTAAGTAACCAAGATAAAGATTACAATTGACTAAACAAACATATACTCTAGTTTTAATCTTAAAACTTTTCAGGGACAGTGTCTTTGAGATGTTAAAACTACTGATTAATTAAGTAATTAAAGTTAGTTCTGAGCCAAAATCCTTACTAAAAATACTATTCTATTGAATCAGTCAGCAATTCATTGACACTGCGCTAAATAAGATACTTACATCATTTTACATATCAAACTGGAAAAAGTTTTAAACTATCAATCCTAAACCTATGAAAAATCAAACATCAATGCTTTACCTAAAACACTTAAATATACTAAGTAGCCTACTATACTAAAAGTAACTAATTAAATCATGGCTAAATTTACAAATAAGTAAACTAAGAAAACCTGCTTCGTATCAGTAAATATATGTACCAAATTAATACATAAAATAAAGTATAATTATTTAATTTCCGGGAACAAAAAAAGATTTTTAAATCTACACAAGATGAATCATATTAAAGCTACATAATTTTTAATTTAATATGAATGCTTATACTTGCATGGCTTAATCTTTGAGACAAGCATATACTTGCATGGCTTAAATACACACTATCACAATGGAGAATTTAAAATACTTAATTAAATTGAATTGTAATACAATTAATAAGTAAGTAATAATATTCACTGATGAGACACACAATATTCAACATAAGTCACACAACTGACTTGTGAGTTGTTTACTTTAACCCTATCACATTAATGTTAAACCTTGTGCACTTTAAGATCTTATTTTTAGTTGTAGAATTATGTCCCATTTTAAAGATATAATTAATTTACATCCAAATGCTTTTTTAATTTTTTTATATTTATATAGGTTATACAGAATAATCTCACTCTTGTTTGTACTTCATCATTTAAATACTAAAACGTTTAATTTTACACAAAAAACTAAAAAGTGTTTTGATGGGTATTAATACGCTCTTCAAAATTAAACATCTTTCACAATGCAAAGATCAAAAATAAGGGTGTAAAGCGCATAACATTTAACATTGCTCTTATGAGGGAAAACTCAAGGTCATTTCTCTACAGCTGGCTCTTAAGCTATATATGTTCCCACTTACAAGAGCTTAAGCTGTGTATGTTTTATATACACATTGTAAACAAATAAAACTGTATAAAAATATTTTCGAAGTATTGTATAAAAGCTGACATAAAATTAAACAGTACAAATAAAACTGTACATTGATCACTTTTCTATTTCTTTGAGTATTTAAAAAGACTTGTGCATAACATTTTTTTTTTTTTAAGATTTACTCTTATAGCGAATGAGGGCAACCAAAAATTGGGAGAATAAATTGCAACACTACTCAATATATCCAGGTTATGAACAATTTTTAGTTCAGTTCTTATTGCTAAACCAAAAGAGTTAAGAAACAATAAATAATTTGTGGGTCATGTGGCAAGCTGTCACAGGTAAATTCTCTTCCATTAGTTGGGCATTTTTCCTTATTTGTAGTAAATATTTTCATTCTGTTAATACAGCTAAAAAGACTAATCACACAATGTTTAGACAGCATATTACATAAAAACGAAACCGTGAATTATCAAATAGTAAGTGTTGAGAATTTGCTTTCAAATAAACTCTTGTAAAGTGGACACAATCCCTTACATATTAAAGGCTTAAAACTAAAATTTTTCAACAATAAAAGATCCAGAGAAAAACTTGTAACTTCTTTAAGCAACAACTTAACTCGTATTATTTGTTTGTATACGCATGATTCTGTACGACCAAATACAGTCTAATTTATCATCATCGTTTAACGTTTCACTAATAAATATTTTTAAATAAGTAGTCAAAATAATTTAAAGTAAAAATGTTTAGAGTTTTACAATTATGTGAACCATCTGAGTATACTTCTCAACTAAATGTACTCGTAATACACTATTTCTATATTTTAAAAATTAACTTACATTAATTAGCAAACTTTCTTCCTTCTCCCTAAGCTAGTGTCATGGTGAACTCTACTATTAACCAAGACTAATAACCTAATAATAGCACAAAATCATCAATGATGAGTTTGTACTGACAAAGCAATTCATCCTCTTATGAATGGCTGTAGAAGTTTCTTGAATTCGGACTGTTTTATGATCACCTGACAGTAAGCAGGAGTGGGAGCAAAGAGTAAACAGCTGTTAGGGACAGAACAGCTGACAGACCTCCGCCGCTCACAGCCGTTAGCTCCTGCACTTTCAACCTCGCCACGTTATCGTTCGGGTTACCTCCACTTCCGTCGAACCACAGCCTCATGCACGCCTCAGAGTCTTTCATCACCTTCCACGCGTCATCCCACACCTGCGGCAGTACAATCACATGGTGAACACTGCTGACCAAAGGCAATAATCAAGGCTCTGTTCCAATGGACTTAAATAATTTAATAGCAACTATGGAAATCTCATAAAAAATTAATTATCATGAAGTTTTGAGTAAACATTCATCCTATCGCACTGGTGTTCACAAAAATAGTTTCTCTCTGTTTTCAGAAATCCACATTGCCCATTTAACATAAATGCCCAATTATTTGAAAGAAAATCTGTAGTTGAGAATATCTCCTTCCTATCAAACCACTGTTGCGACTTTCAAAATGGAGATACACATAAAGCCCCTATTATACTGCAGAGAATTGCATATAAAGCTGCAGGTAACAGTGATTACAAAGCAAAATTATATATATAATTCCTAATAAGAAACCACTATATTTACAAGTACTACAAGCTTTCAAAATTGCACCTTATGCAGTTGTAATAAATCAAATATGTTTAAATGTTTGAAGGTATTTTTTCTTCCAAAGGCAAAAAAATGTATTGCCCATGCAAATAAAACTAGCCATACAAGATTCCCATGCATGTAATAGACAGTTATTATATAAAGGTCATTGCAATAACCTTTTACAAATTGACGTTCAAACCTATTGCACAATAGTTAATAATGTAATAGTTCTACATAAATAAAATCAACCTTCAATAAGTATGTAATATTAGATAGCAAATAGTAATAATAAATAAAGTCAAATATACTGTACATATTTATTTATTTTCATAAAAGATTTTAAATATTTAAAATTTCATTCAGTGGTTTCAAGGCTATATTTCATGTAGAACCCAAGCTATAGCAAATTTGTTTGTAAAACTAGCCAAAAAATAGAAAATACCCATTAAAAAGTAGCGTATTAATGGGTCTTTATAAAACAACTATAGACAAACTAGCTGTTTCCCGCGGCTTCGCACGCTTTTCGTAAGCGTTACCTGTGTATGTGCACTTCTGACTCAAGTAAATTATATTTCCAACGCCGATGTAGAATTTGCTTTGTTGCCACGATCAAGAAAATCTGTATATGTTTATAGCCATTGTACACATACATGTGTTTTATTATAAAGTGGTCTAACACTCAAGCTTTAAGTTCAACCAGAAATTTATCTTCAAGACAAATATACATCATAACTTAGCACCTTCAAATAGTTTTTGGCTATTAAATATTCGTAACTGTCTCGTAATTGCACTTTATAATGTGCAGGCGCTATGAAAACTATTATCTTTGGCAACGCCACCTGGAGGCGAGTTACATCAATAGACATAGCATAGAAACCTTCTTAGTGGAAAAATATATATACATACAAATTTTCGTAATGATCTGTCAAATAGTTTACGATTCCATAAAGGACAAACACACTAACATTCATTTTTATATATATAGATAGATAAACCTTAAAATCTAGAAAAATGCACCTTCAATCTGATATTTCAGAACAAACAAGAATACAGCAGGTGTAGTTAGCTGCATTCTAATAGTTTTAAATATGATATGCCCTAAATCAAAAAGAAAGTTAAAATACAAAAGACAAAAACTGCAATTAAAATTATTTACTGAATAAAAATTGTACCATCTCAAAATAACATAGGTAATAAAAAAGAAGAAAATATTGTAGGCATTGTATAAAAAATGGAGGTAATAAACAACACAATAGACAAGTCAAAGACCAACTACTAGGTATTCCCACAGATACAAAAATAAAAGAATCTATAAAATGATTATTTCATATGATATTTCAACTCTTTGTGCGTACTGCTAGTACAAAATTAACAAACAATTCCATAAAAATTTGATTTTATATAGAATGCATAGGTTTAAGTCCAATTAATTAATATGGTAACATAATTTCTTGATAAGATGAATTATTATTTGGAAATAACTAGTGCTCCAATTGTGAAATATATCACACATGAATATAGTGGAAATCAGCTACAAACAACATAACTTTAAAAAATTTAAAATTATATATGAGCAATGTTTGGATGCAAACAAAAATTATAGAATGTATTCAAGCAACTAAGTTAAAGTAAGGTTAGAAATCTAACCTTCTGACAGAAGTTATCAGCAGTGCGATAGACCTGACGGAAGGTGCGACATTCGGACCCAGGAAGACATTTGTTTGTTCCGTTCTCCCATACAAAGTTGCGCATCCAGTTGTCAGTGCAGGTGTACTCGTCCCGACACGCCAGAAAACCATGCTTCGCAGTCGCTAGCGCACAAAGGCACCTGGTAGAAACGCTCCTTGCGGGTCTTCATATTCACCTGAATGCCAGATAAGATATATTAACCATTCTTGTTTTATTGATAAACCAAAAAATTCAGTACAAAATGTTTGGGTCGCCACCCTGGAAGTGGCATTCAATTATTTTTTGAGCGTAATGCCGCTGTCAAACAATTAATTTGTTACAGTATTGAAAATGTGTTTAGTGATGATACCACGAAGAGTTGTTCTTTATTCACTAAATGACTTTGTTTTAGTTCTATTCTCAATTGTGACCATCTGATTGTGTTCTTTGTTAAAAGTTTGTTTGACGCACACTATGAAAAATGCCAAGACATAAGGTCGGAGGCTGCTGCTCTTTACTTGACTTCTGTGCAGTGATATCACTTAGGTTCATTCTCCAATCTGGACATCATGCTGTTGGTGTACAAGTCACATATTATACTATAAACATATTTGAGTTGTCCATTGACACATATCTTTGAGTTTTTAAGTGTATGTTTATGTATTAGGTTTCTTGACACCCTGGGAAGAGGGTAGATTTCAATCCTAAATAGGTTCCAAATTATCAATAAATACGAGTTTTATGTTGTTTCCCTACTATTTTATCTGTGAAACGTATGTTGTTTGTGTACTTATCAAGAAGCCACTATTTTTGGACGAGTTTTCGTTATCGGGGACAAAACAAATTACAGTATTGAAGTACAACTAACTTTATTTAACCTATTTTGGAATTTACAAGTTATTACGTCAATCAATGAAATCAAAAACTATAAAAACAACGTTTCATTATTCGAAAATGTCAGGTCGTTCGTGTGTCTATTTGGAGCCGATTTGGAGATAGGAAGTATGATTCATCGAGTATTTTTCGATTCATTATGGAAGAAGGAACGTATAATGAAGTTTATTTTGATCTCTGATAAGGAAAACTCGTCCAAAAATAGTGGGCTGTGATAATACCGAAGTACCTGTGCGATGATTCTGTCTTCCAGTCATGCGACGTAGCGGACGAGTACCATGTTGCGTAACGGCCTTTCTTGTTGTTTATGTGCCGATAACCAAGCATTTGAGTAAATAAAAAAAAAATAGTAACTTATACAGTATTTTACTGTATTTCTTTACAAAAGTAATGTAGTGATTTGAGTTGTGTCCAAGCGAAAAATGTGAATTTTCAGTGTAAATATTATTAGGGTTATTATGTAGTAAATGTAAACTTTTATGTAAATATGTTAACAAGTATTTGTTTCTACTTTTACTAATCATATTTATTTGTATTATATTGATGTTTTATTTGATTTATTGGGACAACTACATCATTACTAAGTAATTTCTAAACTCTGACAAATGAAGTACAGTTTATAAAATGTTGGTACCGGGCAGAATTTTGTTAATACATATAATGCCATGTTTTTAAAATTCTAGAATAAGATATTACACATGGGTTTTATTTAGAATTATATGGCCTTTACCATGATATAAAGAAAAAAAATCTTAAAAATATCGTATACACTCAAATTAGGTCGAAACTTAACTTTTTATACAAAAGTAAAAAAATGTTCTTTATAAATACTGAAATTTCTATATTTTTATAAATCAAATTTTATTTGTAACAATATGTATCATATTCTGCATTTAATAAGAAAAAGAACAACAACAAAATGATGGAAATCTGTTTAGTAGTTATTTTACAACAGCTTTTTTTCCCAAAAGCTTACAAATATGCGAAAAAACAGCGTGGCACTTTATGCATATGCCTTCGGAAAATACCCGTGGCACTCAAAGGGTTAAATTAGAGTTTCCTTTAGCAGTTTTATATTTCTTTCTATTAACAGGGAAAATGTTAATACCGGCTCCCTCTCAGACCTGCTTTTCTGCCTGCTGCCGGTCAAAGATCATTTCCCGATGATAAAGTTTACTAAAACCTCTGTGACTCAAAATTAAACAAATTGACACTACAAACTCAAAAGAATAAAACATCCAGAAAACTCTCTGATTGTGTGGAAATAGCAAATTACAATTAAAAGTGAAAGTATCATATTAACATTTGTTAAATTTTCAAGATTAAGAAGTTTGAACTCACTTTAACAACCCAAGGACCTATGTTAGGCGAGCACTCGTAGAAACAGTGATCTTGGGTGAAATGTCTTTTGCAGCTCTCTGACATGTTCTTCACAGCACTGCAGTGGTTGTAGTCAAAATTATACATTTTTGTTTCGTGCAAGTTTTTGGTCGTGTTGTATGTGCAACAGGACCGATTTTTCCAAGGCGTACACTGTAAAAAAATTAAATTTAATAAAATATTTTGAAACAACATTTTAGATTTTTTTACATATTAAGTTTAATTGAAAAATCTTATTTGTTCTGTAAAAAATAACAATTAATACAAAACACATGTCAATGCTAACAACTTAACTAAACTACAAGCATTATACAGTGCAAGTTACAATTACACTGTTTAGTTTTTGATTGATAAAGATGGAGGGAGGGAACTCGAGACACCTTTCTAGGAAATAGAAGTGAAGTTTTAGTCACTGTTACAACTTTTCCCATTTCCACAACATGGGATTTGGGGGGGGGGGTTTCGGCTCAACATTTTTGCATGTAATGACCCATTAAGTGACACGTCTTAACTTTTTAAATTCAAACCAGAAGAAACTGAACATGATAAACTAGACTAGACTGAGAAACTATACTTCTACAGAACTGATAAGTTAAGGGAGGCCTGCCCTGCAGCAGATAATAACTGTAAAACAGGTTTGAGTTTGTAAGGAAAGTGGTTGTCTATTGAAGTTATTTACCTTCTGAATGTGGGTATTCATATTTTGCCTCAATTAATTTTTAATTCATTTCAATGAGCTGCCATTTTGTACTGAGCTGAGATAGAAAGCTCTAGTTTCCACTATTCTTCTTTTATAAAGACCTTTTAAATGAGGTGTCACTTAATGGGTTTTTATATTTAAAAATGTTGAGCCCCCCCGCAAAAAAAAAAAAAATAATAATTTTTGGGGTAATGGGCAACGTTGTAACAGTGACTACAAAGTTCACTTCTATTTCCTAGAAAGGTGTCCCGAGTTCCGTCTCTCCATCTGTATCCATCAAAAACTAAACAGAGTGTATCCATACTTTTCACTCACACTTAATTATAACTCATTTTACATTTGACTGATTAAATTGCACTAACTTAAATGGGTAATCACAAAAAATAACTGTTGGAACAAAGTTATTATTGTTGTAATGCAGATATGGATTGTAGATAATGCCAGAAACTGTGATAAAACTAACTATGTCTGTAATGATAAAAACGTAAAGTGAGACTTGATAAAATATTAATTAAGAATTTTCGGTACTTTGGGATTATACCGACCACACCCAGACATGAATCGTTATTTGACATTTTGCTTCTACTGATTACTAGATTAGTGTAGAACAATATTTCGTCAATATAAAACAGGAATTGTCTTATCCCAAACCCCTCCCTATCCTCAGACAGAGGTCAAAGTCGAGCGGTCTAGTAGATAACGTGATTGCAGAGTCTCGCCGCCCGTTCAGCTGGTGCATCGCTTTGTTGTACTTCCGTGTTTTACCCCTACATTTCTCCAAACACAAACATTCAACAAAAACAAACATTACCAAACAAAAACTAAACTCTTTATTGAAAAAACAAACAAAACTTGTTTTTGTTCTTGATCACACTCCGCCACCTAAAATGCGAGTGCCTCCGACCATCAGCGCGGGGCTGCCCCGCGAAAACAATACCGATCACAATACCTGGAAATGCTTGTTGATTGATGGAATGTTAGTTCTGTTACTCAACTACATCGTTTTATAATGTTCTAAGTTCATTGAAAAAAGTTAAAGCGTTGGGGGCATATAACAGAATCTGACCCCATTAACAATAATTGATAATCGTTGTAAGTTTGTAATTTTGTAATTAAAGAGTTGTTTTTTCGTTGTATCATGTTTGTTTCTATAAATTTATATTTTTGTGTTCTTCATACTGGTGTGGTCGGTATAATCCCAAAGTACCGAATTTTCTTTCCACTTAGCCATGTCTAAAAATTTAAATTTAGTTACAATACTGGACCTGTGAAAACAATTCTCCTTCAGGTCCTGGTTTTTCCTTGTGGTGTCTGCCATCCAAACACCAGCTCAACAGTTCTGATGGATCATCAGTTAGTTGTGCCAGGCAGAAGTTCACCAGAAAACACAACCACAACGTGACTGTTAGAGACATCCTCAACATCATATATTGCTACAAACAAAATCATAGTGACTATTAGAGACATTCTCGACGACATCATAACTAGCTGAACAATATCATATAGTGACTATTAGAGACATACTTGATGAAATCATATCTTGCTATGAAAAATATCACAAAGTGACTGTTGATTAGTAGGCAAGTAACAAATCACTTTATAAAAGACATTGAAAATGAGTCTTGAGTCTGAAAATGTAATGTTTGAGGTCATCACATTTTCAGCACTTTGTTTCCTATCAAAAAATAATATACCATTAAAAATAATATCATCTACAGGGTATGTTCTAATTTTAGGCCTGCATTGTTACATTTTTTTTCTGCAGAATAAGTTAATAACTTCAAATTCTTGATTTGCCGGGTCGGCCTTTAACCTCATAGATACCATATGTGTGCCTAAGTAATTTTAAGATATGATGAAATGTCGGGCTAGCATTGCCATTCAAAAATGTAACAATATAAAATTAAAAAAAAAAAATTATTTGCTATTATTTATTTTGCAAATAAATGTTATATTTAATTAATTGCAACAACTAAAATGGTAACAGGATATATTCAAGAATTACACAATATGGAAATAGCCTATACATTCTAAACTAAGAGGGACAAATAAATTAAATAAAGTAAATGTGTGTCAATTTTAAGTGTTAATGATTACCAAAACAAATTAAATTCATGAAACATCGAAAAAGAATCATAATTAATGGTGTATAGCCTATGCTAAAAAAATTAAATTGAAAATTAATTTTATTTTTAAAATAAATCCCAAACCAGAGCTACAAAGTAAACGAGACTATTTTGTTGTTACTGTAATTGTTCATTATTTAAACATATATATATATCGTATTCTGAACATAAATTAGATTTCTGTAAATATTAGATATTAATTTTCAAATCTTACCAAACAAACAATCAACAACCACACACCATAACCTTTAGCTAACACACAGTGTTACAAATAGTGATGCGCGATTACGAGATGTTACAATCGAAACGTTTCGATTGTTTGGACCTCTCGAGACATTTCGATTGTGATTCCCTTAACGAGAGGTTCTTACCGAGAGGTTTTTGCCGAGATGTTCCTAGCGATTGTTTCATTGCGACACGACATCTCTTCTCGTACCGGGCATTCGAAGTGTTTGACGAAATGTTGAAAACGAAATGTTTGATTCCATGATCCATAACTTTGTTTTTGCGATACACCATACACGCTTGACGAGAGGTTCCAACCGAGAGGTTTCTAGCGATTGTTTCGTTTACGTGTACGATCTATTCCATTCTTTAACTAGGCAATAGAAATTCTAAGGGAGATATGTTTGCCGATCAACAGAAGGATTTAACTGAAATATAAATTAATTCAGTTACTTTTTTTACTGACTTGACTTCCGAGTTTATGTAATGAATTATTATATTAGCAGCTACATTTAACATTATACTACATTAAACTCTTATTCACGTTACAATAATGACGTATGAACGGTAAAACATCCAAAAAATAACATGGTACAAAACAAAAACATTTAATATTTTAAAATAATAACCAAGAAAAGCTATTTATTATAATTCAAGATAATATACTCAATCTTAATGCTTGAAGAATTATAATTTACATTTTGACTAGACACTATAAAGTAAACTACTGGAATTAATGGAGAGGAGAGTGGTGCAAACCAATATATGGAACGTAAGTATGAAAAATAGTTTGAGACAGGCTCGTGAAAAGTAAACAATAACAAATTGGCTTAACGAATGCAACAATCGAGAGAAACCTTTCGATTGTAAAGACCTCTCGCTAAGCAATCGAAACAATCGTTAAGCAGAACCTCTCGAGAAGGAACATTTCGATTGTATTAACCTCTCGCAATCGCGCATCACTAGTTACAAAACAAAGTCATATGTAGTTTATAAATATTTTTTTCTGACTTGCCAATTTAGTTAGATAATACTTTTTTCCCCAATCATGTTGCTACCTATGATTATACTAGTATAATCAGAGTGGATAGTGAACAAAAAACTAATTACCTTGGAACAATTTCTCAACTGTACTATCCTACTATAACAAAGTTCTCCACTTTTAAGATCCTCTAAACCAATTACTAACAAATGGAAGGAAACCAAGAATAACGGAGAACATCATTAATATTTACTAACTGCATGGAACTTTATAAATAGGAAGAGAAATGAGTGCTGCTGGTATCTACAATAATGATAGTTGTATGGCAATGAAGTAAAATTTATAACAATGTATAAAAGCAATTTGAAATCAATAACAACAGTAAGGATAATATTAAATGTATCGACTATCAATCTAATTCAAACTCATCTTTTTGTAGATTCTAAATACGGTTTTAATAAACACTTTTATGTTTCGATGAAAACAATTGTTTGCTGTTTTATTTTAATTAGTATGAAAAGAACGATCGTCAAAACATAGGAAGATTTATCTTCAAACACAAAAATAAGGACTCATGTATTGTTTAATTTTGAAATTATAGTTATTTACGCCTTAATCATTCGTGATTGGATTCTTTGGAATTCTTAAGTATTTATTGCCTGTCTTTTAAGTATTATTTATCTCTACTACACTTGATATAATATGGAATCATGGGATTTTCTGGAGCTGTCCCTTTGTCTGTACGTTCAAACTCCGACTAAGTCCCATCCCATGTCCCCGGGGCTATTTGAACTACTAGTTTCAATTAGTAAGACATTTTCTTCCCAATCATACATTTAGATAATTTGAATGAAAGTTTGTCAAAGTAAATAAACTGAGAGTATAAATTTTAGATTTTAAGAAAAAGAAACTCAGTGTATACCGTGATTGTTTGGTTCACGCTTTAATAAGTAATAGAATGTAGATGAAACAGACCTACCTGTTAAAATAAATCTTACTACATAATAATGCGTTCAGTTTTCTAATAGTGCTTTAGTAGAGGACAGTTTTATGTACCTTGCTCTAGAATTTTCAGAGGAAAAGAATGATATCTTTTTCAAGATTTCTTTTGATCAATTACAAAAAAAAAGTTTCTGTTGACTTTTACGAAATTTATTGTGTAAGGATTGGTGTTTAATATATAAAAAATTTAGTTTAGTATTATACAGGGTGTACATAAAGTCCTGCACAGGTATAATATTTTCTGAACGATAACAGATAAATCAACAAGATTTGGTACATCAACACTAAACCTAAAAATCTACTTTTTGAAGGAACTATCAGTTTTCTGTAATATCATGGGGACGTCCCGCAAGGAGTCAAAAGGAAATCTTAAATAGGAGCATAGGTCAATATGCACATCACTTTAAAGGGCTTATCTAGCAGAGTGTAATGCCGCAAACCGCACTCAAAAAGATTGATCCAGTACAAAATGGCGGCTGTTCAAAGGTTTTACTTGGTTACATTTTATTAGTAGCCATAACCCCAGTAAAGCAAAACTGCAACCAAACGAATATTGCAGCTAAATACTACATTATGCTTGTCAGTTGTACAGAAGTGAATTATGACGTTAGTTATCCTCAAGGGTTACAAATTTGGTCCTAATATATTGATAACAGGGAAAAACTGATAACAGTAACAATTAGAAAGCTCTTATCTTTGGGTCGCAGTTTGGAATTTCCTATTAGCCAGTCTATTCATAGTAGGCTATTCTAGTTTTCTTGTTTTAGTAGTGCTGTCCAACCTTTCTATCAGTGCGCCTTAGTACAAAAGAGTTTATCGTATTGCTTGTAGTTCTTCAACTAAACTATGTCGCTTGACGAACGTGAACGTATAACACTTCTTATGATGGTTGGTTGGGGAAGGAACAGACGATCACACGAGGAAGCATGCCATTTATTTAATGACTACTTTCACGAGAGGCAGCCAATTTTCTAGAACAACTGTAGGGAGAACTGTTCAACGCTTTATGGAAACAGGAAGTGTTTCCGATCGTCATAGGTCAGGAAGGCCCGCTACTGCGACAACCGAAGACAACTCTTTAGGTGTATTGCTGTCATTTATTGAGAACTCGCAAGAGTCCCTACGCTCAGCAGCACAAACTCATGACATCTCTGTTACGTCTGTTAAAAAAATTCTGAAAGGGTCTAATTTTAAGCCTTATAAAGTTCATTTGGTGTACGAACTCAACGAAGATGATTTCGATCGACGTATAGAATTTTGTAAAACTATGATGGCCAAAATAGATCGCAACGAAATTGATGTAAACAATATTGTGTTTTCAGACGAGTGTTCATTTATGCTGAATGGAAGCGTAAACAGGCACAATTGCCGTTACTGGAGTAGCGAAAATCCTCACTGGATGTGGGAGGCACATACGCAGTATCCACTAAAGGTGAAAGTCTGGCTTGGTGTGATAGGTACCCAGTTGGTAGGTCCTTTCTTTATTGAAGGAAATTTAAATGCAATATCATACCAAAGTTTGCTGGAAAATGAAATTACACCAGCACTTCGAAACATGTTTGGAGAACATTTCCAGAATATCTGGTTTCAACAGGGCGGAGCATCCCCACACTACGGCATCGACGTAAGAGCCTATTTAAACACTGTTTTTTGGCAACGGTGGATCGGAAGGCGGGGGACTGTAGAATGGCCAGCGCGTTCACCAGATCTGTCTCCATTAAACTATTTTGTTTGGGGTTACCTTAAGGACAACGTCTACAAAACAAAGCCTCAAAATTTAAATGAACTGAGACAAAGAATACTACTTCAAGAATGTCAGACGATTCCTCAAGTTGCCCTGCAAATTTCTGTTAATAGTTTTTATGTGCGTCTTTCCAACTGTCAAATAACCGGAGGTGAACAATTCGAACATTTACTCTGAAAACATTTGGTAAGTAAACATCTTTTTTAAATAAAACCTTTGAACACCCGCCATTTTGTACTGGATCAATCTTTTTGAGTGCGGTTTACGGCATTACACTCTGCTAGATAAGCCCTTTAAAATGATGTGCATATTGACGTATGCTCTTTTTTAAGATTTCCTTCTGACTCCTTGCGGGACGTCCCCATGATATTACAGAAAACTGATAGTTCCTTCAAAAAGTAGACTTTTAGGTGTGGTGTTGATGTACCAAATCTTGTTGATTTATCTGTTATCGTTCAGAAAGTATTATACCTGTGCAGGACTTTATGTACACACTGTATAATAATAACATTTATTAATTTTTATGTTAATTATTTATTTTGCTGGTATAAGTATTCAGCGAATTAATTAATACACATTTTAAAAGCTAGATTTACTTTTAGTCCAGTAACGTGCAGTACTGTGTTGGTTATTTTCTAAATTAATGGGTAAGATAAAAATAATTACCATAATATTGTGTTTTGAAAAGTCACAATAATAATATCTGATATAATATTATAGTGTATATTCCTCTCTGTATTACAAATTAATTACGTCCGGGTTATTTAATCTCTAACATTATGAAACGATATATAGCCGACCAAACTCGGGCAGATGCGACTAGTGTAGCTGCACCGACCTTTACCAAAAATATTTAAGTTTGTTAGATGAATGATAAAATATTAATAAAGAGAATGTTATAACTTGCTACTATAACAGTAGTCTAGTGTACTAGTGTTGTTTGTTTGTACATTAGCATAGCCTACACAAAACACAGTATTTAGTCGTTATTTGGTTGTCGCAATACCAATAATCGGAGAATGGACCGATTCAATGTACTGTTCTCCTTTTTGTCCATATTTCATACTGTCCTCACAGTGAAGGTTTGTACCAAGCCCAGCTAGGGCCAGTCTTAATAATTGGAATCCTGCGGGACACACACATTATGTTTCCAACAAAGCATGCCAACAGACGGGGTTCATCTTCAGATTGTCCCGAGACTTTACTTCACCTTCCACTTTGATCCCACTTTGAAGACACTTGTATGCCCATTATTGGAATACCCATCTGTTACCTGGTGTCCCTGCATGGTGTCTATACATGGATTCTTTGGATAGAATTCAGTTGAGGTTGGTGCGATTGGTTGGGATAGGCTTTGGCTTCCGTTACTCTGAAGTACCATTTAATGTACTTCAACTCTTCTTAGGACTTGAGACTCTTGGTCAGCGGAGATTAATTCTTGACCAGTTGTTTCTTTACAAATTGATAAACAGAGATATCGATTGGGAGGAAATTCTAGACTCCATTGACTTTAAAGTGCCAAGAAGAACTCGATCCGGAAGTCTCTTCGATAAACGATTCAAGCCCATTACTTATGGAATGTACTCCTCGTCTTCTCAACGACACCAACGAGCTGAGAAGCAGTGCTGACATCTTCGGCTAGTCGATGGGAGCCTACAGGGAGTGTCTCAGACGCCACTTGAAGCCTAACTTTATTTCTTTTCTCTTTTCCTCGCTGTTTAGTTGCTATATTTTTTACAGTGAGAGACGTATCCAACTCTGTCCTTTAACCTGTTGTTTTTTTTAAGTTTATTGTTGTTTTTACCCGATTATATATATTGATTCCCGTTTTTGTTTTCATTTTTTTTTCTTAGAATATGTTTAATGTTCTTTAATGAATTTATTACAATCATTTTAAACTTTTTTCATTAAGTAGAATAAATTATAGAGGCTCCATGCCTACATGTTTCTTTTTCATTTTTTGTTGTTGTTACTTACTATACAGGGTGGCGCAAAAGTCACTGGACAGTTGGCTAAAACAAGACTAGATTTATTTGAAATATTATTTTTTATTACAAACAATACTTACAATTATTTTTTATATTCAAATTGTTTTCCGTCTTTATTAATACATCTTTGAAGTCTTTCTGGAATACTGTTACATACTCTACAGCATAGTGTGGGATCATTGTCCAAATCATAAAATGCGTCATGTATGTAGTTCGTCAATAGTATGAGGCTTTCGAAAATAAACAGAGTCCTTGACTACTCCCCATAGGAAAAAATCCATTGGTAATAATAATAATAAATTCTTTATTGCATTTGTTACAATTTTACAATTGTGTTGCAAGCGTCATATTCTTCCTAGCCATACATACACATTAAAGCTCACTCAAAAATACGTACATCTCTCAACAATCATGCAAACAATCACACTCTCAACACCAGAATATCTGGTAGGGGGTTACTAATGTCCCAGCGGTATTGAAAAAACTCCTCAATCGTGTAAAAGGCACTAGACACCAAAATATGCTTTAAACGAGTCTTGAAAAGATTCAGGTTTTTTATTTTTGATGCATTTAAGAAGGCAATTGATTACTTTGGCACCAACGTGAGATGGCAGCCGTTCGAAGGCTGTACTTCTGTGTGGTTGAATTCTGTAGTTGTTCCTACCTCTAGTATCATATGATGAACATCCCTGCCTTGAGTCAAAGTGCAACTTGACCTGCAGTACAGGGCGACCTCCAAGATATAGAGGGAGGGTAAAGTCAATAATCTAAGCTCCCTAAATGCTTCTCTACACTTCTCTTGTTTTCAATTTCAAGATGGTTCTGACAGCTCTTTTCTGAAGTCTAAATACCCTTTCCAGCTTGTATTTAGAGCAGCTACCCCAAAGTCTGATTCCGTACTCCAAGAGAGTATGGACCAAGCCAAAATAAGCTGTTCTTAAGAGTTCAAGGGAGCAAAATTGTGCTAGGTTACGCAAAGCATAAATGCCTGAGTTAACTCTAGAGCAAACGCTGTCAATGTGACCGTTCCAAGTCAACTCCATGTCAAGATGTATTCCAAGGAACTTTGTGGAAGATGTTTCCTCAATGAGTTCATCATCCACCATCACAGTGATTTTGTTTTGTTCATTGCACTGCTGAAAACAAAATTTGATGAAATTTCACTTTGAATTGTTTGCTTGCAAGTTCATTTCATTGAAATGTTGAATGCAAAGATTTAGATCAAGAAATGATTTGAGTTCTAATTCAGCAGCTGATTTTGCCTTTACACAAATAGTCGTGTCGTCAGCGTACTGAATCACTTTACCATGCTGGATAGATGATTTCAGTCCGTTGACATAGAGATTAAAAAGAACTGGGCCAAGAACTGATCCCTGGGGAACACCTTGGTTTACTTGTGTTTTGTCTGACAGGACATTCTCGATCTGTACACACTGGACCCTGTCACTGAGATAAGACATGATCCATTTGTGCGGCAAACTTTGAATGCCGCATTCCTCTAACTGGTGCAGCAGTGTCGCATGGTGCACGCAGTCAAAGGCTTTGGAGAGGTCAAGAAATATGCTGAATACATGTTCTCTTCTCTCCAACCCATCGACAACGAGTTCAACAAGGTTTGTGACTGCATCGACTGTTGATCTGTTTTTTCTGAATCCATATTGTTCTGGATCCAGAATTTCAAATCTTGAAAGGAAGGTTTCCAGTCGTGCCAAAAAAATGTTTTCAAAGACTTTACTGATGGCAGGCAAAACAGAAATTGGACGATAATTGCTAGTCACGCAAGGATCGTCCTTTTTGAAAATTGGAGTGAATTTCGCAATTTTTAATTTGTCTGGAAAGGTGCCTGTTTCAAATGAAAACTTGATCAGTTTGGTCAATGGTGCCAACAATTGCTTGCAGCATTGTTTAACTAACCATGACGATATCCCATGGATGTTACAGGACCTTTTCGCCTTGAGACTCCGCAAGACGCGAGCCACCTCCCCCACTCACAGGGGCCAAAGCCATGGACGTCATCGGCCGCCGGGAAACTCTTACGCGGGGGAGAGGTCCCTCGGTGCCTCCACCCATCACAGTTATCGAATCGTAATAACGACCGAATAATCCAGCAACCACCGAGGGATCCTCTACTTTTGTACCGTTGTCGATAATTTTGATTTTTTGGGGTTTTTCAGAAAGGTTTGATGCATTATTAATAACTGACCAGGCCGTTTTAGAAAAGTTGTCACATGTTTTAAGGTTTTTTTCAATGCCATAGGCCTTTGCGGCTTTAATTACTCTTCTATACACTCTTCTGTAATTTCGGAAAAAAAACTTTAAAATTTTCATTTTCAGTGCATATGTAGATAGAGTGATAGAATTTGATTTTGTCTCTGGATATCTGAATACCTTGAGTAATCCATGAAGTTTTTTTTGAAATTTTGAAACCTTTTTGATTTTTTGAAAGAGCATGAACTGTTCAGATAAAATAAGAAACGTTCGTTAAACGCATTGAACATCCCATTTGCATCAGGGAAATGATCCAGACATGTCCAAGATTCACCCCCGAGAAAACTCCTGAGCTGTTCAATGTTATGCTGTCGAGTTACTCTTAGAATTTTTGGAGCCTGGCCCTCGACATCCGGGGAACACCCAATGACCACGACCACCTGAGCGCGGTGGTCCGTTATGGCGGCATCAAGCACGGAAACTCTGACTTGTGAAATGTTAGTGAAAACGTTGTCTATGGCTGTACTCGTCGTGCCAGATACACGAGTTGGAGAGTTCTCTGACCAGATCAAGCCAAATGAAGTCAATAAATCGCGGAACCGCTGGGTAAGGGGGTGGGTATGATCTAGCACGTTTATGTTAAAGTCCCCCAAAATAAAGAATTTTGTTTGAGATGTGTTGAAAAAATTTAAAAGAATTTCAAGTTTTTTCAAAACAAGCATCAACACAACCATTGGGTGACCGGTACAACCCAAAGACCAAGATTTTCCCGAACTGATTTGTTTTTATTTTTATTCCTTCAACCTCAAAGTTCAGTTCACAGCTGTAACCGACTTTGATCGGTTGAAAAGTAATTGAACGTCTAGTAAAGATTGCTACACCACCCCCTTTGGACGTGTTTCGGTAAAAAACCGGCCAATTCAAAGTTGTTGATTTTGAAAAATTTTATGTTTTCTTTAGTGAAGCCATGCTCCGAGATTATAAATGTATCTGGCGCAAGTTCTTCCCAAAAAAGTGTCAGCTCATCAACCTTGTTGGTAGCAATTTGAGCATTAAGATGAATCAGTTTAAAAGTTTCATTTTTGAATTTTGAAAATTTGGAAGTTGTTGATTTGGAATTTTGACTGATTGAGTTTAAACCGTATTCTGGTGCCCCTATCCTACTTTCACCTCTGTCATTAAACAATAGTTTTTTGAACTATGCCACTGGTGGTAAGCTCCTGAGCGGCGGTCTCGGAGTAGGCACCGACAGGGCGGGTCCCCGGTGCAGTGAGAGGAGGCTGCGTAGACGATGTACTGTCCAGGGCAGCAGCAGGAAGGCACGGCGGAGAGGAATGAGACGCACAGGCAGGGGCGGCGGCAGCAGGCGAGGCCGGGAGACGCGCGGCAGATGACCGAGCACAGTGATGGAGACTCTCCAACACCAAATCAGCCAACAGCCGCTTGCCAGGCAGCCGCATGTGCATTCCGTGGCGAGTGAACCACCGTCTTCCAATCAAATCGAAGTTTAGCAGCTCCATCCTCTCATGTCGAATAGACAGCTCCTCGATGTAAAAGTTGACCAAGTCAATTCGCTGGTTCACGGGGTGGTCTTTAGGGAGACCATGCTGGTGTGGAACCGTGGAAACGATAACGGCCGACGAACTGAGACGAGCAGTTAATTGTCGCTCGAGATGTTCGAGGATGTTGTCGGACTCGTCAGCAGCGACATCGTTTAATCCAGCAAACAGAATGCAGCAGCTCACAGGCGGAGGCAGATCACCAGAAGCCACCGTCAGAAGCCCGGCCCCCGGCCTGCAGGTGCCACTCACCCTCGTCGCCGGGTTTAGATGTTGTTGAACTAGGCCGGCCAGATGACGAACGTGGCTGTCTCCCTCGATGTACACCAATGGAAATGGAAACTGTTTCCTCCTAGCGTCCTCGACATATTGGGGATGGTTGGTGGGTGGGTGGTGTCTTCGTGTGATATCTGGTGAACTTGGGTGCATGTCAATATCTGCCCTTCGACCAATAACTTTTCTTTGGAAACGTTCGTTTAAATAATCGCGAACGGCAGTGGCGTAATGTGGTGGAGTACCATCGTGTTGAAAGTAAAGTTCTTGAAAGTTTTTTGCAAACGCCATGAGTCCTGGTACCGCGTAATTCTGAAGCATATCCAAATATTTATCTCCTGTCACTGTTCCTTCAAAAATATATGGTCCAAGTACGCCAAATGATGATATTGCCCCCCAAACACTCATACCAGGTTGATTCAGCTGTTGCTGTAACAAAATACTTTGATTGTCAGTATACCAATAAGTACAGTTATGTCTGTTAACTTGTCCGCTTAACTTAAAATTGGCCTCGTCAGACCAAATAATTTTATTAAAAAGGTTAGGATCATGTTTGTGTTGGTTAAGCATCAATCCACAAAACTGAAGTCGTCGATCTGGATCATCTTCAAGTAACCCATGTAATAAACGTGGAATGTAAGATTTATAATTCTGTTTGTGTAACATTCTTTGCACTGACCTTCGTGATAAATCTAGCTCAGATGCTAATCGTCTGGTCGATTTTCGAGGACTTTTGGTTACAGCTAAACATACCCGCAATAAATTGTCATCAGTTGAGACTGTTGTTGGGCGGCCAGACCTTGGTGCATCCATAACAGGTCCATGTTGTTCAAATCTATCTCGTATGTCGTACACTGTTTGTCTAGACGGTGGTTTTGATCTAAAGTGTATTCCCCATTCATTAACAACTGCAATAGCATCACTTTTATAAAATGTTTTTAACGCGAAAATCCTTTCTTCTTTCGTTAACATTACTGAGCCTCTCGTTAACAATCAAGGATTGTTTGAGGTATATACTACTGCAGGCACCTTTTTTTATTTATTATTTTTTTTATTTTTATTTTATAGCCTATATATTTATATTGACAGAAAGGTTCATTTTGGTGTGAAATTTGTTGAAAAATTTTGTTTTTCTCTCACTGGATAGGCCTATGTTATGTCATAGTAAATGAACCTGAGTATACTGACCACGGTGTTCTTTATTTACCTAGTTTAGTTTTGATCCGGCTTCCCGTTCGCCACCATGGGGGCGCGCTTCCCTGATGGTTTGCTGTGGGTGTGCGAGCGGCGATGTACGGTTTCAATGGTAGCAGAGCGTGGTTAGCTGCTCTCTCAGCTGTCTCTCAGTTGTTTGTTTTTGTTTGTTGGTGTAGGTTAGTGTATATTTGCCAGGGTATCCTTCTATTAGGCAGCAGTATTAAGTTCTTCACTTTGGACCTCGTTCAGTGTAAGCCCTTTGTGAGTTGAAGTCCACTTAGGTTACTAAGTAATTGTTGCGTACGCTTTGTTGTTTTATTGTTGTATTTATTTTGTCTTAATTGTTTGGTATGGCGTTTTCCCCTGGTGCCTGAACATCTACGCAAGCCCGAGTTGGTTTTTGAGGTCCTGGCGAGAGGACAGAAGCCCGAGGGAGATGTGAGGGCATTAAGAGCTCAATTACGGGCTTGTATAGTGTTGGACCGCAGCTGAATGCAGAGTTCCAAAATTAATACAGAATTTGAGTTTTGTAAAACCCGAATGGAAGAATTAGAAGACGATATTAATTTTGAGTCACTTCCCATGTCCGGGTCAGCAAAGGCTAGATTGGCATCTCAGCTTTTACATTGGCGTGACAGAATAGTTTTTACTTATGTCAGCTCCTAGTTTGGACTCTGATATTAAAAGTTGGGCTTTTTCGGCCAGTAACAAATTAAAACAAGCCTTAGATGGTTTGAGTGAGGTGCGCTCGGTGAAAGAGAAGGGGTACTATTTACCGCTGTCACTCCAACGGAGGTTCCCACTACTATTACTTTTGCTAACCATCCACCGGCTCTTTCTTTCGAGCCTCCCCAGAGTTACTATGTCTCCGATGGGTAGTGGCCCTCCTGAAGCGGCTGGTGAGGCATCAATCTATAGTTGTGCCTTCCTTTTCTAGCTTTGGCAAACTGCCCCATCCTTTGGGGAGTGTTTTACAACACTTCCCCAGAGTTGATGGGCTTGACACTAACTTACTTATCCATTTCCTTCTGGAAGTTTTTAAGCTAAGAGAATTTCCTGGTATGACAGATGCCATGCTTATGCAGATTTTAGCGCAGTTTTCCTTAAGGCCGCTTTTTGATCGCCTTCTAGATTGCCTTAAGAGAGGTGCCACTTTTGACCAGTTCCACGCCGAGATCTTGGAGTTCTTTGTACCTGCTCGGGTTAGGGAGCGTTTGCGGGTGGAACGCGTTTACCGTCCTCAGGCCCCAGACGAGACGTTGAGCCATTTTGTCGGGAGATACGGATGTAGCCCGGGTGTTGCGCTTGAGCTTGAGCGAAAACGGAGTTGGTGAGCCCTTATTTTTGGAGGGCATTAAACCTGAAGAACGCTCACCGTTTGATTTTTTGTAGCCGTCCCCGCATCTTTTGCGGATTTGGACCGCCTCTCCATCATCTCTAGAGGGGTTCAGGATGCGGATGATCAAAGGGAGGCCATGTTGAAGGCATCTTCCTCACTTGCCTCCGGGGCCGGTCCATGCTCCGGTGCAGTCTGAGCCAGCGGCTGCTCCTTTCCCGTAGGCAGCCTCCTACCTGTTATGGCTGCAAGCAAGTGGGACATATTAGACCGTTTTGTCCACTTAATAAAAAAAAAACTAGTAAGCTTGCGGACGAGTAAGCCCGACTCGTGCCGTAAAGGTAATTTTTGAGGGGAAATTATGTACCTAATTTTGATGGTAAAAAGGTAGCTGGTTTAATACAGAACAGAAAGAAAACAGAAAGAAAATAGACTTGGGGACAGTTATCATCGTTTGGGCCGAGAGGGGAGGTTGCTACTCTCTGGCTGCGCAGGGAGTAAGGGATGCCCGCTCAACCTGCCCACAACTGGATTGTGCTTGTGGGGAATGTGGTGCAGAAGGCCCTGGTTGATTCTGGGGCAGCACGCAGCCTGATTTCTTTGTCGTTTTTTTGAAGATCTAAAATCCTCTGGGCTAATACGGCAGGTTGAGCCTAGTTCACTTATCTGCTGGACTGCTTCACGCACACCTTTACCTATTATCTGTAGTGCCCAGATTCACATCAAAATAATTATTTCTCTTGGGATTGGAGCTTTTTGGTGGCTAAGGACCTGACTTTTCCTTTCATCTTGGGAGCAGATTTTATCGGAAAAACTGGCATGATTTTGGATTTTGGCCTACAGTCATGTTTTCTTTGCTTTCGCCAGGCGGGTGCTCGTTCCTTTTCAGATGTCGAGTCTCGTGGGACTGCTGCCTTAGAGATGGAAGATAAGAGCTTGGCTCCTCCTACCAACTAGGACATCTTACGCCGAAAGAGGCTGAGGACATAAGGCAGATTTGTTCCAGTTTTTCCTGAAGTCCTAACTGACAAACTGGGCACGACCAATCTCTTGGAATACGAGATCGTCTTACAGACACCCGTCCCTGTACGTTTCCCATCCATATAAGCTTGCTCCGCCCAAGATGGAAATTCTGAGAAATATGATTGATGATTTACTTAAGAGTGGGGTAATCGAGCCGTCTTGCTCAAATTTTTCCAGTCCAGCGTTTCTAGTGCCGAAACCTAATGGGAAGTTTCAGATTGGTCCTGAATTATCGAAAGCTCAATGCTCAGATAGAAATTGACTCCGTGCCTCTCCCCGATTTGCATTCTGCTTTCGACTGGTTTGGTAAGGCCAAGTATTTCTCCATTTTTGATCTTAACCAGGCATACCATCAGATTCCTCTAAAACACGAAGTCCTCGACCTCTCACTGCCTTTTGTGTGCCTTGGAATTTGTACCAAGTTCCACGCCGAGTGCCAATGGGCTTGGCTGTGGGGGCCCAAACACTCACCAGACTCCTGGATTCTATCTTTCATGATGTCAAATTTAAGTTCGTGTTCAACTATCTGGATGACCTGCTTGTGTACAGTGAGAGTTATGAGGAGCACTTGGCTCAATCTAGAGGAAGTTTCTAACTAGGCTGCGAGAGTCTGGCCTTACCGTCAATCCTGAAAAGGTGAGTTTTGCTCAGCCTGAAATATCGTTTCTGGTCATCTTGTCTCTTCTCGAGGTGTTGGTATTGATCCAGAGAGAACCCAGGCAATCAGGGAGTTTCCTCCTCCTAAGGATGCCAAGGGGATTGCCCGTTTTGTGGGAATGATAAATTTTTATCGTCGTTTTCATCCCCAATGTTGCTGAGGTGGCGGCCCCTCTGAAACTCTCTTAGGAAAAAGGGTGCCAAGTTTGAGTGGGGTGAAGCGCAACAGACTGCTTTTTGAGCAGCTGAAAGAAGCAGTGATGCAGCCTCCAGTCTTGGCTATGCCTGATTTCAGTCGTAAGTTTCGTCTTGCAAACTGATGCTTCCTCCTTAGCCGTTGCTGCTGTTTTATCGCAAGAAGTAGATGGTATCCGGCAGCCCATAGCTTATGCTTCACGCACGTTAACCCCCTTGTGAGAAGAAGAGTTGTTCTGTTTATGAGCTGGAATGTTTTTGGCTGTCGTGTTTGGAATTAACAAGTTCAGGCGTTACCTAGAACATAAAGAATTTTTTGTTGGAAACCGACAACCAGGCACTTTCTTGGCTCCTTGCCCACCCCCGTCAGCTCGGGAAGATTGGTCGCTGGTAGTCCAAATTTCTGCCCTTAAGTTCACAGTGCAGCACGTGCGAGGCACCCAAAATATCATAGCGGACACTCTGTCACGCATGTATCACTTACCCAACGACCACACCAGAATTTATCAGAGCCGCCATGTTGTGGCATGCTCCTAGACTTTCCTCTGGCATTTTCGGACATTGTTCCACACCAACTTAAGGATCCCGAGCTGACTGCTATCATCAATGAGCTTAAAAACGGAGGTGCCCACCCTCCTTATTTTCTGTACCGAGGTGCCTCTATGCTGCCGTGACAAAGCAGCGGAGAAAACCTAAGTTAGTGCTGCCAAGCTTTCTTGTACCGATGGTCTTTCAGTATTTTCATTCTTCTCCTGTGGGCGGACATCTAGGAATTCATAAGACCATCGCGAAGGATCAGTTCATCTGGAAAGGTATGGACCGGGATATTGCAGCTCGAGTACGTTCTTGTGAACTGTGCTCGCTAAGCAAACCCGCTCAAAATACCAAGTTGTTGGTCTTTTGTCATCTGAGGTGGCGGAAAAACCTTTGGAGAAGGTTTTCATTGACAATGTTGGGCCTCTCCGCGTAGCAAGTCCGGAAATAAGTTCCTACTTGTTTGTGTGGATGCCTTCTCCAAGTTTGTTTGGTTGTTCCCATTGCGGAGTGCTACCGCGCAGCTCACGGTGCAAGCACTTCGTAACCTTTTTTTTTCAACACTTTGGAATCCCCGCCACCTTAGTTTCCGATAATGGTTCACACAGTTTGTCTCCAATATCTTTAAAAGAATGTGCTTTGGGCACGGAATCCGCCATGTGACTACTTCCCCTTTCTATCCTCAGCCTTCTCACGCCGAACGGTTTAATCGCAATCTTCGATCTGCTCTCATTGCCTTTCATGCGGAAAATCCAGACCACCTGGGATCAACAACTACCTTGGATCCAATTTGCCTTTAATACGGCCCAGCATGAAAGTCACAAGGCGGTACCTTTCGAGTTATTATTGGCTTTCCGCCAAACAACCCTTTGGCGAAACCTTTGGAAAATTAGCGATCTTCTGCCACCTCCTGGTACTCCCAATGTGAAAGCCACTTGGGAGGCAGCCAGGCGGAATCTCATTCGGGCTAGGGAGTTAGTAAAGGAGGAAGTACAACCGAGGTCGTATTGCCCAATCCCTTCCAGGTGGGGGATCTAGTTTACTGCAAGGCTCAACCCAGTCAGTTCGGCTGTGGATAAAAGAGCTGCTAAACTTTGCTACAGGTGGACTGGTCCCCACCGCATCTTGAAGTTTCTGACTCAGGTGACTGCCCGACTGGGAGATCCTCAGTCCGGGAAGATTTTCAGAAAGGCGCACATATCCCATCTGAAGCCTTGTCCGGAGTCATCCGTGATTTCTCTTTAGTCGGTGCGGGAGGGTTTTAGGTCCAGAGGCCTGATCTACCTCTGCTCCTTCTTCCTGATCAAGGTTCCTGTTTTCCTTCTTTTGTACCCACGCAACTCTTGGAGGGATTTCTTGCCTCCAACTGGATTTTCTTGGTTTTCCCTTCTGCAGACTTCAGGGTTTCCGGTTTATAATTCTTCAACCATTGGGGGAGAGGCATTTCGTTTGGTTCTTCATTTTGAAGAAATTAACAGAGGGGAGTTCCTCCTTTTGGGGGGGGGAGTCTGAGCCGGTTCAATACCTATATCTCCCCGGCTCATGTGTGTTTTATATAGTGTATGTGTGTGTGGTTTATTGGCTGCAGAGGCCACTGACCATTTGAAGGCGTTTGGCCTTTCCGGGAGGGTGGCGTCAAGAGTCCGAACCGTGGTGTACAAGTTAGGAGTAGCTCCAGATTGAAATTTTGTTTATTTAAGTTGTTTTGTTAGTTTTACTGAGCTGTTTTCCTTCTGACATGTGCGGCTAAGTTTACGGCCCCTCACTGATGAGGTCCAAGAGATGAGTTGATTTTCTCCTGTCATCTCTCCATCATGCGTGGTCCCCAGAGAACCTTCGCTTTTTGCGCTCTGCTGAAGGACGGCCACCATGATGGACAATATCTTCTAGTCAACATCACTGTGATACCCTGCTCATATTCTTTATTTATTTTGTTATTGTTATTGTTGCCATTTATATAGTTTATATTTTGTTATTTAATTTTAAGTTAGTTTTAGATATTATTTAGTTATTTCTTGGATTTCATTAGGAGCCCGCCCTTAGCCGAAGGATACCGGGTGGAATTGGCATTTCTTGTTTCAAATTATGGCTTTTCTAATTTTTTGTATGCAGGTTGCACCTGACAAGGATTGTTTGAGGTATATACTACTTGCAGGCACCTTTTTTTTATTTATTATTTTTTTTATTTTTATTTTTATTAGCCTATATATATTTATATTGACAGAAAGGTTCATTTTGGTGTGAAATTTGTTGAAAAATTTTGTTTTTTCTCTCACTGGATAGGCCTATGTTATGTCATAGTAAATGAACCTGAGTATAACTGACCACGGTGTTCTTTATTTTACCTAGTTTAGTTTTGATCCGGCTTCCCGTTTGCCACCATGGGGGCGCGCTTCCCTGATGGTTTTTTCCCTGATGGACTAATGTTTAACAAAGATTCTATTAGAAAAATAATAATTTGGGGACTACAGCTTTAAACACGTGTCACAGATGAACTCACTAGTTCGATTGTTGTGTTTCATTGCATTGTATTGCCAACTTAAAAAGGCATAATTACCAACATTTAGTAATACCAACATCACGGACGAAAACTATTGTACTACGTCTTGCTGTTATTTTTTTCTTCTTTAAACCAACTGTCCAGTGACTTTTGCGCCACTCTGTATGCACTTAGCTTATCTTCTGATTGTTATGGATTACTTTTAAAATATATTTAATTTATTGCTACTAAGTTAGAACCTGTTTTGTATGTTAAGTTTATTTAGTGCAAAATATTTGTCAAGTCTGTGTAATGGAAAATCGTCAATATAGTGTGAATTGTCTTTGGTGGGGAAATCCTTCGGGTGGGGAAGGCGGGAATATTCGCGTTTGAGTAATTGAGCATGTCTTTTGGTAGTGTGGCACTACTGAACTCCTCATACTTTTATCGCACTACGTCAGTGTCAGTCAGATTTCAGATTGTTTTTTTTTTTGCTTCTTTCTTCCTGTAAGAGTCAGACATTTTGGGTTCTTCAACACAGAAGGCGGTGTGAGGTTAAGTTGTAGGTTGTCTCTTTAATTTCAAAAAGTATAACTTTACCTACAATGGCGAGTGGTGGTGGAAGATTCAAAAGGATCCCTGAAAATGAACAACCTATTGAATATGTTCAGATGGATGGCCTGGTATTTATCTATTTATTTTGTATTTATAATCAGCAATAGCCTATATGCTATCATATTGGAACTTAGCTACACTTTAAGTAATTAACCATATGCAACAAATTGTATAAGTATATAGAACGTGTGTTGTAATTTATTTATTTAACGTTATACAGTAACTGGTAATGGTAACAAATGATGAAATCCAATGGATAGATTTAAAAATAAATCAGGTTATATGTTGATATATAATATGTTATGTTGTTAATATATTGATTATTAATCGCAGAAACCCGGAAAGGAATAATTTGTGTATGATCTGAAGTTGTAAATTGGAACCATTCACTCACTACTTTAGACTAAGCTAGATAAGCAAGCTTGTGAAAATGCCTAAACTAGAATAGACCTAACACATGGGGGTCTTTGAGGTTATAGGCTGACACTACATACCCAGTTAAAAGGGATTGAGAGCCAAGAGTGCTGTAGTTAACCCTTTCAGGGCCAGGACCAAATATGAGATGTTGCAAAATTTTTTCACATATCATATCCCCTTGTGACTAGTCAAAAGTGCCAGGCTAAAATTGGCGATTTTGCAGTCTCTTATATTAAAATTTATAACTTTTCATAAAAATTAGAGAATGACCTAAAAGTTGCACCAAATTACTCGTATAGATATATACTATCAACAAAAATATATATATAGTTTTAAGTAATTTAAAATTTTAAAAAAAATAATGTTTTAATAGATCATATAAAAACTTTTTTATTTTTTTGTAAATAATTAAAAAAGGAAAAATAATTTTACCGTGGGAAGCTATTTTATTATATTGTACATGTAGAAAGGAACAACCATCAAACATTTTGTGTTATTTCTCTCATAAATAAATTATGATACATTTTGTATAAATACGCATAATTGTACTTCGCAACAATTGATAAAGCAACTGACTCTTACACTGCAAGAAACTTAAAATAAATATTCACATTATGGATGTACCGGTTTCCAAACAGATGATTGTAGGATCCATAAACAGTTTCAATACAGTTAAAAACACTATTTACCAAGAAATATTTACACAATTTTATTTGAAATTTATTTACACTTTTTCTATTTACAAATATGCTACTTACAATTTCACTCCCGTGAGATCCCAAATTGTCAGTCATTGTAACTACTACACACAATAGCTAAGCACGTAACTACTAACACTACTAATATTTACAACCACAAAATAAAATAATGAAGAAGAATCCAGCATACAATAGTACGATTACACTAGAGCATAAAGAATTAACAACAATAGATCGAGTCAGCTGATAATGTCACGTGACAATTACCAAATAAAAATGCATAGACCTCCAAAATGAAAATTATATTCATAGGCTACTAATTATTTATAAATATACCAGGGAATAAAAAAAACATAAAACTTTAATCATTTGACGTCGTATTTATTTAAGAAAACGACGAATATCAAGGAGACATATTGCCGCCTGGCACTTTTCAGACACTATCTATGGCGGCAATATATTGCCGCCTGGCCCAGAAAGGGTTAAACTACTGAACAGTACAAAACCGAATTATAGTATGGGTATATCAAATTATAGTTGTTTTAAGTATGTTTTTGTATCTAGAAAAGAAATAATTTCATTAAAAAGTATTTAATGTGTGTTTATTAAACGTAACAAAGAAAACAGTGTAAAATTTACCTCTTGCTATTATGAAGGACAAACAATGTCTCTGGCAGCTTGAGACTCACACATGTTTATCACCATTGTACTTGTGGCATTTCTAAAATACCATACGGATGATATTACTTTGCTTGGATTAATTAAATAATAGCCTATTATTATTTAATACATTTAAGAAACTGTCTATTATTATTTATAAATAACTGTAATCAGAATGTTTTTGAATTCAATAGTTTTTATTGATTTGAAAAATTTCTTTCACTGATTTAACCCTTTTACCGCCAGGCCGCAAGCCACACTTGGCGCGTCGACCGCCAACGATATCTGTATGAGTAGTTGCGTCGACCGCCAAGCCTCTGTCTGGGGAGCGTGTCGCTACTCCGCCACGGCATTTTGCTCAGTTTTACACATGTTTACATTATCACTTATATTTTCGTTAATTACAAAGATAAAACGATGTTGTTGGTATCGTTTTCTTTTATTTTTAAATGCGCTAACTTTCTATGTGTAGATGTTGGCTGTAATACATTTTTAAATACTTAATTTTTTAACTTAATTTTTATTTCTTTTTTTAATACAAACAAATTATTAACTTTGAAGTGTGTTATAAGTCCCAAAGTTTGTTCTTTTTACCACAAAATCTTTATGCAATACTATTTTAAATTTAACTAAGAAGAACTTCAGGAAGTTTCAAAAAATAATTCAACCATTTGAAATATGTTTTAACCTTTTTATTGTACAAGTACAAAATGAAAATTTGGAAAAAAATCGTGACAATGTGTTTTTGTAAGTTATAAATTATATGACAACAGATAAACCTAATCAAATATTACCTTAAAATAAAATACAATGATGATAAAAGTATAATGTATATAATAATACTACAAACACTTATATAAAAAGGTATAAAAAGATATAAAAAGATACAAGAACTAAAAATGTAAATTTTCACAAACGAGAAAAACTTAAAAATATTATGGTCTTTAAATTAACTATAGGTCTATTGAGAATTTAACTAAGATTACAATTATAAAATATACATATAGATGATAATAGAACAGTTAGAATAGAATAGTAATAAAAAAAGTAATACTAGCCTAAGAAAATATACTGTCTTTACACTTTGTAAAATGTCCTACGTGATCCTTACACACAATTATGTTTGACCAGACACTCTGGGTGTACTCCAACCTTACAATTTGTACACTGCAGTCTGGATCTTTTTCTTTTACCTTCAGGATTGTTTTTTCCTGAACAAACAGAGCAGTCTTTCTGTTTTGTATCAGGCAGTTTTTCCAGGCCGAATTTTCCTCCAGGACCATCGCCGCCAGTGCCAGCGTCAGCTCTTCCAGTTATCTTATCAGCAGCCAGTTCCTCGACAATGTCTACCATGAAGTCATACCGACACATTGGCTTTTGTGTGTTTATTTTGTACAACACGTAAGCGTTTAGTACCATTCGTCCGAGAACATTAAAAATTACTTTCTTCCAGGGTTTTAAGTTTTTTCTCTCGTCCAGATAGTATACAACATTTGATCGGTTCCATCAATACCACCATCCCTCTGTTGTACTGATGAACAATCTTCGGTTTTGTCTTTATAATTATATTCCTATTCCTACGAATAGTGTAACGAACTGATGTTGCCTCACTGTTGGTTGAGAGAATAATAAACTGTGACTTGTTCGATTTCTTTTCTCTCCAAGCCATCTGCAGTATTGGTCCCTTTCGCACATATACTTTCTGGCCTACCCTGTACTTTCCTTTTAGTTGTTTAGGGACTCCTTTTCTGTTTAAACGAAGAGTTCCAGTCAGCCAAGTGAGTTTGCTGTACAAGTACCTAGCCAGAGGTATGCTAGTGAAAAAATTGTCCAGATACAAGTGAAATCCCTTGTTGAGGTAATTCCCCATTTCCATTAAATTCACTACAACTTTGTGGGCTAAGCCACATTCTGCTCTCTGCTCAATATCTTCCATGTTTCTGGCGCCCTTGTAGCACGAAAATGCAACACAATAGTGTGTTATTGCATCACACAACACCCACAGTTTTATTCCCCATCTGTGGTGTTTCTTTTTTGGCATGTACTGGGTTAGACCAATACGTTTTTTTAGTGCCTACCAACGATTCATCAATAGACATTGACTGGTTTGGGGTGTAGAATTGACGAAATAATCTATTCGCATGGTCAATCAGTGGTTGAAACCGGCCCAATGGGTTGTAATCAGGTTGGCCATGTTGAGGTATATTAGAAACATCTGTAATATGGAAAAATTTCAAAATGATTTCAAACTGTTACGAACTCATCAATTTTCTAAACCAGGTGGTTGATTGGGAGGACTTTTGGCTCCAGTAACTCTCAATTGTTGGTTTACAAATAAGGCCCATATTCAAAACAATGGCCAGAAACGCCTTCATTTCAGCGACTGTAACATTGGTCCAATCTTTTAGCCTACTATGTGGAGACAAACGGTTTACATGAGCTGCCAGATAGTTCGTAGCATACCTATTAGTCTCTAGTACAAATGTCGAAATCAATGTAGATGTTAGAAACAGGTTCAAGTATGTAATAGGTTTTGAATCTTGAGGGGGGCAGTGTTTTGGGCCTGGCAGTTCCGCGTATTGGAACGAGTGTTGGAAGCCAGAGTCCTCGTTCTCTATTATTTCGTCCCAGCTGCTTTCTGGGTCATCTTGTCGGGCCCTTGCCTCACACGATATCAATTGCAGGTAAACGTCTTCTTGGTTGACGTCTTCTGATAGGCCTGTGACATATTTCTCTCTGTGTGTTGACATTATTTATATCCTCCTCAGATGAAGAAAACTCGTCAATACATGAACCACGCCTAAGCGGAGTACTCGTCAAATTAGTTAGAGAGGGATTTGGAGTCCTATAGATACTCTCAATCTTCACTATCATCTGATGTTGAAAAAAATTGCCTACATTGGGCCTAGGCGTAAACAATTGGATTTGGAATGTACACTTACCAGGACCTGCAGAAGTACTCGGTAGGTCTGGATTATACGTCGGATCTGCGTCAGAGTCATCCACAAAATCAGAGCTACTTGAATCGTTCAAAAACTATTGTCCGTATTACTATCCTCGTCTGAAAAGGACGTTTATTCCCGATTCAACAACATTTTGGAACAGTGTCCCTTCACTTACCGGAGAACGTTGTCTCTTACTCATCCTGTTATTACCGAATGATTCAGAACGAACAAACTGCAGAAACGTACTGGAAACTAACACTAATGATCACTTCAAGTTCTGTAAATGGAAAATCAAACACCTTTACAAAGTATTACTGTTCCTTTCATACCAAACAATAACCACTGTGCTCATAAACACGCCATGCACACAACTGACTCAGAGCGCCAGCTGCTACGGCCACGACGCAATAGCCACTGCCATCAAAATATCGCTGATTTAATGTAACCTATACTCTACATAAAAATAATATAAACATAACAAATCAATATTATTATGAAAGTTCATATTGTCCAGAATGCATTAAAATGAACAAAATCAAAATCAGTGGAAACATCAATATCTAATAACCGAAAGTGTAGAGAAGCCTATATATAGGCTCATGGCGGTTTTACCGCCGCCCATGGCAAAGCCTATATATAGGCTCTTGGCGGTTTACCACCACCCATGACAAAGCCTATATATAGGCTCTTGGCGGTTTTACCACCACTCATGGCAAAGCCTATATATAGGCTCTTGGCGGTAAAAGGGTTAATTGTCATGGTGGTCGCTTTTTATACTGTAGTCATCAGGGAGGGTACTACAATGCAAGAGTGCACTGAAATCAAATCCTATCAAAGACTTTTAACAATAACTTTCTATTCTATTAAATTTTAAAATTTTTGCCAATGGCATAGTGTAGCGAGTACAACAGTTATCGTAAGATAGGCGGATCAGGCAACGTCAAGGCTGCTGCTTTGATGGGTGACCGCTGAGCAATCCTGTCCTGCAAGCAGTCTGCTTGCCCAGTCGTTGGTGGTGGTTCGGAAGTCACCTTTAAGCCGTTGGTCCTCAGGTTAAGTGTTAAAGAGAGCTTCTTAGCCCTAACTTCTCCTAATAAAATAAGACATCTTTACTCATTTTTTTTCTTTTTACTCTATGAATAAAAATTTCACATATTAAAATCTAATATACTAGTTTTACTTGATTAGTATACAAATTTACTTATTCTGCTATTTTCTCGTGCTAACATCGTTACACATAAGAGCAATGTAAAAATATTTCCTAACGCTCATCTAAATCTCATTTTGTGGCATACACTATCATTGAACTCAAATGTCGCCTATAGAAACGAAGTTTAATGCAAATTTTCAAGTCTGGATGCTAGTTCATTTTTGAGTTATTGTGTTGATAAACAGAAAAACATAATTGTATTGATCGGTAGAATTTTTAAGTTTTATGTATGGATTGCTACCTAAAACCAGATCCCAGGGTAAGCTTGTAATTGATTAAAAGTTGGCTCCTCTTCGATGGACACTAACTCTTCCTCCGATTACAAAGCCATGCCACTATCTGAAACTGCCTGAAGTGAGTCTTGTGTCAACAAAAATTTATCCAGTGGTAAAATTGTGATATGTTGGTGTTAACGGTGACAGAGCGCCTTGAAGATACTATTGAGAAAGCAGTCAAAGAACTATTAAAGATGGCGAAAGTGAAATATTTAAGTTAAATGAGGAGATTTCAGGTCTAAAGAGCAAAGTGAAGGAATTGGAGTTGGATGCGTGAGTTGCGTGGTGATGATACTGAACAGTATCAGAGACGTAACAATACAAGAGTGTTTATATTCCTGAGGGCAACAAGGAGAACACTGATGAGTTGGTGTTGAAAGTTCTCAATGACAAACATAATGTGACTTGTCTGTTGACTCCATTGAGCATTCTCACCAATTGTGCCATCAGCAGCATGGACCCAATGGAAAGCCGAACCACAGACCAATCATTGTCCATTTTCTTAGATTCAGGGAAATTAGTCTTTGGTATAATGAAAAACTAAAAAAAAAAACAGCAATACTTGACTATAAGAGAGGATCTTACTACACTGTATATAGGGATTGAGTTAGAATGATTGATTAAAAAAATACATTTATTTTATTTTTATTGTAAGTTATCAATAGTATAGAAAACATTTAAAAACAAGTTATATACAATAAAAATATATTTATTTTAATATCATTCTGTTACAAGTTTAATTAATCTATTTTAGTGTATAATTTTAAGTGAGGTTAAATGTAAGAAAGGGTAATGTGGCTCTAATATCGCTTCTGTACTGATTTACTGCTAAAGAATAAATAAATTACGTTGACTCAAAACTTTTTAACATTATAATATTGTAACTGTGTTATATTGGCAGTGAGATTTTTTGAAAAATTTCCTTCTAAAAATGTTACGTATATTATAGATATATGTATCTAAGATTTTTATTTTCACAGGCTGTTATGAAAATTGTGAAACACTGTCATGAAGAATGTGCTGGGAATCTGGAAGTAGCCCAAGGCGCCTTATTGGGTCTGGTAGTTGAGAACCGATTGGAAATAACAAATTGTTTTGCTTTTCCTAAAAACTATGATGAATCAGTTGATGAAGGTAAGTTTAAATACGCTAACTCTATACTGGTAAATAAAACATAGTTCTTATTGTATTTCTTCAATTATAAATAATAAAACCATTACCAACCAAACTGTGTGTTTAGCTCCAAAACATGGTTTTTGGTGTATTTTGTAAGTATAATGTTGATTTTTCACCCTAAAAGTGTATAATTTATCCAATTTTTTGTACAAGTATTCAGTTATTATTCATTTTTTCATATTAAATGGCACTGTTACAAGAGTTGCATAAGGTTGGCGATTTAAAATTCAAAGAATATAAGAAATTAATTGATTTAGAAGACATAAAGAAGTATAAAATCATGAATTTGGAGAAAATTAAAGATAAATTCGGGCTTACAATCATAGCAGAATTGGAAGATTTTAAAGTTAATTTACCTAAGAGATTTGTAAGCCTTTTAGATGACAAAATTTAAGAAAAAAAATATAAATAATAAATTATACTTGATTATTACTGGAAAGAAGACTATTAAAGATAAAAATGTGTTACAATTAACTTTGTAGAATAAAGATTTTCAATTAAAACAGCTTAAGAAATTAGAAGCCAACAATTAACAGGAAAACAGTTATAGATTCGGTTATTTTCCATTCATTATTTTCATTCCTTGTACAAAGAACGTGAATTTACATGTAAAATCATGTTAAATTGAACATGAAACACAATAGTAAACAGCTATAGCTTCGGTTGTTTTTCACTCATGATTTACTGTTTGATTTTTCTCAGATTCATTTATGGTACATTGAACAAGATTTTATATTGAATTACGGTTTGCCTCCTAAAGTGAGCTAGAAACCCCATATTCATATCTACTTATATGAATGAAACCAATATTTTGGGTTTGAAAGGATATTACAAGGAATGGATATGACAGTTTAAAATGTAATGTTATGTCCGGTAGGGTTATAACAACTGCTGCTTATTTTCAGAGGAATACCAGTTGGACATGATGCGCAGGCTTCGTCGAGTGAATGTAGACCATTACCATGTTGGGTGGTACCAGAGCTCTGATGTTGGCAGTTTTCTCAGCTCTCCTCTTCTTGAATCCCAATATCACTACCAAACGTCAATTGAAGAATCTGTTGTCTTGATATATGGTAGGTATTTAAACTACCTATTGTTTGGTATCAAAAAGACTTGTCGATTGGGTTTGTAAAAATTTACAGTAATGCAACAATTTTTTCAAAGTGTGTTTTAAAACATTTTTAACGTTTGAGTCTAAAACATTTCACAATAGCAACAATAAAAATGTATGGTTATGAAAATGAGGTGCATTAAAATTACCTTTGTTTCGATCTTGCACTTTAAAATATTAGTAAGTTTTAAAGCTTATATAATATGTTATAGATTCTACATGTTATTTTGAAAATGTATCTATCATACTTGTTAACTATTTATTTTAATTGTATAAACTTTTTTTATGAGCTAATGTAGTTGTTGTTCTTTATAAGTTTCTTGACTGATTTAAACTAAATATTTCTAATGTAAATTTTTAATTTAGTGTTTATATTTCAACCATACATATAGGTGCAAGTTCGAATATTCTCTGTTATAGAATATTAGCAGAAAATGTCTGCTTGAATATGTTTAGGTTTTTAACTTCTCTACAAGACAGCTTAGGATTTAGTCAGTTAAAATTTCCCAACTTGAAATCTGAAATAAGTGACAGACATCTGAGTTTAATTTTAAATAATTTTTTAATTGATTTTAATTTAGTAATCTTTTCACAATGAAATTATATATTTATTTATTACATTCTATACTTTGAATTATAATATGTTACCATACTGATTTCAGACACCCAAAAGACTGGGAGAGGGTTTTTAACTTTGAAAGCCTACAGACTCACACCTCAAGCTATAAACATGTACAAAGAAGGAGAATCTACACCAGATGCTCTGCGATCGCTCAAAGTCGGTTATGAAACTCTGTTGATGGAGGTTCCTGTCTGCATCCGGAACTCCCCCCTGACCAATATTCTGCTGTCCGAGCTAAGCGAACTGGTACCTCCTCAACAGGGCTCCAACTTCCTGGACTTGGGAACAGCAAATGTGCTAGAGGGTCAATTGCGCAGTCTCATGGAGCACGTTGACGATCTTAACCAAGAGGCTATCAAATTTAACCGTTATCAGCAGCAAGTTGTCCGTCAGACCCAAGACAAGCACCGTTATTTGCAAAAGAGGGTAAGTTTTATTACACTGTATACTGTACAGTAATATTTCTGATAATTGTTATTAATTCTTCAATGGGTTTCAACAGACAGTCATGGCCGACTGCAGTGTTTTCACGTGAACATCATGGTTTAGTGCAGACCCAAAGCATGTGGGATCTAGCGGAATCTGAATAGTGAACCGGTTCCAGGGATATTTTTTTTTGTTGCAAAGCTTAAAAATTTCTTCATTTTCATCTTCACAGAGAATTGTTTTTTTTATTCAGCTATTCATAGAAACCAAACAGATGGCTCAAATCAGCTGTGTTGCAACATTGCGTTTACTATGTTGTTTATAGCTAGTTCTCGTAAAACAATAATTGTTTTTAGTAAGTTTCTAGGCTGTAGCAAATGTATAGATTATTAGTTTAGATCTAAATAATATTTCACTGAACAGTAAGTGAAAAATAATAATCGTACAAAAGTGATATATTTTGTGTGTATTTTGAGTGTTGTAGGCATACATATTATGAAAGTTAGTTTGTATTTTTTTTGCATAATGTAAACAATTTTGGATAAGTGTTGCATTATTTCTGTACTATTTATTCTCAATTCAATTATAATTAAAACATATCATTTTATGCTTATTAGCAGGAAAAACTCCTGCAGCAGGCTAGAGTTGAGCTCTTAGAAATTCCCATATTGAAGGATTCAACTGTCTTATTGTGTTCAAATGGTATTTTAGTTTGTGCATATTAAATTTGTAGGTTATAGCTGTTTTATAAATAAGAATTTTGAATACCGGATATGTAAAAAAAAATTATCAACTCTGGATAAAGAAATTATTGATATTATGTGTATCAGTTATAATAGTCTTATACTACCTTATTTAAACAGAACTAAATATATAAAATAGTGGTAAATCATAATATACATTTTAGTTTTTTATATTTAGAAATAAGTGTGAGTTAGATTCATCATGTTGTTGACTGCTAATTTTTTTGGCATGTAGCCTGGTACTATTACCTTTAGAGTAGTTGGCCCTAAATTGTAATTTACTGGCCGTATAAAGATTTCAGAATTGAGCTTCCTATGTTTGTAACCATTGTATGGACAAGAAATTTGTAATTTGTACCAGTTAGCCACTTTTATTCCTGGTTATATTTATGAAAATATGTTCATGAACTGGTTAAATAAATTTACCCATGGCTCCATATAAATACAAGGTAAGAGTACTCCAGAAAGTTTCCCTAAAAAATATTGCCATCTTCCCGGACCCCTGTTTTTTGAATTCCATGGGCATTTCCTTTATTGCTTCCTGGCAAGTTATAACACATCCACTGAAGTGACACCTTCATCAGACTCGATCTTGCCTATGTAGAAATGAAGAATCATCCAAACTTCAAGTTCATAGCATATTTTGTTCCCATATGTCACCTACCGTGATTGACTTCACTAATGCTCAGCCAAATTCCATGAACGGATATGTACCATCATCAAATACTATCTTACCTGTGCTCTATATGCAAAATTTGAAAATTATAGTATGTTTTACTTTTGAGATACCCTGCGGAAGACACGCAGACAGAAGAACTGACCAGCCCACTGAGTAGTGCTCACTCAAAAAATTCCAATTTATGGCTCAACGCTATCTTGATCCATAGTTGTGTGGTATAAAATGGTGTATTTGTTTTAAAATTGATCAAGCTCAGCAAGTTAGGATATATTTATAATTTTGTCCCTTTTATGGTGTGGTCTAGAAAAATTCCAAAATTATTGAAAAAGGTTACTTCTATTGATACTTTAGTTAATTGTTTTTGTCTTTTTTTTGTAACCTTGTCTTAAAGAGTTCTACCGGTCAGGTGCCACTGACTATACATGTGCTGCTTTGAAAGCGACCTGCCCGAAGATTTCTTGCGCATAGGGGGAGGGAGGATCAGGATCTCAACCACGCCTACCACCACGCCCTCTTTCACTGCTCGATCTATTTCCTATACAAGACACAAGTGGGAACCGAGTGCTTTGCTTCTCTGCGGTGTGTCTTGGAGCATCACGCTGTTTTGTTGTTCTCGTTATGGAATAACAAATATTATTATTAAATACTATTATTTATGTTAAGAATAGTCCATTGCATCTATTTAATATGTTAGTATAATTAAGAAGTATTTTAACAAACGTTTATTTTTAAAAGATGTTGTTATTATTACTGGGTTTGTAAAACAGCTGTTATGTAACACATACCCTACGAGTGAGGAAAAGTGGCAACTGAGGAGTGGTTGGTAAGGAATGAGGAGGGGGAAGAGAGTCCGCGCTTCTTCTCCCTCTCCACATCTCTCTCCTCCCTCAATCCGCACTTCACTTAACAGGTCGCTTTCAAAGTGGCTCATCTATAGTTGGAGGATTGATGGAATGCTACAAAGATAAATTAATAATTTGCATATATGTAGGCACAAGAGGTGGCTGCTCGTCAAGAGAAGGGGTTGCCAGCGTTACCGGAGGAAGACATCAACAAACTGTTCCGCCCCATCGCGGTGCCGCCACGCCTCTCCCCCATGATACTGGCTGGTCAGGTGGATGCCTACAGTCAACACATTTCCCAGTTCTGTTCTCAGTCTCTGGCCAAACTGTACATCATGCAGGGACTACATCAGTAATGTTTATATATTCCTATTTGAAAATAAAAACATTCAAATGACCTAAATTTAGGTTTAAATAGTTTACTTTATTGATTCCAAAAATAACAGTGACAATTTCTGCTTTATGGTACAAATTGTAATGTTGTTTCTGCTGTGTATGTTGTAACTCAGTGTTGTGTTTATCACATTTGCTGCATTGTTAAATTTGGTTATCTTTCTCGTATTGCAACGCGAATCACTGGTGACTCATAAAGGTGCATTGTATACTTTGGTGTCTCATGCCCTTATGTATCAGCACTAGAGCGGTCTATGTGAAACTGGCTGAACTACCATGTGTTCTATTAGGGAGCACCACTATGTACGGTGTTTACTTTTCAACCACCATGACTCCCAACCAAACTGGTTTTATTCAATTAGACCAATATTGAATAAACTTCCAAAACATTGCAAATGTAAAGATCTCTCCTGTAATTTAGATGCTGATATAATAACGTATCGATGTGACCAAGGAAAACAACTGTGCAAGTCTGTGTCACGGGTGGTTCATACTGCGCAAAAGAAATAACTGTGTAAGCAATTTAGTTAAAGTGCGGCAATAACACTTTATTGTAATAGTTATAAAATATACTTCTCTCCACTCCAATAACCAATCAGATATTTTTAAAAACTGTCAAAAATATAATATGTTCCACAAATATACGTTTGGTGAAATCCGGCAGGGTTTTCAACTTTTGTATTGCGAGTCACCAGTGACTCGTGCCGCAGTGAACGTGTTAAAATCCAACTCTTAAATCCCCTGAAGATTAATTAGTGTAATTTTATTTACTATTAAGCCTTATATTGGAAGATTTAATCTAATACCTCTTAACAATTTCCAAGAGATCTGTTATAGATTCATTGATATTGTAATTAGAAATGTAGATTTTAATGCAGCAGTGTATTACATAAAAATAAAGAAATCATATTGTATCAAGGTAGAAAAAATTTCAAGAATTCAAAATTTTTAATTATCAAGATTTGTAATGTTCAACAAGATAGTTATCTACATTACTTTCCTCATAATTTAAAAATTGTTCTGTGATATTTTGATTTGAACACACAGTAAATTAGTATGCAGCTGCTATTTGTACCTTCATATCTAATCATCATTCTAGTTGTGATATTCGTGAATGCAATGGTTTTTATTATAGATACTATTCTATATTGTAGTCCACTCTTCCTATTTCTGAAGCTTGGGAGTAGATGAAGTGGTTGTGATAACATCCTCCAGCTGCAGCAGGCTGGTCTGGCAGTCTTTCTCTGCTTTCTGTCTGCTCCTCGTGAGATTCTCGGCATTGGAAACTCTTCTTGATGGACGTGCTTGTAAACCATGGTTGGCCATGGCACTGTCGTCAGACAAGAACCCTGAAACATAACATCTTACTGCTCTTTCGATTAATTTATTGGTGAGATTTTAGTTTGTTTCAACGTTGTAATAGTAAAAATGATTTTCCAGCAAGGTCTTAACTAACCGATTGAATAAGATTGTAATCAAATCACATCAGATATAGAGATCCTTTAGAGTTTGGAATGGGTCACTTTTGAATTCCAGTTCTCGGTTTGAATTCCACCTGGTAGTTCTCAGTGTTAGTGAGAAGTTACAATATAAATTTAAATTTTAAATAGATACAACATTTACTGAGATATATAGAAATGTGTCTCAGTAGTAAAGTTGTGTATGACACTAAATGGAAGATTAGTGAGTGACATCAAAGTGAAATTATAAGTAATATTATGAGGCCACCTCTTTTCACTCCTTTGGACAAGTTTGTGTAAACACAGTCTGTGATTGACATCTAAGTTTAATTGACAACGTGTTTGTCTTTATATAATCTACTTTCCTTATTATTATACTGTCAAAATATTTGCTTATTACAGCCTCTAATACATGCAGTTAAAAACGCAGCAGAAGCGAAAGGGGTTGAAATTAATAATTTATTTTAAATTTTGCATGGATTATGATTCTTGCAACAAGCGACTTGCCTCTGTTCCACCACTTTGCTGTTGGTACAATGCCATGTGTGACATGCACGTATTACTGGTGTTGCTTCACTATTGATGTATGACCTTGTTGAGTACGCATTGGTAATCCAACACATACAACAACACAATTTCTTAAATTGCATTGTGGCATTTTGTAAGATTTTATAATTAAAGTGTTTTTTACACCATGACCACCATCTTCTCTGGTAATTATTACAAAAGTCGACTTTTTTCCATATTCCATGTTATCGATTAAAAATTAGAAAACTGAAACAATATAGAATATTGAAGAAACCGACACAACGAAACAAAAAGAGTTATCGCGCAGAAGTAAGGACTGCTCTTCAACTTTATGACTCTAAAATCAATACAGTTCTCCCTTAGACAAAGAGGAACTAATGTTACAATTTTTAGTCTCTTCGTCCTTTCTATCAAGTGTTATCACACAAATGGATGGACAACAACATGATTTTAAGATAGCTCTGTTCTGTACTTTATAAATAAAATATTGAATGAGAACACTAGAGAATGGCAAAATATACATATACAGGACTTGGAGGACCTCATATGTGAAGCAAGCCATAAACTCAGCGTCACATGTTACATTGTGTGTCTCTCAAGCACATAAGCTCAAGACGCTTGAAAATAGCGATAATGGAAACTAACGTTAATAACATCAAAGTACTAACCTGGGGAATGTACAGGGACTTGCATCAGTGACAACGTCAAGCTTTTCGCTCTTGGTATTGCCTCTTTCTTGACACTGGCTGACACCGCTTGCCTCAGACCAGGGGGCAAATGCTCTGCTATGCCTACAATTGATAAGTACTGTGTACAATATGTAACATAAAATCAGAACATTCAACTAAAAGAATCATTGATGATAACCGTATCATACAATTGAAATATACAGAATTTATTAATTGCTAATTTATTAAAGGAAAAAGAAGAGATACTTTACAACATCCTAACTGACTACCCGTGATGTAACTAGCCCACACGCCATGTCACTAACACCGGAAATTTAAAAAGTGCAGGGGCCTCTTGAGCAAACTTCAGTAACTACACGAATACGGTTTTTAGACAACTGCTTTTGCCGAATAATACTGTTTTTTTTTGTTCAACAATATATTGTTAATGCTCTTAAATTAGTCTAGACACTTTGTAATTTATATAAATGGTTTACCTAGATTTTACCCCTTCAGAATCTACAGCCTAGTGGGAAATACAGCAGGACTGTTCAGTGGCTATCTAGCCGTGCTAGTGAGAGGTTACCATAAATTTTGTGTGAAGATAAGTACCGACAATCTTAACAGCAACCCATACAAATCAGCATATGGCTGCTTCATTGACTTTTTAGACACGAAAAAGATGGTGACTTGTTGCACGATCGAATCCTGATAGGAGACGAGACTTGGGTAATACATGTGAATTGCGAAATCAAATTACAGTCTATTGGTTTTTGGGAACGACGTGGAACTGCGGTAGGGTGTAACTATGTGGTTGAAATCTCAGGCAGAATTTTATAATGCTGGAATTTCAAAACAACTAGTTCACCGCTATGATGAGTGCCTAAATTTGTATGGTGACTATGATGAAAAATTGTATTATAGTGTCACTTTCAAATGTATATAATAACATTTTTTCTTGTACTTTGTTTTTTGTTGCTATCCAAACGTAATCTACTTTCTGGATAGCCTTAATATAATGAACGACGGTGTATAAAAAACTTACTAGCAATTTCATCACTGAAAGGTGTTTGTACATCACTAGCCTTAAGCATTTTCTCTCTTCTTTCCTCTTTTACTAATTCAAATCTGTGGATAAAGGATCTGGTTATATCATTTATGTCCTTGGTGTCCAAAGATCCTGAAACGTATACAACATTCAGAAAAGAGTTAATGTTACATTATGTGAGGTAAGTATTTATCCCCGCAAAGGTGTCCCTAATATAGGACTTCGAAGTCGACTAGATAGGATATTCCATCACCAAAACTTATACCAAATAAATTGAAATATAACTTGAAAATTATTATACTTACTCAAATACTTTGTACTAGCGATTATTTTATCTTTGTATTTAGGTTCTCGTGTGATCTCATTTGACTGAAAATCCAACTGTTCAACTCTCGGCCAATGACAGATGGTTTCGCAGACAGCTGTCAAGTCACAGAGAGCGTTATTATTTGCATTCAGCTTTTCAATCACTTTGAGATCTTTCAAATCACTTATAGAAGCTACATTATTGCTGGATATATCCAAAATCCGCAAGCACTTCTGAAACAAAAGATTCACTCATTCTTTATTCTTACAAAAGTACAATTGTACAAAGAATAAAATCAGAAAACTACAACTAAATAACATTGAACAGTAAATATTGAACTCTTTGTTTGAAGTTTATTTTTGATAATGGAAGGATTGTGGGAAACAGGATTTTTTCTGTACATTTGCCATCGTTCAGTGAAACAAAACAAAATTAGTAACACTACGTTTCGTTTCGAAATCTGCAATCTGATCTCTTCTTCAGGTAAATAACGAACCTAATACATACAGTAATTACATACTAGGTTAAAATAAACAAATCATACCAAAGCGTTGTGGGGTGCCTAAGTCAGGAATCACAATCACCGTGTTGTGTGTGAACTTCACTAACTCTAAAACATGCACTTAGTAAAAAACTATACACAACACTAATCATACAAAATCCCTGGAATTTTTGATAAAAGGGTCAGTTTTTCCTACCAATGGCGTTAAGATGTCCAAAAGGACTTTAGACAATTCCCTGCAAGGTGAATCCGAGAACTAATGATGGGCCGGAGAGGGATGGTAGGTTTGTGGATTTTGGGAAGGCTATACATATGGGGGATTTTGGAATGGTGAGGAGTTAATTTAGATCTAAATTTATCTGAAAAAAAAAATTCTTTGTGTTTTCTTAAGGTGTTTGCTACTTTGTGTTCAAATGAATCAGTCGGGTCTTTATTTAAAACTGTATATTTGCCAGTATTTAAAGTTTCTGCAATCTTTTCTTTATATGCTACTGAGTCAAGTACAACAGTAGCATTGACTTTATCGGCAGGTAGGATTTTGACCGTCTCGTCTTTCCTAAGGATTGACATGGCCTTTTTCTCCTCTATTGTCAAATTGGGTTTTGTGGGAGGAATTTTCCTGAGCAAAAGACTGGCCTCACAACGAAAACTGGTCACCCTGTTCCTCAGATAACTTTGACACAGCCGACTTGATTTTAGTTACAAAATCCAGTGCCTCTACTGATTTTTTAAGGTATTTGAACATAATTTGTATTATTCAATTTACTCACTTGCTATATATTTAAAACAAAACTGAAATATAAATAAATATGATTTTGATAGTAATCTATATTCTATTTAACAATTTTGTAATTGTACTATAATTATATTTGATTTGGCAAAAAAGTACCAATTTTTCTGTTAAAGCTAGATGTCGTACAGTTTTACATCATGAATAAAATAATTTAAAGTGTAAATAATTTTTTCAAATATTTTGTTGCAAAATTTAAATTAGTACATGAAAACAGACTTTTTCAATCTCAAGATCCTGGGATTACCCCTAGACACATTACATCTAAACCAAAAATATCAGTATACATCTAGCATAAGTTATCTTGGCCTTTGTAATATCATTAATACAATTTAAAACAAACATAAATTACCGAAAGATTCTTGACAGTCCGAGGATCAAAGTAAATGGTTTCTCCAGGAAGCAATTGCTGGTTCTCAACATGCAGCTCTTCCAGAGCACTTACAGCATCCAGTCCTTCAATAACACTGATGCAGTTGTAACCCAAGTACCTGTGATCAAATCAGTAACTAACATTTTGATAAACGCAGACTCTATGGAGAGGCAGATGAATCAGTTGAGCTTCATGATTGAACTAATCTGCCTTTTGTAAAAGCAGCAAAAAATTACCAGGGATCATCTCCTGAGCCGTAGAGTAGACATTATGTAACAAGAGTCCACAAATTTAATTGGGTTTTGCAGTAGCCTCAGATTTGAGTGATAAGATAAGGATGTGCAAAAGTCCTTTAACAACTAAGTACAGGGTCCCAAATTCGTCCTTTATAAAAATACCACAACTTCTTTAGACCATTAATTGAACTGCCTATGTAAGGTTTGCTGTGATTTCTTATACACGCCCATATAGCAACATGTAAATTTATATGTGGAGATAGATTAGAAATGGTTTGCTATAAAATATAGTTTGAAGTCCCAGATAACTAACCATATTATGTGACTGTATAGCAGTTATTAACAATGGCATAACTAAGAATGAAGGGGGTAGAACCTCCCTCACCCAAAGGCCATAAATATTTTATAAGTACAACTATAGCTGCAGTATAACTTGAAATACAACAGAAAGGCCTATCTAGTTTACTTAAATTTAAATTTATTCCAAGCCCAAATTTGAGTTATACTCTTAAATTAGATTCGGATTGCAATGTGTTACACCTCCCAAAGTAGTTACGTCACTGGTTAATAATAAAAATCAGCATTTTCTCACAGGTTCTAGACCTTATACATAACCCGTTTTTCGCTATACACTCTTTTTCATAACAACATTCATTGTCAACTCAGACTTTGATGTGCTCATTACACGTTTGAATTGTGTAATATTTAACATACTTAATTTAATATTATAGGATTTTATACCTAACAGATACTAGTTCCTGAAACATGTTTTTCTGCTAAATATTGTAACACATAACAATGACAATGTGTGTAATCATGTTATCACCTACCTGTTCAATAACGAACTTTAAACAAAGAATACCTAATTATTCTAGTTTTACAATATTGATGCTGTGATCTTCTGGTTTCATATTCATATTAAAGTGATACAATCAATTTTGGACTTAGATTTTTTTTAATAGCCCATTAAGACAACCTTTCAGAATACAAAAAAAGTAAACAAATTTTATTATCACTTCATGAGAAATTAAAGGCAAATACTAAACTGTAAAGTAAGCAAATACAAAAATTTAAAGTAAGCAAATAAACATTTTTGGCGATAAAAATGTGATTTTTGCAGCATGACATGTGCAAACATTTTATTTTCAGGTAGTGGCACATTTTTATTTATTTGTATAACAAAAATTGGAACGTATATTTTTTACTATATGTAACTTAATGAAATTACATTTTTTTTAATGTAGTATCTTAAAGAAGGTTTTTACAAATAAAAAATGTTTGAGGCTCATGACATACTGTGAACATTTCACATTTTATTTTATCCATTTTTATTTGAGCCTGATTACAACTAAATTGTCTGCTTTAATACATTTCACTTTATGAGGGTAGATTTAAAAAAACTACTGACTTCATTATATAATTGTTTTATTTGCTCTAACCTATAGTTACCTACAATTTCCTCAGTTGTTTGATGCCGTTCAAGTTTTCCATTTTACTAATTTGATTGTGTTGAAGATACAGATGTGTAAGACACTCATTTCTACACAGATTTTCTATAACTTGGAGATTATTGTGATGAAGGTACAAGACAGTTAAGTTCTTCACACTGGATAAGTCTGCCTAAAAAATGTTGTTAATCACATTTTAGTTAATCTTAGCTGTCAAATTAGCTTGAATTTATCTTTATCTATATATATAATATCTTCAATATAAGTAAAAAAAAACTAAAAGCCAAAAAATAAACTGTAAAAGAAACTCAAAACTAGATCAAACGTTATGTTGTAATTCTAAAATTTGTTGCCACTAGCAACAATAAGGTTCCATAATTTCTACCGGTATATAAAGAATCAGTAATTTAAGAATAACATAAAAAATATTAAACATGTTGTACTGGGTAAACTGTGACAGTAATAACATGTGAACTGCATCTAAATCTATAAAAATGAGGTTATTGATAGAGGACCCAAATAGCAACAATTCTAAACAAAAAATTTAGCATGGTAATACTAGGCTATCTATAAGTTGCTACACTAAACTAGATTTATCTGCACAATGTTTCTGCAATCCTCATTACAAGGTATATTCTTGTTTAAATCAAAAGTAACTTGGACATTATGAGAATAACCTGGTGTAACAGACTAGCTCATTAAACAAGGGTGCTTTATGTCACATGTTAATTGAGTGGAACTCGTCTATTGTGGAGAGGAAGAAGTGAAAGGAATGATGGTATACAGGGGATAGTGGCGATGGTACATGAGAGTATCCTAATATTATGCATCAAAAGTGATCCCGATTCTCTGTGACTGATGAAGGTTCAGTAGATTGTTAGTCGTCCTTATATAGCAATCAGCTGTTTCAGTTGACCTGAACGTTTCTCAAAGTGGTAGTTACTTATTTCATTTGGGGCTTGTACTTGTTTTAAAAATGAATTATTATAGTGCATAAGCCAATTTAAAAACTATCAGGATTGATCTTCACTAGAATTAGGAGTCGCTGGTAAAGATTATCAGTTGAGAATGAAATAGTTACTTTTTTGTCTTTAATAATTGGTGTTATTTTGTTTAAACGTAAAGATAAGTATTTCTTCATTATCATAGGATATGTTTATTATTTTATAGATAGTGTTTTGTTGGTAAATTCATTATTTTATAAGACTTTTTGTAATTAAAATAACTGTGTAATTTTCGCTGTTACACAGAGTAGTTTATGTAAGGTACCCTAATGATTATAAAATTTTTTGTAGTGTGTGTTATACTCTAAATTTTGTTATAATTTGCACTTTTAACATGTGAAAATAAATCATTCGTCTTTCAGTGAATCTTGAAACAAAACTGTACTCATTATAAAAAATTTAGCCTCTTTGTACTAATATTGTAATCTTAAACTAATACAGTACGAACGTTTAATTCTTAAGCGTAAATGGCTGGTGGTATGACTAAAATTTTTCAGTCATACTATTAAACAAACATTTGGTAACAGAATTAAAATCATTAATTGTAGCCTTGCTATCATGTTAAACCAAAACTGAACTATTGACTAATTTCAAACCAAAGAACGTTTTTTACATATTTTTAAAATAGACATTGAAAATTCTACCTAATACAAGCACAAGTGTTATTAGAAATGCAGCCTCGAAAAGTGTATATAAGTACCCCCATATAAACGCAAATTCAAACGTTTGGTAGTGTTTGAACTTTGAACACTTCCAAAGTATTCAAAGGTTTATTCTTGTTTACAAAAGTGTTATTATATTTACTAGTATATGAATTTACTATAATTATATTAGGCTACTTTAACTAGGTGAGAAAGACAATTTACAAATTAGTAACTTATTTTTATTTGTACTTAACGATTGAATCAATTGATTTCTCAGGAAGACTTAAATGTGTTATCTTTTTCAAGAAATCATCAGCATTTTTGGAAGACTCATGAGGTTTATGAACAGTTTTCCTTATATAGTCAATTGTCAAGCGAACCATTTCAATAGTTTCAAGATCCAAAAGGTGTATGTTTTGTCCTTTTTTATAATCACAATATTAGAACAATATCAAAATATTAGAACATTAGTGATAAATAATAAATAAGGTTGTTTATAAACAAAAACACATTCTTCACAATTCAGATGTGCACACTTCACATTTATTTTCTTGTAGCCATGGCAACTTACTTGAATAAATATGTCTTTTTAATGTCATAATAAAAACCATAGAGTAACAAATTATAATTTTGTCTGGGAATAGCTTTCGCCATTGCAATAATTATTAAACACGAAAATAGCACTATCTAGATTTTGACTGTATCAGTTATAAGCCCGGTAATGCTCCCACATTGACTAACTATACTTTGGACGATTTTTGCAAGTCTGCTGGAATGTCAAATAAAAATATATGAATGCGGTACGGATCTAGTAGTATTATATATCGATTTCTTGTAATACCAAAGCCACCGATAAAGCAAATTTATGTAATACTATTATGAGTTACATCAAATTCATGTAATGCATAATTTGATAGAGAAACGTGATTGCTAAAAAAAACTAAAATAAAAAAAATGATAAAACAAAATGTTATCGCTGCTGGTTGGTGACGAATATTTGAAGAATTTTCCGTCTCTGTAGCATCTTATTTTGTTGCTTCAGTTGAGATACACTTGTTCTCAAAACGGATATTACCCATTAACAAATCATTATAGTCTTAATTATTTTCAGAACACTTGATATAGGTGACGAGTATTGGAAGAAACAACTTTCTGCACTTTAGTCTTTCTCGTTGCTTCAGGATATTAGTTATATGACCTATAAAATGGAGGACATTTGGAGCCTTAATATACACATCAAATTATGAAAGATAATTTTTGAAATTATATAAACATTTCTATCTTTTCACTCCATTATTCACATAGCTGCTTCAAGAAAGTTAATAATTTGCCTCAAAATGGGTGATATTCTGGAACCAAAAATAAATCCATTAATTGTTATCCAGCATTATTAACCTAAGTGACAAATCCAAACGCCACAATCTCTGTACTGGATGTAGCCATACCTGGCCACTATGCTCAGGAGACCATAATTAATAATTTCAGACCCAAAATTATAACTCAATCATCCAAAATGAAAAGGGACTTGAGTTTGGAAAACATCGCCCTTATGAATTCATTAAAAAAATGAGTCATGGGCGTTTGTAGATAACATTGAAAATTGATAAAGCTTTTACCGCGTTCCACGAACGTTTAGTTTTTTCTTTTGAACATAGCTTGCCCATTTAAAAACTCTAGAGAGCGAAAAAAGACAAAATCGAATTCGTGGATAGCTCAAGATATCTTGAAATTACGTGAACGCTTGAAATTTTACAACTCCATCTGCGTGCAAACAGAGAACGAACAATTCAAAGCTTTTTATAGAAATTTCAAGGCCAATTATCGAAAAGCAATAAAAACAGCAAAAGCACGTGAAATCGAAAAGAAGCTATCAAATTCTGAAAAATTTTTCCAAAACTGCTTGGAGCATCATAAAAAATTTAACGACACAGCCCAATGAATCGAAACCGTCTAAAATTCCAAAACTCAAAATACAGAATGAATTAATTACAGATCCATTTAAAGTAGCAGGTGAATTCAACGCTTTGTTTCGTCGGTTGCGTTATCCGATCCATCTTTCAAATGCTCCAACCAAGTGTCATTGATTGGACCGGTCTCTTCCATGGCACTGTCTCCAGTGAGTGAGGAGGAGTTGTCTCGTCTGATACAGAGATGCAAACCAAAACACTCATGTGACATTAAAGGCATGTCTATGTGGCTGCTCAAACGCTGCTTTAAGCATATTTTGACTCCACTGAAAAATTTGATCTACATGTCTTTCACTCAAGGCATTTTCCCTTCCACCTTCAAAATAGCGAAAGTCACGCTAATTTCAAAAAAGACGATTCTTGCCTTGCAAGCAACTATCGTCCTATTTCAATCCTTCCAGTCATAAGCAAAATTTTGTAATAGCTTTTTCTGTCAAGATTAGAAGGATTCTTTGAACGTTTTGATGTTCTTTGTTCTCATCAATTCGGCATTAGAAAAAACAAATCCACTATCGATGCCGTCACAAATTTAATCGAAACCGTTGTCGATGGACTGGAGAGACGGGAACATGTGCTAGGCATATTCCTTATCTGTCCAAAGCATTCGACTGTGTACATCGTGAGACTTCGATGTGCCAGTTGAAAACATGTGGTGTTCGAGGTCTGCCGCACAAATGGCTTTCGTCTTATCTCAGAGATAGAAGCCAGTGTGTGCAGATTGCGAATTCCATGTAAGAAAAAAGTAAAAATGACCTATGGTGTCTCGCAGGGATCTATCCTTGGACCAGTACTATTTCTTGTGTACGTCAACGGATTGAATTCGTCGCTCCTAACAGGTAAAATGGTTCAATACGCTGACGATACAGCGCTCTGTTTCAAAACTAAAACAAAGAACCAATTAGAAATCAATACTTTTTTGGAACTGAATTCATGTATTCAGTATTTCTCAACATTGAACCTGAGAGCAAACAGTTCCAAATTAAATATGTTAAATTTTTGCCTTCGGCAATATGAGCCCGAAGATTGCGTTGCTGTGATGGTGGCTGATGTCCTCCTAGAAGAAAATGAGTCTACCAAGTTCCTAGGGATGTGCCTTGATCGAGGCCTGACATGAGACGATCACAAAGAAAGCATCTGTTCAAAGGTTTCTTCGGGCATTTATGCTTTACGAAACTTCTCCAAGTTTTGCTCCTTGGACTTACTAAGAAACGGCCTATGTTGGCCTTGTATATCCTCATATAACATACGGGCTGAGACTGTAAGGTAGCTGTTCTAAATACAAATTTGAAATTTTAATGACTGAAATGACTTGCATTTAAATTGATTTATAAAGTTTAATTCATTTTAATACATGTATATTGACGATTGTATACAATTTGCTTAAATTGTGAACGCAATAAAGATTTATTATTATTATTATCAGTCGTCGTCCGGTAACAAGCTTTATAGTTCCAACCATTTTAGAATCCTAGGGGTAAATGACTAAAATTGGAAGAAACCCCCAACTCTGTGCTCTTTCATATCTCACTGCTGTAGGATGTAATATATTTGGCCTCCTATCAGAGGTCTTAAGAAAACAACATAAAAAGATCCATGAATAAGAACATTAATAAAAACAATAGAATAGAACATTGCATAGTTTTAAGCTTCAAAATATTGTTGTTTCTGTGTCAATCATAACTAAAGATTTGATTTAGTGCTTATAATTTCGTCAAATATAAATTTGTTTAGTGCTTATAACTTTTCACAATAATAAAAGTAATTAATTTACATCTGAAAACCGTTAAATATTTTTCTTATATATTAATTTACTATATTCAAGTAATATGTATAACATTAATTCATTTCATACACACCAGCACAATATACTTTTTTAAAGCCTCTGGAGTAATTGAAAATAATGTAAAACTTAATAATTAGTCAAAAAAATACTGTTCCAATACTGTTTCATTTTTTCAATGAGGCTTTCCAAACCACAGGTTTCATCGTCAGGCGACCCCACAAACACACTGTATTGTAGTATGATTCAGAGTATTTCGTAATAAGAGGACCTAATGTTCATATTAAGAAATTGAGTATATTGTTATAGTTTTATATGTTTATTCTTTGAGTATCAGACATAAAATGTGTTGCTACCCGATGGATTGATTCGTTCACTAGGTTCACTCATCAATAATTTCAATATTGCAAATAGAAAGAGACCTTTTTATTTTCAGTACGGTATTTTAGCCTACTCTAAGCCCCACATGTCATTATATTGATTGTGTGAAATACTCCACGGCCAAAGATACAATAGTCGAATAGGATGTAATGCAGACTTCAGATTAATTATCGATATTATAATTTAATTCGTGTTTTTCAGCTGACTGAAGTGAAAATAATAATACTATTAGCTATATTATTAGAGTTTTGAAAATTATTCCTTGTCGTTGTTGACATAAGTTACTTGTCAATTTAGACATGTTATAGTCTAAAAATAACAATGACAGAAATAATTGTAAATTCTGTCAGAGAAAAGGTGTTACAAGATTACAGGAAGAAGTTGATAGAATACAAAGAAGTTGACAGTAGGTGTAAAAGCAGTAAGTTATAAAAGTTACTAAAATTTGTAGATTTGTCTCATCAATACTTTAAATTTTGTGACATATTTCTTTTGTTTTTGTTATAATGGTTTAACGACTATTATTTTATATCCTTTATTATTAGTATACTATAAAGCACTGGCAAAGTTATCAAACAAAAGCAGTCAAGTTCAGTAACTATAGTATTATTTAGTACTATCAAGTATTACATAATATGTAAAACCATAGTAATCACGTATGGGTTTCCTGTTGATCTGGGAACGCAGGTTCTTATGGGTTCCAGTACATCAAATGATTCCGAATTTATTGATTATTCTAACTTATTAACTCTATTAGTATATTGTAACAGCACAATACTCTCTCCGAACATTTTTACGTCCTTAAAAGTCATAAGTAGTTAGTAATAAAAAAATCTTAATGCGAGACTTTAAATTGAATTTCCATGACCAAGCTTTACAAAATTTTAAAGGAGCTGTTGGGGCAATAACAAGACTAAACTGAAACAAACATTTAAAACAATTGTGGGAAAAGACAGATTAACGATTTTGACTATCAAATAAAAACATGACATAAAATCATATATCAAATGCATACAGAAGTTAACTAAAAATAATAAACGATCAGTATAATTAATTATAATGTGTTTTATATACTAATACTCCAGTGCACTCTCCGCTTGTTCAACGTCTGGAATTTGAAACTGTCATAGACTTGACTCCTGTAATCTGAAGTCTATGTCTATCTGGAGAGATCCAATAAGATCGTAACATTGGAGTACTGTTAGCAATAATACTTGCTACTTGCTATGGTATTTCATATCATTGAATGCACTTCTATCACCAGGGAACTGAAATTTGAGGCCAACGATAGTTGGATAACCAATTCAGCCAGTCGGTGACAAAGACGTTCTAAATGTACTCCCGCAACACAACGAGCATTACTTCAGCGGTTGCATATTGTGCAGGTACCCATGGTACACTAAACTTCATGTGTGAGCCATAATAGAAGAAGATATTTGTAACTCTTTTTTTCTTCTGAACCGCTCGTTCAAGACAATTCATTGCTAGTTATCCTCAGAGATGTAGCTACTACCATAGCAGAACCATTTATTCAATGGCATTGACATTGTTAGATGTTCAAGAGCGAAGTACTACTGGTAATGTTGGTGGTGTTAATTTATAACGTCTTCGTTGCCGACTGGTTGAATTGGTTGTTCAACCATCGTTCTCTCCAAATATCAGTATCCTGGTGATGATAGTGTGTTCAATAATAATGAAATAGCATCGTAAGTACTAAGCCGTATTGCTAACAGTACTCAACTGTTTCTATCTTATCGAATCTCCTCAGATATACGTGGACTCCAGATTAAGGGCAGTGACAGCTTGTAGGCGCTGAATAAGCTGAGAGTTAATAAATTTGAGTTTTAGCACACAACTCTGCCTTATACTCTCCCACAAAAGCTGGTGCAATGCACACTATTGGTCATTAGAATGTCTTAAAAACTATGTTTAATTACCCAAATACCACTCTACCCCAATCGTTCAAAAATATTCGTCACGCCCATTTGTGATACCATCATTTGGATTATCCATCCAAAATTCGATTTAAATTTATTTTTGGACAATTCTAATGGATGGGTGTTACTAAGGTAAGATGTAAAAATATAGGATATTGTTCCTACGAACAAGATATAAAAAATATTTCTGTAAATACACAGTCTAAAATGTTTCCCATCTGCTTGTACATTTGTGGTTTTCTTGAAAATTCACATCTTCAAAACAATGTAAGTTATAGTGTTGGTATAAAAATTGAGGAATAATATTTATCTTAATATATTCTTAACTTAAAAAAATATAAAATCAATCAAAATAAAAATGATAACAATAAATGAATTAATATCTTATAAATGGTGGCTGTCTCAAACATCTATATCAAATTTCACAAAAACTAATGTGAGCGCCAAAAACGGCTGTGCGAGAACAAACGTTCGTTAAAATAAAAAAAAGTACAGATCGACAAGTTTGTCGTTTGTTCTTGTGTACTATAAGAAAAAAAACAGTATACTCCTCATTAGGTTATTCCTAATACAAACACAAAAGTCATTTCATTTTGTCTTTGAATGATCACGTAAACCGATTATGTTTTTAAAGTTTGGAGTACAATAATTTCTTCTAAAGCATTAACTTGAGCTTATGATTTTGATATATAAGAAAATAGTCATGTCGTTTCCGAATTGAAATAAATGTTCTTTATAAAAATTTGAATCCTCATTAAAAACGATTATGTTTAAAAAAACATTACTATTTAAGTATTCATTAGTACATTGTAGAATACGAATTTAAATATTATATATCCAAATTGTGAGAATTGCAGTAAAGTATTACCTGATTATTACATTTTATTGTATTATTTTCAACTGATATAATTAAAACTATTACATTATTTACGCACGCTAGGAACAAAACTAGCCAAAAGATGGGAGGGATCCATACTTAGTGAAAGGACTCTATATTGTATTGTACTGAGACTTGGTTTGAAATAACTGAAACCACTTGCAGGTACAATGCAAACCTCTAATGTCATAATATTACAAGGTTTTCACTAACTAAATACTAAAGTAATACTAGTTGTTATTAATTTATTTCAAAAAAAGTAGGCCTGCATCGTCTACTTTAAATTCCTGTAACTATCGGAATGATCACCTTTTTTTAGAATTTCTGTTTTCAGTAAATCTATCAATTTAACATAAAATATGTTTATAATATAATATATTAAAACATAGTTTCCACCCCAAAATATATAGCACACCTTAAATGGAATGTTAGAGAAGTGATGAGGCATTTGTTGTGTACGGGTTACGGGGAATCGGAATAAAAAGACTGAATTAGTTTACATCATCGACTGTGCTCGGTTAAGGTTGGAGGGTAACAGAGAGAGAGACAAGGGCAGGACACTGGAAGTGGTAGGTGGTGTGATCTGGTGGCGTGATGAGAACAGCCAATGGCATTTATTCAAACTAATCACCCCATATGACGTCACAGCATCATAGATCATACAGTTGGTCTTTGGCTGTGGCTTTAACTTGCCAGTAACAATTTATAATATGTATAATAATTATTATTATAATTATTATTGTAATTCAATACATTACATTTTCCTCCCTTCCAAATTTCAAAATAAATTGAATTCACACAAGTCATAGATAAATTAAACAATACAAGTGTAATAATAAATATATAATAAACACATATAAATATAAATAAACACATATCATTATTAAATGTCATCCTTAAGTACTGTAAGTTATTTACAAGTTTAATTTCTCTACAGGTTTCCTAATACGAGTTGGGTATCTGTTTGTATGATCAGCTGTTCTAGTGACAGGAGAAGGAACAGCTGAGGGTAGAGAAAGACGTGGTCTAGAATGAGGGGTTAGTGATGTGACATGGAGAGGTATGATGCGGTGAGGAGGGGGAGAGACCAGCTGATCTAGTGAGGTCAGTGTTACTAATTCTGACTGGGCTTGGAGTTGGCGGACACTGAGCGCCTGTCTCACGCTCCGCAACTGTACGGTCCTGAGATGGTGGAATTTGACTGTCACTGTCAACAATACTACTGTGTAGTCCTATCAGCTGATCAATATGTCTACTCCAAATTAGACCAGTTTTTGTCATAACAGAATACATTACATTATTTAACTGTTTTATTACAATGCCCTCTATCCATTTGTCTTTAGAGCGATAATCTCTCACTAATACAGATTGATTAGGAAATAGAATTCTCGTTTTTCTACCGCCAAAATATTCTTTTTGTTTGTCCTGTTTTAATTGCACAGTTCTGGCTATATTAGGTCTGAGTAAATCTAGCCTGCATCTTAGTGGTCTATTAAACATTAATTTGGCAGGTGTCTCGTTAGTAGTGCTATGAACGGAGTTTCTGTAATCAAATAACATCCTATTCAAGGCTACTTTAGTATCAATATTTTCTTGAAAAGCCAATCTTATTTTACGTTTAGCATACTTAACTGAGTTCTCAGCCTGACCATTAGACTGAGGATGATAAGCTGGTGAAAATGTATGTCTTATACCATTAAGTTGCATGAAATTTTTAAAATTCAACTGAGGTAAATGGTGGTCCCATTATCACTATAGATAGTGACAGGTAATCCAAATCTAGAAAATAGTTCTCTTAACTTTTCTATAGCTAGCTTAGCTGAAGTAGAGCCTACTTCAAATACTTCCAACCACTTAGTGTAAGCATCAATTACTACCAAGTAGGTCTTATCTTTGAAAGGACCCAAGTAATCAATATGCAATCTTTCCCATGGCATAGATGGATAGTGCCAAACTTGTAGATTACTCTTACTAGGACTAGAAACGTTCCATAAGACAGGAAGAGCAATTGTTCGCTAGGCTTTCAATGTTTTCATCTATATTTGGCCACCAAATATAGGATCTTGCTACTGACTTCATTTTTACAATTCCCAAGTGACTCGCGTGTAACTCATTTAATATGTAGCTACGCAACTTGTAAGGAACAACAATTCTATATCCCCACATAACAATGCCATGCTCAACTGTTAGCTCGTCCTTCCTTTGGAAATAAGGTAACAATTCCCTATTCTCTCCTGACAAAAAATTTGGCCATCCGTACATCACATAGTTATGTATTTGTTTTATAATAGGATCATTTTGGGTTTCAGCTTTTACATCTTCAAAAGTTAAAGGTACTGAACTTTCAGCGATACAGTGTAAATAGGTACCTTTCCACCTTGGTTCATTGTTATTATTTACAACGTGTTTAGTGCTTAATGGTAAGCGTGATAATGCGTCTGCGTTACCATGCTTTTCTGACCTTACATACTGTACATCAAAATTGTATCCACTTAAAAATAATGCGTATCTTTGTAATCGGCTTGCTGCGAAAACAGGTAAACCCTTTTTCGGTCCAAATATGCTAATTAAAGGTTTGTGATCAGTACACAATGTGAATTTTCGGCCATACAAATATTGATGAAATGTCCTTACTCCATATACTACTGCTAAAGCTTCCTTATCTATTTGTGAATATTGACATTCTGCTGGTGATAAAGTACGAGAGTGGTATGCAATAGGTTTCTCAACGCCTTCAGGGGTTATGATACTAAGTACGCAGCCCAGCCCTGTCGAGCTTGCGTCTACTGCTAGTTTTACAGGCAACTTTGAATCATAATGCGCCAAAACTGGTGCTTTAGTCAAAAACATCCTTGACATGGCTAAATGATTTGAGACATTTTTCATCAAAATCAAATGGCACGTCCTTTTTTAACAAGTTGTACAACGGACTCAAGATTGTTGACAAATTTTTGATAAACTTTCCATAATAATTTACCAAGCCAATAAAAGCTTTGACTTGAGTGACAGATTTAGGTACAGGTGCTTGATTTATAGCTTTAATTTTAGATTCAGAGGTATGCAGTCCATCTTTATCGATACTAAAACCAAGATACTCGATTTTGTCTACAAAGAATGTACATTTATCTTTCTTTACGGTAAATCCTTTTTCACTCAGGCGTTTACAAACCTCTTGCAACCTACTTACATGAGTTTCGTTATTAGGTGCGGTGATAAGAATATCATCCATGAACACTGATATGCCTTCTAAATTATGCAAAGATTGTTCAATAACTCTTTGAAATATGCCTGGGGCTGATGAGATTCCATAAGGCATTCTACAATATGAGAAAAGACCCTTATGCGTGCTAATTGTACATAATTTTTGTGAACTCACTATCTAACTTTAATTGCATATAGGCTTGACTAAGATCTATTTTAGAGAAACGTTCTCCATGCTGTAAATTTGCAAATAAATCTTCTATTCTAGGTATAGGGTACTTGTCTACTTCTAGATACTGATTTAGAGTAACTTTAAAGTCTCCACATAGCCTAATTTCACCGTTCTTTTTTAATACTGGTACAATGGGCGTTCCCCATTCCGAGCTGCTTACTGGAATTTAACACTTGTTCGTCAAACTAAGCGTTGTAGTTCTTTTTCTACCTTACTTTTCAATGAGAATGGTATCGGTCTTGGCTTAAAATACCTAGGTCTAGCATTTTCTTTTAGATTTAGTTTTACTGGTTCGCCTGTATACTGACCTAGTTTCTCAGTGAACACTTCTGGAAATTGATTAGTTAGCTCGGACGTCATTGTCTCGAAATTAGCCTTGTTATCTATAGGTCTGTTTATAACACACAAGTTATTTTTAAACGAAATGTCAACTCCCAGTACTTTAAGCCAATCACGACCCATTAAAGGATGTGAACCTCCTCTAATCACATACAAATCTAAGCATTTATGTATTTTCTCATAGCAAACATCAACATTAACTTTGCCCACAGGTATAATAGGTTCATTAGTGTACGAACTCAAAGTTAGGTCGTTTTCTAACAATTTACAAGAAACTAAAATTATTTTCATAAAAATCCTCACTACACACTGTGACACTAGCTCCAGTATCAACTTCAAATATGGTTTCTCGACCTTGCACTAGGACTTTAATCTTAATTGGGTCAACTCTAATTCTTTTACGGTGAGTTTCATTTACTTTAAATAAATTCTGTATGTCCTCGACATAACTCTCAAGATTTTCATCACTCTGAACATAATTCTTAGAATTATTTGAATCTGACAGTTCTGAACTATCATTTACAAAATTATGTTTCTTATAATCTTTGTTTTTTCTTGTTTTGAAAATTAGACTGATAAGATATACCTTTCTTAACTTTCGAAAGCTGATTGTCTGGTAACTTACTAATTTCAGTAGATCGACATACCTTAGATATGTGATTTCTTTTACCACATTTGTGACACACACAACACCAAACAATTTGCACTGCTTCCTATAGTGACCACACTGCCCACAGCAGGTACACTGCACCTTGACTTCGTGCCTTGCGTTGTAGCTCGCGCTGCCACCGCTGCCGCCGACTCTCACATGTGGGTGGTGATGCGCTGCCATCCGCTTGGACCCGGCTGCCGCCGTTCACTGTCAATGCCGCCGCATTCTTCTCCGCCGCTTTCCACTGAGCAGACGATTTTTCACAGCCTGGTCGAAGGTTAGGGTGGTCTCTCCCAAGCAGCCTCTGCTTGGTCGACTCACTCCTGATGCCGCTCACCAGTCTGTCTCTTTGATAGTCGTTGAGGGATGCGCCAAACTCGCAGTATGCAGACAATTTTCTTGAGGCTGGCGATGTACTCTGCGACTGATTCTCCTTCCTGTTGATTCCTTTTTGCTGAATTTGTACCTTTCAGCTATGAATGATGGCTTCGGGTACAAATGGTCCCTGAAATTAACTTCACTAATTCATCAAACTTTTTCACTGAAGGTTTTTCCGGCGTAACATAAATCTCGTAACAAACTGTACGTTTTCACACCCACGACTGTTAGTAACGTACTAACCTTTTTGTCGTCACTAATACTGTTACAGTCAACGAATAATTCAAATCGTTCAACATACGAATTCCCAAGTTTCTGCACTGTTGTCGAAGTCACCAATTCCGCCAATAATTCCCGCCATTTTTACTGTTTCCACTAAATAAAGACGAAAATGTTCTAATTTACGACCTTGTCTTCCAACATCAAAATGTACCGATTTTGAGTCCACGTGACGCCAAACTACAGACACACTTTCCTCCCACTATAATTTTCGGGAGAAATTATTTACGCACAATCGAACAGGTTGCATTGCACTCGGCGGGATCGCATTAATACCTCGTCGCCAATTGTTGTGTACGGGTTACGGGGAATCGGAATAAAAGACTGAATTAGTTTACATCATCGACTGTGCTCGGTTAAGGTTGGAGGGTAACAGAGAGAGAGACAAGGGCAGGACACTGGAAAGTGGTAGGTGGTGTGATCTGGTGGCGTGATGAGAACAGCCAATGGCATTTATTCAAACTAATCACCCCATATGACGTCACAGCATCATAGATCATACAGTTGGTCTTTGGCTGTGGCTTTAAACTTGCCAGTAACAATTTATAATATGTATAATAAATTATTATTATAATTATTATTGTAATTCAATACATTACAGCATTAAATAACAAATTCAAATTGAGATGGATAAATGATTTGACTAAAATATTGAAAAATGTCTGCAGCGAGAAACAATACGCCATACCATTAAAATAGAACGTTATGGTGTAAACTATTTTATGCTATGAAAGAAAGAGAATAAAATTAAAAATAAGACTTACGTTTAATAATGTTTAAAGAGTCAAATTAATGAATCATTAAATATCACTGAATTACTAGCTACTACATAATCACATTTAACTTTTATTTAACATAATACAAATATGTTGACTTTAAACTGTTTAACTTTAATAGTTTATTATATGTCAGAAACTATTCCACGGTAGAATTCAGCAAATGAACTAGAATATTACGTCAACAACAAACATGTATATAAATTTGGTAAACTAATAATAAAAAACATACTATGTGTTTATAAATTTATCCCTTCGTTCAAAACCCCCCCCCCCCCCACCCCCCCCCCCCCCCACCCCCCCCCCCCCCCACCCCCCCCCCCCCCCACCCCCCCCCCCCCCCACCCCCCCCCCCCCCCACCCCCAGTCCAAGGCCCAATAAATCTTCTCTTCCATAATTACAACGCACCTCATTAGTTGAGGCAGCACAATTGACACAGGTAAGGTTCCAACTCATTCCACATACAGGGTAACCAGACACAAAATTCCTACAAGGAGAACTTTTGGGAGTGAAGTAAGGGAACAGTATAAAAATATTCTCATAATCGTTGCGATTAAACATTTATTTATAGATTATTAAAAAAAAACGCACATTATAAATTAGTACTGTATTTGAACATATTATAATGCAAATAAAAAACTCAAATTTGATTTATTTTGACATAAACATTAGTTGTTAGTTATTTAAATTTTGAGCAACAGAAGAAACTAAACACATTTAAACTATTCAATCATATATTAATATTATTAAAATCAAACCAAACTGCGTATGTTCACTGTTCAACTTAGTACGTACCTAATAGTATTTGAAGGGCACAGGGGAAGAAGGAGTTAAGGACCATTTAGCAAACTTTTCAGAACAGTGAAAAATAACATTAAATTTGTGATATAAAACAAAGTTTATATTAAATAATTTTGAATAATTTGTATTAAGGTTAGATATTTAATATGTAAAGCCATTCTAAAGTTTTATTTTTGATAACTCTAAAAATAATATTAAAAAAAAAATATTTTCTTTAAGAACTACCTAACTCTGGGCGAAAAAAAGGGGTTATAGACACGCTAATAACTCCTTTTTTCCCTGAAGTGTCTTTCTTAGTAGAAAATTTGAGATAGCACATTTCTCTCTATAATGGTTTGGATCAAAAATTAAAAAAGGAATGCATGAAAATTAAAAACAGCATTTATTTTATTGTTACGAGTTCTAATACATTATTTTGCTTTCTTCTTTTCCTTTGTGCAGTGAGGCAGATTTTCAAAGTATTCCCTGGCAGTCAGGTTTTTACAAAACTTAGTCAATTCCATCACATCTTGATATTGTTTCATTAGATATTGATAATCTATCTGTAATCATACACAAATACACTATCAGTAAAAACTAAAGAACAGAAAATATAGGCCTAGGTCTATTTTATAAAAGTAAATTTATGCAGCTTTGTAAATTTACAACATGTAAGTGATTTAATTTTGAAAAGTGCCTTTCTCAAGGTTTATATTAAACAATCATTTTAGTGCTAGCCCATAAACTTTATAAATTACCTTTCAAAGAAACGTCTGGAAGAGTAGTCTTGTCAACAACAAATCTCTTTCTTTTAGGTAAGGTTATGGCAACACTGTCCCAGTGGCCACTTATAATTATTCCTGAAGTATATCAGACGTTCAGATGAGCAAGTCACTTTTATTTCTCTCATAGGTCTTATCAACACTGGGATTTTCTTTTTGTAAGTAAGTTCTAGAAAATTCTTTCCATTCCATCCAAAAAGTGTAGTCAATTTCTTCAACCACAAACGGTGATGGGTTTTGGCGAGCCTCGCGAACGTAATTTGCCCATTCTGATGGGGTGTCAGCCCAAAAGTTAGATTTTATTCGACCCATGTTCCGGTCGCATTCAGTATATGAATGTCCCCTTATCGGGTAAGTAAATTGAACATTTTTAAATCTGTTCTTAACATGTACCAAATAATGAAGGAAACGGTACACAGTCAAATTTTTATTTTGTCCCCCACAGGAGTCTCCGAATATGTGGAGGTTTTCTACATCTTCAGGCAAGTGTTTTTCGACAAAATGAAACAACATTTGGCATATGTTGTCGCTTCCTTTACTCCCTTCGCACTCAGAATACATATAGAAAATACTTTTAACCACTACCTAGGATGTGTACATTAAATGAATATACTGACAATTGCCTTTTGTAATAGGCGTCGTTTGTTGTCACATTAGGCACAGACAAATTTCGACCATAGTCTATACAAATTCCCTCAAATGAAGGTGTTTTCTGTGATGCCAAACGTGCCTTTCTTTTGATATCATAGAACTTTTCAGCTTTTAATTTATGAAGTTTTTAGCTGAGTCTCAAGGTTTTTTATTTCATTAGTCACTGTTAATTTGTCATCTTCATATTTAGCTTCTTTTAATTTTACCTGTAGACTACTCAGTTTTACGTTAGTTGCATCGCAAAAAACTACACGTATCCGTTCGCGGATAGCCAAACGATATGTTGAAGTTTTGTTGCATAAATGGATCTATAGGTCTCATATGAGCATTTTTCGTCAGGGTATTTAGTCCTGATACATTTTGTGCATGATTGAAATGTTTAAATCGTCAGGAAGGTACTTCTTAGACGTATCATGCAAACAGTAATGGGCACCTCTGCCATTGAAAGAAGTTATATGTTGCTTAATCAAATTTAAAGACTCATTATTAATTTTTGTGTGGTCTGTTGGAGTGCTTACCACGTTGATCTTTAGGTGAGCACCCAGTCATCTTTAAACTGTTAATTAAGTACTCAACTTTCTTTTGGGTAATCCCATGGATTGAGATAAATGCCTTACGGTCAAACTTCCCATTCAAAAACGACTCCGTTTTGGGCTGATCTTACTTTATATTTGCAAGATACATCTCTTACCTTTGAAGAGTCAGAGGGTATTTTAGGCCGCCGTTTTTTGAACCGGTACAATAGAAATCAGACCACACAGATAAGAATTTTGTTCGTTAGTGGTCTCCAATAGGTTGAATTGTTGTAAAATCTTATCTCTTATTTCCAATGTGTAGGCCTACTTTTCTCAAAAACACTTATATCTACACTTACAAGATGCACCAGCCTCATGTCCCTGCACCCTCATTTTCTTGGTTACATCACACATTCTTCCATGTACTTTACGTTTTCTAGTTTTTTTATCACTCTCAGGACACTCCACATTTTCACTTTCACTCATTGTTTGATTGTATCAATTAAAACAATCTACAAAGTAAAATCCCAATTTTAGTAGTCACAACTAACCTCATTCACCACACAAAACAATCTGACTGAAATGAAAACAATAGCTACTAGGATCAAAATAGAGTACTATTTACATCAGCTGAGTCATTACCTGATTCCAGTTAATTTGGAAACAGATAGCTCTAGTAGTAACTATTATAATTGTAAAAAACAGATAATATAATTAATTGGCTTGAAACTTCACTTCTTTCAGTGTGATGATTGTAAAGGAAACACACTTTCAGTCATGCATTTGACTCCTTCTTTCCCAGTAGCGCTGCACGTAACTCCTTATCCCCTGTAGCCAATTATTTTCAACTATTAATTTATTAGTGATATAACCCGGTTTTTCCCGCAAATGATATAACCACGTGAATCCATTTCTTGCCTGCTAAGCAACGGTGAAATAAAAAAAAATGTGAAAAAATTGAGTTAACTCCTTTTTTTCCCCTGTGCCCTTCATTTATTTTAGTTGTGATTACGGGATGGAGAGGTCAGAAAAACTTGTTAGTCGTAGCCTATTAGTGTTATCCATGTCCATATGTTGGTAGACAAAGTGCAAATAATAACCTTTGACAAAATACAACAACAGCTGTTTTACACGTGTGTTGTGTTATAGTTGTATCAAGCCATTTCGCGGTTAGTTAAAGTTTGTTTATCTTCAATTCCTTGTGTTAGTTTTATTTAATTGTTTTAGATTAGGCGTTTTACAATCCTACTTTATAACTCTTTATGTGATGTAAAATAACAAATAAATATTAAATGAAAGATAAACTATAGAAAACTTAAAGGTAAGTTTTAAAGATAACAATATATTTAGAATGTTGAAGACTGAGCAATTAGAATTTTTTTTTTTTAAATATTACTAAAATGCTAATAAAAACAATACTTTTCCAAATTGTTTATTTTTTGGATAAGGTCTTTCCAAACCAAAGCTCCTTTGTGGAGTCGCCTGATGATGAAACCTGTGGTTTCGAAAGGCCTCATCCAAAAAAATAAACAATTTGGAAAAGTATTGTTTTTATTGACATTTAGAATTATTTAATTTTGAATGTAACAGTACTTGGGAAGACTAATAAACGGCGTACACTCCTTATTCGATTGTTTTTCTCGATTGGTATACATTCCAACTTCGATATTTAAAAAATCGTATATAATGACTTATAATAAATTACAGTCGAATTACTGATATTTAAACTTATGCTTAAATCTAATGGTAGGGTACGATAAATGGACCCGGTGTTTTATATCGAAGAATGTAACCATCGATACCTAATATTCCGCATCTCATATATTCTAGACTATCAAATCGATATAAAAGTATCTGTAGTCCTCAATAACAATCATATGTTTTAAATTAAAATATGAATTTAATATTTACAGTGGTCAAACAAATTATTATTATAACCAAAATTAGGAAAACTGAAGACGACCAACATTTGCTCCTCTCACATAGTTGATTTTCTGCCACAAATTGCACATTATAGGTTTTTCGGTACGAGTCCAACATGTTGAAGCCACAAAAAACATGTTCTATTATCTCTCAAAGCTCCGACGCGACGTGAAACTGGCAATAGCAATGTCATGTGCCATTTTAATAATCATATGTTACATATGTAAAATTGAAATTTTAACCTTACGTGTAGGCCCTATTATTTGAAAGTGTTTACAGCTGTTGATACAGATTATTCAAGTTAAAATTGTTCAAAATGATCAGTTTCGATTGATTATATCGATGGTTATGATTAAGTACTATCGTTTGCCAATTTCAATGTAAAAAACCGGGTCCGCTTATCGTACCCTACCCAAATCTAAACTACCATAATGCAAAGTCCATTCGGTTGAGGTATTCCAGATTACAGTAAACTGGGGTGGGGTACAATAAGCGGATCCAGTTTTTATATCAAAGAATGTAATCATCGATACCTAATACTCGCATCTCAAATCCTAGACTATCAATTGATATAAAGTATCTATAGTTCTCAATAACAATCATATATGTTAAATTAAAATATATCGGATCCAATATTTACAGTGATCAAACAAATTATTATAACCAAAATTAGGAAAACTGAAGACGGCCGTATTTGCTCCTCTCACAGTTACAGTTGTTTCTTTCCCACAAATTTCACATAATGGGTTTTTCCGCACGAGTCCAACATGTTTGAAGTAATGAAAAACGTCTTATCATCTTCCAAAGCAATGTCGTGTAGTTTTTTAAAATTGACTGTCATTTTTAATAATCAAATTTTACTTATATAAAATTGAAATATTACCTTAGCCTACTTGTATTATTTTATACAGTTTACAGCTGATGATATAGATTATTTAAGTTAATTGTTCAAAATAATTAATCAGTATCGATTGATTGCATCAATGGTTATGATTAAGTAATATCGTTTGCCAATTTCGATATAAAAAACCGGGTCCGCTTCTCGTACCCTACCCGTAAACTATTGTCTGTTCAACTGTTATTATACCTAAAAAAAGTAACAACTTCGCTGCAGTATAGTAAGCGTTCACCACTATGATCAAATCAAGGAACCAAATTATCACATAAATACCAGAACTATTAAGTACAAAAACATTCCAATTATCGTTATTTAAAATTAATTATTGTCAACTCTTTTTAATGTATTAAATAACATTATTATTTAAAATTAATTCAAGCAGAGTAAACTCATTTATATTATATTTGGGTTACAATGGCCGCAAGTGCATTACATGCATTATTTGATTTACAAGCTGTCAGACGCATTTAAGTAATTAAAAAGTTACACCTTGCTTTGGTCGTTACATTTAATAAATATACCTAGTCTATGTAGTGTTTTGTAACCTAGAACTACTTTTAAAAACTAGGTTACCAATAAGTACCTTTTTATTCATCTTTAACTTATTTGTTTTTTTAGATATAAAAAAAGGCACATACAATGTCTATAGGCTACTGTAATCTGAAATACCTGTAATGTAATTCATTTCAAAATTTTGTTTTTAGGTAGCTTAGTTAATCATAAATATCAGTGATTTGATTGTGGTGGTGGCCGCTTATTATACTGCAGCTAACAACTTAACAAGAAATAAACTATGTAGCCTACATGTATTTATGAACCCTCTAACTGGCAAATTGCCGTATTACGGCAGTTAGGCCACTCACGTACTGGCCACTGCCTTATATACAGGTTGTAAGTAGACATTTCGGAAATCAGTCATTATTTTTGTTGTTTCAGTATAAAACCGCGAATATCAATCGATGACAGAGTAAATCGAGCTATCGGTTGAAGTATATTTTTACTCAATAAAATCAATCTTTATTCATCTTTATATAGTTAGAAAAAACGTCTTGTGCAAGCAACTGTTTTTGACAATGACCAGATGGCCGGGCCAACTGTTTTATTAGTTACGTCTGCTGTTGTGTTTTGGTGTCTGTCTAATTGATTTATTTTTTATTTTATGTTTTGTTTTGATTATTAATAATATAGCTGATGAAGTCACACTTAATTTTAGGAACAAATTGAGTGATTTGAGTGTTTGTTGGGTTCTTGGTCATAAGGGGATCCCTGGGAATGAAAGAGCTGATGCCCTGGCCAACCAGGGCTCAGCGTCAATTATGACAGGCCCTCAACCCTTCTGCGGTATTTCCAAGTGTGTGAATTCTTTGGGGCTGTCTCGAAATGGGTTCACGCTGAACATGAGAGAAGGTGGAGGTTGCATACGGGCTTGAGAATAATAAGCAAAATAGTACTACAGTCGCCTTCCTCCAGAGTGGCGTCTGACCTCTCACGAAATAGATCAATGTCTTCTCGGGTTATAGGTCTGATCACAGGGCATGGTCACCTGAGGAAATATCTTCACAGAGTCGGCATCCTTTAGGAGGATCCACTCTGTAGAATGTGTGATGAGCAGGATGAAACTGCCAAACACTTGCTCTTTGATTGCCCTTCAATAGCAAGGGAGTGGTATGCCATCTTTGGTAGTTTGAACAAGGGTGGTGAATTTCTCCAGGAGAACTTGATAGGTTTGTTTTCGGCGGTTTGTTGAAACTGCTGAAATCATAAAACTGGTAGGACCTCATGGTGTGCAAAAGGCCCTTGAGGCTTAAGTGCATGGCAGTAGGCTGCCCCATAGAAGAAGAAGAGTGATTTGAGAGAACTATTTGAATTGAAACCTTCACCCTTATCAGGCTTGTTCAAGGTTCAATTTATTCTGAATAAAAAAAACTATAGCTACAATAATAAGCGAGTATTATTATTCCTTTAGTTTTCCTGAAAACAATGATATATAATAAGTCATATTATATAGGTTGAATTTCAGTGTTGTAAAGCAATTGTACAAAAATGCTAAAAATACAGTGCTAGTGAATTTTGCTCTAAAGTTAAAAAAATTGCTAAAAAAGTAAACATGTTTTAAGTTTAAATACTAAAACTATATATATTTTGGGTAAGGGTGAAACCGTGCTTCTATTGTATATAAACGTGTTTTGACAGTTGTTAAACGAACGCTCTCGTACAATCAGACCGTTGACTAAAAATCTGTGAGATGACAAAAGAATACAACATTTCATTTTGATCATGTCAAGAAATTTTAATTAAAAAACTTCAAATGCATCGCGTTGTGGCAAAATTTGTTCTAAAACTGTTGAACCAAGACCACAAACAACACCGAATTCAGGTTTCTGAGGAACTTCTTGAAATGGCCAGTGATGAAGAGAGCTTCTTGAAACATGTCATTATGGGAGATGAGACATGGGTTTTTTGGTTGTGACTTGGAAACAAAAGCCCAATCATCACAATGGACATCAAAAGGCTCTCCCAGACCCAAGCGTTGACTGTAAAGGTGTTATATGCTATGAATTCCTTTCATAAAATCATATGATCAGTTTTTTTTACCTTAAAAAAAACCAAAGAACAATTGTGTAATGCTGTGAGAATAAAGATATCTGAGGTGTGGCAAAGTGGTAATTGGGTACATCAATATGACAAACGCTCCTGTTCACTCTGCATTAGTCACCTGTGAATTTTGAGTAAAAACACAATAACTGTCATCCCTTAGCCCCGCTACTCACCTGACTGGCTCTGGCTGACTTTTCTTTTCCCAAAGCTCAAGAAAACTCTGAAAGGATGAAAATTTCATACTGTTAACGGAATTAAAAAAAAAAATGACGGATCTGCTAAACACCATTACAACAAGGGGTTCTCTAGGGCCTTTGATTAGTGGAAACACTGTGATATTTTCAATATTATTCCTATTAGATCTAAGGTTTAGTTTTTAGTACTGTCAGTGAGTTATTCACATCGCTTCATTTTTGAATATTTTACTGTAACAGCAGGTAATTAAGTAAAATTAATCTGTATTTATTCCAAACAGTATACGTAACTACAGTTTTGAAACCATTGGAGATAGAGACAAACTTTAAATGTAGAAAATATTTATTTTTTAAAGACCTTTCTAAATATTATGTACAACACACCCTAGGTTGCTATTTGATTTGTTTTAGATCGGGGCTGTTAAGTATTTCAAAATTGTATGTATTTTTTAAATGTGTAAATTTTGGGGTAGGGTGGCATTTGATGATATTTTTCGATAAGCCGTCTCATCATTAGTTTTGAATAAAAATATCGTCTCTCTACATTTGTGCAGGTAGTTGCAATAAATTTACCCACAAACCTCTCATTTTTTAACGTTTTTGGTGTACCCTGTACATAAGCGGCAAGATAGGTTCAAACTTTTTGCATCAAAATAGTCAGTGAAGAAATACCTTTAAAATGAGGTATAACTCAACATACCTTTACATTTTAAAATTTGTCAAAAAACCACCCCTACTTTTGGGAGTTTTTAGAGATTTCAAAATAATTTCTCCAAATTCTTTGTGGTGGAAATAGGGGGGTTTGAGTTGTTACGAATAATCTACCTCGTTTGGTTTGGCCGCTATACGTACTGTATGGGTGGTGTGCCTCACCCTGTATATATATATTGGCCAATATTATTAACTGGCTGCAAATAATGTCATTTTCTAAAAGCCTTAAGTGGCCTCGATTGATATTTTTTTTAAATTTTAGTTTTCTCAAAGATCTAAAACATTGTATGACATTTAATAACCCAGCAGGGATCACTTCTGGCTGGTTTATACCTACCAGTTGAACCCACCACTGGGCACAGCAAAAACCGATGTGCCACTTCAATCTGGGCAAACCTTATGGATGTCCAGTAGCGGCACATCACTAACCGCAAATGTTGAGGATTCTGGGGTTCATGGGCAATTCGATAGGTTTAGTCTACTGTGGGAAGATGACTGTTGGAGTTGGTGGGGTTTGTCCCTTACCTCAGAGGTTGTTGTTAACCTCAACAAGGGTGTGCCACCCCCTGCCTACTTTGACTGGAGAGGCTGGTTCAGAGCTGGCCTCCCCTTCTTCCGGGATGACTTTGAGATGTAGTGCCCTGATTATTCCTGATGGATCCTCGATAGGAGGCGGCTCCTACTCCCTAACCTTACCCATCCTGAATATCCTGTCACTCCGGAAGCAGCGCAAAGGTTCTTACAGGACTAAGTGCAATTTATAAGCTTCTTGTCCTAAGAGGAACAAAAAAAAGACATTTAATACCAATAGTGGAGTTACAACACATTTCACAAATTAAGTTGCCTGACGATGGAATCCTCAATTCTGAAAGGCCACGTAAAATTAAATTAATTTTGTGCAAATGCATTGTAGTTCACTAGTGGTATTAAATAAGAATTATTTCCAATGATAAAAAAGAATCTTCATTATATTACATTATTTGTCAGTTCTGAGTTTGTCCATCAAATGAAAATACGAATGGTTAGTAATATTCCAGTTGATAAAAAATGCTAGGTAAAAATGCTCAGTTTTTACTGTTCTATTACTAGATAGTTTAGTGTACAGTCTTTCAACTGTGAGTAATATATTTATCTATTTATTATTGAAACAATTTGTTTCAGGTACTTAAAAAATACCTTATTTTCATCTACAATGAAAAAAGTTTGGATTTTGATGACTTGAATATCTCCATTCCTTCACATCAGTTTAAGGAAAAATGTTTGGAAGAAACTTGTATCACGTAAGTACCTTTGAAAATATTGTTTGCAATTCAGTAATTTTACTATAAACATACAGTAGTTCAAAATCTTTATTACTGTATAAATAGTCTAAATATGTATGTCATTGACAAAGTCATTTTTTATTGCCTCAAAAGCGAGGTCAAAGTAACTTAGTACTAATTTTACACGTTGTACAAATAAATATCATCATCTTCAGTTATCAGATGGTCAACTGAAACTACCTACCTGAACCATAAACAGTCTGTATGGACGAGTTGGTGGCGGAGCTTAACCAACCACTGATCAGTTAAGGTCAATAAGGCTTCTTTATCATCGGTTGTCATGTTTTAGAAAATTTCACAGTATCTTTTTTTATTCAAGTTATTTTCATTCTTATTTATTTCTAAGGTTTCTGTCATTACCCTTGGATAGTTGTAGGGAATTTTTGTAAATACTTTTATTTTTTTGAATTTCATCTTGAACATTCTATATGTCTAATGTATTCACTCACTCTATGGATATTAAACGTTTTGTTCTTTCCAGTACAGGACTGAACCACAACTACATGCGATTTCGTAGTTTCCCAGCATACACAGTGGAATCTTGTAGTTGTCAGTTTTGACATTGAATCGCTTTTCACAAAAGTGCACTTTTGTAACTTTGGACTGACTCAGTTAGGGGTCACTTCTAGATGGTTATATACCAGTTAAACCCACAGTAGGCAAAGCAAAAAACTGACACATCACTAACCGCAAATTTTTAGATTCTGGGGTGCAAGGGCAATTTTGATAGGTCTAGTCTACTGCAGGAGATGACTGTTGGAGTTGGTGGGGTTTCGTTTCCCTATGTGTCAAAGGTTTCTTGCTAGCCTAGACATAAGGGTGTGCCACCCCTTGTCAGCTTTGACTGGAGAGACTGGTTTCAGAGCTGGCTTCCACTTCTTCCGAGGGGACATGACTTGAGATTAGTGCCCTATATTCTTCATCATGGATCTCAACAGGAGGCGGCCCCTAACCCCAACCTTACCCATCCAGAATATCCTGTCACTCCGGAAGCAGCGTAAAGGTCCTTATAGGAATAGGTACAATTTCTAAGCTTCTTGTCGTAAGAGAGCAAAACAAAAACTTTGGACTGTCTTTCCACTCAAAAATATTAAGCAGTAATTTAAACCAAAATCATTTTGTTTTTCAAATATAATTCGCAAAGTCATGATACAGCTCTCTGTGATAGCTGCTGAAATCTACTTATAGTAAGATCTACTATACAACAATAACAGTCAATAGGGAAGCTTGTATTAATGTAAATTCTAAAATGTTTTAGACAACAACAATATACGAGGGTCAGTCAAATATAAACAGGACTTTTATTACTATACCCAACGTCCAGGTTGTAGCAGGTAGCCATGTTGCAGTAGTGGTAGGGGGCAGCCTGGGGGAGGGGGAAAGCTGCAAACAATGCGTTCTCAGTGCTGTTTTGTTTTGTCATTGTAGCCATGTCTGAACAAGAGGTTTGTACCTGCAGTTGCGCAACGAATTATTATTAAGTTTCTTGACAAACGAAGGTGTTAAACCAAGTGAAATTTTTGTTAGACTGACAACTCAGTTTGGGGATAAGACTTTATCACGGTCTCAAGTGTACGATTGGGTTTAAAAAGTTCAAAGGCGGACGTGAAAACAGTTGAAAATGAAAGTCACAATAGGCGTCCAAGGACCAGTTTGACTAATGAGAACATTTTGTGCTGTTCGTGAACTTCTTGAAAATGATCGACGCTTAACGATAGATGAAATTGCCAGTGAAGTGGAAATTAGTCATGGTAGTGTGCATTCCATCGTCACAGAGCATCTGGGTTTTCGGAAAATTTGTGCAAGATGGGTCCCTCGGCTTCTGACTCTCGATCAAAAACAAACCCGGAGAGACATTTGCCAAAGGCTTTTGAATCGGCTAGAGAGAGAGGGGAATGGTTTTTTAAATCGCATAATAACCTGTGATGAAACGTGGGTCCATCACTACACTCCTTAATCCAAAATGGCGTCAATGGAGTTGGCGAAGGAAAGACGAAACTCGCCCTGTGAAAGCCAAAACACGGTTGTCTGCTGGGAAAGTTCTTGCCACCATCTTTTTTGACTGCAAAGGCGTTTTGCTTATTGACTTTTTACACGAACGTCGTTACTGTGAACGCTGCTTATTACTGTCAACTTCTTGAGTAAGCAAAAGCAGCCTTTCGGAACAAAATTCGTAATCAGCCAATCAGAGATGTCATTTTGCTTCATGACAATGCTAGGCCTCACACAGCTGCCTTAACCCAAGAGAAATTACGCCAAATTCATTGGGAAACATTGGAACATCCTCCCTACAGCCCAGATTTGTCTCCATGTGACTTTCACCTCTTTGGTCCTCTCAAAGAAGCACTTGGTGGAAACCGTTTTTGAAAGTGATGAGGAAGTACAGGAATTTGTGTGCAATTGGTTCAAGACACAACCTCAAATCTTTTATGAAGAAGGGATCCATAAGCTATCCTCACGCTGGGAAAAGTGTGTGAGAGTTGAGGGAGACTATGTAGAAAAGCAGTAACATGTAATCATTGTAATTGTTTAGCTTTAATAAACGTATAAGTTAAAAGTCTTGTTTATATTTGACTGACCACCTCGTATTATTACTCTATTTCACTGCACTACACTTGTATAATACGTTATTACACACTAAACCATAATAATAGGAATGTTTAAGACGTTTCTGTTGGTCTACATGTGAAACCAATAATATTTGAACCTGAGCACTGGATTATCTCTGTATTATAATGTCTTATGTATCAATTTTTCTGAAAATCGTACTTTTCATAAAACTCAGAAATTATCATCTCATTAATAAGTTAAGATCAGTTACTAATAAATGAACTAGCTCCATTGACTGTAAGAAAATTGGATTCTCATGGCTTCAGTGTTTTCTTTGTCCTAAAGTAAATTGATTAAGTAGTAAAGGAAATGTAGGTATTCGTATGTGTAGTAAAATTTCACAGAGGAATCATGTTATAAAAAAATATAACTCAATCGCAGATGAAAAGTTTACTTCTAGCTGCTTCCAGTTGAACCTACACTGGATGGATAAAACTCTGATGTGACAATTATATTTGGGCTCTATGGATGTCCAACAGTGGCCACGTCACTAATCGCAAATGTTAAAGCAAAATGTTGGGGTGGAAGGGTGGATTGATAGGTCTAGTCCACTGTGGAGGATGACTATTGGAGTGGATGAAATTCTGAATATCCAAAGGTCCTTTTATTACTGAATTCAATGGGAGGTTTTCTCTGTTCTTGTCCTATATGAAAAATATGTATTAACTTTGATGAATATGAATTTAAGCTTTCAAGTTTTTATCTTGAGACCTTGTTTTTATGGTATAAATATATTATATGATATTACTGTATTATATGTTGATTTAGTATTCAAAAAAGTGATACATATCCTTAATTATATTCTATTAATGAATTAAAAATAGCTTTTACACTATCATGATAGATTTTTAAATTAAAATTTAGCCTATATTTGTATTTATTGTTTGTTTATTTCAGCTAATGTAATCCTAAATGTAATTTTTCAATACTGTAGATTAAGGTTTACTTGATTGTTTCAAGGATCTCAATACAAGGGACAACTCGAGTCCCTTAAGTAACTCACTCAATATAATTAGTAGTTCTCTATTTTAGTAAGTCTACTTCATTAATGTTGTAAGCTTTATAAAATACCTCCAATCTAAGGAAACTATTACATTAAGTTTAAAAACAACTGTTTTCTCTCATAATTATTTAATTAAATACGATTTTCAGTGGGCTACAAAACTGTTGCTTTGAACACTACAGTTTATGAAGAAAAAAATGAAAACCTCTAAGAAGAAGAAAAGTCAAAACAAAGAGGTGATTCCTCCTCCACAAGCAACTTTGGATCCTGAGGTAATTGAGGCTGATTTTTGACATATAACTGGCTACATTGTACCAGCTTCTTCTTAATGGAATGATTTACTTAATTTAAAAAACAAAACACTACAATAATTATTGAATTTTATTTCTGTGAGGCCTCTCATTTTCAAAGAAAACATCATCAGATTTAACATAACTGAAATAAGAGTGGTCTTCTATCAATTAAAATTTTATCATTTTTCAGGAAGTGCAAGGAAAGCTCCAGATATTGCAGCGCATTTACTTTGCACTTTTCAGATGCAAATCAATTACAAAAACTTGTAAGTAATTAAGTTAATATGTTTTATTTAATTAAACTGTAAAGAATATACAATATTGCTAGACAGGCAGGGATCAGGTTATAAAGTACACTTATATGCCATTTATAGTCAAGTTTTACTTTACAGAGTAACCTAGATGGTCTCAACCATGAAAGAAGTAGCGATCATGTTAAACAATGATTACGATAGCACTGTGTGTACACAGTGGAGCAGGAAGTACAACCATATTTTAAGGTATTATACCTAGTGGGTTTTGAAGTATAGGGACAAATGATTTGACGCACAGTGGTGCTGTGAGGAGAGTTATAAATGCTCAGAACTACAAGAGCACCCCAATGTTGCCATTTTGAATTACAGTGTTAAGAGAAAGAGAGAGAGAGAGAGAGGTACACTCGAGTCATGGTTGATCTAATACCTAGTTCAACACATAGTAAGCTGTTTAACACAGCCCTGCAGATAAGCAAAGCAATGTGGCCTAATGAATTAATAAACTCTTAAAATTTTACCTGGTGAAGTTAAGCTGTGAATATTAATTTGGTACTTTACATTATCGATTATAACATCTAATTTAAAATATTTCATAGTTTCGTACGATTTACTGTATTTCATTCTCTGAAAATAAACATAATCATGTCAGTATATATACTTTTTTATGACACGGTACTTCAAACAAAATCATTTTAAAAAATATTGTCAGTTCAAAATACATAAAAAGGAATATTTGTCTTTACACTATTGCTATACTAAATACTGCAAGTTACAATGCTGGAATGTTGCCTAATTAAATAAAAAAATAACCCTACCACAACATACTCCATTATTGACTGGAAATATAATAGAGAAAAACTACTTAAATTCTAAATATATCTAAAACAATGCTATCCATGTTATTGTGACCCACAATGTTTTTTCCCACCACAATTTTATGTACAATTCTGTGAATTTCGCGGAAAATGTTTTAAAATGTCCCATAGTCGTAAAACTATGATTTCACATGAATAAAGTTGCTGGTTTACGTCACCAGTTTGTCGAAAAACTAGGCCTACCACTGTAGATGCCACCAACAAATATCAGCTTTAGACAAACTAAACAACGTTGACATAAAATATTTTTAGCGATTGGAGATATTTATTTTTCAGCGTTGACATGTTAAACCAGTGGTCAACCCACATCAAGTTCAAAATGGTGGTAGATGGTCACATTTATACAATTTTGTCTCAAGTATTCCATAAGATATGCCAATTGAGTGTTTAACTTTGAGCAATTTCAAACAACTTTGTTACCCAAATTATTTTTTAATATCTCTTAAAGTTTCATCAAAATGGCGATGGTTCAGTTTTGGGGGATGTTAGTATTATCTCAGGCATTGCAGTGATGCAGAACAATATGGAATAGTGCGTTCAAATTTTTCATATTATTTACAACTGTTTTTATAAAAAATGTTCAGTGTATTGCAATTAGTATTTCCAGATGAATAGGCTTTTAGTGTTTTCATATTATAAGATAACAAAACTGAATACAATTTTGCACTGTGGTTTTAACTATTAGCATTGTCTGCATTTTTCTTAAAACAAAAAATGGGTATCAGTTATTTATTTTCACATATTGTCTGGAAAGTGATTGACAAATTTTATTCCTTTGTATAAGGGTCTTTTTGTAGATTTTTGAAGATAAATTATATGTCTAATTATATATGGTTCAATTTTATAAATATATTTACAATAAAAACTTAACTTTGGTAAATTTTCCTAAATCTGATTTAATATTTGTAAAATGTAGGAATCATAGATTACACTCAATCCAAAATTTTAAAATAAATAAATTGTATACTTTCATAAATTTTGCTTATACTTTAGTTGGATTTCTAAAGAAAGTACATTAGATAACAATTTAATAAAAGTCTTTAAAAAAGGTAAAACCATGTGTGCCCAGCATCGGAATCACTGCCAGTTTAAGGGTTAAAATATTTTAGTATTTGTTAAGAATTAATTAAACATGTATTCTATACAACAAAAACTAACAATCCGTTTTTTCATTTTCAGACTAAGTCAGAGAACACAAAAAAGTATGATATAGTGTCTGTAGTACCCAAGTCATTCACTGCATTCCAGGTACGTGCTGTTGAAAACTGTTTACTGTTCAAGATATTATTTGCTTTGTCAAGTTTATTGAGTTATAGTTTTAAACAAAAACTATGTGTATTAGGCAAAAAGAATGTCATCTGTAACATTGGATAAAATCATTTAAAATATTTTGTTCTGTTTCTATGTAAAACACAAATTCAATGTCAATTATATTTTACTGCGAGATACAACCCATGAGTTTGATTGAAGAATGATACAGAGATGCTCAGAAATCTGATGCGCATGATTAGCTGATTAACAGTATCATTCTGTTGGCTTCAGGTCATAATATAGACTAGCAGTTACAGATATTAATTTCACAATTTTGCAATTGGATATATATAAAACCAAATATGTCTAGGGAAAGAAAAACATTTTCACAAAGTGCAAGTTTGTGTTTAAGAACAACTGGTAGGGATTTCCTTTCAACCACCTCACACCTTGTGCACATTTTACAGTTTCTTTATTATCTCATAGGCTACCTACTACAAGCCAACAAAGCAATTTTAAATTGTGCAAAAATATCATCAACTTTATTTTAATTCACTGATAGGTTTTTCCTTTTTCCAGGAAGATTTGGAGACTTTGGCCTCTAATTTAAACAAATACATTTTTATTTAAACAAGCCTTGTATTTTATTACAGTTTGTTTCAGATTTCCAAGTTTATAAATTAATGAAATCCAAATTACTCATTAAATTTAACCACAATTATTTATGGAGGTATCAGTATTGTCTGAAAAACACTACTGAGATCCTTAGGTTTAGAAAATTTTGTCAAATTTTAGAATTTTTTAGACTTAGTTGTAAGTAGAAGTTAGAAAAAAAAACTGTTGTTTCCACTAGGAACGAAAGTTTCATCTATAATGGCTAGAATAGTTGCAGAATGTTTACTAAATCAGGTGCATTGTAAACTATAGTCATATGTTCAGGTTGTTCAGACAGTAAGTTGCTTTTAATAAACAAGATAAGTGTATGCCGCACCACGTGTCGCATAACAGGCTTCGCAGATGTTAGCATGCAAAATATTTAAGTCAATAGATCATTTTATTCTCAAGATGTCCCATTTACAGATATACATGCTGACCAATCATACATAGAAGAAATGTTTTAAATCCTCTGGCAGACAAAAGCATACTAAGTGATAGGCTCCAATGACATGTACTATCATAGAACTCATTATTATCTATTTAGAAATGACTCCAATTTTACTATTGTGATCACACAATCAAAGGGTTTTGAGAGGATTCATAATTAAGTGCAATTCCTCGACTATCAATGCTTTCTAAAAGTTTCATACCAAATTTAACATAAACAGATGAAATCTTTCTCTAGATATATATCCACACCTTTATTTCATAAATCTGAGATCGGGAGGCCACTAATGTGACCAAAGCTTGTCTCTCACTCACCTCAGATGGGAGTCTCAGGTGGTTGCCTTTTCATCTCACCAGGCCACGCATAATGGCCGCCTGAGTTCTGCGTCCACCACTTGGTGCTTGTGTAACCATGTAAATCGGATTTAAATGGCAGTATTTTGTTATTTGGTTCTTGAAATAACTGTGATTTAAATGATAATTCTAAAATAATTTTATAAAGTGTATTAGCTTCAAGGTTGAAAATTTATCAATTGGTTATTTATTATTTGCTTTTTAAACAAACCAAGTAATATGTAATTTAATTTATAGTGTTGATCTGTTTTAAAAGTATTTTTATTTGCAAAATATAAATACAATCAGTCTGTGTAGTATCAACAGAATATAAACTAGTTTTCATCTTTTGAGGTTTCATCCCCACTAAATGCACTAGTATTTTAAATAAATTGATAGGATACACTATATCAGCTACAGTGATACTGACAGTTGGATGTGTATTTTTGGTTCGACATTGACATAAGGAATCAATGTTTCATCCACCTTCTTCTTTGTACTGGATAAGACCACAATAGCTGATCCCATTCTCCTTATTTTGAGCTCGTCAATCAAGATTTATTGGGCACAAAATTGAAGATATTTAAGTTTTCTGTCATACATAGGTTTCATTTAGAAAATACTTTGAAAGATCTGGGATTGTGAACCTTCAATTTTCCCTAAACCTTATGATTGATTGGTTCGACTAGGTAATCAGTAATAAAAGGAGATCGGCCACTTTGCTTTTCATTGTGAACATTAGTTCAATCTTAACAAAACAATTGGCACAATTTTTTTAAAAACAGTGTAGTTCATAAACTCTTTTCCATAACACAATTCCTAATAAATTTCCACTGGTTGCATTTTCCTCACCAAAAGAAACCTAAAAGTATACACTAGGTACATCACAGTTGATGAGAGAGTTGATTGTGGTGGTAATTTTGAACACCCTGTTTAGATAACTTAGATATGGCGTAGCGATCTTCACAATGCCACTGCCAGACGCAAGCTGAATGTTACACGTACGCAGTGCTTACCTCACCTTTTTGGCGATCAGACGCCTCTGCAACATTTCTGAACAAACTCATATAATAGGAGACTGGTAAAAGTCATAAATATCACTTTGAAGGAAAGCTCTCGTAGGTTTTAAATTAATTAAACCTGTTTAATTTGTCTTTTCAATTTTTGAAACTAATATTTAAATTCATTACTACAATAATTTACAAAATTGAAGATAACAGATGTGATCAAGACTATTTACCATGTATAACATTAACTTATTTTCAGCTGGCTTGTGCGTGCAAAGACATTGATCTCATCAGCTTTGATGCAAGTGAGCACCCAATATTCATGAATCGCAAGACATATAATCTGGCAGTAGCAAATAGTATATACTTTGAAGTACCCTATGCACCTGCAATAGCGGATTCGGGAAAGCGGAGAACTACGATACAAGTAGCACATGCCTACCATACCTACGGAAAGTCTAAGGTAACTATGGAAGTATAGAGCAAAAGGTATGAAAGGGAATTAATTGTTGTGATTGTATATTTAACTTGTGGATTTGGTGTGTTTTGATAACAACTGGAATTGATCATTCATAGGATACCTCACTAAACAATACTCATGTTTTTGGTTTACTCCATACAATCAACATAAAAAAAAAAAAAAAAACGCAAAACAGAATCCGGGTTTTATTCATTACGTAAGTGGCTAATTACCACAGTAAAATATTGTAAATAAACATGTGACACATCAAAATATAAAATTTCATAAATCTATGAATAAGTTACCACTAAGGTTATATACTAATTTTATAACAATTTTCTTGAAACTTACTAAGTTGCTTGCTGTTAAAAAACTCCTGTCCAAAGAAATAAGAATATTTTACGAATAAAGTAATTGCTTAGCGTACTCTTAAATTTCTGCATATCACCGACATCATTCTCCATATCTTCAGAATGCTGTTAACTACATATTACATATATGCTGTAAACAATGCTGAGTTAGAGCGGCTATTCAGAAATTAGGGAACGTTTTTTTTTGGGAATTAAAAAAAACCAATTACAATCAGACATAATCACCATCACAAATTCAGGTAACTTATAGCGGTGGACAAGACTTTGGAATTCTTGCGTCCTAAAATTCTGCCTGAGCCTGTGATCTCAGCCACTTAGGTGATGCGTACCTGGAGCTCCTCATCGGGTGTACAAACGATGGTGTTGCTGGCCATGTCTGCATTTTCGGAAACAAGTGAAAGTTTACTTGGAGCAAGTATCCCAGAAACTGTAGGGGGATGAGGAAAATCTTTTCTGTTGAACGAGTTCAAGAGTTCTTGCATATAGTTTGCCCTGTGAAGTCAGGCTTGTCATGCAAAAGCAAAATTTGGTTTTTAAGTTTTTTGCTAACAAAAAAACCAATCACCAGGGACTGCACTTCATAACTGGGAGGATTTTCGTATTGCAGCACACATGTTCAATCTTGAATGTAAAAAAAAAGGCAGTGGTGAAAGATGTCATCCGTTGTCATGGGCTGGGCTGCTTGACCTGAGAGTGCCGAGTATAATGAGCAGTACCAATATATATAATATGCGAATTGCCGCTGGGCACGCCCGAGGTGGCGTCAGTTTTGTGAAATGTTCCTTATACCTTTCTGAAATAGCCTTGTACAATAAACTGTCTAGCTACAATACAATGTAGTTTAATATCTATACATGTAGTGATCTTAACTACGCTCAATCTTGATTATCCTTCATAAGGGCATGCTACTGTCAGTCAAACATGTTCTACACAAAATACTAATGAATAGTTTTTTTTAGACTTTTTTTTATATTTTTTTACACACATTTTTTTGAGTACAGGAAGTTCTATGACATGTAATATATGGTTTTAATCTACTAACAATTAAATGCAGATTTATGATAGTTTAGAGATCCTACTGGTTTTACATAATGCTCACATTTTCTTGTTTCAGAATATTATTCTGTCAAGTGGACCATTACTGGGACTTTTCTCAAGCTCAGAAGTCCATATGCATAGTTGCTAATCCTGTATCCTTTTATTACAAGTACTATGGGACAACTCCACACCATTTCTGAGTTTAACATGTACTTTCCTTGGGGTCTTTCATGAGTCCCATTGTCATTTGCAGAAACTCAAAAAACTTATCCTAGAAGGCTTGTTGAAAAATTCTTTATATGTGAGGGTTTGTCAGATAATGTAGCTGAAATACTCTAGAGATGTGAAAGGTTTAACATATTAACAGTGGAAGCTCCACAAACATGCTTACAGTTGAACAGGTTATCAACGATGGGGGGGGTGGGGGCATTCCTGGCTTGTGGCAAGCATATCTTTAAAGTGCGTGCTGTTGCTTGGTCTAACTTAGAAGGATTTTTTTTTTTTCCGTTGAAAAGGGAAAGGCGGGGATAGGAGGACCGTTGAATTTCACGTTATGAAAAATTCGGCATATAAAGTTAATGTTTAGTATAGATTTGCGTATAAACCTATGTAAAACAGTCTGATACCTATCAAAGGGATAAAAATGTTGTTGATGCTCCCGGTTTGTGCAAGCATACATTTAAAGGTAGTCGTCATACGCACATTACACATTGATGATTTTTGTTAAAACAAGTACCATTAAAAATTTTTACATAAAATTTTTCAAATAGTGGCTGTTCCTAGTAACATTTTTTAAACTATACTGGATGTTTTGGTGTTATTGTGACAATTAACAACGTTAGTTGTTGAAAAGATACCACCATTTTGGTTAATATTAAAGAAAAACCGCACCAATTTCTTTCATATCTTACCTTACTTAAACGTGTGTCAAATTTGGTTCGCATTAGCTTCTACTAGTTTGGTAGATAACCCCGAAACCCCCCCCCCAACAAGTTTATTTGATAAAAAAATGGAAAATGGCGGCTAGAGTCCTAAATGATATATTTTCCGTCGAACCTATATTTATGACATTTTTTTTTGCTTGAAAAGAATGTATACTATCATCCACAGAAGTTAGTGGACACCCCTTATGATTGTGAACACCTCTGTATATTGCAACTTTGAGTTAAATTTTTTATTATTTGCAAATGGCAAAGCATCCAATTTTTTTAATTTTAAATTACCATTAATCTGTTTATATTTTTTGTATTCCCAAATTTTTACGCACTAGCTAAAAGTGTTAAATTAGTCCTAAATACACAAGGTAAGAATACTTGTGGACTAGTCCCAGAGTTGAAGATAAGTGGTTTCCAAAACAAAACACTCCTGGAAATTCTTAGCTATTTTGCGATAGCTGCGAATGGTTCAATATGATCGATCAAATCTTACATTTTTCTAGCCATTGTGAAATTCACCAAAACAAAATTTGTGAAAACTGAGACTAGAATCTAGATTAAGCTGACAATCGCACCAGTGAAAACCAAGACAGGATTGGAAAGAGAGAAAGATCTATATATATTTATATGAAATAAAAATGAAGTTTTGGTTTGTTTTATTTGTTCACAACAAGGAGGATTTTGAGAAATAAACCATTTGTAAAGTTAAATATATTGATTGTAATATTGACCCAGTACTTTAAAGTTCAGAAGCACAACTTATCAAAGTGTTAGTGATTAGAGCTAGGTATCGTCTGCAAATCATTTTACCCCTCCCTCATCTTGATACATTTACTTGAAAAGGAAGGTCTTGTAATGAACTAAAAGATAAGATCACAAGGTCTAGGGTGTAGACACCGACTCTTGAGGGCAAACTCCTTTAAGTAAAACACTATTACATGAGAGACCAGAAAGGAAGGGATCTAAAACTTGTCTCACAGCGCAACAAAGAAGGGGTCTCCAACACTCACCAACGTTTTTTGACGCTTTTTACTCAATTTACGACAATTAGTATTAATTTGATAGTGGTAGAATTTGAATTTAGATTTTAAAAGGCTTACTCTCATTGATATTCTTATACTTCATACAGCTTAGTTATTTTTGTTACTTTAACTTTCAATTTTTTGTTAAAGCGCTGGATTGGCTTTACGTTTACACAAATTTTTTAATTAAGGCATGCCACTCTCCTGTACGAGAGTTCTTGAAGAGATGGTAATAGAATGAACGATTTTTCATAAGATTGAGAATAGCAGCTCCAATACCGTCATCTTCAAGGTGTCCACGTTTCAGCATTCAGTATTAAATTTTGTAATGGAATTTTTCGATTACACGTAATTTTTTTTTTTTTATGTCTAACCGGATTGGGAATCTGTGTCCAAAAATAGTGTTACTTAGTCTCAGAGAACTCATTAAAACCCAAGTCCGACTACCCAACAAGGAGAAAGAATTCCACGACTTATACTTATCAAGAAAATTCTGAAACATGTGAATGAAAAATTTAAGACTGATAAAAATTTACAGTTAACCCCGGTAAATTAAAACATTTTACTTATAAGACTTTAATCAGCTGCCTTCTGAAGTTTAAAGGATTGTATGATAGCACCAGTAAAATTGTGTTAGTATTAAGTTGAAAAAAATGGTTATTTTGAAAATAGGTTTATATCAGTTTCTTAAACAATACACTTGTATAATTATTGAACTGAGTTTTCCAGCTTATAATTATTTATTGGGTTTCTCGCTCCGTTATATTTATATTGTTAAACTGTGGATAAGTGTGTGTATTTATAAATTGTATTTACCTCATTGGTTATATTTATTTATTTGTATGATGTGTGATTATATTTATTTTTATTTTCGTTGTTTATGTTGGGCCGTTAATATGTTTGTTTTTCCTGTAATAACAAGAGAAATGATTTAATATCTAAAACAAATACATTAGTCAAATAAGGGCAATATGGGGTATATTGATGAGATTAATGTAAAGTGATTAGCAGGCAGCACAGACGTGAGCAGTCATATATAAAGAAGAGTTTGGATCCCAAGCTAATAAACATTTATTTTTCTATTATTGCGCTGCCACACTACTGGATGAAGTGGCCAGTGTATTAATCCTAGAACGTAGAATTGTTAGTAAAAAACCGTTATTTTTGTGGAGGAAAATAATAAACTCATTATTTCATTTCATGTCATTTTTAGTTTATTTTATTTTAGTTTCATTTTCATTTTTAGTTTCATTTCATTATTTCATTTTGAATTTGACAATGAATGTAACATGTATTCATCAAAGTATTTATTATAGTTTTATTAGATTGTATTCTTCATTTTTTGTCGGGTACTGAAATTCCAATTATTATTTACATACATTCTATAGTTAGCCTTTATAATAGTATATTTATTTTATATGTTTTAATTACATTCTACTATTTGCATTTTTTGGTGTCGCTTTGTTATAAAATATTAGTATTTATTTTAATTCATTTATACAATTTTAATACGTACACAAAACAATAGCTAAACAGATAAAAATCAGGTAATTGTTGTGGATTGTTGTTATACATATCTAGGTGTAATTTCTCCTTTTGAGTTCCATTCCTAATAAAATAAGGTAACTTTAATCCACAGTCCTGTACATAAGGGTTGATGGAGCTTTCTAAACCAAGATTTCCAGAAGACCTCCATGTTTTGAAAATACTTGCAAATTGATGCGTTGTTCCCTATAAATAAAGTGTATAAATGTATTGTCCTGCCTTTCTGTGTAAAAGAAACTTCTATAGATAATAAAACATCAAAGAGTTAGATTGTTGAAATTGTACTGTGTATCTGGTAGCATAAAAGGGATTTTATTAAATCAACATTACCATTGTTATATTTTTTATTTCTTAATTTCCCAAACAGGAGCCATTCTTCTATCTTGGAACTGAGTGAGGAACAAGCTAAAAATTCTAATGCTTGACCACTATGCAGAGCATTAATTACTTCGAGCACAGCAGGTAAGAATCAAATGTATTCTTGAGTTTTAATTCATCTTTTTTTTTTAACGTGTATGAGTGCCATTGTTAAGCCCCTTAGCTTTAGTGGGGGGTCCTGGTCCCGGTAAGTTTCGTGGGGGCTGGGTGGGATTCTCGGCCGGGGGGAAGGAAATGCATCCGCAATACCCAGGTCCGAAGAAGAGACATATTTAAACTTTAGTATGTACTAACCAAAGATGATATGAAACAGTATCTACAATCATTTGTACTATGTAAGCTTATTTTTTATGTTCGTGAATTAAATTTCATCTTGCCATAGTTTTGAAACATTAACGTGCGGATTTCCTTTTGGGGGGTTTTATAAGACTGGTTTATTTAACCCCTAGAACTTATAATTATCTTATTTTCTTTCCTGTCTGGCCAATTACTTATTTTGGCTTAGTTAAACAAAGATTTCTCATTCTTAAAATTGCTTTGTGGCATGTTAGTGCTTTTACTCAAAAGTACTGTAAATAGTTAGTTGCATGCTCGTAGTTCAGTTTTTCCCAGAATATTACAATTAACTGTTAATATGGGAAGGAAACATTTGTGTTTACATAACTAGTTATTGTAATGGAAGCTATGGTGAGAAGTTGATCTTAAATGTGAATGTTGTGGTTAGACTGGCAATTTCTCACCTTCTGCGTAGTGCAGGCATCTGAAATTGTGTCAACAGACCTTGAACTTCTTCGAATCAGGAAGTCTATACATCCGATGGAAAAGAGATTTAAAAAAAGGCAGTATTGATTGACATAGATTATTCAATAATGAACGGTCTTTGTTATTATTCAGACAGACCCTCTTTCCGTGTAGTCTAGGTGTTCCCTGATGCCAAAAAAGATACGCAATAGTTAATATTCTGAACAGTTTTTACATTGCCAGACAAATATTTTATATCTTTCAGGACAATTTTTAAAGATTCCAGAAGTGTCAAACTCTGTAACCCATGTGATCTCAAATTTCAGACACTAAAGCATTCTTGAATTTCATACTAAACAAACAGTAGACAAACATTTTTGTTAGACATCAAGTGCAAGAAAGCAAAATCATGGCAATATACAACAATAAATAAGATATAAAATATAAAACAATTTATAAAAATGTGGTTGTACTGAAAGTATCTACAAAAAACGCGTGAAATTACAACAAAAGAATAGCAAGATTTCAAAAGGAGCAGATTATAAATTAGTGGTTAACAAATTTAATATGAAATTTATTTAAAAAATACTTGGAAAATTACTAAAAAGTAGTGCAAGATTTCAATAGGCAGATTTAAGAATTGTTGTATTTACATTTTACCTCATTATTTGTTTGTAGATTATGTATAATTTACTGTGCAAAATAAAGTATTATTCATTATTATGCATATAGACCCATGAAATTATGTTTACTGGGCTATTAGGACATTGACAATGTAAGTCTACTACAGTTCTCAAACAGGTAAAATATTGATAAAAAAATTATAAATTATACGCAGCATTGCCTTCTTCCCATTACACCCGCGAGTACTACCTACACTTTTTTTATGTCTACAAAGCACCATAATTAATTATCCTCTGAGAGCATATCATTATTAGCTCTAAGTTCTATGGCCAATTTTGCTTTCCTGTATTTTTCGGAACCTGTTACGATTGATTCCAGAGGGCAGGAGAGGATTTGTGAGCAGGACAGCTGATGACAAGGATGATAGTTACTGATCTTGACCTAGATTCCTGACGGTGAGGCCGATGGGCCAAGAGGTACAATAGACAACTTGAAGATTCCTTGACAGTGACCATGTCATGACTTTCACATGTATACGATATTTGTAAATAACTTATTGTTTTATTTAATATAATTTCTTTGTTTATATTAATTTGTTTTGGATGCTTTTCTACTTACGATACCTATTTTTTATGTCTCCAAATGTTTACAACTTTGAATTTTAGATATGTGATCCCATGATAAGGTTTTATGAACGTCTTAAGTACCTAGAAACTTTTTAGTAAAAGCCCACTCACGTTAATTTCCTTCACTCGTGTCGGCTTCTTTACTGATTGATCTTGAGAGTTAACCTACGCCAGTCCTCACGTTACAGTCAAAACATCATAAAAATTGAGGCAATAATGGGTTAGATTTTCATGAGAAATTTTGAAGGCACAAATAAATTACACGATACCAGAATTAAGGAAAGAAATAGGATAAGCAAGTATAATAAATGCATCTTAATCTATGTTAAGGTACGTTTTTTGAGTTTTTCATATTAAAAAAAAACAAGATATATATACGAGACAAACATGCAAGTCAAGATGGCCGGCTAAGACTCTGCTTTTAAACATGGAGGCGTCAAGTTTTGGAAAACTGAGTTTATAATATAGGTATACGTCTCAAATCCCAAATTGAATGTTTGGAAAAGTCCTAGGTAAACAGCAACAGGTGGTTACGTGACCAAACGACCATATGATTATGTAACTAAAGTGTATTGTACTTTCTTTCTCCAACACAGAATTACTAACCCATCGGAAATAGTAAAAATCCAAAATGAATGACCAGCATAGCAATCACCATTGGAGCAGGTATTCAGACCATTTCGGAGAATTAACGCGCTAGATGTGGGTCATCTCTACAGCCTTGTCAACTGCTAAACACAGCCCAGACCGCTATAAGATCTGTTCCAGTAATTTCAATAATTGTGCAGGAAACAAAGTTAAAACTAACTGGCTGTCTACATACTTTTTAATTACACAAAAATGATTGCCCAACAACCAGATGAGTCTGCAACCCCCCCCCCTCAACAGGTCCATAGCTTGATAAGCGAAAAAAGGATAAACAGTCAATCATCTGCAAGTTCCAATGGGTACACTTTCAATCCAGTCACAACAGACTCAGGGACTATGGAACAACCATATGAATTCAGATCATGAAGGCTTAGTGTTGGTTGAGTCTAAGCAATTTTAATAATAAGAGCACTTTGAAATGGCTAAAGTGGTTTGATATTTAAGCTGTCGTGACTGAAATTCTTTAAATTGGTTTTAACTTTTAAGATGTTGTTAACTGCTATAAACAAACACTTATAAATATGCAGTTTGCGGATGGTGCAACTAAGTTGGGCTGAACGAGACTTAGTCTCCCAGGCTGTCCAAGCAAAATTAACAAGAAATAATGAATAGTATACCAACTTTCATTTTTATCAATAACTGTATGGTATTAAAAATTCCACATTTTAATATGACTTCTGGTTTTCCTCAGATTCAGTGGACATCTCTTAGGTGAGGAAGTACATGAGAAACTTCTTAAGCGATAGGGTATCAAATTAGTACATCAAGTTGGTTAAAAGGACTTTGCGGTAATATCACACGAACACGAAAATCCTGAACGTTCAGAAGGTTCACAATCCCTAGGCCAAAATGGCGGGGCAGTTAAAAAGGTTTTAAAAAATTGTCTTCCAGTCTCTGTAAAGAAATTAATTTAATTATTTGAAATCTATTTATCACATATGGATTCCGCAATTACTTTTTATATACAGTGCAACGGTTTTTGACTTTTGAATTCAATCATAACAAAAATGGTTTTAAATCCTAATTGCAAAGTATTGGTAAAGATTCATCTAGTATTTCGGCTAATCTAACCCAATAGCACAGAGAAGACAAAGGACTGCCATCGAATAGTAATAAACCTGATGAAGCCAAGTATGCTTTTTTAGTAATCTAGCTGTATGCAGAAACAAAAAAGATTACTCTGCAGAAAGAAATGACATGAAATTTAACAATTAAAACTTTTGGCAGCCCTTTGAACAGAGGGCCCTCTAAGCCAATTGTATTAGCGATTTTACTTAACAAAATTAGTGGCCCCAGGATGGATGACGTTTAACAACTCCATGACGTGAACCCCATGCAAACTTATTCGAATCCCCACCAAAAAATAAAAGAGGTGACATTTACTTAACAAATATTATCAGTATAGTTCTAAAATTGTAATTCTGCTCTAAACAACACTACACTTTGTAAAGCTATTCATGAAAAAAGTTTTTGAGTCCACAATCCCAATCCTATGTTTCCGAGTTATGAATTTTCCAGAGTTGTCAAGATTTAAAAGGTGTAGCCAACAACATGTACCATGAAAAGTGTATAGTAGTACAGTAACTGTATACAAACTGAAAGTTATTTTTTTTGGTAAATAATTTGCTTCAAAATGTATAAACACAGAAATAAACAAAGCAAGATTGTAATGTAACACACCTGTTTTATTTGTAGTTCTAATGGTTTAGTTTGTGTGTTAAAAAGTAAGATTAGGAAGCGCGTTTTTGTAACTGTGTAATTAAAGCTGTGTTAAACATGTAACCTATACTTAATTTGACTACCCAGCAGCAAAGTCTTGATAGTATATATCCTCCTCCCATCATTTTCTTAAATGAATAACATTGTGGAAGACAAGCAACTGCCAATTCTTTTCCAGGGGGGAGGGGAGGTTCAATTTTTGTCGTGGTTATATACCTTCCAGTAGAACCCATAGGGCACTGCCTGCAAAAACCGATGTGTCACATAAATCAGGCAAACTTATGGATGTTCCAGGAGCGGCACATTCACTAATCGCAAATTGTAGAATTCTGGATTCAGGGGGCGCAAGGGGTAATTCAATAGGTCTAGTCTTCTACTGCAAGGAGATGACTGTTGGAATTTGGTGGGTTCTTGTTTCCCTGTAGAAATCAAAGGTTGTTGCCAGCCTAGACAATACGGGTGTGCCTTTTAACTGGACACCCTGTCCTGCTTTAAACTGGAGAGTGCTGTGTGTCAGAGCAGCTTTCTTTGTCCTCAGGGAACATGGCTTGAGATTAGTGCCCCATTTCCTCCTCACGAATAATCGACTCAGTAGGCGTGCCCTTACTCTCCAACACCTTATCCATCCTCCAAAAGATAAACTGTCACTCCAGAAGCAGGGCAAAGTTTCCGTATATGATAGTAGGCGCAATTTCCTAAGCTTCTTGTCCTAAGATAGAATAAAAATCTGAAGCGCAACAATAGCGAAAGACTTCGGACTTGTTCCTCTTTCAGTTTTGCATTTCTTATGTTCACTCAAAGTATCAGCTGTATATGAAACGTCATTTTGTTATTTTTATTTCTATCCTCGTTAAAGCCTTAGAATTTAATTTTATTCAATTTAGATTCCCACTCCAAAACTAATATTTATTTTTTATTGGTCAGGGTAATTTCATCTGTGATTAGTACACTAGAAATATTATAACATCGTGAATCAACTAACAGTTCCAACTCAATTTTTGTAATGTAGGTACTTGTGCTCTGAATTTGCCTACGATTTTCTATTCAGATCTCATCAAAACGTTGGTAAGAATAAGGTTGTGAATACAATACTGGTACGCTGTTGATACAATGTTTTGATAAGTTTGATACAAAACCTCTCAGCCGCATGATGTTGCCCAACATCCGGTAGTCCGATTACGGTAGAGTTCGTCAATAGTATCGTCTCGGTGATGTATGTGATTGATCAGTAATTTCGTCTTATCATATGTGTTTGTTAACCCAATGAAGTCCTTAAAGCCATACGTTCAAAGTACGCTCTCTTTATGTATATTATTTGTACAATTTAACATCACAATTTTTCGTTCGAAACGCTTTATACCACATTTGTGTCTAACCTCCAACGCGCTCTTGAAGTAGAACCGATACACAATTTTCAACGTAGCCTTCCTACTTGCGTATAGCTTTCATTGTTCTCTTGCGTCAAAACTTTGTCCTCGGGTGTCCTGACTTGTCCATCTTGAATTTAATCAGCAGCAGTTGTCATAAGGGTTCAAGTGGATACGTTTACTAGTTTTGCATCTTTACGCCATGGCCCAAGGCTCGGAATCAAACTCTTTCACGATCCACCATCTTGGAGTTTTTTGCAGCAGTGAGCATGCCGCACGTCAATAATGTATCATGATTACCCAAGATTGTACGGTAATAAGAACAACAGTGATACAATCTCCACATATATCTTAAAACATTACTAACTCTTCTGCATAATTTTACTGCTTAGGCTCTGCAGCTGTAGGCCTCAGAGGCTGGCCCTTTTTGCCCTTAACGTCACCATATCACCGTTGTACTGGACCAGGCGACCAGCGGCAAAAGACTGTAGAGCTTGAGTCATATACAGATACTTAAAAATATCCGAGCAAAAAGAAAGCTGGAAATAGCTTTGGGGGAGGGGTTCCCAAGTTTTTCTCTCTCAGTGGTACAACAGACAATAATTTAAATAAAAACAAAAGATATATTATTTTACAAAACCAGATGATTTTGTATTATTAAAAAACACAAACTACACACCATTAAATTAAATACAACTTTTTCTTCAATAATATTTTTTTGAAGAAACGAACAATGATTTTGTAGGTCTATATATAAAAAGAAATTCTTGGTTGCTACAAGAAAAGTCAGGTTTTTGTGGCACAGCCTCTATTTGTTAATATCAAGAAATAAAATAATTATCAGCTAAATTGTTGAAATTTATTATAAAACTTTTTTGTGGACATTAATTTATTGTCACAATTTTCTAGTTTGTTTTCGAGGTGTTTTTTATTGTTTTCGATTCGGATACAATAAATATGTAAAAAGAAAACGTAAGTGATATGTTTTCGAAATAGAAGAATTAAAACGTAGCTTATATTATTTTCAGCACAGCAATACTTTATTTTAGTAATTGCTGTGTCCTAAAATAAAATACTTTTTATTTTAGTATTTTAAATATATACTATTTTCAGTAGTCTATATTTTAAACAATTTGTATGAAAGATTTGCAGCCGATTTTTTCGAAAAATAATCACTCAATAATGTATTCAAATACACATTTAACTGGCTCAAGAAAACAGTAGCAGTTTTTAGTGTTATTGTAAATTTAATATAAAAGTATCGATTTAGTTTTTAAGCATATTAAATTTAGAAACGTTCTAACTTTTATAGTATTTCTGTAACAATTTTGATTCAGTTAGGATTTTCTTGTGCAAATTAATGTTAAACTTTTACAAGCCATTAAATTTTGACGTCAAGAAAAAAAATTAGCTTTTTCAATAGCAAAATCAAATCAAATAACAAGTATTGCGTATGTTTAAAAATGTGTCAACACAGACGGAACTTAATGTTGTCTTAGAGGGTCCTCGGATTATCTTAAAACACTAGAATGTACAAAATACAAAACCAGACTGATATACATAAATCTAAGAAATTAAAATATTCATCTGCAGGAATTACATGTCTACTTTTTGGAACATTTTCCAACATTTTGGCGGCCTCTACAAAAGTTTGCCTGAGTTCCTTAAAAAGTCAATTTCGATTTGTATACCCTACTTTTATACGAAATAAGCGGATTTCTAATCTGTATAGATTTGCCAGTATATCCAAGTTTTGTGAAGAATCTTCTCGTCCAATCAAGATTTTTAACGTCCTTACGCGATCTTTCTAGGTTCACATTTTTATTTGTATTCCATTCAGCAGGATATCCGGATAACATCCCCCAAAAAATGTGAAATGAATTTCTCTCTAGCGGTATTGTTCAAGGTTCAGAAATATCGTACATCGTAGACTGATGTTAAAAATAATAGACACAAAGCTTTATACTGACACCGAGATAGCATTACTTATAAGATTAAAATTATTGTACTAATATGCATGAAACAAAATATCAAAAGTTTACAATTTTAGTTCAATTATATTATTTATTAATTAAAACCCATTAATATTTCACCATAAACTAAAACATAAGGTCCAATAAACTTAAATATAAAGTTCCGTAAGTAGCTTGGAGATTCGTGATTCTCGAATTTTGTTGATTTAGAATGAGTTGGTCCGGACCATGTATTTGGAGATAAAAATATTCTTATATCCATAAAATGCATGTTTAGTAGTTCTTGTAGTTTGTTTTTGGATGTTTATATCCATAATTTGTTATGGGCCTCCCCATTTATGGACATGAGTGTGGAGGAACCAGTACTCGCTCTAAACTTCAGAAAGGGCAATTCGAGTACTGTTTTTGGATTGTGAAGGAAGGCAAGGCAGTCAAACAGAGGTACTTTCCAAAGGAATATAGATATTGACATTTCCTTCCTTGTACATATTTAGCTGTCTGTTTATGTTTCAAAAAACCATCACATTATCTCCCCAATAAAACCTCTTACTACGCCACAAAGAAATCCTTTTAACCCTGCAGGTCCCTGCAGCATACAAATCTTATTTTTTGATCGTCAATGCTTATTTTCATGCATTACATTTGTTCAATAAGCTGCCACAGTATGTGCAAGGAATAGTAAATATTGGGAACAATTCAAAATCAAAATAATTATACTGTAAATGACTTTTTTAGAAGACCAATCTCTAAGGGTAAGTTCAACATTAAGTCCAATTATTATCATGTTGGGTGTTGTCTCATAGGTTTCTGCTTTAGGCCTTACTGTATTAGTTTGACCCTTGACAGACATGTAAATAAACATGCTTCTACCTTGTTCTTGTGATGGAATAACCTACCGGATCATATCAGAGGTATTCGTAGTCGGGAGCGGTTTCGGGGGATGCTTAAGGACCATCTGTTTTCGGGCCTCGTCGGGTTGACGATATTGTGGCATAGGGTATGGGACGATGGCTTTGTATAAAATGATAATGGGTGAATGTCTGTTAATTTCCATCCAATTTTTATTTGATTTATTTCAAATTTCACGAAGAACCTTCTTTTTATATGTTTATTATTTTATATAAAATATAGATTACCAATTTAGAATGTAAAACAGTAATGTAGACTATACTGTGGCTCTGTTTTACACTGAAAGTATCGCTTATAAAATTTTATGGTTAGGTATGAAAGGACTTAGTAGTCCTAACCTCACCAATTGAATAATACGTTTTTCTTTGTGTTCAATAAAACATTTTTTCATTTTTAAGTACTTATGTTTACGGCAATAAAGTTATTTTCTCGAATTGCAGTTTATTCTCGTTGAAAACAGATCAGCAGTAATACTAGTTGTATAACTTTTAGAAAGAGAATAAATTAGTTTGAACTCCTCTTTGGTGAGGGTTGGTGTGATACAGCGATAGTCCAACTGCACAGGACAGTCGTAACATTAGGGCCGGGTGCTTTACGTGTAAATTACCTGAAGTTTGGGTTTCTTGTGACGCAGCATGTCTGAGAGCAGCAGAGGGGTGTAGGCGCGGGGGCGGGATTTGGTGTGCCGCCTCCAACTGAGCATCGCGCGAGACTGCTGGCCGCCGCCCCCGCGCCGTTATATACCGCCCCCGTCCACCTGACACCTCCTGACACCGACTTTACCGGATATTTTCGCCTACAGCGCTGTGAAAATAGAAAAAAAACAACCACGTCAAATTACCCTCACTCCATTTCACTTCTCAGAAAAGTTACAAGCTGTTTCTTTTCCAGGAAAGTTTGTAATTTTCGCCCTCGCCTCGTTTTCGAATTATTTTACAACTCCGCGACTAGGAATCCTCGAGAGTGTTAATGCTTGCCTTACTTATCCCCATCGACCTTTCAAGGCCACTGCGGTGAATCGAGGGTGAGAGGAGGAAACTAAATATTTCGTGAAGTGGGAATGATCCCAACACATACAGTATTACTTATACCAAGTTTCTATACAATCACTGCGTAAAAAGAACCTTCATCAAACAGTATTTACTAAACATAACTAACTAAAACTTAAGGAGATAAAATTTTTCACTGGAGGGTAATGAAAGATGTAGAGAATTTGGTGTTAGGTTTCATAATGGTCTATTAATGTCTACTGCTTTGTATTCTTGATGGAAGTCACCAGGTTTTAATATAAAAGACATTTTTTATCCTTCCACCAATTTAAATTTATTTCAAAAAGCGATTTCGCCGGTATAAGGCATCGTCAGTTATTGTTTACAGAAAAACATATGTATAAAAATAGAATAAAATTGAAAACTAATTAATTGTAAAGACCAAAAACGAATAAATTAAGTAAAAGAATTATGTAGAGAAATGTGGTTTTGAGCTATTCATAATTTTGGAATGGGTACCCTTCTTTTACTAATGATAGAAAAATGTCACTGAAATTTACGGAAGGTTGGAAATACAATTAATCTTTCAAAACCGTCACACATGCACTTTCCAAATTTTATTTCTTTTAGTCCAGGAAGATTCTTAATAAAACTACACTTGATGATTCAAAATTTTATATGGTGATTTTCCTTTATAGCACGTTTAACTAATTTTAGGATTTTTCAATGTTTTTCTTTTTTATAATTGTAAATATGTTCTTTTAGCCTGTTTTCGCTGGTCTTGATGTTTGGCCGATTTAAGTCTTTTTGCACACCCACAGTCCAATTTTATATATTACATTCTTGGGTTTCTCTTGTTTGTTTTTGGTTTTAATATAAATCGTGGAAGAATAAAAAATGTCTTTTATATTTAAAAAACTATTGACTGCCTACTCGACTTTTATACACCAAGTAAAAGTAAAAAAAATTGTAATGTAATTGAGAGAATGTTTTGTAGCAGTCTTTAAGCATTTAATTTATAAGAATACTACATATTTCAGACAGTACTCGAAATTCAGACTGAAACAACTGGGATACGCCGTATACGAATGTCCTTTTAAATTACGTACTAATCATTCTTTTGATAAGTTATGGTCACTGGAAAATATTTTAATCTCCTGGTCCATTTTAGAACCAATTGTAATACACTTAAAGAAACAGTACTTGAGGCCCTGAAATCGGAGAGTGAAATTGATTTATAAGTACAAATGAAGTAAATACATTTTCTCTACAGCGTTCCATGATATTTGATAGAATAGCGCTAGTGATTTTAGTAACGAGAGAGGAATAATGCAGTCTAAAGTCCATAGCCCTTCAGTGAAAGCATTTATAAATGTAATAATGATGGGAACCGTATGAATAAATTAAAAATGGAAATATGCATGCATCAAGTAGATATTGTTCCATTGTATACTGTTGAGAGAATTAAAGTTGAGTTTTTCGTCTTGGTACGATCAAGAAAACATAGTTCAGTTAAATCAGTGAATATAGTTCAGTGCGATAAAAATTCTTTTTTGAACAGTCACGGATGTGCTACTAAATATTTATGATTATTTTAATTCGCGTAAAAAACAAAGTACGTTTCTGCACGTGTGTACTTTACAGAACTCCCAACTCGCTGACTTTGCTTGCACCCTCGGTAATTAGTTCTTCAAAGGTATTAATATTAAAAACGTAGCCAGAAAAACATTTGGAGGGGAGGGGGTCGAGACAACTGATATTAGTGGACAGAGAGTAAGGCCCCATTTTGTTCCTTAAATAGTTCTTGGCCAGTTTCTTTATTGAGTTCGATCTTTCAGCAGTGCATGTCCAGTAATACTGAATTTATTTAAATAATAATAATCGCGAAAAATTTGGGAGGGGCCCGGACCCATTAGACCCCATCGCTGACTACGTCCTTGAATGAATATCTGGTAAACCTAATAGAGTATACCCTTTACTTTTCAAGCCTCTGTTCGCTATTTAATCACATTTTTTTGGTTCAATAGTAGTTTATATAAATGTTTATATACCTAATCAGTGTGGTATATCTATTCAGCGCAAAACGGACCCACTGCTTCCTTGATAGTTTTTCACCATAAACATTTGTGTCTGGTGCTTTGTGATTTTATTTGTAATGGTTACAGGCTAGTTTATTTCCTGAAATTTTTAGCCTCAGAGCGAATAATTCGTTGAGTTTTATTAATTGCCCGGTCCCTTCGTTTTTTTACTCCTTCTGCTACTACACTGCTATCTATAATAAAACTCACACAATACTACTGTCATAACTATTTTTTTAGAAAACAGACCGATGGTTTTTTTTCTGATTAATATTTCGAAATAGAAATATGTCTATGTATTATTCTGATATCTAAGTAATATACATTTCCAAATTTCGTCTAAATCTACCCAATTTCTTTGATAGTGTAATGTAATAGAACACCCAAACATATAAACATCCAAACACAATTTTTCACGAAAATTTGTGATATATTTATTTACCCATTAACTTTGGAATAAGTGAATAGCACGGAAAGTGTATATAGGCTAAAAGTGTAAGTACGAGTACATACAACTGAGTAGTCTGGGTCAAACTCGGATTCCATTATTCAGAATTGGTGGGGAAACTTTTTAAATATCAACTAAAATAAAGGTTTTGATAGTTCGATTGTAATAGATATAGAAGTTGAATCAACCCTCCCTACCATTACTATGTGTATATAACATTTGTTGGTTTTTTTTCTGAAGCTAGGGTAATTGGCAATGAACATCACAATAAGCTGATAGCGCTTAGCAGCTGAATCTGACAATGACGTCCATACAATCAATGTTTGGTGCCAATATCGTGACAATTGAGTTGAGCAGTCAGTCATTTAGGTAAAGGGCTCAAATCTTGATTGAGTAATAAATTGATGTTTGGGCGATTTGTATATGGATATAATACAAGCAAAATGGCTATCCGCTCAATTATTGTAATATTAGCAGATTCTAAAGTATTAAAATTTGGGTGAGAAGTATGGTGGTTTGAGATCAATAACAAAATACAGAAAATCGTATTGACATGTTTGTACAAATAAACTTAATTTCTTCTGAAATTGTAAAATCAGGCCAGGTGTACCTAAATGTTTAGTTTCGAGGCCCACTCTATTTTCAGATTCAGATTATTTATTGAAAATATTCTTCAAGAATAGAACAATTCAAAATAATGTAAAAGTGTCCAGTATTTGTAATACTTTAAGACATTTTAGTCAAAGTACATACAATATTTAGTAGCGTGCTTGACCACTTGCATAAGTAAAGGAACTCGCTTGAGGCTGTAGATGGATTTGTCTATGAGCCAGTGTTGTAGAGATGTTTCAGCTTCTTGGAGTTTTGTATTTTTTAGCTCTCTATGAAGTGCATTGAAGAGTCTTGCACCAGCATAATCCAGGCGTTATTCTCAAACAGATTTGTTCTATGAGTTGGTAGGTAGAAGCCATTATTTTGTCAGTGTGTTTCATCCGTGGGTGTCCTTATTTTGGAAGAAATTTCAGACGTCTCAAAATTTCTTAAAATAATTTTAAGACATGAGGAATCTCTTCTAGGATGTATAAAGAAGCCTCTACTGCCATGCTGTTAAAATTCTTGAAAGCCTCTCGACAGCTGTCCGCGTTGCTTCAAAATTGGCCATAATTCTAACAGCTTTTTTGATCATAATCTGTTGGGGGTTGTCATTATGATGAGCCTCCCCACAGAGCTATCCCATATCTCACTCACGACTCAAATAGAAACAGCATAGTAAGCTGTTTTAGTTGCCTCGTCAGTACAAATGGTCCTTCTTATTTAAAAAACATAATTTTTTACAGGAACCTTTTATTTTATGTTACAGAACCTTTTGTTTTTTTTTGTATTACTGAACGATAGCAAATGTTCGGAAAATCCTGTTTTCTTCAAAGTCCTTCCATCGTCAAAAACAAACTTGAAACAAAGTAGAAAGTAACTTAAATTCTGACTCGACAAGAAAACTATACTGAAACCCTAAATCGAATTCTTGGTTATCACGAGCTCATCTAACGTACCCTTCACACACACAAACAAAACTGAACATAATTGTATACCAGAACACAATATTAAATGATAGTTTACTTATACAAATACGATAATGCAACTCCGTATAGTTATTCGCTCGCCTCGTTTGGAATGATAAGATATAAAACAAATTTAAAATTGCAGAGTAAAATTCTTGTTGTTTGTTGTTGTTATGAATTAGTTGTTTTAATCGTTTGTTACAAAGTTGTGTGCGGAGATGTTACAATTAAACCCGGTTTCATAAGTTATTACTTCTAACTTAACTCTTTCTGGTCAAATAATTTTTTTAATCTCATTTAAGCCTCAGCGTTAGCTATGCCGGCTTCGAAGTGCACTGGTCTTTTATTAAAGTACAAAGTACATGAATGGACCTCCCCGGGATTTGAACCCGTGATCTCTCGGTTAGAGAGCCGAGACTAATAACCATTAGTCTACGGAGCAGGACTGTAAGATGGTTACAGTATATACTGAATATTGTAGGACACAATTATTTACAATTTTTTAAGATTAACAATTTTTAGTCAGTCGAAGTTATACGCATTCAAGCAAATCCGTTTCTAGTTCTAGGGTGACACAATCAGGGTGAACTCAGTAAGCTTTTCTGTGTTTTTAGAGGTAAAATCTGATTACCATAATTATTTTAGTTCCGTTTAATTAGAAATAAATTTATACAAAATCCTAGTAATTAATATACAACAGCTGGTGTTTTGAAGTTACATACTTTCAGGTAGTCATAAGCGAATTAGTGTGGTAACCAAATACCCCAAAGTAGAAGGGCCACTTCTTACCACGGTCATCATATTATATGAGTTAATCCAAATTGATAATTGATTTGATTTGTCTTTTTAAACATCAAAACAAAGTTAAATAAACAAATCAGTATTATACCCAGGATACTCTGTTGTGTTGCATTATAGACCTTCCTAAGTTCTTATACGCGGAGGACTTTAGTCTAGATTTTGATTATATTTTATTTCGCTGTAACTGTACATAAAACAATTAGAACATTTGTTTTCAAATTCGTGAACACTTAAAATCCACAATTTTTCAATTTTGATAAGAAAAGTGCCACACATTCCCTCCTGTTACATAAATGTAACTGTTACTTCAATCCCCCACGGTATACAGTGTGTTCCAAATGTTATGCACACTGAAGTAATCTTGGAAATTATAAGAGATACAGCAAAGTTTAAATGAAGAAAGGTATGCGTAATAACAAGACCAACAAAGTAATGTGGTCAAGTTAATTATTGGTTGCGTCGTTCACACCTCGCTGCGCTAAAAAACTGTTTGTCAAAATAATTAAACTGTCACAGCTCTTTTACTAGTAGTTATATTGAAACGTATTTTAACATGAAATTTGCATGAAATTTGTTTTAGTATTATAAATATTATAATGGAAAAGTGTTCAAGACAAGCAAGCAGGAGATGTAGGGTTTCGAGTAAATTTTTTAAAGTGACAACATATTTTTTAACTTACTGAAAATAAATGTACAATTTTTACTGATTTCAAAAATAGTATATATTATGTTATACTTTCCTCGCAATTTTCATAAAATAACTCAAAAAATCCTATTTTTGTATGGTTGTGTAAAGGAAATTTTATTCTACTATTCAGATAGTTTGTAAACCTGACGGATATTTTCACTGCACACCGTGTTGGAATTAATTGTTTATTAAAACAGAAACTGTTCAGACAAGGTTTGTCTAAAAATTACTCTTACTGACATTTTTGTTATTTTTGATTAGCCATTATAGCGTGTTTCAAATTTTGTACCAAAATTATATGAAAAATAGAAATAATATAAACAAAATAATTAAACTAACTAATTATGAATGATTTATTCCCACATGAAAAAATATCCATTCGTGCCAGGTCTTGTGACTTTCCAAGAAATTACTTGAAAAAATGGGACGTCGCTTAAAAAAATTACTCGAACCGTACACCTCATGTTTGCTTGTCTTGAACAATTTTTTCATTGTAATATTTAAAACTAGAAGAAATTTCATGAAGATTTCATGTAAAAAACCTTCAATATAGCTACTCAATTCTTTGAAGTTTGTTTTTGACGGTGGATGGATTGTTAACGAAATAGGATTTTCCGGACATTTCCGTACATCTGAAGAAGAGATCAGATTGCAGATCTCGAGACATAGTGTTACTGATTTTTTTTGTATCACTGAACCGTGGCAAATATCCGGGAAAATCATGTTTCCTAGCTACTAATAAGAGAAATGTGACAAAAAATTTGACCAAAAAACAGTTTTTTGAGCGCAGCGAGTGAAGGACGCAACCAATAACCAACTTGACCTCATTAATTTGTTGGTCTTGTTATTACGCACAACTATTTAATCCTTGCTGTATCTCTTATAGTTTCCAAGATTCCTTTAGTGTGCATATAATTTGGAACACACTGTAATACCACTTGACCCATCGGGAACATGGAGTCTGATTCCTGCACTTTCGTCGCCATCCACCAAATAATTCATGGTGGACTTCTCGCGATCCAAAATCCAATGTCGTACCCAGTTTAACTGGGAATTGTAAGTCCCACAAGGAATGGTAAGGCTGTTGGAATCTCGTAGAGAGCCCGTACCATACCGTGTCCAAGCTGACGCAGGTAAACATGAGAGCAGTAGAAGAAATAGGTCACGATGATGGGTGCGTTGCCATAACTGAGTTGTGATGGTCTGGTGCAACGCGATCAGAACTCGTGGCTGCCGCTGCCCTGGCACTCGCCCATCTCTCCTCCACTCAATCAATATCTTGTTGCCACTTAACCAGCGAGTTCTCTTACATTCCGAGTTCTTGATAAATGTGACGCGATCATTCTCTATCCTGACATTGAAACGGACTAGAGGATCTCAGAATGTTAAGGTTTAAGGGATTCAAAATCGGTTATATTGGAAACATTGAGTGTATAATATAGAAAGGTGGCGATTCACCGAAATTGAAATTATTTTTATTCAGGTACTGATTTTGACTTGATCTACAGCCTCCTATATACGGAGCCTTCAACTAATGGAAAATTCTCAAATTTAAGATGTTAGGTTAGGAACACTAAAATAGATGCCTGATTAATTTGTTTTCTGGTTTCATCACTTAGGCTATTAAAATCATAATCTTTTATTACCCATTTAAATATTTCATTCAAAAATACATAGGCAAGTCTTAAGTTTCAACACAACGTTAAATTCTTAGATAACCTTAAAAGTCTAAGATTGTCCAAAATTCATGAACTCCTGACAAAAGTCAAAAGCTTTTTTTAAACCAAAGTTCCTCAATGTTTTAACACTAGCGTTGTTAAGCTGCCTTATCTCTAGAGGAACTTTATTAACGCATTTACCAGACATAATAAGTGAGGCATGTCAAGAAAATGCTTAAATCAAGTTTCATATGTATGGATGTCACCTCTTTGTTGTGCCCTGTCTCCGTTTTTCCGTAAAAAATCAAACATTGGAGAATATACAATGAAAACAAGTTAGTAGTACAAGATCTTTAAATACATTTATACAGTGTACAATCCTGTATCTACGTTATGAAGAAAAATACCAAATGTGCCAGGAAGAAAAAACTTAAAATTAATTTTTCTAAAGAAATTAGTAATACAATACAGAGTGTTCCGTAGAAAAAAAGACTGAAATATTAAAAAAATGGTTTTAAAAAGTTTGAAATATATATTTATTAACAATGTAAGGTTTCCCCCCCATTTAAAAATTTGCTATCACATTCACAGCTTCCAAGATCGCAATGGTGTAGCTCATTAAAAAAGACATCATGCATAGTTACAATGCCATACTATCCGTGTTTTGTTATTTTCATAAGAGAACGTTGTTTTATAAATTGTTCATGGCCTGTCCACTTAAAAAAACATATATACACAAAATGGGTGCAACAGTCGTGGGATCATTACGGCATGAAGCCAACTATTTGAATTTTCAAAACAAAAATTCAGCAACCTGATAGAATAATTTTTAATCTCACAATATAAAAATCACTGGACAGGAAGTTTCTATGTTTTGTTATTTTTAAACTGGACATAAATTCAAACGGTCTTTTACAGTCTCTCAAGGACGTAGCCAGGAAAACATTTGGCGGGGGGGTCCAGACAACTGATATTTTCCCGTAGCGAACAAGTAAGGCACCATTTTGTTCCTAAAACGGTTCTTGACCCGTTTTATTTGTTGAGAACGATCTTTCAGCAGTACATGTCAGTAATACCGAATTATTTAAATAATAGTAATAATCTTTTACTAAAAAAGTAATTGAAAATTGGTGGGGGTCCCGGACCCCTTGGGTCCCCTCGCTATCTACGTGCCTGAGCGCGTGCGCTATGTCAATAGTCATATGTCATAAGTACCCTGAATAGTGTGCAGAGGGAGGGTCTAAACATCCCAGAGAGAGCATAGGAGTGTGGCTTAAACAGTACATTTTCCATAAGTAAACCATGGCGTACCCTGGTCCAACCTCTATGTTATAAGGTCGAATCTTGTACGATTATCTGATTTATTTGATGACTTTTATTTCCTTTGAATCTAAAGTAATGCCTCCAATTTATACCTCACAGCCAAGATAATCAAGTTTTGTTTGTAGAATTATCTTTCCGTTGAGAGTCATTCCCGCATCCTAAAAAGTTTCGAGAAGATTGCGAAGATGGGTAGTTTTGTTCTATTTTCTCCTATCTATTACAACAGCATCATATGGGTTGTAAAAATTGTTAGCTCCTTCTAGAGTTCTTTACGTCTGTTTCTCTGAAATCCACCTGAGGCAGAGGTGAAATCTTCTAGAGTAGTATTAAAGTTTGTGTGATCTCAAGAATCTTCTGTAAGGCTTAGATGCCAGAACCCATCATTTTCTTCTCGTTTACAGACATATTCAGCTCCACTGAGTTCTTATTCAGCCTGTTATTCTTTGGATTGTCTGACATTTCCTCTTACTCTTGCTTTCGATGGAATTGGAGTAGCTCTATTAGTAGTGAAATTGCATTAGGGAAGGTGATTCCTTTTATTTAAATGTTGTTCTCTTCTTTAAAAATTCCAAAATCCTTTGAATAAAAAATTCTTGGAAACAAATTTGATTGAGTGCATTAATAGGCAAATTAAAATGCACTCAATCAAATTTTAATGTTGGTATAGTACGCTATTCCACTTGTAATGAAGAAAAATGATGGTTTCTTTAACTTCCATAAGAAATTAATTATTAACAAAATATTTTAACATCCATGATAATCTACAACATAAAATCCAATTAATTGGCCTTGAACTGTTTACAAAGTAAAACGTAAATATATAAATCAGGTGATGCTTGAAATCACACATGGACTTGTTTTTACTACCGATACTGAGTGTACAATAACTCTTCACTAGTAAATACACAATCTTCTAAAATTTTTGATGCAAACCAATTCTATGCTTTTGACTGACTGAGTTTTTGTAATAAGAGTCCATATATTGTAGTCAACATGGTCAGTTTTACCGCAAATTGATCAAATGGATTCTCAGAAACATAGTGAAACGCTCGGTGATGAGCACGACAGAATCTGTCACCAGCGTCAGTTCCAGGATTAGTGCCGAAATCTGTCGTGATTGCGTGCAAGACTTGAGTTTGTCCGGGAGTAGGACAAGTCCAGAAGTAAGTTTAATCACTATTGTATTAAATATTCTTTTAGTTCCAGTTGATTACATCAATTTTCCTTTTCATATTGAACTGAAATTAGGAGGAAAAATAAAAAACTCATAAATAATAACGAAATGATAACAACATAAGAAACATTTTTTAATAGAAAATACGAGATATGCGTAACTATTTATTGTTCTCTTTGGGGGTAGCAATGATTAATCGCTTTTCAAGAATTATTGAAAACACCCTCTCTAGGAAACCGTAGGCCTACTTCTTCGTCAGTACAAATAACTCACATAGATGATCTGCACGCAGGTCGGCTGATATGCCACTTTGTAAACTTCGTTTCACGGTCCTCCACGAGGTTTAAACTGTTGTTGTCTATAAAAGACATACGTTAATTAATTATACGGATAAATTGTTGATACAAATAAGTTAGTGTTCAAAAAATCTATTTATATTAGCGTAACTATTTATATTTTTCTCCTTGGTATCTGAGCTTGAATTTGGATAGTGTCTCGGGGGTGGTTTTTCTTTTTCGGCAGAAGTGCTCTGACGTCGGTGAAGTTGGACATCTGGCTGGAGGTCGGGAAGTATCGATCGGAAATGCCTCTGGCCATCATTGTAGGCTTCGGTGGCCCTACAGTTCTGGCGAAAAAGAAATACGTTCCTAGATATAGTACCTATCCGTACTAATGACTGGAACTTTACGTACCATAAACGCCGATACCTGCTAGCATCGTTAGTTTTTATAATTAGCAAGTGTTTGTTTGAGGGTGATTTAATCAAACCTATCGATTCTTAAATAAATTCGCGTTTTTTTACTGGACATACACGCGTTGTAAATAAATTTTACATATTCTATGTTTTGGGACATTGCATTCAATATTCAAGTTAAAAAAAGAATCTTAAAAAATACAGAAAATGTTTGTTTAGTTATCTAATGAAAACACTACTTTAGATTAAAAAATAAGATAGTTTCTTCTAATTTGTTATTAAGATCTGTACCTTTTATAATTAAATTCTTGTGAGTATAATTAGCCGTTGCTTGCTTTAGTTCTCTATATTTTCAAATGTTTAATTGCCAGTGCTTTCCTCCCGTTTTTTTGCTGTAAAATATTTTTATAGCGACATGAATTTTGTGTTCGCATTGCAATTATTTACATTAAACAATTTCGTTGTAGTTATTTACTATAATTCGTGTGTTTCCAGATTCTGAAAGAGTATTAGAAAGAGAACTAAGCATTTACATGTGCTGATGAGCTTTTTCCAAGAAACAGAACGTTCGCATTCCTCAATGGAGGTTGAGTGTGGAGGAGAAACTTGAAACCGTTCTTAAGCGATGACAGTTACGGGAGGTCTATACGAGTGTCGCCGCACCGGGACTACCGTTACTACGAAAATCCAGAGTGACACCACCAAAAAAGAGTTTCGGTCAGTAACACCATTTATTTTAATTTACTTGTAGTAGACAACAATTTTTAATTTACAACTTTTAACAGCTTTGCGTATCAGCAAAACTACACTGAGCGGCATAAAATCTGCTCTGTTATACGAGTATCTAGTCGATTTAACTCTCCAGTTAGTTTGAATCGTTTTCCGCTTTCTGGCAGCACTGCACGGGCAACTGTTACTTAGTAACGGACGCAAGAAGTTATACTTACCGGTATGTACGTAAAAACAAAAATCTCAGCTGTCATGATAAAGGGAATGTTAACAAAGAATTTAATACTTTATATAACTTTTATTTAAAATAAAAAATGTATAAAAAATTATGGTTGCCTGTAAAGTCGGTTTTACGGGCGAAGATTTTACGTGACAACGTCTTTTTCTCGGTAGAATATTTATTGATATGAATATTATTAAATTGCACAATAGGAACAAGGAATTGAATGAAAATAAGAATTGCAACAAATTTTAACTATAGAAATATATTTTGTTTACTAAAACATTGTACATAATTTGAAATTAATTAAAATTTGTTATTGTAAATGGTAAAGTTGAATAAAACATTTACTAAACTTGGAATTTGAAATTCTTGCTAAACACAGTTAAATTCTAACTCCGCGCGTGGTGATTGGTCGGTTTAGTTCGTTTTGTTTGGTCACACTGTTATGACAGGTTAGAGGTTATAATTTGTTATTTTAAAATGTTTGACTAGCAATACGCGCTGTTTCTTCTCAATCGACTGAATTACGATTGATTGCAGAGTGATTTAAAACTAATAATTTACTTAACACTATCAAACATTTGTCAATAGTATGACATAACCTATAAACTCAGTTTCTCAACTTTTGTGTCAATCTAACAATTAATCAATCAATCATAGTTTACGATAATGAAATATCAGTGTACACATATATTTACCTTTATTGTTGTAGTATGTTGTAAATGACGAATCTAAAGCACTCCACAATTTTCACGAATAAACATAGTTTATCTGCTTTATCCCGTGCGGCGGACCCACAGTTATCTGCTTTATCCCGTGCGGCGGACTCACTGGACGGGCATCGTAACGTTACCGGGCGTTACACTTTTTTCATGAGTGACTCCGAGCCGCAACCTAATTTAAGACGTTGTCACGTCAAAAATATAGTAGCGCTATCTACACGGTCAACGAACAGAACAAACTTTCTGCCACACAAGCTTCAATAAACGGACTGTAGTTCCACGTTGTGAAACTGTCAGGGCCATTTCTTACCTACTTCTTGAGGCGTGGGGGTTCACAGCACCTAATCTAATAGCACCTTAATCTCACAGACACCTAAAATTTAACCGTCTAATAGCACCGATTCTCATAGCACCTAATATTATAGTACCTAATCTCACAGCACCTAAGGAAATGCCCGAGAGTCGCACGGCACCTAAAGATCGTGCTGGAGTTTTATTAGCACCTAATATCACACCACCTAAAAGGGAGTGGTGGGGATCGCCGGAGGGTAGGCCGCCACCACTATCCGTGGCCAGTGGGCGACCGTCCGTTGAGTCGCGTGGTTAGGGGAGAGCTCTGAGTTTGGTTATTGACACGTGCTGTGCGGGTTGCATAAACGCGCTCGCCGGAAGAATTGAAGCCGGTGGACGTTTCGTTTAGGGGAAATTTATATTATGACATATTAATGTTATTTTTTACCGGATCCCGGCGACCCTCTCTCACACACAGCTAAACATCTCACTTAAAACGTCTACCACATTAAAATATACCCCTTTATTACATCTGAAAACGTTTTGACGGCTTAGGTAGTATTAATCTATATATAGCGAAATTGAGATATTTTAGATATGTTTATGTGATTGTGATAATCAAAAATATGAAGAAAAAACACAGTTTTCTTTTAAATTTAAGCTTTTCTCCAATTTAAACTCCTCCTAATTCAAAAATAATTACAGTTAAAAATATAATATATAATTTGTTGTATGTCTCTTAAAGAACGACATACTGATAATTCAGAGTTTCTAAAGTTAATAATTAAAGGCGTAACAAGTTTTTTTGGGAAACCTCATTAGACTTGTATTTATTTATAAAACACGCAATGCTTATTACTAATAGTCTTTACTTATGAGTGAGGGTGCAGAACAAGCGAGGTACACAGTAACTGTGCCGGAACCTTACTACATTATGGCTTAATGAAACACACACATACCAACTTGCCCCGTATGCCAAAATTCACAAGATAAAATATCGACAGTTTTATTTTCACACAAACCACAACAGGAAAATGTTTAAATTAGGCTTGTATGATTCTGGTAAATATATTAATCTAAGGAAAGGCGATTAAAATTATCCATTTACCCAAAACAAATATTTAATTAAACTTAAATTCACTAACAGATTAATTTGAGGGAAATTAATATTCCTCAAAAGCGAAGCGGCCGAATACCTTCCCATAATCCTATCACCATCGTCTTTGTTATCGGTGTTATATTTTCACTGTTTTACCTCATGTTCACTGACACAGTCTTTCCGACGAATTTTCTGTCCCTCAGTCAAAAAATATTAGTTAGTCTCTCTACAGCCTCCCCCAGCAATCAAGTTCATTGGTTCAAGCGTTATCAATAACTATTTTTTTTATTCTCTACAACTTTCATCCAACAATCAGGCGTAGTCTTTTCCAAAGCCTTCTTTACAAAATTTTGTGATATAATTAATAGTGAGCGACTTATTATTTTTGCGATATGTAAATTAATTTAAGCCCATATTAGTTCAATCGCGTGGAGCTTGACTGTCACTAGAAGTTCAATTTTTTCATGTCTGAACTAAAGTGACTCCTTTCTAGTAAACCATCCTGTAATTTCTGCCTTATATCTTTTGCTCATAGGTGCTTTAAATATTTTATTTTGAATTATACAGTGTATTATACATAGCAATAACTACATCTTTCATTAATATATATCCACCCATAGGGGTAGAAATGGGACTTGGAATTCTTAGAAGACCTTCCTTATGTCCTATGTACATAAAATGTGGCACACACATCCTCATAACTTTCACAGAAAATCAATAGCGTCTATATGAAGATTAACTACCATAGCGAATGAAATATAAAATTGCAAACCCTAGAAAAAGTATATTATTATTTTTCATCTTCCCGCTATCCGAAAAAAGTTTAAATTTCACGCCACGCACGCAACGAACGCACAGCGCACACACACACACACACAGCACACACAACACACACACACACACACACTTCTCGTCATATAAATTGGTTATAACAACGTATGTTAATGAAGAAAGATAAACCTAGATTACTCGTTTTCATGGAAGTAGTACCCGCTATAAAAAACTACGTTTTAGCTTTGTAAACTTCCCTTCCTTTACTTCCTTGTAAACTTCCTTTGTAAACTTGGGGGAGCCCATTGTCTTGATAATGTTTTTTAGTCTGTGCCTAGATCAGGTTATTTCATGCAACATCTTTATTTTTCTTTCTCGGATCGTAATGGGCTTATTTTAAAATATTCAAAAGAATACTTTGTCTGAAACATCTAAAACCTTGCTAAATCCAAAAAGTACAAGTGAAACATTTTATTTTAATTTTTCCAGAATCCTCTATTGATGATGATCTGACAAGCCATTTGTTTTCACATGATTGGAAATGTCGTACTTAGTAATGGAAGAAATTCTCTATCTCTACCCAAAAACACTCGTTCATGCATATTTCTCCATTTCAGTTCATAAATAAAACATTTTACTCTACAGTAAAAAAACAACGTTCCACAGTTAGTGAGACTAAAGATCGAAATCAAAATTAATTGGTATAGTGGGGAACTGGAACCAAATGAAAGAAATTTTTTGTTTTTGGAGAAATCGACAAAACTTTCTACTAGTGACAGGCTTCGTCGTGTTAACTATTTAAATCTCTAGAAATGTTATAAAAAGTCCGTAGAAGATGCGAACTCACAAATGTCGCCAAAAATATAAAATAGCAGTAACCAATATAAGGCCTGGGGAGAGGTTTTTAACGCCAATATAAGGCGTTTTCGGTGCAGATAAACGAAAATACAAACATTTAGCATCTCAATCGACATTATCAATAAATATCACTCTAGGTAACTTAAACCATGTTGTTTTATCAATTCGGTTAACACCAAATAAAGGGTAGTATCACAAAAAGCCTCATTGTTAATAGAATGAACTTAATAAGAAATTACCATATTTTGAAAGAAAAACATTTATCTTTGTAGAAGTCTCAATTGATGAGGTCATTAAAGCTGCCAAAAGAGTTAAAAACTCAGAAAGCAAAGACATTTATAACAAATCTAACAATATTATATTTTAAAGAATTTACCATACGTTTTTGAACCCATTAACTATATGTATATCAGCCCCGATTCTTAAGAAAGGGTCTAGGAGTTTCCTCCCTGAGAGCTATTGCCCAGTATAAATTTTACCTGTCCTGTAATAATAGAGGAAACTGTTTTACATGATGAACCTTTTGCGTATCTGGAAAATAAATATCAATCTAAATTTTATTACAATAGAAGAGGTAAATACACCATTGATGCAATTTATTCACTAATTAAAGGAGGTCCTAAACACTTTTTTGAGATTAAAGCCTTTGCTCAGGTAACATATTTTGACTTGGAGCAGGGCCTTAAAAACTTAACTATTACGGTATTAATGGGAATCCGGCTTTAAAGAGTTCTTTAAAGACTATTTATCTAACCGCAGGGCGAAAAGTTTGTTTTCTATTAATGGAAAATCGATCCAACAATTTGGTGATCGGGATTGTTGTAACCTAAGGGTCAGTCCCTGGGCCCTATTATGTTTTTATTATATATAAATTAATTTCCTACCGTTATTAGGTTAAAATCTCTTTTGCTAACGGACACAACTCTTTAGAATATCCATACAAACTTTGACAAAACTACAAGTTCTTGTCAGTGAATCAGTTGAGAAAGCCTCAGTGTGGTTTAAATCAAATGGATCTTTACTAAATGAAGTCAAAACTTAAAACATTTTGTTTACTTTACGACAAACCCCTACAATTGACACAACAAATTATTTCTTTTCTTGTGCTAAATTTCTAGGTATATTTTGGTAGAGTAATTTTTTTACTTAGACGTATTATAAAATTGTGTTACTGAAAAATATTTTAAATCTGCATACTATGCATATTTTTTAATCAATAACAAGGTATGGCCTAATATTATTGGGTAATAGCGCTAAAATTAAATGAAATCATTATCCTGAAAAAACAAAGCTAATCAGAATAATAACAAAATCACAACCACTAGAACACTGTGAATCACTTTTTATTAAGCTTTGGTGGAAACTTTTATAAATTTATATATTTTTGACTCAGTATTGTATATTACAAAAAACATGTCATCATTAATTTTGAAATAGCAACTTGCATAATTATAATAGCAGAAATGAATAATAATATTGTTATTGAGCATTGCAGATTGAACAAAAAACAAAATAGGCATTTTATAATTACTCAGAAGACAAATTGCAATAATTGGTGTAATTTTTCACGAGGCACTCCTGCTGCGTGCCTCGTAACTGTGCAGTGTGCCTGATTCAAAGGTCTACACATGTGGTATTTCCTTGTGCCAGTGCACTGAGTGCTGAGACACACTGCATGGTTGCCAGGGTTTAATCTCCAATGCCCGTTATGTAGGCAAGTGAGCCAGATAATAATTAGAGTTTTATTTCTGATAATTATAATTTTTTATTATACAATAAAAAACCGAGATTGAAAGCCTATTTTTGTTCTATATTATAAAATTTTATTTCTTTCCTATGTAATACATCCTGTATAAATAGATTACAATGAATTGGAATATGTTATTAATAGTATCATATGGAACATTTTAAGAGGTATTGAGATTGCGTCCCCTAAACAATTAATAACACTTTGATCCTCAAAAATCAGGAAGATTAATTTTAACAACAATCAGTCTACAAGTAGACTTCGGCCAAACTTCTTACGACGTAGTGGGAGGACTGAGAGTAGTCGATCCTCACTCAGTATATACCAGCAACAAAAGTGTTAATATACGTTTTGATGTTGTCCGTCTTGCCACTGTATGTCAATGTTATATGAGTCTTCTGAAGACCTTACTGTATACTTGTTCTCAGTTTTTTCAAGTAATGTTCTAATAGTCCTCATCCTCTTTTTAAGATTCACGACTTGTTTTAACATGGTCTTTTTAATCTATGAATGTTCAGCTTTGACAATGTAATTTAAACATTAATTTAAATTTGTTATGCAATCATTACTAAGAGAGATATTCGCGCCAATACACCAAAATTCAGAGATAGCAGGCTGATTAATAATTTTTATAAAGACTCATAACAAGTTGTTATTTTTCTTTGAACAGCCAAAACAAGACACGCTCTTATAAGTGCGTTACTGGCGCAATCTGTAATATAGATATATATCCCACTAATATTATAAATGCGAAAGTTTGAATGTTTGGATATTTGGATGTTTGGATGTTTGTATGTTAGAGACGTTTAAGATGTTTGTCCTCGAATCACGCTGAAAACCTATACGGATTGTGCTGAAATTTGGGAACCAGTATAGCTTTTGGTCTGAATTAACACTTAGAGTAGCTGTTAACACTTTCAGCTGAAGTTTATCAAAGAGGCAGAAACATGTGTTTACATTTAGATTTGAGTAAATATTGAATTATTGTAAAGTGCTTAATCAGTAGTGTAATGTAGATTGCAAATACGAATTTTAATTTAATTTTAAATTTAGATTGCGCCAATGATCAATAATCCATCTAATACAATAGAAATGCTATTTATACGCTGTTATAACAACTGCCTTATTGTATAAAGCTGTGAATGTTTGCACATAACGTAATCTAATCTGGTTAGTTCCTTTTAACATTGTGTATGGCCTTTTTACTATTGTTATTGAAAAGCAAATGGAGATAAATATTGCCCTAATACTTGAAGCATATACCCCTAATACATATTTAGCGATCGGTAAAAATATCAAAATCACTTAATCATCAAAATTTAATCTAAGTTAGATTCCGAAACCAACATATGAGACCATTGTTTTGGTTAGCGCAACAGCATAAATCAATTGTGGAACTATAAAATAGATTAGAACCGGGGGTGAATTTAAACGACCCAGAACAGACCCATATTTGACCGCAGCAATTTTTGACTTGTACGATACACTTTCGTCATTGGGATAAAAAGGCTAACTCTTATTGTTTACTGAAGCCATCGAAGAACGTCAATAAATTAACATGGAATGTGGGAGGGAAATACTAATCTTATAAAAACTGTTTTCACTTTTATGACTTCAGGATCCCAAATCTCTGTTCTTTAAAACTTAAATCTAAATTGGATCAGGAGATTGGAATACTTTTGAGTGACTATCGATTATCTCTAGACTGTTTATTATGTTATAGAAAAAGAATACATAGATCTATTGTACAGTTTTTCAACAGAAATTGCGTGCGAAGCCGCGGGTAACTGCTAGTATATATATATATATTGATAGTATTGATAGTATATTGATATTGATAGTATATATATATTCAATAAGTACATATATATATATATAAGTATGTATATATATAAGTATATATATATATATATATATAATATATATATATATAAATATATTTAAGTATATATATAAAAAAAAATTTGCTGTCTACGTATCTACTGATCAAGCCCCGTTCTGAAATTTAATTTATTATTTTAAAAATGTTTCTGCCTGTTTTACGAACATGAACTGAGTGTCAACAACTTTTAAATACTCAGTTAAAATTCGATTATGAAACAATGTTAGAATAGTTTTCAAATTGTAAATATTCCAGGCAACTATTTTGATCCACCTCTTATCATAACATTTCTTAACATTTCAACGGATTACTAAAAATTTGTCGAACATAAGAATATGTTGTGATTCATTGTTATGTGTAATATGTAGGTCTTATTTGTAATCATACTATGGATATTATTTCATATAAGCCCATAAGCCAGATTGAAAGAATTTAGACATCTTCACCTTTTAAAAATGTATACTCATGCCATTGATAGACAACAATATGCACTTTTTTAATAAAATATTAAAATAATATTCTTAAATCAATTTTTTCAAGTTCAAGGTTAAAGTTCAATCTTCTTTATTATCTAAAAATACAATTTACCTCCCAGTGCACCTCAAGCCGCGCGTGGCGGGAGTTCAGTTGAATCATAATTACAATAAAGTTATCTTAGTGTTCATTGTCCAATTCATATTTTCCATAACATTGTTCTTCACTTAAAACTAAAATTCATAAACTAGCCAAAAGCAGTGTAAATCTAATAAATGGTATACCACGAGATTATTATAATATTACTTAGAATAAAACAGCATTAACAATATTACAAAAAATGTAATTATAAGCATTACAAATTTTATAAGCAAAAATAAATAGAAAAAAATTGTATGGGCTCCTTAAATTCACCCATTTGTTTTCTTAAAAGTAATATCATATTTTTCAAATTGAGCCTTAACGGTATCCTCCATTTTGACAAAACTTCTTCTTGCAATTTGGCCAAAATGTCCTTAGTAATTGTTTATTTTTGCTATTTACTTCTTACCTGAGCAGCAGTTCTTACACTTCCATGATTCACGACGTGCTTGTCCCATGCGATTCCATGTGCTTTCTAAAATATCAGCACAAACGAAAGTGTAGATTTGTTTTAACATTGAGAACAAACATCTTGATAACACGGAGAACACCATTGAGTTGTAAATATTAAAACTACTAATAATATCCATTTTGTACAGTTTGACTTTTTTACTATAAAAAGCTCAGGTTAGTTTCGTTATTTTATGGAATGTATTATACAAATTGCAGTTTGACTTATAAGTTTATATAGTAATTGTAAAATAAATTATATTTTTTTTAATGCAATGTAAAGAACCGCCCTATTTATTTAACGCTTTATGAAGAATCGAAAGGCTTTATATTGAAATGGTTTTGTTGTGCGTCCGTCTGTACGATAACTCTTATTATAAAGGCCCTAGGTGACTTCAAACTTGGGTACATATGCTCTTATTGGTCTAAATAAAGAACTCTATTGATTTTAAGATAAAGAAGAATCGTCTGTGCGCTACCACTTATGTTTACAACACTTCTGTCGAGTCTTTCAATGCTTCTAACATCGTTCGGGTTATTTTAAGTAATCTCGTATTTTGGGTTTCACAAAAACATCATATATGTATAGTACTTGTATTCATTATATAACACTTATCTAGCAGTTTGGCATGAAATAGCTAGATTTTTTCGGCTGAAAGTATAAAACTCGTGAGTCAAATTTCACTGTTTTATAGAACATTGGGAGAGGTTAAAAAGCTAAACTATAGTTCTTCTAATGGGTTGAAATTCCCTATGGATGTTACATTTTAATCCAAATAAATTTGGCTTTTTATGGTAAGTCATGATACTTACGTGTATAAAATATTTACTTTGTCTGACGTAGGGTAAATTGAGCCGAGAATAAGTGATGAATAAATTTAAGGCTTTGCCTATTTTTATATAGATTTGAATGCATATTATTACCGGTTTTCAGTGCACGGAATATACGATTTGAACACATTTAATTCCAATGACGATTAAAAAACTTATATAAAAATGTAAAACACAATGAAATTAGATGAACAAATAATTTACAATATTGGATTATGTTGCAAGATTTGGTCGGTTTGGCCTAAACATTCATTCAAATTCAAGGTAAATAATTTTTTTTTGCCATTATTATTGTAATCAACAACCGCCGCACGCACATGATGCCATGCGACCCCTTCTCTCTTGGTGCGAGGAGACAATTGTCCTATCTCGTGTGTCCGCCTCGCCTTGTGCTGTCGACTGCTCGCCCTGCTGTAGAGGACAGTAATGGGCGGTCGTCGGGAGCGGGGTGAGGGGCAAGGTTGGATTCTCCTCCATCCCCTCTGTCCCCACCAAGGCCCCTTTGGAACAAAAGCGAGAGGTGCTGTGACACTGAAACCTTGAAACAGTCCTCACGGCACCTAAACGAACCGTGGATCGTTGCACAGTACCTAAACTTATAGCGCCTAATATCACAGCACCTAAATGACGACTTTTTTTCTGTAGGTGGTATGAGATTAGGTGCTAAAAGATTAGGTGCTATTGAAGCCGCACCGACCGGTCCCGCGGTCCCGCCTGGGGCCCTACTGTCCGATTCACAGGTTTCTTTTTATGAGGAATTGACAAGGGATCCTACACACACTGCAGTACTTGAACAAGTGTGTTTCTAGATTTGTAGAGTTGTGAGAGAAAAATAATATTTATGCCTGTCTTTCAGTTTCAGTACTTACTGTATATCAATGACATTTATTAATTACTGTACAAGAATACCGCACATTTCGTACCTGAATAGTTAATATATTAACCCTTACTACTTGTTAAAAATCATAGTTTACGTGCATTTATGAAATGTTACCTATAGCAAATCTTATTATGTTTTAATAGTTCTTTCAACAACACTAAATTTGATAATATTAATTATTGATAAATGAAATAGGTCCTTGATAATCTGTCAATATTGTACAGTAAATTCATGTTTTATTCATTTTAAGGGAGATTCACCCACTGAAAACATACTTTTTTTTAATAAATACACAATAAAAAATAGCTTAACCATATGTTTTTTTCTAGTGGTGTAGTAGGCTGACAAAAAATACAAAAATATAAAACGACCAAATAGTTGTCACATACAGCCTACAGCGAATAAAAACGGGGGGTTTTCGCGTTTTTCAGACCATATTTAAAATTGATATATCTAAGAAACTATCCAACATATTGCACTACTCATGGTCTAATTTTGAAGATATGGAGATCTATTCTAAATATTTAGGTAGATTTATTATGGTAGCATTAGTCGTTTTAATAAAATAATTTAGTAAACTTTAGACCTTTAAAAAAAAAACAAACATGCATATAAAATTATGTTTCTATTATCATATACACCTAAAAATCTAATTCTACTACCTAAATAATTTTAGAAAAACGATCTACTTAATATGTGGTAAAAATATGAAACTTTCTATCTCAATTAGTTCCCAAGATATATCGATTTTTGTCTGAAAATTGATCGAAATTCAAACTTTCGGAAAACTGCAATGGAAAGTAAACGTAGGTTCAACACTAATATATCCAGTGGCGTAACTAGACAGGAGTCGCGCCCCCCCGCCCCGCAGCGTACTGAAAATGCGCCCCTCCTGTCGGCTCCCTAACACCCCCCCCCACCCCCCCCTTCCTCCTACTGACCTACACACGCATCGTTATGTAAATTATAGCCTACTTCCCCTGGTCTACCTTTATTCTCATGATGTTCACTCTACTTTACGGTAAATTGTAATAGAAAACAACCTTTTACTTTTTAAGAGTGGCCTTTTAAATTTGTGTAAATAGTTTGATAGTCCCCGTGCTGTGCAATGTTTATTTTTATACATTTTGTAAAAAGATCAAAAAGGAAAAGAAAACTTTAAAATGAATTATTCATCATAATTATTTATTAATGAAACTATCTCAAACATCATTAAAATAAAAATAGAAAAAATTGTAGACATGTTAATTATTTTCCATTTATTATAAACCCTCTCCTCTTCTTAAAACTGAAATATTTTTCAGCTAACATCTTCAAGTTGATCCTACGAGACCCCGTTCATGTTCTATGCTCAAGACTTCCAAAGCGCTCAGCCTTGGTATTGGTCATAGTGTTTTTCCAAATAATTCTTTATGAGCTTGAGTTTAGAAAATGACCTGAAAATTTATATAAGATTAAAAAAACTATGTTGTTAACATATATATGCCATTTTCAGGTTATAATACAAGTATAATAATTAAAGGTATAATAACCTCTTCTTAACACAAAAATTAATTTTAGTTAGTACGGTTTTTTATGATATTTTTGGGGTGATTACGAACCTTTCCGCTGACGCTGACGTAACTGGGCAGAGTCAAGAACATCATCATCGCTTGTGCAGACATCAGAAGGCCTGCTTGACAAAGTCACGTTTTCTATCATTAAATAATGAGGCTAAATCCTTAACTTTTTTCAATCCTCTTGTTTTTATTTCATCCGAAACAATGTTTCTGAAACACACTATTTGTGTCCTCCAAACCCGTGGAAACATCTTCCCTCATACTTCTCACAAAACTTCCTGGCTGAAAAAATTAGTTCATCATCACTTTTCTCTGTGAGGTACTTTGGAAGTTAAAAAGATGAACTGATCGTTAATCCTGACCATGCTCTCAAAACGTCTGGAGATTTGAGCAATAACTATATCCAAGCTCCTGTAAAATACTTTTACTTTGAATTCTTGCAATGGATTAGAAAAATATTCAACATCGTTGGTCAGTTCGTCAAAAAAGTTTTTTACTTTTTTTACATCGTTTTAGAGTCGGCAGAGAAGACTCAATAATTCCCATCCCCTGGCTAGCGTTTCAGCTTCTTTAACAACACCTTCAAACTCATTTCTTGCTCTCTTTAGTTCAGTCATACTCTTTCCAAGAAGGGCTGTAGCTTCGTCAATTGATACATCCTCTCTTTTTTGTAGTGTTTTAGATGTAATATTAATTCTCTCTAAAACCTTACTTTGGAAAGTAAGCATCAATACAAATTGAAAACACGTCATTTGTTTTTTGAGTCCAGTTGCCTCTAAAACCTCTTTATTCTTTTTAGAAGTCAGAATATAATATTCGTCAATACAGCTTAAGTACAGAAACAAAGTTTACACTTTATGGCCAGTAAACAATCGTACCTAGATGACCAACGGGTCGGACACTATCTTTTTGAGTGTCTTGCTAAGTATAGACCCCCTTTGCTCCATAGATTTCTCTCTCAAAAGAGCTTGCCATCTTGGCAGGCTTTTCGCCGAAAAAACACGTATAAATTTGATTGACCAAATCGTAAAAATAAAATCAATTTCTGTTATGTCAGTAACTGAGTCATTGAGTACCAAATTTAAATTATGCGAGGCACAATGCACGTACTCTGCAATTTGGCGACTTTTTGCTTTATTCTAGATTGGATTCCAGAATAGTTTCCACTCATTACGGCTGCCTCCGTCATAACCCTGGCCTCTACACTTTTCAATTTTAATGTTTTTTTCTTTCTTCCAAAAAATTACAAAACCTCGTTAGTAATTTTTTCCGAGATTTTGGCCTGTAAAGGAGCTATGAACCCATAAGAATGATTCTTTTGAATTTCAAGTTTTTTCGTAGTTTTGGACTGCCACATGTCGTATTACTATCGATAGTTGATCAGTTTTTGAGACGTCTTGAGTGGTGTCTAATACCAGAGAGAAGAAAGGAGCTGCTTGGATTTCACTTACAACTTCATCCAGAACATGCTGTGACGCAAACATGATCATTTCATTTTGGATTTTGGGAGAACAAATACTTAACTTTGCTTTGATCGTTTTCTAAGTGACTTTTTAGAAGAGGATCGTATCGTGACAACAAATCTATAATATTCAAAAAGTTTCCAGAAGTAGTGTCCACTGTTTCAATATTTTCATTCCGATGCCCTCTGAACGCTAAGTTACAAGTAGCCATGAGTTATTACTGACATCTAAAAGTCTTTTGGAGAATCTCAACAATACTCAAGGTTCCATACTTTTGAATAAGTGATTTTGCATCTTGGCTATTTTTTACGGTACTATATGCTAAACATGAATTTTAAGTGTATACGAGATGTTTCATGTTCTTTAATTTTTTTGCTTAAACCTTGGCCCAATCATTTATTTAGACCTTTACACCAAAGCATCTTTAAATTTAGGGTCAGTTTCTGTCAGCGAACAACCAACAAGGTTCACAGTATACGCCATTTGAATAAAGGTGAATAACAAAGCCAAAACCGTTCTAGTTTTTGGCCCGTTTTGGCAATTTTGTAATAAAAATCACTGCTAAAGATCTATTGTTTGTCGAAGTCTTTAGGAAAAGGCCACTGTGGGCCTACATGGTTCAGAATTCAAAATGAAAGGTTTTTATCTTCTTCTTTTAAGAGGGATACTCCGTCATTAGTGTAGAGCCCAATGTCAGTTTTAAAAAACACCACGTTGTTGACTGATTTCATTAGTATCAAATATGCAAAACACAGTTTTTTATCAATGTCTACGGTACAGCTACAGCTATCATTATTATATCTTAACGTCTAGACTCACGTCTGGTTCGTTATTTGTGAATTTCAGGTGGGGTCTGAGTAGTAATGTTCCATTTTCTGTCTCGATGGTAGGTAGGTCAGAACTTATTTCACTACACTCACACAAATTAAACCGGAAGTTATTTGTTTCCTTACACTGTCATTGTTGGTTTTTACTAAGAGATATGTCAGATTTAAAAAATAGATCAATTTTTTGGTGTTTTTTTGCTTTTTCTTCCTCCTCCTTCTTCCGCTTTCGGTATTCTGCTGCCACCACTAGGTTTATTTTAGACATTTTTGTTTTAATTATTGATTTAGTTTTCTAGTTACACATCGTCCCATAATAATAAGTTTCCTGTAAGAGGTGTAGTTTGCAAACACTTTTCCACCGCCACCACAGTTGTAGGCTACTGAATAAATCACAACTTTCGAAAATGCAGTAAACGTAACGAGTAATGAATATATGACTGAGTGACAAGGAACCACAGTATATCATGTGAAGGAAACTACCTAACAATAATTTGGTACTTGGTAGTGCTGGAGGGAGGGAGGGTGAGTATTCAAGTCGCAACATGAAAACAAGGCAGTACACGCACGCACACCCCCACGCTCACAACACGGTCCTAAAAGCGCCTTAAAATACACTTCCGTGGCGGTTCAGCAAATAGTTTGGCCCTGCTTTAAGGTTTTTGAAGGCGTTTAATAACTAAAACAAGAAATGATAATAGGCCTACGATATTCCTCGCTAGCTCATTTATACAAAAAAAATTATAAGGAATTACAATGAAAATAGTGATATTCAACCTTAAGAAATTTGGTAAAATCGGTTATAATTTTTATTTATTTTTTTCATTCCTTCGTGTGGCGGCCCCTTGACACGCCGCGCCCCCGCCCCGCATTGCGGGGGTTGCCGGGGGTATGTTGTTACGCCACTGAATATATCACGTATAATTTTTTTAGTTTATTGGAGTTCTGAAATAAAATTTACACAATATATTAGTTTCAAAAGGTTGTATTATACATCAATATTAGGTCATATTAATTATGTTCAGTGTTCAATAAAATATACATATATATATACATTGTAAAATAAAACAGAGATCGGTCGGTGACGTAGGTTTGGCAGGTTGCACCCTCATACCGCCTTTGCAATATTGTCCTTATTTATTCTAGCAACATTTTTTTTTGTATTCTTGACTCTTCCCAGTATATTTTATGGCATAAAAAACTAAACTTCACTCAAAACAAACAGCCTGAAAATCAACAGTAAGAATGCCAGATGACAGAACACAAATTGTTTTGTTTTTATTCTATTACTACTTCTTCTTCTTCATTCAGCATAGAGTAATGAAAATAAAACAAGTACAAATTATTGATATGCGTATTAAACAACTAGATTTAAAATATCTGGTTTACACCCATTTATAATGAAGTATATAAAAGAAATTATGATGTTGTTATTAGTAAAAAAATAAGGTATCTAGTAAAAATATGAAATTTTGGGACATTGACGTGCTTGCAAAAAAACGTTGATTTTTTCATACTTAGGGTTTAAAAATATAGGTCTTAGGATACTATGTTTTTGTTCAGTAGGTTCCAAATGACAAAATATGACAAAAAAACTTTTTTGAAAAATTTCATATTTTGTTCATTATTTTTCAGTGGTGAAATCCCCTTAAATAAAATATAAACACAAATAAAATTCAACATTCAAAATAAAAACCCCCAATTTTCTTAAACTATTAATACAAATATAGAATTTTAACCACATTTCAGTGATATATATCACAAAATGCAATGTTTATTACTTTTTTTAACAACTATACTGCTTGGAAGTCAATGAGTTAAAAGATGCGTTTAAATTACAATTATCCCATTTATTAACTGTATAAATAACAAAACATTTCTCTATTCTGGAATATATTTTCATAATGATGTATTACAGATTGGAAAACACTGAATGAAAAAATAAAGAACAGATGTTATATTGTGGCAGAGTCATCTCCTCCGGCAAAGGAACTACAACATAAAAGCATCACATCAGGTATATGCTTCTCTCATATAGCTTAGGATAATAGAACAAGTTTGAGGTTTTGGTTTGTTTTGTTACTGGAATCAGTTTCTACAGTTTATTATTATCTAATGAAGGGAGGAAATTGGAGAGTTAATATAGTAGATAAATGTATTTAATGCCCCCCCCCCCCCCACCCCCCCCCCCCCCCACCCCCCCCCCCCCCCACCCCCCCCCCCCCCCACCCCCCCCCCCCCCCACCCCCCCCCCCCCCCACCCCCACCCACAACGAAGTTTATGATGTCCATATTTGTTTTAATTTGTCCAAAGCTCATATATGGACATATAGTGCCTCTAATATGTTGTGTTTGGATCGGTATTTCTTGCAGAAAATGGATCGTCCTGGGGTACTAAGAGTAGTTTACGTAAAAACATTTGAGTGAGGAGACACCTTCCTTCAACACAGTGATCAGGACCAAACCATTTGGGGGAAAAAAAATAACCCGGGGCCCCCCCCCCACCCCCCCCCCGCCTCTTCATCTATTTTTAAAAAACCCCAAAACATAATAACATATCACGATGTATGAATGTTACTTGTGGGTGGTGGGATCGCAATATAATCCGGATCTAAGCAACGTCGAGGCGTGGACTGCTGTTTGACCATGGTGTGACCGGCCCTGAGCGATCCTGTCCTTGCGAACAGGCCCTTACCTTACCCGCCGATTGGTGGTTTCGCGAAGTCACCTTTATAGCCGTTGGTCTCGCCCAAGGTTAAAGTCTGTTAATTGAGAGAGCTTCTTATGTCACTAAACTTCCGCTCCTGGCTAAAACTAAGGTATCTTTAACTTTACTCTTGACTTTAATGTAAATAGAAAAGCACTAACTGGAGAATAAAACCTATGGCTTCGCACACACATTTTAATAAAATGACCTTAAATATGTGTTATTTTAGATGTAATTATAATACGTAATGTATAACCTTCTGTTTATGTATAACCTCTCTTCATCGAGTTTTGGAGGATGAATGTATTTAAAATAACAAATTGACAATCGCTTATAAAAAAAAACTTTACTACAACTGTTTTCAACACACCAACAATTATCAAATTATTTATTAATCGATATCGACCTGTTTTAATTAAACTAATTCTCACAAATTAGGTGTATATTAATGTAAACCATATGAACACACACAATAACTAAATCAAGTTATATTTAACACAGATCAGTAAAAAACTGTTCGGCTGATTGAAACTTGCGGCATGAGTTGCCGCTACAAGTTTTGAATTTGGCGCGCGTTTATCCGTTCTGTTGCCCCCCCCCCGCGAAACGCTATATGCCAGCTTGGCGCCGACCTCTAGCTCACTTTAGCTCAAACAACTTAGGAGCCTTCCTACCATCCGGAATTCTTTCCGGACAGGTTTCTGGATAGGATGGTTTCCTGCTAGGTTTTTCAGGCTTGTGAACCGGAGGTAGGTTGTGGACACAAGAGGTCTGTTGTGCAGCTTTTCGAGCATAGGGGGTGGACGCGGGAGGAAGTTAGCGGGTGGGTGGTGCTAGCATTTTAAGTAGTATTTTGTTATGGTAACCTTTCGGAACTCATACCCAACAATTATTTAGTAATTGTAATTTAGATCATCAAAGCTAGGTGGTTAGTGTTTTTGGGAACCTAGCACGGAAGATTCTAGTGGTCGGTAAATTCCAACGGACTTATTTCCTCTATAAGTGTCCCCACCAATTCCGGTCGCGGAACGCGGCCACGATTGAGGTCGCCAAATGATTTGGTAGTCCCCGCGAGCCGTCCGCCTCGGCATTCCCAACAGCCTATTTCCTAACCAGAAATTAAATTTTAAATTTCACGCTTTCTCCGTCCATTTTTTTAGTTTTCCGTATTAACAAGTGGCTAATTTCTCCAAACTATGGCGGGTAAATCACCACCCCCTGGCAGCGACCGAACGCCAACGAGGGAAGCCAGCGACCTATCACCCAACAGAATTCATGAATTAACTAGAATTAGTTCTAGTAAGTTTAAAATAAGCTTAAAAGTGTTAAACCGATATTACTTGAATTTAATTCTTTTAAAAAACATTTATTTAATTGTTCTCGAAGATTTTCAATAGTTCAACTCTTAATAATTTAAATTACTTTTTTTTGCCCGTTTGATATAAAGTATTTCTTAAATAATAAATAAAATTTCATAAATCGTATTTTTTTAAAAAACTAATAACAGTCAAAGTACTACATTTAAGCTTTTAACTAAAGCAGAGTTTACGACTTGTTTAACTCCAAGTTCTATAGTTTTCTTTTATACTAGTACCCTGAAAGTACAACTTTGTATTAGACTGTAACACCATTTTTTTCACATAATTATAGGTGTTTATGCAGTATTTTTTCTTTGTTAAACGTTTATAGACATAACCTGTCCCATTTATTTATTACAGAGGCCACAATTCCCTTTTTCAAGTTTCCCCTTCATTAAGGATTAAAGTCTTTTTAAAATTTATTTATCACGCGAGTTCGTAATTTTCACGTCTGTCTGTCTGTGTTTCAAACAAGAATATTCTCGTTTCGGATTTTTAAGAACAGATTTTTACAATATTTAAATCTTGTCCTATTTTTCCTTGTAATTATAACTTATAGTATCTAAGCTCGCAATTGTTTAAAATTATTCTTACTCTTCGCATATTTTTATCCGAATTAGATTCTTCTTAAATTTTTGGAAACTGGCAGTAATTAATTAGAGATCCTGTTGTTAATTAGGAATCAACTCATACAGGCACCAACATTAGGTTAGAGAAAAATCCTTGACACACAAAACAAAAAACACATTTTAAAAAAAAACCTAATTTTGCAGCATGTAAACCCCCCGTACCCCCCCCCCCTTCCCGTACCCACCCCCAAACCCCACCCCCCCACCCCCCGCCCCACCCCACACCCCCCCTCCCCGGTAATACCATTCAACACCTCATGACCCTTGTGCAAAAACCAAACTTAATATCTTATACCCATCCAATATAAACCAACTAATAAGATTTGTCCGCTCAAAACCTTTTTCAATTATGCTCCTACCAAACTGAAAGAGCTTTAAACAGCCATATTAAAGACCCTGTTGAGTCAAGTTGGGTATTAATTCCGTCCTAGTGACCCCTCTCCATATTTCAAGTCCCGGCGTTTTTTAGTCCCGGAAAGAAAAAGAATAGGTAAAAAGTCGCAATGGTGGTATAGACTAACCGTCTCATAAATAAGATGGTGTGAGCTGGAGAACACTCCCAGTGCCAAACGGTGGAGTCATGCAATTCCAGTATTTTATGGGAAAGGCTACCCACATTTTTCCGCACCTGCGACCTTTGTAAGTGCTTAATAATCAAATTCCTCTTGATGAGAATTCCCAATAAAATATACGGATACGTGCTTTTGTCCACAAAGCACAGGTTTGTTTACTGAGTATACACTATCTTGCCCTTCGGCTTTAGCTTTCCGGTGGCATGGTTTTTTGCAAATCTACTTGACAAAGATCTTTGGAGATATAAAATTTCATAATTCCTTTCTTTCTGTTTTTTATTTTGATGAACCTATGTTTGTCTATCCAGTACAGTTTCCAACGAGCAAGTACATGCATCTATAAAATAGTTTTTAGGAACTGGGGCATAGAGATGCCTGGTCTGACGGTTAGTCCCTGAAAAAATGGAGTTTGTTGGCAATCGCCTAGAATGCGAATTTCATCTGGTCAACATAATTTTCAAAATAGGGCTAAAATCAGTGCTAAATCCTGACAGAAGGTAAACCTATCGAAACTTCCTACCCAACACCTAAGAATTTTTAAAACAACTGTCTAGGTTTACTGGGAATAGTGGCACATATTACTCGAGATGAATCATTTTTTTTTTTTTTTTTTTTTTTTTTTATTTTTTTTTTTTTTTTTTTTTTTTTTTTTTTTTTTTTTTTATTTTTTTTTTTTTTATTTTTTTCTTTTTAAAATTTTTTTTTTTTTTTTTTTTTTTTTTTTTTATGTTTTTTTTTTTTTTTTTTTTTTAAAAAAAAAAAAGCTTTTCGTCAGATTCTCGGAAACCTCTAAAATTCTTTTAAAAATTGAAGGGCCGTTCCACTAACTTATGGGGGACCTTCTTCAGGAGGTAGGCATTTCAAAACACACTTAGCAAGCAATTTTAGGTATCTTTCACCTAGTTTTGGAGGCTTACCCCGACTTTCGAAAAAAAAAAAAAACCCTTCACTGTTGGCAGGACCGATGCCGCTCTGGCACGCAGCTGTTGGGGTTGCGGTCTTGATCCCAGGAAACTTTGGATGGCAGCCTAGCACCTGTTTGCTTACGCCCAGTCGAGTGGCCCTTGAACCTCCATCGAAAACTGAACTATCTCAAAACCTTTGAACTGGACGGCTCCTCCGCTGTTGTGTTTGCTTTGGAAAAAGTTCAGAAACTTACTTAGGGAGCATAGAGGAATTATTCTCTTTCTTAGTGGATGAATAGTGCTCTTCTCGCTGGTTGCTGAACCCACCCCCAGGACAAAATTGGAAAAATAGCACGGATGGATTTGCCTTAATAAAACACATTTTTAAATTTCAAAGTCAGTCACCATTAAGGGCGAAAGAGAAAACGTTTTTGTCAGGGGTGGGGGGGGCAGACTGCCCTCTCTCGGTTTGTACGAGGAAAGACACCCACAACTCCCCCCAACAACCATGGACACAAGTTTCAACACTTTCAAACAAACTAAACCCAAAAAATCCTAACCTCAAAATGGTTTAGTTTCTTTTCTCTCTACAACCAGAAGCCCTTCCAAGACATAAGGAGAACATCAAAGCCCTAGACCCCAGAATTAAAAAATATAAATTAAGAGATCAATTAAGTCCTGGACCAACACCCTCCCAAATCTAATGAAATAATTGATTATATGTTCTTAGTTTTTATAAACCCCATTCCCATGAGAGCAGACCGCGTGTTGTGTTGTATCCCAAAAAAACCTACACCAACATGCCTATGTGCCATGTAATCACACGTCCCCCAGGTTGGAGCACATTTGGGGAATCTCCAAAACACTAAATCCGGTTAAAAAGAAGACCATTTTACAGTTTCCGATCTTACTACAACAATAAACTAACATGGTTTAAATTCATGCTTGCAGTGCCAGGCGCTGTAAGCGCCAAGCCCCAAACACAAAATTATGGGTTATCTATCGTCCTGATCTAGACGCACAAAGAACCTATTTGAAAAAGATTCATGATTTGGACTATGATTTGGCTCCTCTCCCTAGAACAAAACGTGAGTCACCAGTGGCTACTAACCATTCGTTTAATATTACAATAAGAGAGGGCTAGACGTCGATTTGAGCAAACTTTTTTCAGTCATTGATCCCAACTAAGAAATTCAACAGCTCCCTCTAAACTACAAGGTAAAATGCCCTTTTAAACGAGGCTCCCCTATTTTCACTACTTTGGGTTTCCCCAGTCCTATTTGTCCTCTGATTTCTGCGCAGTTGTTTCCAAATCTCATCAGTTCAAAAAACATGTGCGATTGAGCCTCAGGGATTAAACACATTAGAGACTTCTCCTTATTATACCCGAAAAGTTCGCAAACTCAGAATGTGTGAACAAAAATATCCGGGAGTTGCCTTGCGAATTTTTCCACCACAAAGACAATACTCAGTGGGATATGAAAACCTACATTATTTTCAAACCGCCTTTAATAAATTCATCTAAACACGAGAGCATCTGGCACTTCACACCCTCCTGAAATATTTTTGGGATACACTATCCGCACTTACCTTTTGGAAAATAAATGGAATCTTGACCAACTTCTAGAACCTAATTCTGAACCAAGAAACATGGAACAGAGATGGAGTAAAAAGCACTCAGACAATCTAGAATCCGTGCTAAAGGAAAAAGTATCCAACAGTATAATAAATGGTCGAGCACAAGTTCCCTTTTAGAGTGGGTTATACAGTTATGTATCGACTATTTAACCTGAGTAATGCACCCAAACACATCTCCAGCCAAGTTGCAGCCTATGTGGTTCTAAACCTTTTGGAAATTGACACCTTTACTCTCCCCTGGTAACAGTTGCCCTTGCGTGACCCAAAAACCAAGGAATTTGTTAGGTCAGCACATGTATCCCATATTAAAAAGTTGGCAGTCTTCATCCCAACTCCACGACAATGATCTGCCCACTTAGATAAGTTACCTCAATTCCGAAAAAGCCATTGTGATATTAGGTTTAATTATGAGTTTATTTTCATTCTTGCTTCTCATTTTACACCTTACAAATAACATTTCCTTTTCTTTTTTCTTCTCTTCTTATTTGGACCCTGCATTGGTGGCTTCTGCCTTGGCACTGAGGTGGATTTGGCTAAGGAGTTTCACCTGCGTGTGCTTCTCCTCTTGCTACCTGGTGTTGGGTTTGGCAATTCTGATGTTTGATCCAAACTGTCCTACTATACCCACTTAACACGGGGATAGGGTGGTTATGAGATCTTGCCATTTAAATTTTTTTTGTTTGAAGTAATTTACAGCTTTCCTTGATTTAGTATTTATTTATTATATTTTTTCTGTGAATCAATAATTGGAGCAGCGACAGTCTCATTGCCTCCTAATGCGCAAAACCCCAAACCACAACTTCATTAAACACATCTTTTAACTATCTCTATCCTATTAATTAAATTTTTATTGTAAGTTATAAACTTAAGGCATTTAGGGATAGAGAATAATTTGTATCGATAAATGCTTTAGAACCGACATTATTTAGCATTTCCCTTAATAGTCGACTTTTCAACAAAGTTTTACTCCTATATTCAACTAGGCTAAAGCTATAGCGAAGCACTCACGGCCAGTTAGAGCCAAATCGTTTATTTATTGCTATAAATGTATGTATCTCTGTGTAATTTAGTGTTTCGTGTATGGTTTTTCGTGATAGATATTACTTTGTAATTTTCCGAGCATGCCGTGTTAACGACCTTATAATGTGTCAGTTATATGTATATTTCTTTGTATGTGTTAGTTATACAGAGTGTGGTTATCCATACACATATTAATGGTTATTACCAGTCATTTCCTGGCCTACTAACTCTGAGCCAACAGGAGATTTTTTTTTCTCTTGAGTTATTGTTTTGTTGGCCCATTCCTTCTCGATCTGAACAACTCCATTTAGGGAATACTACTCGCCATATGTCACTCCAAACAATCTTGAAAAACTAATAGGGTAGATAAAGTTTAAAGAACTTGTTAGCAGACCAATTCTCCTCTTTCCTTGCCTCTTATGAACTGTAGTCACTGGGAAGACCTCATCATTTAGATTTGGATTTATTTCTCCAATGGCCATTTCATCTTTTTCACCACCTTTCCTGTATTTCAAGATAATGGAAAGAATATGAACAAAACAATGAAATTGTATATGTCCTTTCCAGAGAGGTCATTGGGGGACCTTTCACTCCCTCTCGTTCTGCGTCCCGGTAGATTGGACTTGTTGGCAGCAGGCTTGTCCTCCCGTTGCGGGAGGGGGGAAGTGGGAAGTAAGGGGAACAGGACTAGGATTATGGCCACCGAACGATGGAAGAAATAGTTCTATGAGTTACACACAGAATAAAATTTTCCTTAACTTCTCCTTTCCTACTTGGCCTATTTTTGGAGAGAAATCTGAGTCTGATGATGGGGCCTGAATGAAGGGTCGTGATTCTCAGATTCCAAACACGGTTTCCTCCCAGAAATACTGATTCCTTTTACACTAGACTATCTTCCTATAATTTAATTAAACTTTTTAAAGAAGCCCAACCTTAACCTTGGAAGAGTTAGAAGTATTTAGCAGGTAATGTGGACATATTGGTGATAGATAGATCCTTAGTTGCTTTCCACTTATGGGTTGAAGTTGTCTGTGGTTTGAGGACTGGAGCTGTCAGCGAGAATGGGCGCGGTTTCTGCACCGCCTTTCTGCATGGGGTTAGTGTTATTTGGAATATTTTAGTAAACTCTGCGTTCTAGTTTACAGATTGTTTTGGCTCCAATTTAACTTTAACTGGTTCACTTCCAGAATAACTTCCTCCTCTCACACCATTACTAACCCACTCTTAATGGCTAAGCCTTCGAACTCCTCGGAGAAGGAGGGGGAGGATGCGGCGAGTGCCGCTACAGTTTTTGAATTTGGCGTCGCGTTTATCCGTCCTGTTGCCGCGAACTGCCTATAGCCAGCTGCGCCGACCTCTAGCCTTTAGCTCAAACAATAGGAGCCTCCCTACCATCCGGAATTCTCCGGACGAAGGTTCTGGTAGGAATGGTTCCTGCTAGGTTGCTAGTTTTCAGGCTGTGAGACCGGAGGTTGTGGACACAAGAGTCAGTTTGTGCAGCTTTCGAGCAGGGTGGACCCGGAGAAGTTAGCCGTGGGTGGTCTAGATTTTAGTAGTATTTGTTAGGGAACCTTTCGGAACTTATACCATACCCAAAATTATTAGTATTTATTTAGTCATCAAAGCTGGTTAGGGTTTTGGAATAGACGGAATCTAGTTGGCGGATCCACGGAATTATTCCTCTATAAGGTCCACCTTCCGGTCGCGACGCCCACGAGGTCGCAAAACTGTATGTAAGATTGTCTGTCGCCTACGATATTGAATCACACATGAATACTAGTTTTCAACACATACTGCCGCTACAAGTGTACTTACAACTTTGCAACTTTGCAACAACAAAACTTGTGAATGGATGACTGGAGGGAAAGACACGTGTTTTACAAAAAGATTACAACATGGTTTTCGATAAAGTGCGAGTCCATCTCAAAATTGGATCTCAAAACATTTTACATTCTCTCAACATTCATATTACATAGAATTAGAGAAAATACAACGAAGATTTTATCTAAAGTCTACATTTATTAAATTTAATTATGAACGACTTGACAAGCTTTTTAACATCAAAACTATAGGCCTGCATGATAAACTATTCTTAAGCTATTCCAATGATTGTATATTTACTAAGGACTATGTTGTTCGAATTTGGTTTCCACATACCTTCCGAATAACTCGATCAAATATCTTGAAAGTTTGCTAATTATTAAATGGTTATTTACTATATATTATTTTGAAATAGTATGAGACACTCAATTCTTTAACATAAAAAAGTTTTATTTTTTTCCATGAATTTTATACATATTTTTGTAATATTTTTCACAATTTATAAAATGCAATGATCACTCACGTTCAAATACAAAGTAATGAATATTTATACATTTTCATTATCATCTTGAATTTCCGAAATAATTTCTTCATTTTAAATGTCATGAAATTCTAAAAATGAAATTAGGCTTTTATTAACTATAACTGAAATAAAGAAATAAAAATTTTTGTATAACATTTTGCTGAATATCTTGTAAACGCTGCATTTACTGTCGTTCCATATCTCGCTGTACTTACGACTTTATCGTTTAACATTGCTTAATGTAATTTATCTTTTAAGAAGTCAATTCAAGGTTTTCACGTTTCTTCATCAAATTTGTATTAAAAGCTGTATTTACATGATTTATTTTTTAAGTGAATGTGAGGTAAGGGCCACTGTAATTGAGTAATGTTTATAATTATAATCATCAGAACGACTAATTTTCTTCCAGGATTAAATTGCACTAAGGATTTGTTAGCTAGAAAAGATCTACGATCTCGTAATCAATTTATAATAAATTGATTAGATCTTAATCACTTTCTTAATACTTTCTTTAAATCTCCTCAGAACGAAACTTGTAGTAATATGGAATAGGAAATAATATTAACTGTGTTTAAATTCAATTTAGAATTCGATGAGTTTTTAAATACTGTTATTAAATTATGCAGTAAGTTAATACATTTTACGTTTAATTCATAAACAAATAAATTAGTAGTTCGTAGACTTATTCAACCAGTATTTTACCGTATGTTTTAGTCTCTTTGCAATGATTGTTTGGCGTTGGAAGTTTTTAGTGTGTTAAAGTCAACATAGCCATTTATAAAAGAGTGTGAATTGATTTTGTTAATGTTAAATTGAAGCTTAACCTAACCTAAAAAATGCCATTACCAAAGAAAGTCCGTAGAATCAGGGATAGACGACGCGATATTTCGGACAACATTTACTCCAATAGTAATATTAGTAAAACTAATCCAACAGTTTGAAAACAAAACATAGTAAAACACTACCAGATTACAGAAGTGATTCTTTATTTTCCATATCATAAATAATTTTTTATATTATTGTGGTTTATATTCCCTTTTCAATCTCTCCTAACAGATTTTTCAAGACCGTCAACTTTTATTAGTTCAGATCAGATGTTTATATAACGGTTTGTTTACGTTTCGGTAAAGCTGTCATTTTAATATGAAAGCATGTGGAAAACAAACATGCGTGACGCGAAATGAAAGTTTTTTCCCGTGCAAAACATACGTCCATAGCCCGCCAAAAGAAGTAGTCCTTCACAAAAAACCTGTGAATCGGATGACTGGAGGAAGGATACACTCCATGTTTTACAAAAAGATTATAACTCGGGTTTTAAATCAATAACAAACTCAAGCTCCTCAAATTAGAATTTTTACATATTATTAACCCTAGAACTGTTAATCGACATAATTATGTCGGTTTAATGCCGCTTTTGTGGTGTTAACCGTCAAAATTTTGTCGATCAAAACATTCCCTCGTATAATTACTTTTTATAATATACTCCGGTAACGTATCGATATAATTCATGCACCATTGGATTCGGGAAGAAAAATGCTAAGGAACAGATGAGTTTTTATTCCTCTTTGTATTATGGTTATGACGTAGCAAGCTTGTTATTTTGAACGTAAAAGAGCGCCGTTTGTTTTGACCGCCATATTGCCGCTGCCGTTCTGTATCACTTTCACTTTCGTGCCGAGCTGTGGATATTTGTAAGTTTTTAATAGTTTTACACGTGTTTTAGTGTCGTATTTAATGTGTAGTTGTGTTGTTTGATGTCGTAGTAGTGTAAACATGTATATTTTAGAATAAATCAATTTCTATTTACTGAAATATGTTTGAGAAATTACCGGCTTTGTGTAGGCTATGGCAAAATGACTTGGCTAAAATTCATTTCACATAGTTTGTTATTGTTTTCACTTACTTTCACTTATTTATAGCACTCTTTTAGCTCTGAAGTAACTATTTATTTTTGGTAAATAGATAGTTTTCACAATAAAATATATATATTTCCTGTAATTTCTTTGGTTATATATAATAACTGTTTGGCTTATTCTATATTTTTTCAATATCTTTAGTTATATTTATAGTTTTCTAACTACATAATATTTCCTATTACTTATAAACCATAAATTTATAAATTTTGATATAGTACAAGCTTTAGAAACTATTTTATATTTTGCTGAATAAAAAATTTTTTCGCAAAATTTTTGAATAATGGCAAAATTTAAAACTTTTTTTACTTTTCAAAAAAATAATTTATGGTAATTATTTCATTACTACTGTATATTCTATTTTATTCTAAGTAATAAAATGTGCAAAATAACATGTATTCATAGATAAATTTATTAGCAAAACTTGTTTTACCAAAGTCTTACGTGTACACCCGATTTTCAGAATTTATACGCATCGCTGCTTTTTGTTCTATAGCTTAATGATGCTTTCATAAATGTGTATAATGTTTATGTTTTTCTGAAACTAGATAAAATTTGACACAGAATGGCTATCTCACTTATAAATATTTCTCACTATAACTTCATTTGCTAGTAGGTATGGTCCCCCCAAATTTAAGAAATATTTTTCGTAAATTTTATATTTGATTAAAAAAAGTGTTTATTAGAAAATTTTTTTTATGGTTAATTTTACAATTATAGTGCAATTCTACGTTTAATTCTGAACACAAAAATATATACTCTATTTATATTGCTTTTATTTTATATTTTTAATAATTTTTTTAAAAAACCCTTGCGCGAAGCTCCAAAACAGCCCGACACTACAGGATGAAATGACCACCAGTTCTAGGGTTAATATTACATAGTATTCGAGAAAATACAACGAAATTGTCTATTTAAAATTTACGTTTATTTTATTTACGACAACAGACAAACTTTTCAACGTCAAACGTTTAGGCTTGCATTACAAACTATTCTCAAGTTATTCCAATGATTGTATATTTACAAAATATTATGGTATTAAAAATTGGTTTCCACGAATCTTCTTTAAAACTCGATGAAAAACTTAAACATCTATCAATAGCCAAATCTTACGCTCCGGAATGCACTTCGGCCTTCAATCACATACAGTACACAATTTGAATGTTGAATTAAGCTTCTGTTCATCTTTCTTTTATTGCAGTCAGGTATCTGACGCTGTCTCAGACTTTACCCTTGGAATCTGAAGTTATGTTCGTCTTAAGAGGTTCAAAGAAAGTCAAAGAAACTCAAAACGACTCAATTGTGCACCTGATGAGACAATGAAACTACCACCTAAGCTATTTATATGTGTCCCTGATGTCGAAACGATGTAAAGGTTCGTTTTGAGCGACTTTCTTTGGATCTCTTCAGACGAACATAACTCCAGAGTCCGAGAGTCCAGTCAGAGAAAGTGTCAGATACCAGACGCTGCAATATTAAGAAGGTGAACTGGAGCTAAATTTAACATTCAGACTGAATTAATTCTTTCTGTATCTATGTTGTATTTTCATTGTGTAATGTATTTTTTAAAGCCATGTGTGTCGGCATCAGACATTCCTCTCCTGACTACACAAATGACCATGATCCAGAACGACCATGGAAGCCTGTGTCGAGTGTTGTGTGTATATACTCAGGATGTTGTATTTTCATTGTATAATGTATTTTTGTAAACGGTATTAGGCATTCTACTTCTGACTACACAAATGACCACGACCCAGAACGACCATGGAAGCCTGTGTCGGGTGTTGTGTGTATACACTCACGATGTAATATTTTCATTGTATAATGTATTTTTGTAGTCGTTTTAGACATTCTTCTCCTGACTACACAAATGACCACGACCCAGAACGACCATGGAAGCCTGTGTCGGGTGTTGTGTGTATACACTCACGATGTAATATTTTCATTGTATAATGTATTTTTGTAGTCGTTTTAGACATTCTTCTCCTGACTACACAAATGACCACGACCCAGAACGACCATGGAAGCCTGTGTCGGGTGTTGTGTGTATACACTCACGATGTAATATTTTCATTGTATAATGTATTTTTGTAGTCGTTTTAGACATTCTTCTCCTGACTACACAAATGACCACGACCCAGAACGACCATGGAAGCCTGTGTCGGGTGTTGTGTGTATACACTCACGATGTAATATTTTCATTGTATAATGTATTTTTGTAGTCATTTTAGACATTCTTCTCCTGACTACACAAATGACCACGACCCAGAACGACCATGGAAGCCTGTGTCGGGTGTTGTGTGTATACACTCACGATGTAATATTTTCATTGTATAATGTATTTTTGTAGTCGTTTTAGACATTCTTCTCCTGACTACACAAATGACCACGACCCAGAACGACCATGGAAGCCTGTGTCGGGTGTTGTGTGTATACACTCACGATGTAATATTTTCATTGTATAATGTATTTTTGTAGTCGTTTTAGACATTCTTCTCCTGACTACACAAATGACCACGACCCAGAACGACCATGGAAGCCTGTGTCGGGTGTTGTGTGTATACACTCACGATGTAATATTTTCATTGTATAATGTATTTTTGTAGTCGTTTTAGACATTCTTCTCCTGACTACACAAATGACCACGACCCAGAACGACCATGGAAGCCTGTGTCGGGTGTTGTGTGTATACACTCACGATGTAATATTTTCATTGTATAATGTATTTTTGTAGTCGTTTTAGACATTCTTCTCCTGACTACACAAATGACCACGACCCAGAACGACCATGGAAGCCTGTGTCGGGTGTTGTGTGTATACACTCACGATGTAATATTTTCATTGTATAATGTATTTTTGTAGTCATTTTAGACATTCTTCTCCTGACTACACAAATGACCACGACCCAGAACGACCACGGAAGCCTGTGTCGGGTGTTGTGTGTATACACTCACGATGTAATATTTTCATTGTATAATGTATTTTTGTAGTCATTTTAGACATTCTTCTCCTGACTACACAAATGACCACGACCCAGAACGACCACGGAAGCCTGTGTCGGGTGTTGTGTGTTACACGGACTATTAGCCTCTCGCCGGACCATGGGCTCTTGTACGCAACAAACAGGATTTCGGACCAGAGCGCTCTCTTGTGTACCAATTGTGTACAATTGCAGGGCTCTAATGCCGAGCAGTACACAAAACCAGTTTTTAATGTTTAATCCATTAAGCGATTGCACAGTCGACACATAAAACCGAGGCAGTAACTACCACCTTGGGCTAATCACCGTATCAAGACACACGTCATCGTCGCAGAGTGACTAGATTGTCGGGCAGTGTGCTGTACCCGCTTCTGTAATATCGGCACGATCTCCCTATAATACTTTTGTTGTTCGTTACCCGAATTTCGGCGAAACCACTCCCACAGGTGACTCAGAGATGTCAGTGCCAACATTATCCTAACAATACATCTATAACAGCTCATTTTAACGAACATCATTTTTCAATTACAAACATTCACTTTTGTAATATTTTTTAAATACGTTGCAATAATCGGGTGAAGTGACATTATCAAGACAATGATATGAAGCGTTTTAAGACGGCATAATAGATTGCTGCAAGGACGTAGCCAGCGAGGGGGTCCAAAGATCCGGCCACCCTCCCCCCCAAATTTTAATTATTTTCAATTACTTTTTAGCCAACTATTATTATTATTTACATAATTCAGTATGACTGACATGTACTGCTGACAGATCGTTCTCGACATTGAAACGGGTCAAGAACTTTTTAAAAAACAAAATGGGGAATGAGCGGTTGACTGCCTTACTTTCTGTCCACTACAAGAAAATATCAGTCGTCTTGATCCCCCCAAAAGAATTTTTTGGCTTCGTTCTTGGATTTCTGTTGACATACTTCAGACTGAAGCAGTTTTACACACAAAAGTAACGTTAATAAAATAAAAGCAGGTCGTTTTTGAAATTTACAAAGCTTAAAAAATCAAGGCTTAAAAGAGAATAAAAACTTGTTACTTAATTTTGTATCTGTAAATATTGAATGTTACGTCTTGGTTCATCTGATATTTTTTAATTCTGTAGTAAATTGAGTCTCGAAATAGACTATGATCAGAGCAAACATCTATTAAACTCGTTTGTATTTTGTTGTCGTTAGATCTAAATTTATTTATGAATGGTAACGTTTGCTATGGAGGATATCGCTACTTAAATTCTGAGCCAAAAAAAAGAGAGTCGATTGAAACTGTGTTTTAATTTTGGATTTAAATTTGCTGATATCCCTAATTATACGTTATAAAACAACGTTTGCGAAGTCTCTTTAAGCAGTAGACTCACTGTGTGAGCAATATATTCATATTACTCAATCAAATGACCAATGATGTTACTAGTTGTTTTTGACAGTCTCTGAGACCATACCAGTTATCTAAAACATAAGATTAAAAGAAGACCAAAACATGTTGCAGCAGCAACGGAATGCTTATATTCAGTGGTGGTATCTAGGCTTAAGTAAATTTATTCTTGTGGCAATGCGCAGTGTACAACGGTTATCGCAAGATATGCAAGATTATCGTCGAACGTGGCTGCTGCTTGGATGGGTGACCGCTGAGCGATCCTGTCCTTACAAGCAGCCCGCCTGCCCGGCCATTGGTGGTGGTGGTTCGTAAGTCACCTTTTAGCCGTTGGTCCCCAGGTTAAGTGTTAGAGAGGCCCTCTTAGCCCTAACTTCGCCTGGTAAAATAAGACATCTTTACTTTACTTCTATACATGAAAACACTAATTGAAGGAATTAAACCTATAGTCGACCAAATTTTAAGAACGTGAGTTTAAAGGTGTTAGTTTAATGTAAAGAATAGGTCTGTATAACCTCTGTTTATAATTACTTCATTGAATGTGAGAGATGATAAAATAAAAAATAACCATCGCCTTAGAAAAATATTACAACTTTATCACGCACACAATTATCAAATTATTTATTAATTGATATCAACATGTTTTATTAAACTAGTTCTCACATAAAACATTGTGTACCTTAATGTAAAACTATGAAAACATAATGCTTATCACGTTAATTAAACAGTTCAGTAGAACGTGGCTGCTGCTTGGATGGGTGACCGCTGAGCGATACTGTCCTTGTAAGCAGCACGCCTGGTGGTGGTTCGGAAGTCACCTCTAAGCCGTTGGTCCCCAGGTTAACCGTTAACTTCGCCTGGTAATATAAGACTGCTTTACTTTACTTTATATAGGCGTTGTGTTTATCTTAAATTTTACGAGTAGCTTTATCGTATATTTGAAATATTACCATCCAATGTGATTTAAATGTGTATCCACTACAATCTTTATTGCGTAAATTTAATATTAAATTTGTAAGCCAAAATAATTGTAATAACTGGAAATATTGTTCCTGCCGCACAACAATAAATTGTCTTAAGACAATGGAGAGTATTTTTATTTATATAAGAATCCCATCAGGGTCGCCGCGCCGCTTCTTGGATGGTTGGAATCCTGATTCACAATGGTTCACATGGATGACCCTAGTGACCTTGGCGCTCAGTTTGTTCCCCAACGCATAACCTTGGTTTTTCCTTCAATATTACGTGTTTATTAAATTTGCTTGAATATTAAAGGTAAAGCGTAGGTTAAGTACTGAAATAGTCCAAGGAAACCCGTATTTTAGCGTCTTTTGTTTAATAACAATGAAAAATACTGGACACGTAAATAAAACGAAGTAAAATTTCCTTCTTTATTAATATTTTAAGACTCCCTTTAATTATAAGGCTTTAATTATATATTTCCCTCATCGAAGGAAATATATATGTTTTCATTAGATTTTGTACTAACATCCTCAAAGCAAACTCATCTTTTACGTACGAAAACAGTAAACACTTTGAAAGAGTTTCACACAGAAAAAGCGATTAATGTAATTTTCTTGGGGTATAATTTTGTAGTGACGCAAAATCCCGCGACATATCCTTGACATACCAGTAGACCAAGCCGAATTCAAATATTCGCATTTTAGTTGGGGCACAGTAACCATCATTAGGATGTCAGGTTATGTTGATTAGAAAAGTTACCAAGCTTTCCGATGTCATAAATATCTTATCACTATAGCTATTACGGAAAATAAAAAAACACACATTTACACATAATGCAAATATATTAATAAGACTTACGTTAATTTGGCGGGAACTTTATGGTTTTACTCTCAGAACATAGGCACAGGTACAGGGTGCAGCCTGCAAAATATCAAAATAATTATATAAATATGGGAAAGTTAACAATAATACTTATTAATATTATACAGAAAACTTAAATAAATACACAGTAAATATTGATAATATTGATAAATAGTTTATCAATATTTGGTTGCAAGGGCATGTTCATTTTACTGTCATAACAAACTTATCCTCAAAAGTAAATATAAATAAATAACTTTCTTTCATTCAATCGAGATGATATTTGTGTTAACGTTTAATTACAGTCCATGTATTTATACAATTTTTACTAACGTAGTATAACACGAATGAAATATTTTTTTAAGTTTTCAATTTATACTTTTTATATATTTTGATGTTTTAACTCTCTTTTTTACGGCTGTGATGTTAAACCGATTTTTTAAAACAGAATAGACAGGAAATACATAATACATTTTTTAATGCAGTGTAATATTTTAGAAAAAGACAGAGATTCGAGTGACAGTAAAACGTGTCACAGTAGTCCCCAATTAATTATATTAACATTATTATTATTATTATATTATTAATATTATTATACTATTTAAATTTATCCTCGAGTACTACTTTTTCATTATTAACTATATTCTTGTAACACGTATATTTATCAAAGTTGTTAATTGGGATTATTATTATATAATTTGTATACATACTATACTAAAAAGGCATTGTCATTGTTCAAAGAAATTAATTAATTAATTAATTGTGGGACACGTCAAGATAATTGATCGCCACGAAAAGTGCCCGAGAAGTAAGCTGAGGAGCCTATAACCTTCCCAAGTGTCCTACCTTGGCGTAGATAGCGTAAATAACAGAAATTGTGACTTCTATTAACGTCTTAAGAGATTCTTTTCCATTCCTGTTTCTCCCTCGTTCTAGTGTACTCGCTATGTAAACAACTTAGGTTATGGTAGTTCGCACGGAAAATATTAATGACATATTAGGCGCCGTTGTTGCCTAACCTGTTAGGTCAAGTTTGGTTAGATTAGGCTAGGCTAAGGTATACTGGGCTAAGGCTAAGGTAGGTTAGTTTATTTTAGGTTAGGTTACATCACATCCTGTCTGCTTGATTTTCATGTTGGTTTTAAGGCAGATGAATAAAATAAAATTGTATTTATATTTATATTGTAATATTGAAGAGAATTGAGTATAGTGGAGAGATTTAGACACATTAGTAACCATTGGGACTATTTTAGTAAGGGGTGATCTTCTTAAAATTCAATTCTAATTACTTTTTAGTAAAAATTCTAAAGTTATAAAAGGAAATAAAAGCGAAAATAACTACTGTAAATTTAAGTGAACATAGAGATAGTTACTTATATACGATGGATAATTTTGGGTTTCAGATTTGTGGCTATGTACGAGTATATGCGCCTAAAGATAATGTTACGCTAGAGATTGTATCACATTTAGTATCAGAGTCAGGTTATTAAAGACAAAGATGATGTCATACGCATTGAGTCTTCATACGTCTTTGTGCGCGAATCACGTTCGTCATCCTCTATCAAAGACCGCCGAGCGGAGAAAGCGAAGCATGCACATTGGATTGAGCTGTCTTATACTGTCAGGTCTTTTTATTGGTCTTTGGTTCCTTCGATACCATTATTGTTGTAAATTCATTCACAACTTTTATTTAGTTTGCAGTTAGTTAAGCTTCAGCCAATAACGGAACACTTAGCCATAGCAGAACCCAGTTTCAACACCAAAGAATGAGAATTGGACAAAACAGAAATACTGGCGAAAATTCCCCACTACAGTCCAAGGACAACAAGAGAAACTTTAAAAATAACAAAGAATGAAACTAACTTTAATAAAGGAGTAGTGTAAAATTGGCAACCAGTGATACAGAAGCCGATCATAACTAGTCGGTGATTGGTGAAATTTCAGCCAATCACGGCACATTGAACTCGACTGTACAGACGACTGGTGACTATTGGCAGTTTCTGTCTTCTGTTGACTGAAGATGGATTTCCACAGTGACGCCGAAATATCTCAAGAACTTATACGTGTAAGCAATGTTTCGAGCTGCTATGAACCGGGAAGGCTTTGATGTTAGTTAGTAACGAGGTATACGATTTTAGTCATTCTAAAAATTTGTTAAATCTTTTATTTTTTAAAATATTTAATGTTTTATCAAGCACGCACTTAAAATCTGAAGGAAAAACTTATTACGTAGACTGAAGTTTCTTATTAAATATCGAAGTATTCCCCAATTCTTTGTTGAAAGTGTATTATTGACAATGGAAGATTTGACAGGAAACAGGATTTTGGACATTTTCCATCGTTATGGTTACAGAAGGTATAATACAAGTTTTCGAGGATTGGAATCTATCCTCTTCGTCAGGTGGGGGAGGTATTAGTACCTAGAAAAATAGAGAACGGAAAGAAGAAAAGAAAAGAGTTCAAACAAACCCAAAAGCTGCTTGGAGTCCAGTCCAAGCGTTGTAACTGCAGAGAATGCAAGTCCCGAGCACGTCACGAGTACGAGAAACACGATCACACATTACACCGGCACGGATGAAAGTGTGATACGTGTGATACGTTTTGTAAACATAACGATGGTAAATGTCCGAAATCCTGTTATCCCCAATGTTCACAAGTTGCATAAGTTAAACTTCGCCCCAATATACTGTCTTGTAAATGAGAGAATCTCGTTGCCACTCATTTATTTAATTTCAAACATTGTAACCACTAACTGGTAGAAACTCCTCGGCATCCGACCGTGACAAGGACTCGTGACTGACGTCACTGGTCGAGTCACGTGACCACTGTTGACAGAAGGAGAGAGTGACAAGCTGTCATGCCTTTCTGTCAGTCCGCCACACCATTGTTGGTGGTTACAACAATTCTGACTTTGTCTATAGTTGATTTCGTTTGAGTATGTAAGGTAATTCTATTTGTATGCATTTCTCAAAAGCTAGGTTTCATCCTGGCCAGACGGCTAAGTAAAATGAATTGGGTTTTAACATCGTCTAAGAACACAAAACTCAAGGTGACCCGTAACAATTTCGTCCTTTACATAACTTAACGAAACGTTCGATCCATCCAACAGAAAATTAAATCACATCTCAAAAGGCATATGACTGTGTAGCACAAATGTTCTTAATTCTTATTAAGAAATTGCTTTATTATGGTCTCAAAGTTTGTGGCCTTAAATATTTTGTGTCAATCTTAGTAATAGAACACAGTTGGTTGAGGTAGATGGTAAGAGATCTCTGATATTATACAGAGTGATTCAAAACTAAACGGCAATCTCTCGAGAGTTTATTCTATAGCTAAAAACAAGTAAAAAAGTTCATATAACCATATGTCCGGAAACGCTTCGTTAGCGAGTTACGCCTAGCGAAAGATTTCGCCCGGATTTCAGAACCCTTGGTGAAGTCAGGCCGTATAAAAATGGTAAAGGTAGTTACAAAGATACAAATACGATTGTTTTTTATGTTTTTATATCTGAAAAATTTATTAAAATTCGTCCCAGAGCTGTAAATGCAATACTTTCAGAGATATCTTACGTAAAACACAAGAATTGGTGCAAAGAAATAACACATTTTTGTGTTTAACGTAAGATTACTTCCATAAATGTTAAATAAAGGTCATTTTTTTCTTAAACAGATTTGTAGAACATTTAATTCTGAAAAGATTCATGTGAATTACTTAGGAAAAAAATTAATAATAGGTATTGAAATTTAGCTTTATTTAAAAATTAAACATACGCACAAAAATGCATATTCTTATCTGCATAAAATATTAACTAATGTTTGTATAATATTAACTGTATGTTAACCAAGGTATCCCACAAGGCTCAATTTTGGGGCCAGTGCTCTTCTTAATTTTAATTAATTATGTCTCTTGTAATGTTGATTGTTTTTCCACTGCAGATGATATTTCTATGGTTTCTTCTCACAATAACATTCATTCTCTTAAACATACCTTTCAGGGGAGTTTTGACAAAGCTGTTAACTTTGGTTTACTGTCAATGGTCTGTTTTTAAATTTTGAAAGACCTAAAACACGATTGCATCATTAAATAATGCATATCTAGCTAATAAATATTCTGAGAATTTCAATTTGTTGGTTATCTACGTTGATTTTAAACTAACATGGAAATGCCATATTGAGTTTGTGGGTAAGAAAAAAGTTGTATATAGTTATAATATTTTGTACTGTGCAATATAAAGAAAATTGATCCTAAGGTTTACTTAAGAAATGGCCTATCATGCTTTTTTTAAAGTACTCTGAGGTATGGCTTGACTGTGTGGGGTTTATGGTATAGGAATTGGCAATGTTTTAATTTTGCTGTCAGTTCGTCAGAACCTTGACCTAATCCTTGTTACATGAACATCGTAAGCCCTTGTTTGTGGAAACGGGAATTCTGACAGTTGTCACTTTGTATGTTTATGACATAATTAAGACTGTGAGAAAAGATATTGATAGTTTGTACATACGTGCGCATTATAAATATAAAAAGTTAAAGTCGACATTTACAAGCACCTACGTGATCTGAGCTTGAATTTGAAACTCATTGTGTACTATTTATCGAAATGTTTTACTTTTTTCACCAGAAGTGCGAGAAGGCGCCTCGTACGATTCAGACCATCCAACGTGAACTGACGTCGGAAAGTTTTGACGTCCTAGGACGTGATTTGAGGTCAGGAAAGTACCGATCAGAAATGCCTTTGGCCATCAGTGCGGGTATTGGAGGTGCCTCTCATGGGCTATAGAGGATAGAATCTCGAAATAGTACCTAAATTTCAAGCTCAGATCACGTGAGCACTCGTACTTATAAAGCCTAATAACAAATAATAGAGAGGAACAGAGTGGCCTCTTTGTAGACATCGTGCCCTTCTGGGAAGCAGAACACAATAACCTATCATAATGACAAGCAATTTTCACAGGAAGTCAAATAACATATAAAGTCTGTTCTTTATTATAATGTAGTTTTTCAGATACCAGGGAAGAAAAACTGCCAAAATTAGTGGCCTCCGGATTAAACCAAAGTACTAAGTTTTATTTTGATATTTGAAATGAAGATCTAGCAACAATGTTCTTATACTAATATTCGTCTGTTTGATTTAGAATTACTTTTGTAGAAACAAAAGTAAGAAAAAAAATTGTTAAATACTAAAATGATAGTAACTAACGCAGGCCCTACGTAATACTAATATATAATTTCACTTGCACATTTCACCTATCAACCAACGCGTGTATCTGGGTGATATACTTACAATTTCAATGTGGCGTATAATTAAGTAGCTCGTCAGGATGTGGTCACCGTTTGTTATTAAGGATAAGGCGGGCACCATGATTAAACGGCACCACAAAGAGAACCAGTAGAAGGTCGACCCAGAGAGAAGTTGTGCTGATTCACGCAAAAAACCTGTCCTTGTGTCGACCTTGTCCTGGCCGAAAATACGACAGGTTCTTCAACATTTGAGAGTTACTTTCTTCATTCAGGTTAGGGGCAACAATTAATAGAGTAGCCTATACAATTTACTTATAAAGTCTTAACAAACTTTAATCTACAAACTACGCTTATGTAATCACAATAGTAGTTTTCAGTAGTAGAAGCAATGCGGTTGTTTTCGTTTCGGAATACGATTAAATACATAATGACACACTTAGTCATGTGGTGAACAACGGTTTTTATCTTGCCAAACACAAAATTATACTTACTCTATGTTTTATTTGCATTACATAACAAGTAAACTGTCAAGTTTAGTTATCAAAAACAGCTGTAATTTTTGCGTTTACTTCTACTACAACAATAGCAAAGTTAGTGCACTGAAATACATACGTATCAAAAACCGCTGTATTTTGTGCGTTTCCTTATACAGTACTAAAAAAAAAACAAAGTTTGAGGTTAGTGCATTGAAAAACTTACGTTTCAAAAACAGCTGTATTTTGTGTGTTTTTTTTGTATTTAAACAATAACAAAGTTTGAGATAATTGAACTGAAAAACGTACGTATCAAAAAAGATGTATTTTGTACATGCTAGACTGAAAATAAACAAAGTTTGAGGTTAGCGCACTGAAAAACATACGTATCAGAAACCGCTGTATGTTGTGCGTGCATACTTCTACTAAACAATAGCAAAGTTTGAGGTTAGTGCACTGAAATACATACGTATCAAAAACAGCTGTATGTTGTGCTTTTTCTTGTATTTAAACAATAACAAAGTTTGAGGTTAGTGCACTGAAAAACGTACGTATCAAAAACAGTTGAATTTGTGTATTTAAATTTACTAAAATAATAACAATGTTTGAGATTAGTGCACTGAAGAACTTGGATTGTGCACCAGCTGATTTTCAGATCTCTGATATAATGTAATTAACAGCAATTACATACAACTTAAGTATCAATAACAGCTGCTATTTGTGCAGTAAGATAAAACACAATTTATACAGTCGATAAAGGACTATATGTAAGTTTAACATGTTTTTCAAATAAAATCCAACTGAATTTTTTTATACTAATAATTCCATACCTATATTTAAAAAATATGAACATTACTAACTGAACACAACCACTCTAAATAAATACCGCCTTTGATTGTTCCAGAATTTGCTAGCCCTAAAACAAGCAGACTTCCTTGGTGTCACAAGCTTGGAGAAAGAAACGTCAAGCCGAAACAGTAGGACGCTTGCTACAAGTTGTGATTATACTCTGACACATTGCCAATGGAGTTGTACCATATCAAACCGACCCATACGAGTATATGTAATTTTAGAAGTCTTTTCATATACACGACTAAGATCATCTACTTCATAATATGAAAAGAGAGTTTTCCTTCATGACGGCGTATTACGGCCTGATTTATCCACACCTTTCCTACGGAATGGTTTTGTAGGGGACGTGCGCAAACAATCAATCTTTAAGAGCGTTAAAATTGCAAAAGAAAGCGATTCAAACTATCGCAAAAATGAATTTCTGAGAATCCTGCAAACAAGCTTTCAAACAATATTGTAACTGTTTGGTGTTCATTTAATCAACAGGTTGCCAGATTCCATCAAAAGTGTCCCAACGCCCAAAGTGTTAAAAACTCGCCCCAAAGGTTTTAGCGTTAAAGGCGTATTAATGGCACACAACTGGGAGACCGATCATTTTCAAGACTGACCCCGACGTTGGAAGTGGATAGAATTGGCGTATGAATGGGACCAAGAGTTGACATAAAAAACTGTCTGAATGGATATTGTGGTGTAAATGACAAAATTATTTAAATTTTAATTCCTAGACGTTTCCTATACATGTCAACATGTTTTCTGAATAAACGATTTGACTTTGACTTTGATCTTGTGTGTATCTCGCGTATTCATGAGGTAATTATATAAATATGTCTCAACAACTCGACATTATTTATCTTATCGTCCAATTCATTCTTACCTATACCTACCTGTACCATATACTCTTAATAATTTATTTATAAATTATATTTATAGTAAATTATTTACTTCATAGTTTTAAATTTGCTTTGGAATAAGATTCGTTTCCTCCAAAATTGGAAGAGTCAATACGACTGCATTTTACTTATAAAACATTATTTTAATCCCTTTTTAAGTAGCCCATTTTTCCTCTTTTACTTTTTGTGGGATGTTTTAAGTTTTTCACTTTGGCCAAGATTTTCATATATTTTGAAATTCAACAAAAACGTTTTCCTCCTAATAGTTTAGTACGTTAAATCTAAAAACGCAGCTATGAAAAACAAATTTTTGGAGGAACTGATATTTTCCCGTAGTGGACAGAGAGTAAGGCTCTATTTTGTTTCTTAAAAAGTTCTTGACCCGTTTCTTTGTTGAGAACGATTTTTCAGCAGAACATGTCAATACTGAATTATTTAAATAATAATAATCGTTTACTAAAAAGGCAATTGAAAAATTGAAAATTTGGGGAGTCCGGACTCCTTGGACCACCTCTCTGGCTACGTCCTTGGTTAAATCCTTTGACCCTCTATTGTATTAATATCAGTACACTTCCTTCTCTTGTTGACCTCGTTAGGCTACTTTTGAACTAAAGCGTAGTTCTAGTAATTTCCTACACTGTTTTACTAGTTTATACCACCGAGTGTACTCTCAACCTTACCCGATGCTTAATTTTCATTCATAAGCTGGGGCAAAATCAACCGAAGTGGATTGTGGTTATCAAACAATGGGAATTGGGAAATGTGGGAATCAACATGGAAGTTTCTATACATTTTAATTTATGCAATTTTTATATTTGAGTGTTTTATATCCGTGCTTACTGTAAATCTGACAACTGCGAGCCTGAATTACAAACACGGTACTAAGAAGTCGTCTGGTACAATTTTCCTCCATCTACATATGAAATAAAGGATAAATCCTGCACGTTTTGTGTGTTAGGCTCACAGACTGGACCTTATTCGAAAAAACTGCATGCGATTGAGCACAAGTATGAGGGTTATCCAGAAAGTAACAGACGTTTTGAAATAAGAAATTCACCAACTGAAATAGGAACATTTTATTATACACATTTAAAAGCTATACTCTAGGCTATTGTTCAACGTAATCCCCGTAGAAATTGAGACATTTAACATTCTTGACACAAGTGTTTTGTTTCGACTCCAGATTTGTTGAAATCTGCCGCCTGAGATCTTAACCACTGATTAATGCCATCAAAGCGCTGCGTTGCGAGCCAGGTCTTCATCGCTGGAAAGAGGTGATAGTCGCTTGGTGCCAGATCTGGGCTACAAGGCGGATGATCAAACACTTCCCAACTCGTATATAAAACTAGGCTAACAGTTATAAGTTGAACAGTTGATTTCCACATCAGTTCATGGATAAATTAGAATGTAAGTGTTCATATTCAATTCTCAAGAAGATTATGCTGAGTCAAAGTTTTAATACCAGGATAAGCTGCTTCATTAAAGAAATATGACCTGCAGGATCATACATATGTTGCTCGACGCGTGGAATGAGCGTGCATTTTAAAACAGACCACTCATTCCATGACGCTATTGCACTCATGGTCATCAGTTATAGCTTCTTTTCCAGGTTTATTGGGTTTGGTGGATATTATATTATTCAAATTGATATTATTTATAGCTTCTTCCACCCTTTATATGATAGGAAGGCAACGGTTGATATCTGCAATACAATGTAAAATCAAGCTTACCACAAAAATCAAACAAGAGAAACATCAATTTTATTGGCTGGCTGATTGTTTATCATCTCTGTCAGTCTATCTGTCCGGACGATTTGTTGAGAACGAAGTGACACACACGTATCTTGACTAACAGAATGGAATTAGCTAAAAATTCAATATCATGCATGTAACCATAACCTTCGTTGTGCGTAATCCTACAATGTCGATAGCTAAAAATCATTCATAGAATTAGCAAAGGGATAAACAAAATTCTAGTTGTAAACACTGTATTTAAAAAAAGTACTTGGTAACTTGAAAATTGTTGGGATTAATAATGCTAATATTACAAATTGTGGAAATAATGTTGGCTGTACGATGTTATGTCAGACTTACGTAGAGATTTTGTGTAATCTATGTAGCAGAAAAAAACTGTAAACGAGATTAAAATATTCACACATCTTCAAAAACCTTTAGAAAGCATGAAGTTTTAGGCGAAAATACTAAAATCGCTTCCGAATTATCTAGGAGGGCAGCTGTTATAAGAGCTGTTATTTTAAAAAGCCGGACCGGAAAATTCTAATCTTAATCATGGAGTTATAAATGTATGATGTCAGAAGAGAGGCTGTATATCTACGAATGGCATTATCTTGATAATTTCTGTCGATACCGGTACTGGAAAAGGTTTTGCGCTTTCTTTAATGGATAAGCGTCATTAATTTTAGAATGATCAAGTGTCGCAGATTAACGAACAATGCCTATGCAATACCGTCGATTGATGCGTGGGTGATTCTGACGCGCCTTTCTATAAGGAAAATGAATTCCTTTCTATTACAGCACTATTACAGGAATTCTTTACAACACTAAATCGGTGCATCTTTACAATTGCAATTTATTTTAATTGGTGCATTTTGTCTTCCGTTCTGTGCTACAGGTGCGCTGCACATGTGCATATCGCGATGTGTACAGTGTTGCGATTCAGCTGAGACAAAGGAACAGATTGTACCGTCTAAACGTTCTACATAGACGAACCAGATTTTTGTTACATTCTAACGTGTTCACGTATAAGATTCCAGTGCGTAATCCGACTCCTACAGTAGTTGCCGAGACTCATGACCAGTTTTTCAGAGTTTCCAAGTGACCTGGTTGCACCGACTCTGTGCATAATTAATTAAATGAAAAGCCACATTTTGTATCAAATCTTTAGCTAAATCTTGCCGGAACAAAAACACGTCTTGGCATTTCAACTGCACCAGACGATATTCTCGGAGACAAAAACTAGTCCTAATCCCACCAGAAGACGCTGGCCTTGATCTCCTCATAGTCGCTTTCGTTGCGACACAGCCAACATGAGGGTACATGAGATGTCCAGTGTATATCCATTATACAGCGTGTTAACAAGTCCCGCATGGGCTTGATAGTACCCAAACGATTACAGGTAAAGCAATAAAACTTGGTACATCATTACTGCACCTATAAATCTACTTTTTTAAAGTAACTAAAATGTTTTGTCATGTCAGAGGGATGGTCCGCTAGGAGACATAAGAAAATCTTAAATAAGAGCAAAGGTCGAGTAGTACAGCAAATTAAAAGCCTTTATTAGTAGAGTACAATGCCGTAAATCCGACTTCAAAGGGTTCACTCTTTACAAGATTACGCTGGTTTAAAGTTTGAATTATTTACAATGTAGGTCTTCTTCTAGATGGTTTAATATTCTTGTCTTGGCTCAAGTTATAAAAGTTAAAGTTAGTAGATGAATACTGGACCCAAAAATAGTTTTTAAGTTAGTGACTCTTCACATCCAATGGAGGATGGCCTACGAGGAGTTCGGTAAAAAATGTAACCTAACCTATGCTCAAGATGGACATAATTTAAAGTGTAATGTAACATGTACATATTAAAGTCCAAAACCCAACCTAAAAATAAGAACTTTTACTATAATAACTGATACCTGGATTTTTAGTTTAGCTCCAGTTCATCTTCCTTTTATTGCAACGTCTGGTATCTGACACTGTCTCACACTTGACTCCTGGAATCTGTAGTCATGTTCGTCTGAAGAGATCCAAAGAAAGTCGACGACGAAAAAGCTCAAAACGAAACATTTACACCGTTTCGACAACAGAGACACGTATAAATAGGTGAGGTGGCAATCTCATTGTCTCTTTAGGTGAGAAGTTCTGAGCTTCTTTGACTTTCTTTGAACCTCTTAAGACGAACATGACTCAAGATTCCCAGGGGTAAAGTCTCAGACAGCGTCAGATACTAGACTGCAATAAAAGGAAAGTGAACTGGAACTTAATTCAACATTCAAATTGTGTATTATATGTGATTGAAGACCGAGGTCCAGTAATAGGTGAAGTGGTAGTCTCATTGCCTCATCAGGTACACAATCAGGTACAACAAATGCTATGTCGCCTTCAGCTATGGATACTAAGTTTCTTATTTGAATAGTCTTACTAAATACGGTCACAGAACCTGCACTATCTCCAACGTCTTAGACCGCTCGGCCATCGGCCCTCCGATATAACCGGATACTGTACAAACATAATTCCGTCGGAACAGCAGTTCGCTTCCAGAACTTCGTGTCGCATTGCCTCCAAGAACTTCAGCCGTCCTTCGGAGTCTAAAGGGTCCTTACGCCCAGTCGTGACTGGCACATATGCATCCTCCAGTCATTACGGCAGAAGTGTTTGTTATGACAACATCTGCCTCGGGTGTCACTGCCAGTCATCGCTTCCGCCCACGGCTCCGCACCGCTCTGCGACTCATCAGTGAAAGCCCTCAGCCTCCTTCACCTTCTGACTTGAGGAGAGCCACGACGCTCGCTGATTGCGGCGATGAAAGTGAAAACGGAACTCTGCCGCAGCTTAACTTAACTGCCTTTGTGAGTACAGTGTTGGTTTCTCTCCTACTAAGTCTCAGTCTACACCCTACAGTCCAGATCTAGACACTTAAGACTTGATTTGGCGTGTCAAGGGTTTTGTAAATCAAAGGAATGTACTACAGCCTTCATTAAATTGGTTCCTCAAAACCATGAGTTGTTGATCGGTAAATTGGAAATACTGATAATAATAGAGAAAACATCCAGTATCTGAATGTATGTATGTATATATATATATATATATATATATATATATATATATATATATATATATATATTATGTTATTAACTCCACTTATAGGGTTATCTATTTATATTAATGTAATGAAAATAACTAAAACCCTTTAAATTAAAACTTTTTATTACATACACGTGTTTCGGTTTTTAACCATCTTCAGTGTACATTAACCTCTAAATAAATAAATAAATAATAATACACAATGAGATATACACATGTGGACCTTTTAAACATATGTTAAATTTAAATGACACAGTTGTAATTTTCTTATTAGTAATCTGTATTTAATATTTTAATTTTAATTACAAAAATTAATCCAATTTTTGAAAAAATTAAAATATTAAATACAGATTACTAATAAGAAAATTACAACTGTGTCATTTAAATTTAACATATGTTTAAAAGGTCCACATGTGTATATCTCATTGTTTATTATTTATTTATTTATTTAGAGGTTAATGTACACTGAAAATGGTTAAAAACCGAAACACGTATATGTAATAAAAAGTTTTATTTAAAGGGTTTTAGTTATTTTCATTACATTAATATATATATATATATATATATATATATATATATATATATACAGGGTAATCCCGGTAAAATTTCGCATTTTTTCAGGTTCGATAGAGATTTGAATACAAAGTTGTTTGTCCAATACACACAGTGTCGCAAATGTTTCGTTTCCTAGAAAATTGAGAATTTGCGAAACGCCTCCTTGTAGGCAACACTCATTGTTAAGTGTAAGAAGCAGGTTAAGTGTAAGAAAGGGCCATGCGCCCCTAACTTTGCCTGTATAAATAAAGAATTTTTCATTTCATTTCATTGTATCCTCTGATATTCGGCCAGAAAATAATGAGTTTTTCTCCTTAGTTACAAATAAAAATACCACTTCATGAAAACAAAAATGTAAAATCAATTATTAAGTTAAATAAATATATTATTAAGCAGCAGAAATGGGAAAAACCCGACTCTTTCAAAATGTAAGACAGTCGATGTTATGAACAGCTCGGCTTTGCATCGGCACAAACGAGAGAAATTTTCTGTAATAATATTTTTTTTTACTTTCTTGTTCACATAATATGGTTCTATTTGTGTTATTACAAACAAAATAAAGTTTATAATATTAAGTACTTATAAATAAATATTTAGCTATAAATTATTAAATTTACTGCAAATCATGTTCACTGCAGTTACTCTTGCTGTTTGTTTTCCGTCTAAGCTTCTCCGTAATGAAGCCGTTTATGATGTCCTCATGGTTGACTTGTTTCAGAATGTCGTGTTTTACACTATGCAAGGCCAAAACGTTTAGCGTGTCTTCCGACAAAGAGATCCGGAGTCTGTTCTTGGTCAGCTTTAGCTTAGACAATGATCTTTCTGCAGAGTAATTAGTCGCCAAGGAATCTTCTTAACATTCTTAACGCCACTTCTACATTAGGAAAGCAATCTTTTGCGTTGTTTTGCAACATAAGTTGTACATCCCCTTCCTTCCCTTTGCTTACATTCATTTGAAACTGGTGGGAAAAAGTCTTGAATTTTAAAACTTCTTTGCCCAATTCTTCGTCCAGATCTTCATTGTAGCTATCTACTAACGTTATGCTTACTAGTAACACGTCACCATTAGAGAGCATGTCCAATTTGTTAAGGGACCCAAACTTCGTATCGATAAGTTCGTATGCTTGAAGCCTCTTGGTCAATGCACCTTCAAATTCGTCTCATGACTGAAATTAAGGTTTGGATTCGAAATGTATCAGGTGAGATTTGTTTACCTTCCAGAGTTCGTACACAGTCCGTAGGAGTTAAACGTACATTTTTTTTAATTCTACGTTTTGATTCAACTTGAACTTCATATTCTAGACAATCAATTAATTTTATAGCTTTCTGCTCATACTCCTCGAAACTTTCGGTTTTCCTTGAATCAGGCTTCTCAAAGATTCAACAATGATGCGGCTGTGTTCACGTCGATTCTAGGGTTTTGTAAAAGTTCACTAGTTTTTACTTGACCCAAAGTATCGTCCAAGAAAGCTACATACAGCCCTGTCTCCAACTTGTTCATTTTTCGAACTAAACCCGCACCAGTGACAGATACTTCAAGAGCACCCGCTGTTCTGCTTCCAGTGTCACCACACACTAGCCCTGTACATTCACAATCATGGTTTTGTATCACATATCTACGTACAACGTATTATCTACGATAATAAAACATGACCAAAGGCATTATTTTGTAATTGTAATTGTAGGCGCCTATGTCGCCTATGCTTAAATCGGGTCTTGGTACTTATAGTGAGTGCATAATGAGGTGGTGCCTCATCCTAATGACACCATACTGTTTTATAACTTTGACCTAACACGATACGTAAAGCCGGTATAATTGTATCTCCCAACATCAATTCATATAAAACCCCATTCAAATAACAAAATGTCTTGCAATGTGATTCCCAAATATCCCAGCCCACATATTCCCTTTTGGGGTGTATGTGTATGGCTACTTCTCATTCAGTGAGGATTGTTTTCGCTCGAATAACGGCAGGTATGCCTACTTACATCTCCGTGTAATGTAAGGTAGCTTCGTCTGAAAATACAACCTTAGATAATAAATTTCGGTCCTGTACACACTACCCATCATTGTTTCACAGAATTCGACTCTTCTATCAAAATCGTCTTCCGATAGCTTCTGAAACAATCTCACCTTGTAAGGATGATAGTGGTTTTGTTTTAAAATTGTAAAAGTTGCTGCAGCTCTTATTGATGTGTGTGGCTCTTCGACGAAACTTATGTAATACGTTTATGAATTTATCTTCGTTGGTAGCAGATTTAGGTCTACCACTTCTTTCACGGTCCTTTACACTGCCAGTTTCTTTTAAATGTTGGACTGTTTTACATACTGTAGACTTTGATATCGTTGGTCTGTCCGGGAAACTGTCATTAAATAAATGCACAACACGATGAAACACAATAACAAAATACAGAACTAGTCATTGTCGATAAAACGTACGTAAAAACCACTTTACACTCTACAAATTTCCATTTGCTTCCCAAAGATCAACCGTACAACGCCTAACAAAAATAAAGTTTGCTGTCTGACGTATTCTACAATCACTATAATCATTAGATAAGATAACAATTAATCACTTTAATGCTGGAGTGACAGTAGGAATGTCATCAACAACTTTCACTTACTAACAAGGATGTAAAGGCTAGTGACTTTTCAAGAATAATACACTATCTCTGAAATCCATTTTGTGATCATTGTTGCCAACACACAAGAACTGATTCGTCGCATCAATTAAGAAACACGGCAAATACCTCCGGATATGTTAAGAAAATATACTCAAATACACAGTGTGGATCTTATTCTAAATTAAGCCTTTCACTATTCAAAATAATGTGTTTAGCAATCTCTTCCGACTGATTACACAATCTTCAAGAAGTGAGTCCTTAGGTGTGCAAGTGTTTCCTGAATTTACCGTGTGTAGTACTAAGGAAATCGCCATTGTAAAAGGGCCTTTGTTTAGATTCATAGACAGTTCGTAAACTAGAAGCCATTTTCTAGCAAATGACTTGCTTATGCCATAAGCTGATTCACGTCCAAGAGCGTGCTCACCAATTCGTCAGCGAATCCATTGCCTTTAAAACCGGCATGTCCGGGAAGCCAGCTGAGATATACTGCATTACGACTAGCTGTAACGAGTAGTCTTGAAGAATTCTCATACCAGCCTTCAAGTATATTCTGCCAAGTCAACAGCCGTGACAGCGATCTGGTTATCAGACAGCATCAATATCCGTTCATCAACACAGTTCCTAGTGAATCCTACATTGGCAAACGCTGAAATAGCTAAAATTTCACCCTGATTATTATTGATCTATTCGTCTATTTTCAGCCAATCGAAAAGTTTCACAAATAATATCAGTTTCGAACGATCCTTCACGCACATCTGTTTTGGAAAAAAGTTTATTTAAAAAAACAATCAAAAACTTACTACGGTATATGACACGTTTTTAATTATATATAACATTGCATTTAAATATTCTTTTAACAACAGTATTTGCAAGGTGAACGTTTTAGTTCTCTGATGACAGCGCAATCCTCTTCATTACTCCTTGATAGTAGTTTTCTCGGAGAATCGGTTTAATAACCTTGGGCCACTTTTAGCAGTAATCTCATCAAGGTTGAGAGCAACGACTGAAGATTGAGGTTATGTAACGCAGGAGACACAGTAGAAGTAACAACTAGCTGCACAACTGCAACTGCGCTGCCACACTTTCTAGAGCGGTGCGACTCAGCTGATCGATGTTTATCTGCATGCGATCAGCTGTTAGTTGCCACAGTCCACCGATGTGTGCTAGCGCTTGTGACGTAACCGCATCAAAATATCTGCTTCAGTGACCACACTGATGTGTTCATTCAATGGTAAAATCCGTAGCGAACCTGGGAAAATTCTGCACCATCGATTGATTCACTATTACTTAGAAACCACCAGGACTGTATTTTACTTGGTAATTGTCCTGTTTTCAAATCTGCTAGATTACAAGCCCCTAACCAAAACCGTAAAAACCGTTTGTTTCTTACAACTGAAGGAACGATCGTAGTTACCAATAATTAAAGAGATTTTTTAAAACAACACTGATACATAATTATTGTTTAAGACTTAAATACTGTGAAATTCCTTTAGTGTCCCTCAAATCTTCCCAACTTTTCTATAGAAAAAGATTATCTACTTAGCTTATAGTATTTGATAGGTTTCTTAAGTATTTCTAAACACTGGACTGTTATTTCCTTACGATATATGCATACGAGATGTTTTCGTTCGTCGCCATTAGTGTGGGCAACATCGGAGCCCTCTCTAATGGCCGAGTTCATTAGCGTCAGCCCATTCGGAAATTAGAAACGTTCTAATGTTGTTCAAACAATCATAGAGACTGTTTTTCTTGGTTTGCTTTATCAGAAATTAATGTATCATAGATAGCGATTAAGTTTCTGCGTTATTGTAATTAGGAGTTTTAATTATTAACCACAAAATCTTACTCATTTAAAAATTTGAGCCAAGCCTATTCTAAATAAGATTGTTGTTTCGTTTGCTTTAAACCTTTTCAAATTAAACCAAGGATTAATAGAACTGTTTAAAAAGCTAAGATATCTGGAATTTTCTAATTTATCAGCTCTGTCTCCTTTTACGTCATTACAATGATTATCGGTTATTGCGTAAGCCATGTATACAAGGAACGTACGTATTATACGATTCGCAATCAATTATAAAATGCCTCTTATGAATCCCCATAAACTCCAGTTAACAGTGAGTTTCTATAAAATTCGTCGAATGAAAAACACTCGTTGAACACCAGAAGGCTCTTTAATGAAGCTATAATTTGGTTTGAATGTTAAGTTTGTTTGATAGAATTATGGAGATTAGGGAAAAGTTGGACCATCTGGGACGTGATCTGACGTCGTAAAAGTAGCCTAGCAATCAGAATGCCCCTGCCCTTCACGCCTTCCACCTCAACACTTCTGGCGAAAAAAGAAAACATCCCTCGAGATAACACCCAAATTCAAGCTCAAATCATATAAGGCCTCGTAAAGGTTATTTTTAATATTGGTACTACTGGTAACATATTTTTGATAACATAATATAAAGCAACTTGTATATCGCGTAATGACAAGTAGTAGATAAGGACAGAGTGGCCTCTTTCTCGCCGACATCACTTCCTTTTGGGAGGCAGAAAACAAGAACCGATCGTACGCGTAATAATGATATGTAATTGTCACAGTACATCTAACAAGTCTGTTCTTTCTTATAATGTAGTTTTTTAGATACCCGATACGAAAAACTTCCATCAATAGTATCCAAGTACCGATTTTACCTATCTTACAACTGATTTATAAGTATAAGAAGGTCCCATTAAATTCACACAAGTTCCTCAAAAGCTGGTTTATATCTTCCAGTGAACCCACTATGGGCACAGCAAAAATTGATGTGTCACTTAAATCTGGGAAACCTTAAGGATCTCCAGGAGCTGCACATCACTAACCGCAAATGTCGAGATTCTGGTGTGCAAGGATAATTCGATAGATCTAGTCTACTGCGGGAGATCACTGTTGTAGTTGGTGGTGTTCGTTCCCTAAGAGCCAAAGGTTCTTGTTAGCCTAGGGTGTGCTTGATTGCTTTGACTGGAGAGGCTGGTTCAGAGCTGGCTTGCCTTTCTTCCAAGGAGACATGACTGAGATTAGTGCCCTAAATTTTTCTTCGTGGATCTCGACAGGAGGCGGCTCTTTCCCCCACCTTACCCATCCAGAATATCCTCTCTCCTGAAACAGCGCAAAGGTCCTTATAGGGGTAGGTGCAATTTTCTAAGCGTTTTGTCCTAAGAGAACAAAAAAATACACACATCTATAAAATTTAAAAGGATTGCAGATTGCCATTTAGTGAGTCAACGGCTCTCCAACCACTCCGAAGGTTAGATTTGATGGAGTAAAACCAAGATTAGGATAATCGAGTTTTGCACGTGAGATGTGTTATGAGTTCCCCTCATAACCACTCACTGTGAGTAATTGTAAATAACGTTTTGGTCTGAATAAATTGGTTTCAGTAATTGCTTAACCAAATAAAGACAACCTTATAATTAAAGTTGGCAATGTCCTTGAAGAATGAGTTAAATTTGAAATCGTGTAACTGGACCAAAGCTTAAAATGGTATTTATCGACAAAACGGATATAAGTTGTGTCTAAAACGGATGTAACAGCTTTTATGAAGAAAATTTTACAAAATATTAGAGAGTATCTAACTAACATTAAACACATTAACTATGAAAATATCCTTACAATCAACATGTACAATAGAAATTTGGCTCCAATAGAATACCGGAACTCCAAATGAGATCAAACCTTCTATTTCACATATTGATGAAAGGGAAAACTGTAAAGAATGTGGAACGGTTTCTTCGGTTCTTTGTTGAATAATCAAGATTAGCGTTGTGTTTAGAGATTTCTTGAAAGCCCGGAACTGCAAAGAATGTTCCACTTGTTTTTTTTTTTCTGTAGGACTAGATCTTAGTATCAGATTAGACGTTCTCTTTGGTTCTTATCTGAAAGGCTGTAATTCCATCATGGTCTCGTAAAGAACACACACGCCACCATATCTGTTTTTTATATGGCATCATAAGAAGCATTGTAGAATTGATTGCGATTGTTTATAATACGTACGTGCCTTGTATACATGGCTTACGCAATAACCGATAATCATTATAATGGCGTAAATGGAGACAAAGAAGATAAATTAGGAAAATCCTAATATGTTAGATTTTTAAACAGTTATATTAGACCTTGGTTTATTTTTAAGCAAAGGGAACAAAAATCGTACTTAGAGTACAGTTGGCTCGAATTTTCAAATATTTAAAATTTCGTCGTAATTAATTAAAAATACTAATAAAAACGCTTCGGAAGGCATGTACAAGTTGAAGTATAAAGATGAAATTCCATTAGCTGCCCGCAAAACCTTAAATTTTGTCTATGATACTTTAATTTCTAAAACAGTAAACGAATAAAAACTGATAATGATTGTTTGAACAAGATTAGAACGTCTCTAATTTCCGAACGGGTTGGCACTAATGAATTCGGCCATTAGAGAGGGCTTCGATATTGCCCAACACTAATGGCGACGGACGAAAACATCACTTATTATGAATGCATACCTCGTAAGAGAATAACAGTTCAGTGTTTAGAAATACCTAAGAAGCTATCAAACACTATATGCTAATTAGATCATCGTTTATTTATAGAAAAGTTGGGAGTTTTGAAGGAAACACGAAATTTCACAGTATTTTACTCTTAAACAATAATTTTGTATCAGTGTTATTTTTAAAAACTAAATTATTATTAGTAAATCATGTAATTAACATTAATTTAGATGTATTTATGTTAAACAATATGCATGTAAGGTATATTTAATATAATCAAAACACTTTTTATAGATTCAATCTTCTCCCTCGATTAGCAGTGCTAGAGGGTTAGATATAGTTATACATATACTGCAATGTAATCAAAATTTTTCTAAAAATAAATGCATTTTGAATTTGAATTTTTTAACTACGATCGTTTCTTCAGTTTTAAGAAACAAACCTTTTTATTACGGTTTGGTTAGGGGCTTGTAATCTAGCAGATGTGAAAACAGGACAATTACCAAGTAAAATACTGTCTTGGTGATTTCTAAGCAATAGTGAATCGAAGGTGCAGAATTTTCACTGGTTGGCCACGGATTTTACCATTGAATGAACACATCAGTCTGGTCAATGAAGCAGATATTTTGATGCGGTTACGTCACAAGCGCTAGCACACATCGGTGGACTGTGGCAACTAACAGCTGATCGCATGCAGATAAACATCGATCAGCTGAGCTGCACCGCTCTAGAAAGTGTGGCAGTGCAGTTGCAGTTGTGCAGCTAGTTGTTACTTCTACTGTGTCTCCTGCGTTACATAACCTCAATCTTCAGTCGTTGCTCTCAACCTTGATGAGATTACTGCTAAAAGTGGCCCAAGGTTATTAAACCGATTCTCCTAGAATACTAGACTATTAAGGAGTAATGAAGAGGATTGCACTGTCATCAGAGACTTAAAGTGTTCATCTTGTAAATACTGTTTTTAGATATGCAATGCAATGTTATATGTAATTATGAACGTCTTATAGTAAGTTTTTGATTGCTTTTGTTAATATAAATAATTGTTTGCAAAATGTAAACTTATTTTTCAAAACAGATGTGCATGAAGGATCGCTCAAAATATCGGTGTTTTGTGTATGTCTTAATGAATATTAAATTGCTAGACGCTAGCTTTTCAATTCCCTGTTACTTCATTTAAAAAGTGTAAAGAATGTTAAAATGTAAAAAACTTAAAAACCCATCTTGTCTAAGGTCGATTTATAATAGTTATTGTTTGCATTGACTGTCTAATTAATATAAAATACGTATCGTACTGTAAGCTAATTAATTGTGTATATTGTTATTACTTATGTGTGTGTTTTCAATGTAATTACTTGCACAGTTAAGTTACAATTGTGTAAAAAAGAAGTTTGACGTTTAGCGTCATAGCGGAGCGGCGTGTAGCGGAACGAAACTGTGATTAGCTGATGAATGCCACTGATGTGTTTTTACTCTAAGCAGGAAAACTTTAAGTGGAGGAAACAGGATAGATAGCTTTCTCGCGTAGACGAATCAACCAGATCGACAAACACCTGTACATTCGTACCGCACATGATTACCTCACATAAGCCAACCGTGCGCAATGGTTTCTCTTCTTCTTCTTCGGCCATGGGTTGTAGTTGGTTACTACACCGAATGAACTGCGATTACTTGTGAAATATACCTCTTTTTAGATTGGCTGAGAGTACCTACATACTGTTAATTTCACATTATTGGTTGTCATAAAGAGAGTAATAGATTTATGTTCTTTACAGTTTTATCTTTCAGGGTGAAATCTTCGCTATTTCAGCTTGTGCCAATGTAGGATTCACTAGGATCGGTGTCGATCAACGGATAGTGATGCCGTCCTATAGCCAGACCTCTGTTACGCTGTTGACTTGGTAGAATGTACTTCAAAAGGCTGGTATGGGAATTATCCCTTACTACTTACTTATACCGTGACAGTGACCCATGAAGACGGACAAAATAATGGACAAAAGAAGATTTCAAAAATAATAACCAAAATATAAATAGAATTAATCAGATTTACCAATGCATTTACAAACAACAAACTATGTTTAGTGAAAACGCCAGCCTATTCAGCTCCTCGCACTCTTGCAGCTACGAGCGTAGTTACAAGGTTCCCATCACGGTCCACCATTTAGCTTGTGGCAGTGACGTCTTTTGCGGTTTCGGTTTCCAGCAGTCTGGAGAGCTAGAGAGCTGGAGAGCTGGAGAGCGTGTCACTGAAGCTCGTGACTGTGACACGATCGTGACATCACCTCTGCAGTCCTCACCGCGGTAATGTTAATCATGCGGTCTGCTCTCATGGTGGTCGTGGACCCGCTTGTGGGACCTACGTGCTCCATTCTTTCTGTAATTATACCGCAGGAAGTAGGTTAATCGTCCACTAAGATAATTAGGACCACCACATCCCGTCGTGGAGTGGGTAGAGGTGCAACAGAGCGGTGTTTGACCCCCATTGTCAAAGGAGGTAGAGAACATTAAATTATAATAATGCTCTAGTTTAACTCTTTTCTTGGTAAAATATAGTAAGATGGAAACATATGAATGAGAATAGCCACAGTCCAGGTGCTAAGTAAAGGGTTGAACTACAAGGGTGGGTGTTTAAATTTGAAAACATCATTAATACGCATTCAAACGATTCTGTTATTGAAATTGATTATGTATTGATTATGTCTCCATGGTGTATGGACAAGAATGAGCTCTCCATGGTGTATGGACAAGAATGAGTTCTCCATGGTGTATGGACAAGAATGAGTTCTCCATGTGTATGGACAAGAATGAGTTCTCCATGGTATATGGACAAGAATGAGTTCTCCATGGTGTATGGACAAGAATGAGTTCTCCATGATGCATGGAAAAGAATTTGTTCACCATCGTGTATGGACAAGAATGAGTTCCCCATGGTGTACGGACAAGAATGAGTTCTCCATGGTGTATGGACAAGAATGAGTTCTCCATGGTGTATGGACAAGAATGAGTTCTCCATGGTGTATGGACAAGAATGAGTTCTCCATGGTGTATGGACAAGAATGAGTTCTCCATGGTGTATGGACAAGAATGAGTTCTCCATGGTGTACGGACAAGAATGAGTTCTCCATGGTGTATGGACAAGAATGAGTTCTCCATGGTGTACGGACAAGAATGAGTTCTCCATGGTGTATGGACAAGAATGAGTTCTCCATGCTGTATGGACAAGAATGATGCATGCCCATCCATGGGATTTGATTAAGCGTTATTGAGGCTCACCACTCAGTAGGCTGGCAACATTTCTCTTCCGTCTGCCTGATGGATATACAGTTTCTTTTCCGTCTGACTGACCGTCTCAAGATTGAAATGAGCTATAATGAACATACTGGAGTCAGTATCTGTAAATTCTTGGAAGGATGTCGATATAACTGTTTTAGTTGTGTGTTTTTTTTTAATTATTATTCGTATGAATTTCTCTGTTAATAGAAACAATTTCTGAAATTCATCATTCGTCCGATTTTCCCACACAACTCACTATTATAAAAGTCGGGGTACAATAATCCATAGTAAACTATTTTCATTCTATTTGGCAATAACTGCTAAGGTTTCTTATAGTATAAATACACAAAAAAGCTCAGGAAAAAAGATATTTTATGTGGTCTCTTAATTTGAGATTCATCTATCAGTATACCTAACTCTTCTTCAAATGGGATTATCAAGCAAAACATCGATTCCGTTTAGAAGAGTTGAGTATGAAATAACGCCAAACATGATTTGCGCAATTTTTTCAATAATCAATTGTAAATCAGAATCAAGAATTTGCATCATTTATGTAGGCTGTAATGCTCGCTTCTTTCTTCGGCATTGATCAGTTTTACGTACAGCTGCTAGACAAACTATTATTTTGATGCCTTATAACATCAGAGATAACAAAGTTCAGGGTGTCGATGTCATTGAATCTGTAAGTGCTTAAGTAACAATTCAGCGTGACTGAAGAAAACTTTTGCAATCTGCATATACTGTAGTGTTCAAAGATTTATCTATTAAACTGAATAACAAATCTTTCCAGTCCCAATTTTCCAATACGCTGTATTTATTTGAGTAGCAAATAGTTAATTATCAAGTTATATTCGGGGCGTGCTGAGTTTGTAATACATTCAATGTCAAGGTAAGTTTAAGTTTAATTAAATGCAATTTTATTGTCAAGGCAAGTTTTATAATTATAACTACCTCAAAATGGAGTTTAGCGGATTTCTGATTCCATAGCATCAATTCAAGAAATGTTGAAGATGGAGCTTGTATTTGCTTATTATTAACTTAATCACTACTTAGAATACATAAACCAATATTTAAAACTTTTATTTTTGTGAGGCCTTTCGATAACAAGGCTTTCTTCGTGAGACTAATCACAAAAGTAAATACAAAAAGTAAATTTGTTTTAATAATAGTTATACATATGTGATTTAATATTATTTTGTCCTGTGTGGCGTAGTGTGTAAAATAAAATTATATCATTACTGGAATTATACCATATAAATTTTGAATGTATTTTTTGTAATCTTCGTGACAGTAATATTGAATTTTGTATTGGTGCATCTTCTTGATTTAACAAATCTTCTGAATTTGCTTGATTTAATTAATAGGATTCCCATGCATTTAAATATCTAGGTGTGTTAACGTGTTTTAATAATTTTAGGTATACTTTTGATATCGCAAACATAACTTTCAAACTTTATATAGTAACTATTATTAAAAACAAATTTAGGCTACTCTTTGTATTTACTTTTGTGATGTGTCTGACGAAGATAGCTTTGGTATCGAAAGGCCTCACAACAATAAAAAGTTTTAAGTATTAGTTTATGTATTCTAAATGTAATGATTAAATCAATTCAAGAGTTCATCTTTTAAGAAATAAATATGCAATGGAATATAAATAAATAGGCTACGGAAATAGATTACTATTTGATAATTCAGTCGCTGGCTACATTAATAAATAGAATACAGTAATGATGAATTACAATAACTAATTATAACAATTTTCTCACATATGTAAAATAAAAATAATAATAAGAAGAATTTTAGGATTTTGCATCATGTACCTGACTATTATCTAAGTATCCAGTCGATACAAGAGCGTCTAGACGTTGTTAACGCAATTAAATTCTTACAATATTTCCGTTTCACTGTGGGGAACGATCTTCAGTCAACCGAACACCGAAACAATTTTAACAATGTAATTCATTTAACAATATTCTGACTCGTGAACATAAAAACTTAAATGATGGTCAATAATAGGAATTGCTTGAATATACTATGTAGTATAAAACGAAAAGCTGTGCAATACCGTGTGGTGTATGCATAAAAAGCGTACATTTAATTTTATAGTTTATTTACATCAATTTAATGTACCTTATGTTATGTTACATGTAGGTTAAATGAAAAACACATGCAAACATTCCATTTTGTACAGAATATTAACTCGATTTTCTTTTTTTGTTGGTCTAAAAAACATATTCAATTTTTCTACACATACCGTAGCTAAGGTGGGAAGAGTTGATTCAATGTGAATGTTGAGTTTAGCACCAGTTCACCTTCCTCTTAGTGCAGCGTCTAAATTCGTGTACTGCACTGGACTTTGGTGTCACTTAAGAAACATCGTAGTGCACTCAATTGTGTACTTGATAAGACAATGAGAATATCTCTTCAACTAGATAACACTATACTTTGAAGTTCAGGTGTCTCCGATGTCGAAACGATGCAATGAGTTTGTTTTGAGTTTCTTCGTTGCTGACTTTTTTAAATCTTTTCAGACGAACATGACTCCAGATACCAGGAGTCAACTCTGCGACAGTGTCAGATACCAGACGCTGCACTAAGAGGAAGGCAAACTGGAGCTAAACTCAACATTACCATATTTAAGTGTTGTTTTAAAATCTGGAATACTAACTAACATTCCAGAGGTCTAGTGTATTACTTGTAAAATTATATTAACTGTATAGCTAATTAAGCGTTAAACTTCGTAATTCTTTGTAATTGTAATTCAAGTGAATCTGAATACTAACATTCCTGAGATTTAGTTTATTACTTGTAAAATTATATTAACTGTACAGCTAATTAAGCGTTAAACTTCGTAATTCTTTATAATTGTAATTCAAGTAAATCTGAATACTAACATTCCTGAGGTTTAGTTTATTACTTGTAAAATTATATTTATTGTGTAACTAAGTAAGAGTTAAACTTCGTAACTCTTTGTAATTCAAGTACTCAAGTAAATTCAAGTTCATCCTGTAACACCGCAGTGTAAATTTATGTAAATGAATAAATAAGTTATTTGGTACATGTTGTATTGTTATCATTTCAATGCATTGATGATTGCGATGCAGTGTTACAATTTTTAATTGTGAGAACCAAAGACATTGACGTAAAATGTTTCTGAAAGATACAACAAAAACTTCCATGAATCTGCATTTTACAGCGCAACTTAAAAACTCCTCAGATCACAGTTTTGAGAAAGTTTTGGTTGTAAATCCCATAATACCATAGTCTACAAAGTCTCACATTGCATATCCCAACAAGGGGACGTTTATTGTTATTGAATATAAAATATTAATGTAGTGGATTTTTAATATCATGGTTTAATCAGTTGTTGTGTTAGAAGCGTACATCAGTGATATTCTGCATTATCTCCCTTGATTGTTTACACTATCGAGTAACTTGACACCACTAGGAGATAAACAATCTGGCAACCTCGGATACTGGGTCAGATGCTTGAGCTTGTCATTCAAATATTACAAACATTTTCCACTAATGTGCAAGACATCTTTGCTTCGTTTACTTGATGTTCAGTTTGCGTTTTAAACCCATAGGGCACCGGTAGCAAAATCCTAAAGTCGAACTTGTATTTAATTTACTACTACGTTTATCAATTTGTGCATTAAAAATATATTTTTTCTATGCAAAAGAAGCTTAAAAACGACATTCACCGATTCCTAATTTAGTACCTTACGGCATTTTATTTTTTTTTTTTTTTTTTTTTTTTAAATTCCATATTTGATTAACGATACAGTTACCAATCCAGTGTTTAGTCTAAGGAATAAACCGTGAAGTTAAGTTCCACCGGGGTACTTTGGTATTATCTGGAGGCCACTCTGTCCCTATCTACTACGCAATATAAGTAGGTTTAGATATGTTACTAATAGTACTAAAGTTAAGGTTAAAGTTTACGAGCGTTCACGTAATCTGAGCTTGGATTTGGGTACTATCTCGAGAGATGTTTCTCTTTTTTCCGCCAGAAGTGCGGGCGCCTCCGAAGCACGAACTAATGGCTGGGGTATTTCCGATCGCTACTTCCCCGACCTCAGATCACGTGCCAGGTCGTCCAACGTGATCTGACGGAAAAGGACGCCTTCGGTACACTCCGTACTTCTGCGGAAAAGGAAACACATCCCTTGAGGTAGTACCCAAATCCAAGCTCAGATCACGTGAGCGCTTGTAAATTTTAACTTTAACTTTTATTATTTCTAATACGTACGTATGTATTTACCTACTTATATAAAATAACAAGCAGTAGGTAGCGACAGAGTGGCTTCCGGATAATACCAAAGTAACTTCATCGCTAAGCAGTGATTGCTTACTGATAAGAGGGTTCCGCACCATCAATTTTCGACATAAGTTGAAAGGTAACCGCCCCATCATTAACCAACAAGCAGCCGGGAATTCGTTGTTGCAATTTTACATAAATTAAGAAAATTTACTGCAATTACATAAGCAAATTTAGTGTGGATTGGGTAGTGTAATATCAACATTGTGATAAGATCAATCACAGCAATATTGAATTTAATGTATGCTTTCTAAATAACAACAAACAATTAACCACCATGCGCAGTTATTTATCAAAGAAGCTGATTGCGGGAAGGAGAAAAACATTTTATTTATTCTCAATTGTGGAGTCCCTGAGGAACCAAGGATCCTTCAATTACAAGACGTTAAGACTTAAAATATTAGTCATCATCCCAAATCAAAATTGAAAAATACACTCGGCAAAAATTATAAATAATAATATTTTTAGACGAAATAAATCTTGATATTCTTGTGGACTTAGAACTCTCGTAACTTACAAAATAATAAAGCAATAATAAGCAGCTTCGTGTTATTTTTTGTGGGTCTTTGATACTTTTGTGGCTATATTAAAAAACGTTGCACTCATTATGATAATTATAACTAATTTAAATCTTACACTATTTAACAAAACAACGAAAATTAGTCCAGATCCAAGAATATTCAAGAGCAATTGAAACCAATTGTGCTTATAAAAACAAAATAGTTTTATTGGGTAACCTAACTTATAATTGTGTCACCACACATAAACGAATAACGTCACTTTATATAACACGAAATCTGAATTTTTCGGAATAATTTAGAATAGGCTATTTCAAAGGTTTTTTATATCAAAAAGGTACGGTAGATCACAATTTACAGGAATAAATTATTGTTCACAAAATGAATGGAGGGTGACATTTCTCCCGCCCCCAAAGAGTAAGAATGACTTGCCGTATTGTAGAGAGCGGCTGCGCAGTCGCTGATCCTCGCGCTAGCACTGTCCCACAGAGACTAGCCAGCAGCTTCCTCTGCTCTGCCGTCAAGGACATCGCCACACTCCACCGTATTGCTGCAACCAGCCGCAACCACCGCGGTGAACACGGTCGTAGTTGGGCCTAATGACATGTGATCAGTCTGAATACGGTAGAGCTGAGCGCATTGATGGTAGAGATCTCTCTATCATTGTGCGCGTGACAGTATGGAATATACTTTCAAGCTCCTAGCATTCGTGGAGAAGATCTCTCTGAGATTTATGGCCTGATTTATGTTCTACATTATATCTGGTGAGTCTCCACTCTGGGAGATTGCGATTTATTACAATACTCTGCCCCACGTAGAGTGATATTTTCTACAATACATCGTATAAGGAACTTCTATTCTTAGGTAACAAAGAGAGATAGGCTTTGAATGCTGAATGGAGGTCAGAAAGGAGCGTATGGAAGAAGGGTCAGTTCAGTTTAGCAGGAGATAATTTGTGATTCCCACAGGCTGAGTTGATTTCATTGATTGGTTATCACATGAAAGCGTCGGACCTTGCAGAAAAAGTTAGAAAGTCGATTTTAAGAAGATAATTATGTAAGCAAAGTTTCAACGTGGAGTGAATCAGAAGACTTTGATGTTCGTGATTTTTCTGTCTACCATTATGTCTGTAAACACTCAAAAAATCGTATTTATGTCCGATTTGTTCAAAATTCGTATCATGTTTTCCCTTGTTAATTCAAATTTGAGTTCTTACTCATCCCAATTGGACCCAATGAGATATAAAAACGATATTTTAGCAATTTTCGTATGGTCTTGATTGATGCGAGCCTAAGTTTAATATAGGTTCTTCCCAAGTACAAAGCCCGTTCTCAGTCTCGGTGACCAGAAGGAGTGAAGGGTAAAGGCCACTGGAGGACAGTGGAGGCTATTTCTCTAGTGACTGTCTAGGATATCTTATTATTAGACGGAAGTCTATAAAGCCATTTTAACAATACTCTGGGGGCTTTGTTATGGAAGAGAAATTTACAAAATTTGACGTAGAGAATGATAGGTTGATCCTAATGTCACGATCCTATTTCAGTTAAATTTGACCAGAAGGGACGAAGCCCTACGAAGCCAGCGGTAAGTCAAAGTTAATATGCCGTCCAAGGTGGTGCAATCGATTTCGGGTTAAGTAATTTGTTTTAAATATAATAGTCACAATCCTTCAAGATGCCCTTCCTGAAGGCAGAAAAACAATTTTTTGACACTTCACGAGAAATTATAGATATTTGAAGTATTCATTTTGGGTCTTTTTATAATCAGGTCCAGTGGAAAACATCTTATGATATCTGGGGTTATTTCAAATTTTTACACTAAGTACCGTATGTGGAATATGACCAGCGGCAGTGACACATTTTTTTATTTTGAAAAACATAAGTTAAATTTTTTCCACCATTTTTAAAAATGTTGTTGACGAGAGGTGTTACCCTCCATTAATGTTGTGAATAATAATTTTGGAATTTGCTCATGCGATCTAGCGGTCAAAGTGTGCGATACTAACGCAAGCTCAACCTAAACAAACTCGAGAGTCTCGTGGTCGACAACATCAAAAGCGGAGAAAGATCATCACTTGAAAAGACACCCTAAGTGGTAGAGGAGTGGACAGAAAGTCAAGATAGACAGACGATGGAATAAAAATATATTATTTGACAATTGATTAAAAGAACTAATACGAAGTTTAGTTGTATGATTCTTTAACTTTAAACAGCCACCATATATCACTTTAAAGCAACGTTTTGAGGGATTGCGTCTGATATTCCAGTTTAGTTTCAATTCAACCCCCAACGGTTAGATCAGGAAGATGCTAATTTAAAATTTATGATTTTCCAGGTTGCCCTCAAAGGGTTGTACCCCAACAACAATCGAGTCCCTGCAACACTGCCCGGACAACAACAGTTCGATGGTAAAAAAACACACAATTACTACTTGTATGTCACAATTTGTGTAGTTGTATGTACAATAAATATATTTTCTATAAATATGTTGATCTGTTTGCAATATTTTAATCACGAATGACATGGTTTGAAATTTAAAAAAAAATAAATGTAGAATACATATTATGTAAATTACACAAAATACGTGCTCATATTTTTGTTTAAATTTAATCTTTAAATTTAAATAATATAAAATTACATATCTGCTCATCATCTTTAAATTTAAAGTAATGGGTAGAGGGTATGACTTGTAGTTCTTAAGATATAGCCATTCTCCAGAGCCTCTGTAAATGCCTTTTAAATATCGGCGTTTTCTTGACTTATTTTTGTTGGGAGGTCTCCAAACGTTTAAATTTTCACTTAGGTTATAGGCGTTTTTGAAGAGCATAAGACAATAATAATATGCTCTAAGAGGTAGTCAAAATTGCAATTTTTAATTGCTCCTGGAGCGATCAGCTTGACTTGGAGATATGGAAATTTCCAAGATTCCCTGGCAGTTGTAACCCCCCTCCCATGTCGTGCTGAATACGCCTAAGCGTGTTGTAGGTTATAACGAAGCAGTAAAGAAAACATACGTACGAGTCTTTCCCCTTTTTTTCTTCTCTTTTTAAGCCTCAGTTACACAGCTATGTAGGCTTCGATGTTCACTGGTTTATCTCGTGTCTATACATGATAGACCCTCCCCGGGATTTGAACCCGTGATCTCTCAGTTAGAGAGCCGAAACTGTAACCATTAGTCTACGGATGAGGACAAACGTACGAGTTCTTGGCGTCCAAGTGGTAATACCCCCATATTATTTTATACTCTATGGGATTTTCCTTACCAATTGAAACAGCTGATCCAGCTGAAAAGGTTAGCTTTATTTTAGTCTTCTGCTTGAGTTAGAGGTTATGTGTGGTTGTCGAAATTCGGTATTTTTTTATCGGTTTATCATAGATTTCATTAGATAATATGAAAAGTGCGTATAGAAATATTTTACGATAACACAGTTTAACCATTTGATAACTAGTCAAATATCAAGTTAATGTTTGCTTTATATCGGTTATGGACTCATCGCTTGTAATTAGAGGTTATGTTTACTTCTTGTAGTATATAGTAATAGTAACCTTGTTTTTATCTCTTTTATTGAGAATGATTTAAACATAATATTATAAGATAACTGAATTTTAATTGTTGTAGTAGCCTAGCCTGTATAATGCTTTCTAAAAGTACTTTATTAACAGCGATTGGAAGTTTGTTTATAAAAGAAAAGGACAAGATTGGAACTAGTAAGTTATTAACTTAGTATACATTTGTATGTTCTATTAGACCCTAGATCTAGTATGACAAAACTATTGTTTTATCAATTTTGCCTTCTCAATATGGTGCAACAAGGGGTAGACTTTAATAAGCGGGCCTACACTCGTTATTCAATGGTTTCAATTGCTATTATCGAACGGTTAGATTGTTTTTATCCGAGGGAATAATTTGATATTACAATTGGTTTAACTTAGCATATGATTTCAACTTATTAGTTATAGTAATATTAATGTACACAATAAACAGCAAGAAGTAACTAATATTTGTAAACTTTGAAAATAGCAATGAATATGAGGAAAATATGTGAGATATTTCTCACAAGTCACTGTTTAAGTGGCTTTAACATCTGGCAGCCCATGGGGAGAATTCTTTCCTCCATTTCACAAAAGCGGTTACTTGTTGATATCAAGCTGGGCAAGTTGTAATATTGTAAGGTTTCTTTGATATCTAAGTCTAGGCTATAGTTGTTTTGTTGTTTTGTAATGTTCTTGTTAAATTTGTGTTTTTAAAACTGTAATGTACAAGATTCTTCTTGTTAAGGTTATTTATAACTCTTATTGTATGTCATTTTTTCATATCAAAGTGGGATAGTCTAGCGAATTGTTCGATAACAGCAATCGAATAAGGAGTGTAGACTGCTTATTAAAGTCTCCCCGCAATAAGATTAGTGGGTGGCTGCAGTATATTAAGCGGCCACTACGACAACCGAATAATTTGAGTTCAGTAGTTATATTGAGGATTCGATAGTCATGAATATAGATGATTGGATTGTTGTGATGCCCGCCTATTATATTGTAGGCTTAGTGAGCGTTTTTGTTGTTTTTTTTTAAAGGAAAATGTTTAAAATTTAATTTAAAAAACAACAGACAAAAATTAAATTTTGCAAAGTCCAAAACTTTTTTAATCAAAAGGCACTAGTAGTTGAGTGGGTTAACAGTAATGACTCTAGTCATCAGTACGGGCTGCGGTACTGGTGCTGATCTGCACTGATGGCAACAAGCGAGAAACATACGAAAAGATAGTACCGAATAGTGAATAAGAAATTTCAAAAGGATGATTACTAACGCTTGAGAGCTAAAAATATTACAAACTTAATTAACCATATTATTCTACGTATCAGGGTAATGACTGACATTGGCTGCTACTGTAGAAGGACACAAACAGTTTTAATTCGCATTACAAAATAAAATAAATCAATACAATATCTATTCTGTCCATTCTGATACAATAACAAGTAGTATATACGTTAAAGTACATTCATGACACTAACTTTAAATATGCAGAAAAACACCACTCACTAGCACCACAAAAAAAAAAACACAATGAATACATCTGTAAATAGCTACAAATCAAACCAATCAGGATAAGCAGCAACATATTCCCCAAAGGAATTGCACAATAGCTAACAGGATCAAAATAGCACAGGAAAAGCAATAACCTTCACCTTGGAGGTAGAAACTATGGAAAAAATGACGATAAACAGGAAAAAGTACTGAAAACCTCCTAAATTATATTCAAATCCAGTTGGTACAGCTAATCTTTCTACTCAAATTCTCTCGTAAATATTGACAACCCTGCTATCCCCTTCTCTTATACTTAACCTTCCTTAGCTTGTTATTCTCCCCCACCCAGAACCCCAGTTCCTCCCGGTCCCCAAGATCAGTGGACTAATTACGATACAATCTAAAATTAAAACACTTTAATAAATACTGACGAATATATGGTTTAACCATTTAAAAAATCTTTTCTGAAAATAAACATATACTATTATATGAAATTGTAAAAAGCAGTTTTATATTGTTTTAGATAACGTGGCTAAAGTAAACATTATCCGATTAGTCTTTTCATGATTCAGTGTTTAAATTACTAATGAAGGTATGATGCAAACAATAATTGAGTTTCTATAAAATTATTATAGTCTAAGAGCTAGTGGTCGGCTACCTGTATGTATTTGATGAGACCTGGGTTTTTTGTACAGTGAGGCCTCTATACCCACTGTACATGAGATGGGGAGCCACTAAGGCTCCATGTGGCCGACTTGGCGGGCGCTCAGGGTAAGACAGGTATCAATTTTTTGGCCAATTTCAAAAGTATTTGATGATGTGTGCCGTTTTGTAATTTGAAAATATATTACTATTATTATCGTAAAATAACAAATGGCAGACCATTATCGCGCGGATTTTCATTGCGGCAGACGATTTCGAAAGTGCTCAAAAAATAAAATTTTGAAAGTAATTGATGAGATCTGCCATTGATATATCTTATTTATTAGGGTCTTAAAACCTTATATTGATCATGGCAGACGTCTATATAGCGGACATACTTTAGTAGAAAAGAAAGTCTTAGCTACTATCCCGGTCAGATGTATGCATAGAATGCTTAAAGCTATCTTCCTTTTTCCCCCTATGGATTACTATTATACTCATTATATAGCCTATAATATTGTCTTGTATTGTTTACTAGCATTCGAATAATTCAGGTTTTATACCTGAGAGGGCCAAATTGTATCCCCACTCTAACGGATGTTTTTCAGTATATTTCCGAACCTTCATACAGTTGGCTGCTTGCTCGATTGTTGCAGTTGTATAAAAAAAAAAGAAAAAAAAGTTACCTCGTTTTTCATAATCTTTGTAAATAGCTAAAACGTTACCTCGTTTTTCATAATCTTTGTAATAGCCAAAACGTTACCTCGTTTTTCGTAAATATATTGAAAACAAAACAATACGCAATGTTGCTTTATTTTGTTTTGTTGATTTCGTTATTATTTATTTAATATATCTGTGAGAATGTCGAGTGAAAAACCAGAACAGAAGTGTGTTTTTTTGTGACTCAGTAAAAACTGACAAATTATTTGCTGTTTTCAGAAGATACTATATCAAAATGTAAAAGGATTTTGAGGTTAAGAAAATTTGCACAAACTAAAATATAAAGACACTATTTTTACCGGACGAAATTTATGATTCAGCATATCATAGTAGTTTTTTATAAGACATTTACAGCATTAAAAAGTCAGTATTTGACGACAGATGTTGAAAAAAACGTTCTATCATCACAGTCCAAAAAGTCTTTGTCTGCAATTGAACAGCCATCTACATCAGCTGTTAGTTCAATAATTGAGGATACACGTGTACATGATTTCCCTTGAAAACAATGCAAACATTCTTGAGACAAAAGAAACGGAAAAAGAAATCGACGCTGAAGCTGAACCTTCGTTGGAGGAGGGGTTCATCTTCAGATTCAGCAAAATCATTGAATGTTCAATTTTCTAATACTGTAACTTTCCGATACTGTAGCTTCTGCAAACTCAAATTTGTGTTTTTTTTTTGTAACAAAAAAATAAAAAATTTCGATATAAAATTGACCCATTACGGTCTTCAGAGAAGGATCAATTTAAAAAGAGTAATCCTATTAAAATTTAAGCCAGATACTACAATTTACCAAGAAACTTTAACAAAAAATGATAGTGTTCTCTCATCTAAAGTATATTACCATGAAATTTGTCGGCAAAATTTTAGGAATCAAAATAGATCACTCGTAAAAAGTCCTGTCCGTACTGCATGGCACATCTGCCGAGAAGTACATGAAACTGTTTATAAAGAAATGTGTCATTTAGTTGAAGAAAATGTGACAAATCGAGGACGTTGTTATTTTCTGAGTTATTTGCAGAAAGATTATCTTGAAATATTTAAAGAATGAAGTGAAAGCTCAGACGCAGTATCAATATTTAAACGCATCTTATCTTATTTGGAAGAAAAAATTCGCAAGAAATTTGGCGATAAAATTCAAATTTTTACATCCAACAAAAACAAAAGTTGTTGCCCCAATGGGTTACTTCAACAATCGATGATTTTATTATTTGTGCACTTGAAAGACCAAGATATTTTACGAGAAGCTGCTGCCATTTTTACGAGAGGAAATTATGGGCATAAAAAATTACCCAATAATTTAACCAGTCAACGCTTAATAAAAGGTGAGTGTTCAACACCACCTATGATTTCCGATATTTTTTCAACAATTCTTGATATTCAAGACGTAGCCTAAACGCGGGCGGAATTGCGACAAATTTCAACGTCACGTACAGTCCCTGTCACAGGACGTTATATATATGACTCACAATGGTAACATGAAGACCTCTAAACACATTTGTTTAGGCATGGCGTTAAAAAGTCTTACAAGCAGTCGTAAGATTATCGATATAATAAATCGTTACGGACATTGCATAAGTTACACCGCTGTCGAGGTGTTAGAAACAGAGGCAACATTTTCAACAGTTTCACGTACTGAAATATGTTCTGAGGTAATTAATAAAGAAGAAAATCTTGTGGCAGGTATGGCAGGTAAGACACTCTTCATGATACTGTTGGAATAATGTACCAAAAAATTAACCTCAAAGACGACAATGTAGAAGAGGAAGAAGAAGAGGAAAACGAAGATAATGAAGGAATGTAAACGTGACAGGCCTAGACAACGATCTTTTGAGACAATCGATTTCGAGTTACCACAGTGCGCTAAAAAACTCCAAAAAATAAGAAACATTTAAACTGAAAGCGAAGAAGAGGTTCATATAATCGTGCATAAGAGTCTTTACGATCGAATTGACAGAATTTTGATGTTAAGTCATGCTTTGGGATTGTTAAATACCCCTAATGTGGACTGGTTTTTAACAGAAACATACTGATTGATAATACTCCACAACAAATGATTACATATTTAACACCGATTAATCACTCACCAATAAGTAATGCAGTAGTTTTGGCAACTATGTAGCAATGCATGGCAGCCTTGCAAGAGCTAAATCAAGAGTACAATCAAGTGACTTACGATTTAGCTATTACAAAGATTATGAAAAACGAGGTAACTTTTTTTCTTTTTATTACAACTGCAACAATCGAGCATGCAGCCAACTGTATGAAGGTTCGGAAATATACTGAAAACATTCGTTAGGGTGGGGATACAATTTGGCCCTCTCAGGTATAAAACCTGAATTATTCGAATGCTAATAACAATACGAGAAAATGCTATAGCTATAATGAGTACAATAGTAATCCATAGGGGAAAAAAGGAAGATAGCTTTAAGCGGTCTATGCATACATCTGACCGGATAGTAGCTAAGATTTAATTTTGTACTAAAGTATGTCCGCTATATAGACGTCTGCCATGATCAATATAAGGTTTTTTAAGACCCTAATAAATAAGATATATCAATGGCAGATCTCGTCAATTACTTTCAAAATTTTATTTTTTTTGAGCACTTTCAAAATCGTCTGCCGCAATGAAATCCGCGCGATAATGGTCTGCCATTGTTATTTTCCAATAATAATAGTAACATATTTTTCAAATTACAAAACGGCAGACGTCATCAAATACTTTTTGAAATTTGCCAAAAATTGATACCTGTCTTACCTGAGCGCCCGCCAAGTCGGCCACCTGGAGCTTAGTGGCTCCCCATTTTCATGTACAGTGTGTATAGGGACCTCACTGTACAAAAACCCAGGTCTCATCAAATACATACAGGTAGCCGACCACTAGCTCTTAGACTATTAGCATTATTCATTTTTAAATGAGTACTTGAAACAGCTGGCCTAAATTTATTATTCATGACAATTTACAATGCACTATTTTTAGTCATACAATAACAACTGTTCTTAGAGCTTTTCATTTCACTGATGTTTTATTTAACTGTATGTCTAGGTAATCATGATGAGTTAATGTCCACGGTGATAGAAAAACTGGAGAGTATTGGGAGCTTTTCCATTCTAAATGAGCTGCAGCATCTACAAAATATATATAATAAGATTCCCTACAGTACAAGGTCAAAGTAAGTATAATTTTGAAATATAGGCTTTATCTCAATTAGCAGGTTTCAGAAAAATTTTAATTTATATTATTTATTTGATTATTTCTTCACATGTTCTAATCAAACTGCATTGAGTATCAATATTTGATATATTGATATACAAATCAACTGAATTGTGGATTTAAATCCTGTTGTTGTTGTTCCATCTGTATGATTACTTTTTATAGAATAATCCTGGAGTCTTAAAACGTGGTACATACGTTCCTCTTGGTCCAAGGAATAACCCTAATGATTTCTAGGTGGAGTGTAGTTAGCCTGTCTCGGTCTAGAAGCTTTGCTCTGTTTGAAAGAGAAGTTGCAAAGTGAGACAGATGAGGCAGAGAGACTGCTCAATGTTGCTCACCAGAGATCCGTTAGAACTCTTCTGGACCAGATAGTTTCCTTTGGCCTGCAACCTAACCTGCTCTCTGGGGTACAGCCTGTCACTCAGAGTGTTCTCTACAACTCACCTACTTGTTTGTCTCTTGTTGCAGTGAATGGAGGATTGTTTGTCTGGGTCTAGAAGCTTTGCTGTGTTTGAAAGAGAAGTTGCAAAGTGAGACAGATGAGGCAGAGAGACTGCTCAGTGTCGCTCACCAGAGATCCGTTAGAACTCTTCTGGACCAGATAGTTTCCTTTGGCCTGCAACCTAACCTGCTCCCTGGTGTACAGCCTGTCACTCAAAGTGTTCTCTACAACTCACCTACTTGTTTGTCTCTTGTTGCAGTTAATGGAGGATTGTTTGTCTGGGTCTAGAAGCTTTGCTCTGTTTGAAAGAGAAGTTGCAAAGTGAGACAGATGAGGCAGAGAGACTGCTCAGTGTCGCTCACCAGAGATCCGTTAGAACTCTTCTGGACCAGATAGTTTCCTTTGGCCTGCAACCTAACCTGCTCCCTGGTGTACAGCCTGTCACTCAAAGTGTTCTCTACAACTCACCTACTTGTTTGTCTCTTGTTGCAGTGAATGGAGGATTGTTTGTCTGGGTCTAGAAGCTTTGCTGTGTTTGAAAGAGAAGTTGCAAAGTGAGACAGATGAGGCAGAGAGACTGCTCAGTGTCGCTCACCAGAGATCCGTTAGAACTCTTCTGGACCAGATAGTTTCCTTTGGCCTGCAACCTAACCTGCTCCCTGGTGTACAGCCTGTCACTCAAAGTGTTCTCTACAACTCACCCACTTTTTTTTCAGATATTGAGGTCAGTCTGTGTTAAATATCCTTTCTTAACAAATACCAAGGCTTGTTAAGCAAGTACCGTTTTGTAATTTTAAAAAAGCAAGTATATGTTTTGTAAAATTTTAGTTTTACTTGAGAAGCTGTAACTTATACTAATTTCTCTAACAATGGTTAAAGCTCATTCTTGTGTCTTTCGTCTGATTTGATGACCACAGCAACACTGTCATTTTGAATCATTTACTGAGGAAAATTGTTACAGTTGTAATGACCATTCAAGAATATTTTCAACATTATATGTTTCAATGCATCATTACACTTCTACGGCTTGTTCACTTGTTTTGGATCATTAATTTGAAGTTTGTAATTCACCTGTATATATTTGGATTTTAATTATAACAAATTATATTATTTCAGTTCTGCTCTAATGTTTTAGAAGTATGAGTGCCTGTGCGTGGTTACACTCACTCTGGTGGAACTCTACCGAAACGACACTTTCCACCCGATTGTGCTGCCACAGTTCCTGTCTCCGATATTGTGTGCGCTGTGTCAGCTGACAATGGTGCCGCTCAAGAAATCAGCAGATATGTATCCACGACTACAACAGGAGCGTCTAATCTTCCAACAACACCTTGATCATCTGGTTACCCGACTGTATCAGCCTTTAGTCATCAAGGAACTCATGATTATTGAAGGAAATAAGGTTGGTAAACTGTGGAAAACTTTCCCCTCACTGAGTTCTACTAGATTGCCACTGTGGGCAAGCTAGAAGATTATTTGTAACTCGGAATTTGTTGGAAATCAAGACATAGCTAATGTTAAGGCATAGGGGTGAATGGCTGGTCTAGATTACTCGGGAGGATGTTTAGTGGGGTAGGTGTGACATGCTTTTTTATGTTTTTAGCAAAAGCTTTGAACAAGAGAGAACCATCACTTGTGTGTTTTGACTGATAAAGGTTGAAAGCCTTCCTTTCTTCCAAGATGGCATGACTATACGAAAAACCACGAGAAAGTGCAGTTGAGGGAGGAGCCTATTTTGCCCGTAACCTTGGAGCGGCCAACGAGAGCTGAGCGACATTGCCAAACTTGTTCCCAGCTGTAACCACAAGCCGCGCGAGTCCAGCATTCTTAAAATACTTAACCGTTACGCTCGAAAGAAATGTTAGAGCTGTCTTGAATTAATTAACTACGTATTACAAAATGTAATTTTACGGTCATTTTAAAAAAAGTACATCTCTGTAGCTTATTTCCATGTTGAGTTAAATGGATTGAAATAAATTATTGTATTATATTACTCATATACGAAGATCGTAGGATTAAAATCTTTAGCCGAAATATAAATTAAAAAGAAAAAGAAAAATACCGCAAAAACGTTAATTTCCCGTATTTAACAGTTAGATAATGCCATTATCATTTATATATAATAAGGCATTACATGTGTGCATAGTATAATCATGTTATGTTAAATGGATTTTCAATTTGGTAAGAAAGTTATCAAATACATTTGAAATATATGTTCTTTTCCATAAATATACTTATTCAGTACATAACGATGGGAATTGTTGCCGCAACGGTTTTGTTACGCACTTCGGTTCTCATAAATTTATAACCATTTGAAAGCATTTTTCCTACCTGACTATTAATAGTCTTGAATCTGTGTTATGTAAAATTGTTTTTTATTACAAGTGGGTGATTTAAATATTGAAACTGGTCATAGTTGAAAAATCATACAGCACAAGTATTTTTATAATATGAATGCACTTTCTTATAAAATTCTAAAGTAACGGTTTTCTATAACATCCAATGAAATTTGAACACAGTACATAATAGATGATTCAGGCACAAGTGTTGTAGATCAAATAATTATAAACTTAGCAGACAATTCTGACACGAGTAGCAGTGAGGCAGAAAGTGAAAATGAAGAAGACTCCGAGGTTTTGGCTACGATGTTGCCGCCTGAGAGCGAATAAATAATATACAAGTGCAAAGGTAAGAATATTATTAAGTCAATCATGCTTTTTAACGTATTTCATTTTAAAATAGTAGGCCTAAAAATTATTTAGTGGAAAATTTGATTATTTCATAATTTAAAAATATAATTGTTCGATAATTTTAAAATTGATTATCTTGTTATATTGTTTTAATTATTTTTAATCAAGCAACACGTCATGCAGTGTCCAATATAAGCAACATGTATATTAATTTTGTGTGTGTTTAGTAATCGTTTAAAATCACTGAAAAGTTGTATGGAAATAAGCAAGTACTTTACTCTGACTAACTGACGGGACGATTTGTTTGTTTTAATCGATAGTTAGTTTGTAATAACATTAATAAACTATACAAGTAATTTAAATATAATATAGCAAACTGTCAACGCATTTTAAATATTGTTTTTCAATTATACTGATAAGTTTTAAATGTTCAGTGTCAGTGTTAGTTGTGACAGCGCAGCGGTTTATCAGCCACAATGCGCCAGCCGTGCCGGGCGGCGGCAGCGGCAGTTGTGTGGCAAACGTCGCGCAGGCCAGTCCATTCTATTGGTCGCCGCCAACTGCACTCTCTGGCGGTTCCTTGTATAAGATAACAACATTATCCCTTTATCCCTCCTCGTGGAAACTTTGCTGTGTGATCTTGTCAGGTCTCGACTCCTATATTCCACACTTATCTTGCTGAATGTCCTACCATCTTTACGCAAGCCACAAGACTGTTGAGTCGCTGCTTGAGCTATTGAGTATAAATGTTTTTAGAGCAGTCAATAAAGATGTCAAATAGCTGAGAGTACACAATTAGTATCTTCACTCACCTTGTGGAGAGAACTTGCAGACATGCATCTCTAAACGAAATATCCCTTTATGTATACTAAAAACCCCTAACACACTAATTTAAAAAATTAAGTCAACATGAAAATAGAACATTTTATAATTATGTTTCTAAATCTTAGATGCAATAATTTTTTGTTAGTTTTACTTCCACAGCACAAAAAAATTTACTCTTAATCCTGAAAGCGTAGCATACAGATATGTTCGTACCATCGGAATTGTGGTAAACACGACATACAGGAATATCCGTATCGTCTTGTTTTAGTTTATTTTCTACATTATAATTCAGAAAATGCTATAAATGTGTAGGAATGCATAAATTTATTGATTTTTGACCTTCAAGAAGCAAGTTGGATTGCATGTTTCGTGAAAAACCAATAAAAAATCAGTGCTATATTCTTTTATGAACATTTTATCTTGCGATGCGGATATAACTGTATGGCTCACCCACATATACATGTAAAACCGGTAGATTTTTTATAAGAATTTGTTATTTTTTCTCCTAAGAAATAAATTTAACTTTGTCAAAAACAGTATTTTTTGTGCGCTAATTGGACTGAGGCCAAATTTCCTTCAGAAATTTAAGGGTTAATATGTATGAGATGTGTTGATTAAATCCTGATTGTAAAGTATTTATTTGTAAAATCTCAATTGTAATTTTAAGGTAAGAAAGACTCTAAATTTTACCTAATTTAATTTTTTTTAATATCTACAAAATATTGACGATTTACAGAAATGTCCCAAGTGGCTGAAGAGGGGTGTGGGTAAACTGTTGACCAATCAGTTACACCAACCCACCGGAGTGTTGGCAATCGTGCAGGCTGTGAGAGATGCTGCCAACTGTGCAGCACCAACATCCACTGCTCACCTGGAGTCCATAGCTCAGGTCATCACTGCATCTCCTGATTTGCAGAAAATCTCTTCACAGGTATTAAAGCATTGAAGACAAAAGTACACCCAGCAAGATGTACTAAACTTCTGGCTGGTTTATACCTTCCAGTTGAACCTACCACTAGACACAGCAAAAACCAATGTGTTACTTAATCTAGGCAACCTTATGGATGTCCAGGAGCAGCACACCACTAACCGCAAATGTCCAGATTCTGGGGTGCAAGAGTAGTTCGATAGGTCTAGTCTACTGCAGGAGATGACTGTTGGAGTTGGTGGGGTTTGTTCTCTTAATATCAGAGGTTCTTACCTCAACAAGGGTATGCCACCCCCTGCCTGCTTTGACTGGAGAGGCTGGTTCAAAGCTCGCCTCCCCTTCTCCCAGGGGGATATGACTTTGAGATTAGTACCCTAATTCTTCCTCATGGATCTCGATAGGAGGCAGCCCCTACCCTCTAACCTTACGCATCCTGAATATCCTGTCACTCCGGAAGCAGCACTAAGGTCGTTATAGGATTAAGTGCAATTTACAAGCTTCTTGTGTAAGAGAAAAAAAGACAAAAAGTATCTCCTATCATTTTTGAACTTTTTTGAGCCGTCCAGTCAAGAATAAAAGTAAATAAAAACATTACATACTGAAACACAGTACACCCGTACCTATCTTGTGTGAAAATTTGGTCTTAACGAATAACAAATTTCCTATTTATGAATTTTCAAAGTTGCAGTCTGGTTGTAAAGCACCAAACACAGGACCCTCTTTTGTTCTTATTAACAAAAAATGTGGAAGTAATTATCTGTCAATTAATTTCCTTTATTTTTATTATAATTAGTATTCTAGTGACTTTACTAAACAAGTATAACAATGTAAGAAAGCACTCATAATGGAGAAATAACAATTTTACTATTTACATAGTTATATAATATTTACAACTCTATTTCTTTGTAGTATAAAATATTATTTCATTGTTAGAATAATTTGTTCCACATTTGTTTTTAATATATAATACTCAATCGGCTGCTTGTACTGGCTGTATAGACGATGAAGTAGAATCAGGTGATGAGGTGGCTATTTAAGTGGTCTGCATATTTGGCCGATCTCTCTAGTTAGTAATGATATCACTTAAAGAGGACCGGCATAATTTCACCCCGGCAGGCAGTCAGTATTCCATAATTTAAACCAGGAGTTGGTAGATCCGAAATTGTTGCACTGTGCCGAGCACATGTCGCTTAAACTCTGATTTTCATCTTTCATGAACCTGAATATATGGATTACCTGTGTTATTGGATATTCCTACTTTTTGATGCCAGAGGACTCTTGAGTGTGAAATGGTGCTGTACTCTACTCTCATCTGTAAATGTGTCTATAGACAGTGTATCGATGCCTATGACAATCCTTTGGGAGGATGAGACGTCTCTGAGTCATTTTGTGTTGCATGTTGGAGATGAAGACGACTTCGATGGGAGGCATCATTCTTTTATTCGACCCTTTTCTCTCTATGCACATCGTCCCTCTTCCTATTTACATTTGCTCTAAAATATCTCAAATATTCAATAGGGTTTTATTCTTACCAACAACAAAGGTATAAAATCGCAAAATGCTTACTCAACACAAACTTTGCTGTTTAAATTACACAGCAAATAAAATCCATCTTAAATTTTCGGTCATGTGAAATATGTTTTCATAGCACACAAAACAATATACAGGCCAGTCAATATTGTGACCTCAGCTGAACTGACACAAAACGTTATGTTGCGTCATTCAATGAAGTACAAGGGAACTATAGTGTTCAGTGAATTCGAGGGGAAAGGGTTAATAGTATCTGTTAATATTTATTTTAGAATGCTTTTGTAGTTTTTATTATTTAGTATCTTTCTCCATCACTAGCGAAATTTCTATGATTTGTTTATTTCATAATCACTCATTTCAGATTCTTGAGCTGTTGGACTCCAGTGATGCTGAGATGGTCCGGGTGGCTGTGTTGTGTATTAAGACCCTCTACACCAGAGATGTCACAGCCTGCAACACACATCTGTTGCAACCCTTGACAAGGCCTCTGACACACGCTCCTTCATCAGAGCAGAGTCTCTCCGTCTGTCTACAGAGGCTCCACAAGTGCTTTGCAATTCCTGCTAGTGATTTCTGGTGTCTACCATCCAAACTCCTCCTCACTCACATCCACGTTTTATTTCAACTGTATTGCAAGGTCTACCAGAGTGCTTGTCATCTTCTGAAACTAGTAGAGGACTTGGTGTGGTGTTTTCTGTCAAAGTGTGAAGAAACTTTGCTGAGAAGTGTTTTTCGTTCCTTCATATTTCGAGAAAGAATTCCTTGCATTGAGATAGCAGATGGCTTGGAATTCGCATTTGGAGATGGTGGAGGAATTGAAGTCATTCCATCACAACAGAGTGAGCATTCCCTCGAAGAGTTTGGTGACTGTTTCATGGTACTTTTGGAACGGAGGGACATTAACGGTTTGGTAGGAAACAAACTTTTTGTGTCACTCCTCGAGTTTGCCGCTGAGGAAAAGGAGTTGGACACCGTGGACATGTTTGAAAGGCAGCTAGTGACTGTGAAACTTCTAGCCGTGTTGTCGGAATCTCCTACTGTTCAGAAAAGCTTGAGTAGAGACCCTGAACCTGTTGTGAGGTTTTTAAGAACTATGCTAGACAATTTCTTGATGAATTTAAATCACGAATTGGAAATAATCAGTATAGTTTTAGTGGTCTTAAATGTGATTTTAAATGACTGTGTATATGCTAAGAATGTTCCTTGGCAAGTTTTTGAAGGACTGAAGGAGCCTCTCGGACAGTTGAAAAGTAAAACTGATAATCTTGAGTTGCGACTGCTCGCAGAGGAGGCTCATGAAGTGATAATGACTTGTGGCGGAGTAAAGCCAGAGAGAAAAGCTAGTAATGTTACTAAAAAAGAAAATTCAACGAGGCTCGATGCTAATAAGCCTTTTGAGAAAACCAGCACTTGTGATGAGGCCTTGAAAGATGCTTGTGATCCTCTACTTCCTGTGAGAGGACATGCGATCTTACAGCTGGGGAAACTGCTAGCTTCTGGTGACAGGTGGGCCAAAGCCAAAAAGGACCAAATCCTGTGCATTTTCCAGGTAAGGTAGTCTCTTTTGTCATTCATTTAGAATACTGTTAGATATATAATATATGTAAATTATCGCGTAAATGAACAGGTTTTATGAATCATACTTGATTTGCATCTCTATAAATGTAAAGATTTTTTATAATTTAAATCTGTAAATTCAATTAGCAAAATAAATAAACTACTTCTGTTTGTTTTTATAATGTGTGGAAATTAGCAGGCTTAAATTGTAATACTACAGAGCAATTTAGATAACAAAATAAAATTATTATGCTAGCCTAGATTAGATTAGGCCTACTTACAAGTCATACTAGATTATCACATCATCATCATTAACACATTGTTTATCACAGAAATATTCATTTTCAATACTGGTGTAGAGTTTGGAACGATTTTAAACAAAATATTTAACTGAGTTACATCAAATATAGGAAGAATATTAAAGTTAAACCACTATTTTCATAGTTTAATATGTAACAACAAAATATTTAAATTCATCATTTAATAAGCAATTGTGATGTTATCTAGTTCTGTAATTAGCAGTTAGCTTTCTAATTATTGCTTTATGTCATATCTGATGGTGTAAATCTGAAACAACCCAATTCAACTAAGATACCAAACTTTTATGAAAGAATCCATGTCATTTAGTTTGCAGAACTTAGCTTACTTACCTGTTTTGTTTTGTACTTCTAGATTAACGTCCAGAATCTTAATAGATTAATAAAGAATATTGTCTATTGTCTATCATGTTTTTTAGGTTCAATTTGTCAATTATCTGCCAATTATTCAATGTCAATAATTATGTATGCTGCAGGAAAATCTGAAGCAAGAAGACTCATTTCTGTACCTGAGCGCCATTGAAGGGCTTGCAGTGGCAGCTGCGGAGTTCCCAGACTCTGTCATCGTCTCTCTTACTGAACAGTTTAGTCGGAACTCCCTTGCAGCAGAGACAAGGCTCAAAGTTGGCGAAGCTCTCATCAGGGTCACTAAGCTACTTGGTAAGTAATTTCTTGTTAGTACCTGAGTGTCATCGAGGGGGCTGGCAGTGGCAGCTGCAGAGTCCCCAGACTCTGTCATCGTCTCTTTCACTGAACAGTTTAGAGCGCTCTCTGGTCTTCCGAAAGTCAGGCTGAACTGGAAGATTAAGGTATCATTTTAGTTAATTAATTGTAAGAACCAACAGTTGGCTTTGTTAGGACAATTTGGGGTTCAGTTCTCATACCATATTTTAAAGTGATCTAAAAATATTCAAACTACGCTATTTATACATGAGTTTGGCTGAGGTACATCAATTAACATTGTTTAACCACCTTAACAAGTGTATTATTCTTGAGAGTTTTCAGTTTAAATAACCATTGTGTGAATCCAGATGAGATTATCGTCCTCTTGAATTCCTAAGAAAATCAGCCTGAGTATCTCTACGACTCATCTGTTACTATATATATTTTCAGTATAATATTTTTACCAAAATGATTTTTCACATCAACATCTCATTAACTGTTTGTAAATTTCAGTTACACAGGCTATCTTGCATTAAAAAATGGATTTAACTGCCTCGCTATTTGGCAGATTTCAAATCTGTTGTGAAATTTTAATATCTACAATTTAACAGTTGTGGATTATTAATATCGAGCTGAAGCAAGGACATTGACAACAGTAAGGATCTATTGCAATATATCAGGTCAAAATTAACTATTGAAATTTTGTGGTTAAAACACTCTAACATGAAATACATTACAAAAGTGTTCGATTTAACTTGAATCTTTATATGTAGCTTTTTAATGAGTGCCAAACATATTAAAGTTTTTAACATGTACTGTACTTGTAATTGATACTATAGGAGAACTGGTGCCAGTTTACAAGACGGAATTGATCAATGCCTTCCTCTGTGGCACCAGAGACGAGGATTTCTTGGTGAGAGCCTCCAGCCTTTCCAACTTGGGAGAGCTGTGTCGCGTCCTGGGCTTCCGGGTCGGTCCCATCGTGGCTGAGGTAAATACATGGTTCAACAGTACCGTGGTCGTCTCTAAATATGAATACATATTTGAAATGTACAGTAATTAAGTTATTTTAAAGTGTATGTTGTAAAAATATCAAACAGTTTTTCAAATGACAGTTGAGAGAATTGTGTAAATCTGCTTTTAAAGAATTAGAACGTCTGACCTTGCCTTGTCTATCTGTTTTAGAAACAATATTGCATTCAAAATATAAATGTAAATCGTTTGAGGAAAGGGATTACTATGATCACAGCATGCGATATAATCAATTTAGACCTCAGTACCACGGACTAAATGTATTTAGAACTCTTCCAACACAAGCAGGAGTGAAATTTGCACTACAGTATTGTAATCAGTTATTTTATATCTTGTGCAGTTCCCTACTTTGAGGGAACTTCGTCTCAAGATGGAAGAAAGTCTGAAGATTGAGATTTTTACAAATGGCGAGAAGGGCCGATTTAATTTGAAAGCTGAGTTTAGCTCCAGTTCACCTTCCTCTTAGTGTAACGTCTGGAATCTGGAGTCATGTTCGTCTGAAGAGATTAAAAAAAGTCTGTGATGAAGAAGCTCAAAATGAACTCTTTACATCGTTTGACATCAGAGACACCTAGACTATAAATTACAGTGTGATCTAGGTGAAGAGTTGTTCTCATTGTCTCATCAATGAGAAAACTCATCACCGTGCAAATCTCTAATTGTAGTGTATTTAGTGTGATAAATACTAAGTTGGTAATGTACCCATAGCAATATTTAATGTCTGCACCAGTTATGTTGGCAGTATGTATTGTCAGGCAATGTATCATACGATGTAGTCTGATTTAATCCATACGAATAAAGAATGCTCATAGGCTGCTCTCCTGTGACGTCACATCACGCCACTACCCTACAACCAACTGTCCAAGCTAGCTAACCAGCAGTCCACCACCAGACACCGTCATGTAAACCTCCGTGTCCCGTCTGTTCCTTTATGAGTGGTCTTAGAGCAATGGTACTCTAAAATGTAACATCTTATTATTCATCCCGACCCATATAGTGTACAGTGACGACCCGCATATCTTACACTAAGCACGGTGGAGTAACCGAGTTTTGTACAGACATTTTTTGGATCTCTTCAGACAAACATGACTGTAGTTTCCAGGAGTCAAATCTGTCTCAGTGTCAGATTCCAGAGGCTGCACCAAGAGGAAGATGAACTGGAGCTAAACTCAACTTTCACATTGAGATTTGTCCAAGATCTATAACTGACCTCTGAAATGGAGATCATCAGACAGACATCAGATTTATGAAAATTATTGACAGGAAGTTTGAATATGATCAATTATCATTTATTATAAAAGGAATGCATTTATTGATGCTCAGGTGTTGGACTGTTCACGATGCTTGGTGGCCAGAGACCCGTCCGTGGAAGTGCGCAGAGCAGCCGTCATGCTCGTCTCCTTGCTTCTCAAAGGACTACAGAAAGATGCTCTTGTGGTAAGTTTATTTCACACATACTCGTTGTTTCTGTTGGTAGGAGTATGCTGAAATACAAAAAGGATGGCATATTCTGTTGAAAGGACAGTAGGAATTTGGGTTTTTGCCATCGTTATATGTTATAAAAAATATAACGCTACATTTCTAAAAACTTATTAACTAAAAATACGGCAATTAACTGCCACTCATCCATTGCACTAGAATTTTAGAAAATATGCCCGATTGGCTTGTGTGAAGCTTTAAACAGATATGTGATGAATTTGAGTAGATATGATCTTACTACCCAAACTGTAATTTGTATGAAATAATGAGTTAATAAAACAATGTATAAAATTGAAAACGCTTTGTATGTAATTTACTTGCTCTATTACTTGTTACTAATCCAGGTTTAACAATACAATATTAATAATGTTCCTCTTTAAAAATATGTAATTATGAGTGAATAGTACATAGTTTTATATAGTGTATTTCAAAAATATTTTACTTTTCTATGATAGCTAATTTACAATAATATTCATACATTCAAATATGTTACCGATATCAATGAATTATTATGTGAATTATAAAGACACAATAGTTTTTTTTTTCATCAACTTTATTGAAGTGAGTTGAGGGGATGGAGTGCCGTGGAAAAAAGTATAAACCTAAATGGAGACTTGAGTCCAAAAAGTTTGAGAAACACTGCCTTAGACCAGTGGATGTGTATACGTATATCAATGTTTATAGTTGGTTAGAACTCGTCTGAGAACTGTGAGAAGTTCCAAATAACATTGAGATGATATCCATGAGGTTATTAGATTGTTGCCATTGTTCAATATTGATTATTCATCCATTTTAATATTTATTTAAATAGTAGCTGTTTCCTGCAGCTTTTGCAAGCTTTTCGTAAGCTTTGCCCGTGTATGTGCATGCCTGGTTCAAGTGAATTATATTTACAATGCCGATGTAGCACATTAATCAGCTCATTGATTTTAAATCAGCTGTTCAGAGTAAAACAGTTTAGAAAACTAATGCTTCCTGTTGTGTAGTGTGTTAAACATGGTATTATGTTTAATAGTACTAATCAGTTGTTTTTTATCCGATTTTAATGAAACTACCAGTGTTAGATTTAGAATGAAGTTTACAACATTTTAATATTCTTGTAAAATTTTCATACAGGGTATCAATTTTGCGGAATTTAACATCAAAATTTATGATTGGCTGCCATTTTGAAACTGGTAAAGATAATTTGTTCATATTTTTTTCTCAAATGGGCATAAAAAAGGCCAAAACAACTGCAAAGTTTCATAACTTTATCTTTACAGGTATAAAAGATATAACTTTTTTGGTAAAAATCACATACAGACAGATAGACAGAAAACTAAACGTTTTAGGACATACCTCCATATGAAGTTTTTTTTGCCCATTTTCACGTCTAGAACAAAATACCAAGATATTGGAACACCTTTAGGAAACACTCTGTATATAGTATATATATATTCTTTTCAAGATTTTGTTATATTCTACAGATTAAATGCGAAAGACGTGATTATTATCACACCCAATCACAATATGTTATCTTGTAATGACCTTGTGTCTGCTGACCAACCAAGTGATTGGAAGTAGTATTCTGTATTGTACACAATAACAATACAGACAGAAGTACATACCTGGATTTCAGGTACAGAAACCTAACATCACACTAAGTTTTCATAGTAATCATACAACGTTTATTGTATAATAAACACAACATTGTATATAACTAAGTTTAAAATTTTATATTAACATGTAATAAATAGTATTAAAATTGTTTAGATATCCCCAATGTTATACTTAATGTTATTTATTTTTAAATAATATTAGGATGTTAGTAGTAAAACACTTTTAAATTTAAAAAATTTTATTACATTACTGTAATTTGTTACATAAATTATTGACGTAATATCAATAATATTGTTATTATTGTATTTAATGTTTTAAACTGCAATTTGGTAACAATTATTTACAAAAAAGATTAAATTCACTGGACAAAATTTTTAACAATAATGACACTATCAATTTAAAATAGTTTTGCATCACAGATTTTCATTGATCATGCGATTAAAGATGTCTTAATTGGAAGATAAATGTAATGTAACAGTTTGATAAACTTGGGAAAGGGATTGGAAATCAGTAAAAATCTGTGAAAATCTATCAATATATTGACAGGTCCTAACCAATAAAGTTATTAGTTGAGTACAAATTAAGAACTTGATACTTTTCCAATCCAGTTCTACTTCTGCTTCCTCATAAAGGATAGAATCTCATAACCGATAATTTACAGGGTATACTGACAGTGTGATATTAGCGACAGTGTGATATTTAGTCATTATTGTGTCGTAGGTTCTGCAGGATGTGCTGTTGGAGTTGTACCGAACCCTTAAGCATATCTACTCGTCTGACAGAGACGATGTTACGCGGCTTCACGCACAACTGGCGCTAGAGGAGCTCAATTCAGGCACATTGGCCTTCCTCCTCCCTGCACCATCAATGTCAAAGAGAATTTTTGTTCTAGACCCACCAACATAAAAGGTAGCCTACAGTTTGTAAATATGTTTTATGAATAAATTATATATTTTTAAACTTATTTTCGTGTGCAAGATTTTTTCCAACATACTGTTACTTGGTGTGACGCTGCCCGACACACTAAGTTCGTAATTTTAGAATAAAAAAATATTCCCGATGTCGATTATTTTGGTATTTGCCTATATACTATTACATCGAAGGTCCGTTACAATATAACGTGTTCGATTTTGAAGCTGGTCAACTCTCTCGAAATCGATAGTTGCTTACTGTTTCATCTATAGATTGTTTGTTTTGATTAGTTGCCATCTGTAATGATGTTACAATAAAATGAGTTTCTGAGTTTTAGTAACTTTGTGAAGAATATACTACATGAAAGTAAAAATTAAGTGAGTGATGGTAACTTTGATGACAAAATTTTGAATAAAAGTGGTGATGAAGAATTTTAAGAAAATTATGTGACAAGGCCTAACCTTCAAACTTGGGAATGGTCAAGGAAAGCTAATGATACACATAAATTTATATTTAGTGGTAGATCTGGTGTGAATCCAATTGTTGCTAGGCAACTAAATACTTAAAATATAAGAGAATAAAATTCAGTTTTAACATGTTAAATTGTCGATTATTTTAAATTGCCCTAAGCACCCACACAATGGTTTCCATTGCAAAATTTAAAATTAATTCAGTATCCGAGGGTAAAAATATTTGAATTTTAATTGGAAGGCAATGTGTTAAAACTGGTTCAAAAACTGACCGTGCCATAGCTAACTCCATAAAAAGAATTATATCATCTCTTGATTCCAAAGAGCACATTCTGGGCTTCAGCAGGGAAGTTGATGTTGTAAATCGTAATATACTTCTCAATAAACTAGAAAGTTATGTATTTCGTGGAATGATACATCCAATATGTCCAATCCACAATAAATCCCAGCAGTATTTTACAGATCTTTCTGTAATCAAGACCGGAGCACCTCACGGATCTATTCTTGGACCCCTACTTTTTCTCATATATGTTAATGATTTTCCAGATATACATAGATGTTTTGTTGGAACAGTATATAGTCATTACGTCTGATTTGTGACTGATTCTGTACAAAGTTTTCAATAGCCTGTTCTTAAAAATTTCTAAAACAAATATTCTGGAATTTACTCTCAAAATTTCCAAGTTTGTTCCTAATATTATTTATACATTTGGTGGCAATCCAAGAACAGGTCTTCTTTTTGACCTGAAATGGAATACCCATATAAACATATTATCGAAGCAACTAAATTCAGCTCTATTCACCCTGAGATGATTTTCTACATTTGTCTTAGAAGAAGGTCTTTAACTGGGTTACTTAGGGTTATTTGAGTCAAAGTTGAGGTACAAAATAATATTTGTGGGATTTTCTAGTGTCATAAATTTTAACAGAGTATTTACCCATGAAAAGTGAGTCATCTGGGTAATGAGACCAGTGAAAAGCTGTTTAAAGATACCTGTTGAAAATTTGAATGGCATTCAGTTGTTTTGAATGAGTCAACCAATGTGATTTTTTAAAGTATTAATTGTTAGGAAATCATTAAAATTTGTTCGAAGATAAATGAAACTAAACGTCAAATTATAAAAAAAACTCAAGGATATTACTACAAATGGAGGTAAATGTGTTTATGGCTCTAAACCAGGTTTAGTAGCATATGTTGAAAATGCTAAAGGTGAAAAACTTATGAAATTACCCTATATTATTCACCAATAAATCATGTTCTTTATGAACCTTAAGGTTTCAGAAGTAATGCAAGTTGTTAAGATAGTGAATCAATGCTAGTTAGGCGTTTTCTTTTAAAAATCAAGAGTGAATCTCCAAGATGTGCTCTATCACTGTGATGTATAAATTGCATAAGCAGTGGAAAAGAGCTGCAAAGATTTTGTTGAACTGCATCAAGCTAATTGGTATCTTATGATTAAACAGGCCAAACTTGTTTAGGAGCTTTCAGATGACCACTGGCTTGCATTGGCAATAGATCTTATCACTCATATTGTTTTATTGAAGTAAATCAAAAAGTATTTATAAAAATTTGTTCTAACATGTGAAGGTTTTTACTCGTATGTGTGAATGGGATGAGCACCTCTGTACTGGCACATATTGAGATTGAGCTTTTTTAGTTTGCATATGGGATTGCTGCTTTGCCCCTGTATCAAATCACCTGTAACAGTAGAGGGACACCCATATTAACCTGCCTGTTAGTGAATGTATTAAGCTAAAACCAAAAAAATAGAGTAAATTTTGTATTACCTTAATTTTATGAATAGCTGAACCATATCATTACCAACATGCAGTTTTCATGCGGTTTTCATGAAAAACTAATCATAAACTACCAACATCTAGTTTTACAGATTTTTACAAAAACATTAAAATTTACATTAGCAGTATGTAAAGTGAGCATCATGTTTGGAACACAAGTGCTTTTACCGATTTAATAGAACACATCATTGACAACTTGGAGGAAGGAAACACAGTTACAAGTGTTTTCCTTGATTTAAGTAAGGCGTTTGACTGTTTGGGCCATAGTTTAATTATCAACAAAATTAAATCTCTTGGTTTTGGAGGGACTACAGTCAAGTGGTTTGAGAGTTACTTAACGGGAAGAGAACAGGTCGTTGAAATAAAACAAAACCTGGATGGAACAGAGAGGACTGCAAGATCTGGGCCCTTGGCTGTTACAAGAGGTGTTCCCCAGGGTTCAGTGTTGGGCCCGGTTCTGGTTGTTCTTTTTACTGCAGACCTACCTAAGTATTTGGGTAATATAAGCTACCCAGTCATGTTTGCTGATGACACCGTTCTTGTAACGAGTGGCAATGCCATTGAAGACCTGGACATTCGTACCTTCATATCAGTCAGTATGGCACAACAATATTGCTCAAATAACGACCTAGTTTTTAACGCTGCAAAGACAAAATATCTCGCTTCTGGACGATTAAAAGAATGCTTGACTGAGCCCCCAGATCTTCAGAGAGTTGACAACACAAAACACTTAGGCCTAACTCTGGATCAAGGCCTTTCCTGGAGCAATCACACCGACCAACTGTGTTCAAGGCTTAGCTCTGCAATCTTTGCAATGAAGAGGATTAAATCCATTGGTACCTCTATCGCTTTGAAAGCCGCATATCACGCTCTGTTTGAATCACACATTCGATATGGAATAACTCTGTGGGGAAGTTCATCTGCCGGCAACCTTCATCGTGTCCTGGTATTACAGAAGCGGGTTATGCGGATCATGGCAGGACTACAGCCACAAGAATCTTGTAGAGAGGCTTTTAAATCTTTTGAGATACTCACAGTAGTGTCCATATACATCATCGAGGTAATCACCCACGCCTCAAGAGAAAGATTACCAAGGGTTGGTGACGTCAACAGCTACACAACAAGACGGGCAAATGATATATCCCTTCCAGCGCATAGAACAACCCTTTACACCAAGAAGCCTTCCTATAGCGGTGCAAAACTCTTTAACATGCTTCCAGAAAACTTCAAAACATGTGACTCTAAAACTCTGAAGAAAAGACTGCACAGCCTGTTGATAAACTCTACAATTTATAGTTTGAATGAGTTTTTTAATTCTGTTAATGCTATTATTTAAGACATGTATGTGTATGTATATGCATTCATATATTTTCTCCTCATATATATTTTATTTTACAGAAATGTTAGTTGATATCAAATTTTAAAGATATTTTCTCTTTGCATTTAGTTTTAAACTAGTTTACCTACTTCTTGATGACATCAATTTTTACTGCATGTGTTGACTCTGTAACCATTCTTGATGAATGTGTGAATAAAGATATTATTGAATTGAATTGAATTGACTTAAAGCTTTATACAGTGCATTTCTAGTATTAGTATATAATCAAAATTGAATGATCTTTTAAATGAATGATTTTATTATGTTTATGTGGGTACTTTTTTGTATATAAAAACTAAAGGCCAAGTTTGAATTATCTTTTAAGAAAGTGATTTGTTATGTTTATGTGAGTTCCGTATTTGTATTTACAAATTACATTATTGGCATTTCTGGATAAAAATGCTCATAAATTAGTTCAGAAATACGAGTATAATATATTTTGTATAAACCAAAAATTAATTATTGAATAAATAGTGAGTTGAACTTTCGTTTTCAATATTTTGTACAAGTTTAACTTTAACAAAAGAAAAATTGTTAAACAATTGAAACTAAACCCTAATTATCTAGAAACATTTTACTATTTCTAATACTAAACTTCTTCAGAAAGAAAAATACAAATTCTATTTTTATATGATTATAAATAACGATAATATTCATTTTTTTAACGCTGTAAAATTTCTGAAACTGGACTGGCAGCTTTTAAAAATGTGTGAAGCTTTGGCAGTGTTGGAACATCCTGGGAGCAAATCGCCTGGCAGCAAAAGGGTTAATGTTACTATTACATACTAAACATCCTGATGGACATGTTTAGAAACAGTTCAACCATTACTACAGGATACAGTTTTTTCCAGGCATTTAACATTGCACCATATTACAAGAAACCAGTAACGCCAAATTTTGTATTACTGTACAGTGGAAAATCCGGGAATTCCTGTTTTCTTCACGATCCTTCTGTCATCAAAAACTACAATCATTACTATTATCAGGGCATAACGGGTTAATAAAACATATTTTCATATAAAAAACTAATAATTGCTATTAATATAAAAACACTTACATAGTAACATATTTTCATAAGTTAAAAAACAGAACAAACAAACATAACCTACAAAATTTTACTAAAAGCCTTTAGTAAGATTAAACTACATTTAAAAAATTTCTTATGTCTAAATTTATTTAATTTTCAATTTGTTCACTAAAAACACTCTCAGTATTTATTCTAATTATTTTAGGAGCTTTTTAATATAGTTGCTTTTTATGAAAAGAGCTCACGTATTTGCTAGATCACATCATTAGAACAGTATATATACAGTAGATCAGATTCATCATTGAACTGAAGTACATTACAGTTAGCCTACATTACACATCCTTGAGAGTAGATGGAATAATACTCAAATCCAACTTCTTTCCCACATAACACCTTATATATACACAATTTCATTGAAAAAAATGTATAAAACCTCACTAGTTTTATAGTTTCGAATTGTCATTTTTACCACAGTAACATTAATAAATATTTTTTAACCAATAATTCTGAATAACCCCATCACAACAAAAGTTTTACAGATATTTTAAGAAGAGTGTTATTTTTTTAAAGTACTGTAGCACAGAATACACGAACATCTTTTATGTAACAAAATGAAAAGTATTGAACATTTGTAATACATAAAAAAGTTAGGAGTTTTCTGACCTAGTTACAACACTCACTAGAGAAGAACATGTATTTTGCTTTTGGACAAATTGTATTATATAACATTTATAAAACAAATTTTAAGACTCAAACTTGGTTTTTTCAAGTTTTTGTTTTCACATAAAAATTATTTAATATTGAATTTTTAGCCCTTATTAACCCTCCATCGGGCGCTAAACGGAGTTTTCCTCTGTGTATGTTTTATTATTAAAAATAGTACTACTTTTCTGATGTCGGCAGTCATTTCCCGCAGTGTACTTCACGAGCATCTTTCGGGGAAACGAAACAATACCCTCCCGCTTTTATTTATCAAAATGTGTCAGTATGAGGTCTACTTCCGTGCGTGACTGGACGATTCCTCCGTGAGCGCCCGATGGTGTGTTTGTAGTGCTTGGACGAAATCTCCGTGAGCGCCTTATTGTGTTTAGTTTTTATGTTGTAATAATCCGTGTGCGCCTAAATGTGTGACCTGTGATGGTTTCTTTTTAAATTATACCATATATTTTATTTGAATTTTTTGAAATGGAGAATGAAGACGAGAGACTTGTCAGTACAGTACCAGTGTGCTAGGGAACATTTTAGTAATGATTATGGAGTGAACATTGCCGTTATAAGAACCAGAAGGAAAATTTTTTTTAATTTTGTGCAGTGTGTAAAAAAATTTTTAGTAAAGAATAAATTTTTATTTCAGAGCAATAATTGACATTACAATTGTATAATATCTCAAGAATTGAAGTAAGTTGTTTTGTAAGAAGTTAAAAACTAAGTTAATTTCCATACATATTTAAAGCAGGTTAAACATTTTTACAATTAATTGCATTATTCCTTAAAATTAATCATGTTGTTATTATACAATAACATTTTTTTAAGATTTTGAATTTCTTATTTCGAAAATTCATTACATAAGAGTGTAATTTTTATTATATTTCTAAAAATGAATATATTACATTGTAATTAAATCAGTATGAATATTTAAACAAATAAAAACAGTTTAAACGACTATGATATCCATTATTCGCCAACCTGGAGGAAACCTCCGTGAGCGCCTGATGGTGTTTCTAATTTTAAGCGCCCGATGGAGGGTTAATCGCTAATATCAATTTAGAATATACATCCAATATAGAGTTTCTTTGGCTTGCTGTGTAAATAAACCATAATTCCACAAAGTGGTGTATTGTTTCCACCATACATTCAATATCACAGTTAAAACTCAGTCGGCCGCTCACCGAGACACTGCCTGTCTCAGAGGAGGACGGCCCGGACCGGATGGTACCGAGTGTTCACCAGGTGTTCAGGCCTCTGATTGTGTCGCACACTCGATAGTGACGGTCTGAACAGGTTCCAGCGCCAGAGATACACAAGTTTCCTGCAAGATCTCGTTGCAGACTCCTTCCCTCAGGACGTTCTCTTCAATGTCTTCTTCACATACCTCTTGGATAGTCTCAAAGTCCAACACAGAGTCCCGCATGGAGTTCTCAAAATTTTCATAAATAGTGGAATTGGAAGTGTACACATTGTCGTCGGAGAGCATGGATAATCGCCCTGCAATCGAACAGCACAAATCTATTTCAATGTCTTTTTACACTGTAAAAGCAAAATATAACAATACAATTTGGACTTTCCTATTATTTCAGTGTGTGTAACAACTGTAAAAAGTGTGTAGATTCTCAGTACCATTGTTCTTGGACAAAGAGTAGGTCTTGGATCATCATTACTCAGAATTATGTGATGATGATACTTGCAAAGGTGATTAGCAAAGCCATCTAGTTTTAAATGCTAGATCAAACTAAACATAATTAAAAATCAAACTGAATATTCATAACAAAATAATGAAATCAAAAAAATCAGTTGTTACAGCAATGAAATCATTGAGTAAACAAAGAATTTTACTTAAGACACAGTGTGCACTAAAATATACAGTACACTGCAGGATACGACAAAGAAAGAATAATGGAAAAGACATTTTTTATATACTTCCACATTAAATTTATTAAAAAAGCGCTTTCGCCGGTTAAGGCATCATCAGTTTGACATTGGAAAAAAAAAATGTCAAACTGGTGATGCCTTAACCGGCGAAAGCGCTTTTTTTAATAAATTTAATGTGGAAGTATATAAAAAATGTCTTTTCCATTAAAACCTACTTACTTCCACCAAGGATACAACGCAGAAAAAGAAAGAATAATTTAATAACATGAATAAACATGCTAACTTCACACAACTCAAATAAATATACATGGAATGAAGTTATAATCTTTTAACTTTATCACTGTGATTCTCATGGAGAAGTACCAGAAATTTATTTAATTGTTGGATAAAGATTTACTTAACAACTTTCTTGAATTTATAATTGTCAAAGTCAAAAATCTTTATTACATGAACATTAAGTACAGTAATTTTGTCAAGTTCTACAATAGAATATAATGTAAGATATATACATATAGAGAGAGTTTATACATCTTCCCTTGAACTCTTCTATGTTGTAAATTGTCTTCTTAAGAAAGAAATTTTTAGCCGTTCCTTAAGTGCATTCCAGTTAGACTTTGTAGTAGATTCTCCGGTAGTAGATTTCTAAATTTTCTTTCTGCATAGGATGGCTTTTTCTCAAAAAGAGCTGTTCGGTGCTGGGGCAGTATATATCTAGAGGCATGGCGTGTGTGGTAGTTGTGGACATCTTACAGTTTCCCAACTCTTACAGATTGAGTTGGGAAACATGTAAGATAGATTCATAAATATAAAGAGTTGGTACAGTGAGTATCCCCAGAGTTTTGAATGCTTCCTTGCAGGTTTGTTGAGGCTCAAGATTGGCAAGGGATCTAATTGCTCTTTTTTTGCAGTATTAGAATTTTATTCAGATTTCCAGTAGAATTACCCCAGATGATTAAGCCATATCTTATATGAGACTCAACAAGTGTGTAGTATGCAGCCTTGGCTGCTGCTTGAGTACAAACTGTTTTTATACATTCCATAACGTATATTCCAGTACTATCTTATCCAGTATTATCTTATTGGAGATCGTGTTTATATGTTCAGTCCACGAAAGTCTACTGTCAAGTGTTAAGCCCAGAAATTTGACTTGGTTGAGGTTAGTTATATCTGGGATATCTGCAGGTACTCCTTTTTTTCCTTTTTGTATTACTTATTTGGCCCAAGTTAGTCAAATATTATCTGTTTACATTTAATTTAGTTAAAATTTACTCTCCAAAGCTGTAGTAATCTTTTATAAATAACAATACCTGAACAGCAAAGGTACTCAATGTTAATCACTCTCTTCCACATGAGTATGGTGGATCATATAAATATATGCATAAAGTGAAAATGTTAACATTTAGCATTTTGACACTATTTCATATTGTACAACTGTATGTTATTTCTGCTATCTTAACATCATTAATAGGTTCAAACTATCCTATTATTTTTTATGTTTTTCTTCCTCTTTTATCTTTGTCATAGCGATTGTAGCAGCTGAAACGGTGGTGTAACGTAGTGTAGTTTGTTTTGATAGCTGTGTGCTCTATTTATTTAACCCTCCATCTGATGACTATTTCACTTTAGGGCATTTTCAAGACATTTGCATGGTTTGTTTATAAAATTATAAAAAAATAGAAAATAGTGAGAAATTATCAAGTGTTGTACATCAAATTATTTGTAAGAATATGTTCTACAAGCTGGTAACAAAAATAAAAACTTAACTTTTTTCCAATTTTTTTTCTTTTTTAGCCGGGCATAATGATAAAAAAAATTAAAATTTCAACTTTGAGGTAATATATATGTACACTAACTTGTTGTATTCTAAATTCCAAAATATACAAAATGTTACAAATTTAATGCTGAGTTGAAAACACATCGCATAACTTCATAAAAATAAAAACACTAACACTAACAACTTAAAAATAAAAAAAATGGTACGTAGGTCAATTTTGACTATTGTTGTAATACTTCAAACCACTCATAAATGTTATTATTTTGGTTCAAATACAATCCTAAAAATATCTAATGTATAACAAAATTAAACCATGAGAAAAAAAACATATTCTTCTTTATATACATATTTATATAACCCAAAATACATTTACATAGTCCGATTCAGATCCTGACTCCTCTGCTCTTCTCCTCCTCTCACTAACAATCTCCTAAGTGTCACTAATCTCTTCATCTAAACAGTGCCTAATCGCACTAGAATGGCTAAGTTCACTCATAATAAAACATAAACTAGTATTGCAAACGATTTACAACAGTCAAGACAGTAAACAAACATGTGTCGAGAACAATAACAGCAAACCAAAGCAAGAGCTGAACGCAACAGTAAAGGCGCGGGCGCAGTGCAAATCAGCTGATTGTTACATCCCCACTACATTCCAAAGACCAACAATATCGATTCCAGTAATACTGGTGGAAAGGGCATTTCTTCCTCTTTCGTACTATATAAATAAACAGCTTATCGCATATCTCGTTATAGTTGTTATATGACGGCTAACTAAGGATCGCACTGTGCGACTCTATCAGTACAGACGGGTCTAATTGAGTCGCATCATGCGATCTTATCAGATGGAGGGTTAAAGCAATTATTATAACTGCCCTCTTAACATCACAATATTTAATAGGTCCAAAACTATCAATATATATATATATATATATATATATATATATATATATATATATATATATATGAGTTTTTATAGTTTTCCTTCCACTTTTGCCTGTGAGATAGTGATTGTAGCAGCTGAAGCGGTGATGTAACATAGTGTCAAATTTGTTTTGATACCTGCATGCTCTATTTATTAAAAGTAACAGTATAAATATGTGAAGAAAACATTGTGAATATTGATGTTATCTGTTACAACTCCTAGATGAAAACATCTGTTGGACATCCTTTCATTTGTGATAGGCCAGGTGATAGCAGCCAGTAATGTAGGGCTGTATTTTGTTGTTGTTTTTTTATCGCTAATAAACATGTGTTCTATATTAATTTAATTTATATAGCTATGGTGTATAAATACATGGTATAGAAATAATTTATATTTTAATTTAAACATAAAATTTGATTTAAAAAAAAAAAAACAAAGTTAACTTGTGTTTACAAATTTTGTGTTTAGTTAAAATGTATGTTTCGTTTATTTTTTAATATAATTTTAAACAGCAAAGTATTCATAACAAAATATTGGGCTTTAAACTAAATTAATTATTTAGTTTAAAGTAAGGAATGTGAACTTACTTGACTTAAACTTGATGGGGATGAACCACCACACGGTGAGGCCGATTGCCACGAAGCCCACTGCCACAATCACCACCAACATCACGATCTGGACCTCAGTTGCTTGCTCTAGAAAATAAGTTGACTATTCAGTCTTAACGACAGCGCCACACTTGCTAATTGACTTCCTAACTGTTGTTAATTGCTTTGTGTATATTACACCTACGTCAAACTCTTACAGTGCACCGGGCTTTTCTCATTTCTTTAGAAACAATTCTGTAAGAAAGTCTATGTTTATCTTACTACGTCAATGTAGTTTTCCAATGCTTATGAATTTTCGGGTTAGAGACACGTGATGTAGGATGTATGAATTGGTAGTGAAGGATGCAAATTTGTATTTAAATGAGTATTTTTGTAGTTTAAAAATGAGTTTTCCATTTAGCTTCGTTTTTAAACAACGATGAATCATGAGATCAATGAATGGAAGGTTATTTTAATTTAAAGCCTTATTAAATTGTAATTATTTAGAGACAAAGAGAACACCTCTTCATCTAGATAGGAGTCAAGTCTGTGACAGCTTTAGATTTCAAACACCGCACTAAGTGGAAAGGAGCTAAATGCAATACCTACATCTATTGGCCAGTATTTAAAAATTAAATAAATTGCAGTTTAATGCTAATTAACTATAAAAATAAAGTATTTTAAAATATTTTAGCTAATGCAGTTATTACAGATTACAAGTAGTAAAACATTACAATTGTTTTCATAATAATCTTCCTGACCAACAAATAAAAAATCCCTTAAGATCATGAAACAAGATTAATAAATATAACATATTATTCAATTATTGTAAATATAACTTCAAACTAGTCAAACAACTGTTAAACACCAAATATTTGTGCATCCTTTGGTTTTACGTACATTATAATACGTACACTTACCTGATGACTGGTTGACTACTAGTAATGGACTGATGAACCTAAACGTAAATATTTGTTCAAGAAACTGACAACTCCGTCAGATGTGTCATGTTATCGTCTTTCATTAATGGACTTCAGAGTACGTTCACAAATAGTACACAATTTGGTTAACAATCGGGCCCTAATACTCTGTGCCTGCCGCCGATAGGAGAAATTGAGTGGTATCAGTACGTCACATTCGGTCAAAACATTGGGTTTACGTAAGCGTACTCACTTTACTTAATTTTATCGTCTTAAACTTCCTTGATAATAGTACCTTATTACCTGAATATTATTTTTATGTATATCCAAAATATTAAATTTCAATACAAGAGAGTTAAATATATTTTACCTGTTTTATTGCATAATTTTTAACAAAAATTACAGAAAGGATAATAGGATTTCAGACATTTGCCACCGTTTTATGTTAAAACATTTTTGTTGTAACATAAATTAATTGAATGTCTGAAATCCTACTCTCCCTCAAATCATCTGTTGTTAATAACAAACATTAAAAATGGAAAAAGAAAGAAAGTTGTCTCTTGTTAGACTCACTATGTCTAATTTCTAAAGTCTATACACGGACTGCAACAAGCAGAAAAAGGAGTAGAGAAGATTGTAGAGGTACAGAACGAGGAGGATAGTATTGATAAAATGTCCAACCCCTTATAGAACATACAGCTACTAGTGCTTGTACCTGTTTTTCATTTTAAACTAATCAAATTATATTAACTAAACAATTGTACAGGCTTTTCACAATAGAGTAGCATAAATATTTTTGTCATTCTAAAGGATGTTCTAACCAAACTTAAGTTATATTGTCCAAAGGCAGGCATTTTCAAGTAATGAATACATAAATATTTTTGAAAGGGAACTGTACATTCCCTGGGCAAAATGCTTGAAATTCTGTGTGGACTTAATCTGAAAATAATTTAAAACATTTAGTACATTATGTATACAATATCTAAAAACCAACAGCATACAAAGTGCTCCTTTTTGAAGCCATCCTATCAATCTATTCTAATAGATAGAAAGTAATAGATGAAAATGGTTGGTAAATCAAATTTTATTCAAGAAACCCTCGGTGGGAAGAGGGTGAGTATATTAAAAGTTTGTGTAAAAACAATTTTGGTACATTAAGTTTCTCTAGTATTAAAACCACAATTTTTCTGGATTGAAAGTGAAAAATAGGATCAAATTTTATTTAGGATATACTAGCCTATATAAAACCCCCGGTAATATCCCATTCAGTATTTCCTTAGGGTATGAAATTCCCTGAAGCATGATACCACACACAAGACAACCTGTCACAGCCCTCACACATATATTGCGATTCTTGCCTGGCTCGTTTCCATGTCTTTATTTTTTGCACATGTGACACTGTCGTGTTGGATACTCCTTTTTATCTGTTGAGGGAACACGTGTAGGGAAATGACTTTGAGTCAGCCTCAGTGAAGGTTGATAAACAGTTTTGAGTCAGTTTATATGTTATACCAATCAAATTTAACACTAATTAACATAGTATAACAGCTGTTACTATTTAAACAGGCAACTGATATCTTTAAAACAAGTCATTTCAGCCATTGGAGTCATTCTAAAAATTACTATTGCACGATTATATCTGGCAGTTAAAGGGTTAACATTTAGTTCAATATAACTAGAATATTAGCTAAGAGTATTTAATAACTAAGTTGGTAGTATTTAAAAATATAAAAAGACTTCAGAGCCACTATGAGTGGACCATGCAACTGAAACTGACTAAAGCTACCTCCAGAATTCTGTCCAATTAGAAAAATAAGATGTGGAATCACAACATTGCAGAAACATTTCTAGAGAAATGATGTGTCACTTAAACTGACAATTAATAAAAGCTACTTCCAGTGTCCTGTCCAATTGGATTCCAATGTGGTGGAATCACAAGATTGCAGAAACATTTCTAGAGCCATGATGTGTCACTTAAACTGACAATTAATAAAAGCTACTTCCAGTGTCCTGTCCAATTGGATTCCAATGTGGTGGAATCACAAGATTGCAGAAACATTTCTAGAGCCATGATGTGTCACTTAAACTGACAATAAATAAAAGCTACTTCCATTGTTCTGCACAATTAGAAAATACAAGATGTTGTGGAATCACAACATTGCAGAAACATTTCTAGAGACATGATATGTCACTTAAACTGGCAATGAATAAAAGCTACTTCCAGTGTACTGACCAATTGGATTCCAATGTGTGGAATCACAAGATTGCAGAAACATTTCTAGAGCTATGATATGTCATTTAAACTGACAATTAATAAAACTACTTCCAGTGTTCTGTGCAAGTATAAAAATAAGATGTGGTGGAATCACAACATTGCAGAAACATTTCTAGAGCCATGATGTGTCACTTAAACTCTTTCCATTGAATTTGACCATGATAAATTTGAATAGTGGCAATATACCGGGTGTATTGTTTTTATTAAATTTAGGGCAAGAATTTCTGCAGCTTCAGCATTTTTGGAGTGTGGTGTATAAACCACTGCACATCTACAACAGCACAATCAGCATATGAGCATTGTTGGTGTGGCTCGAGGACCTAGGGATCATATCGTGGTTGTGCTGACCTGTGTCAGAGCGGCCGGTCTCCCCCGGTAGCTGCAGTGCCGAGGCCTGCACGTTGTTGTCCATCACTTCGTCCATGGCGGTCGGTGCGTCCGGACTCGTCGATGGCAGGTTCAGCCTGTTGCATTATTCATACTGTCATTGTCAACAATAAACAATCAAAGTTTTGATTTAAAAAGCACATTGTTACCAGAATTCTTTTTAATATATCTAAAAAGAATATTTACTTATAATTTATGAAACATTGATTTAAATTAGGATTGTTCCCAAAATAAACTGTTTACCTGAAGAACAGATTTGTTTTAATTTTGCAGAGACAGATACCAAACTGTTTTATTTTTTGTAATGTTAACAACAAATATTGTACACCTGTAACTTTTTATTCCTTATATTTGTCACAAAACTGTGTAAAGACATAAAATAGTTCAGTTCTGTGGTTGTAACTAAATTCCAGCAAAAATATTGAATTTAGCAATACATTTTAAACAATGAGGAACTCTTAAAATAAACTTTTTACAGTTTGAATAAGGTTTATTATAACCATTAAAGGACTTTGAAAGATCTTTTTGTAAATATCCACAATGATTTATTTTTGGATATAACTAGACATTAGCTATATCCACCGCTTACTTATATGATGATTATGTGGGTATCCATGATCATTATGCTGATTATGTAGTTTTATATCTCGCAATATCCAGTTATAGTCTCATCTGCCATAAATGGTTTTAACGGGAATCAGGTGTGTTTTATTCTCAAGCCAAATAAAATAAAATAATTGTTACCTAGAGCCTTAATAGTTATAGTTAGTGACCCAAGGTCTAAGGATGTATTAATTTGTTTCATACACAGGGGGACAAGATTTGGAGGGCAGGACAATTTTATTTTTCATGTTTATAATAAAATATTTGCATTAAAATAATTAAAATATGTTAATTTTGTAACTCAGAACTTGAGCCTTATATTAAAATATTTTCAAACTACAAGCCTGATACAATACTCTCTCCCTTAACACTTAGTGACCACCGCTTTAAATTCAATTATAAAACAATTTATTCAAAAACCATAATTTCAAATAAAAACCAATAAAAAACTCAGCTATAGAATAATTACCCCAAGAAGTCTACACATCTGTGGGTAGAGAAGAGCTCCTCCACAACATGTAGTGTTCGTGATTCTAAATATAAACTATAATAACTCGACAAACTTTTAACAAACATAGTAAACTATAATAATTTATGAGCATAAAAATAAGTAAAAGTTAGTCGATCTATGAAAATATTTTAAAATAAAAGTCGCAACCAACAAATTTCCGTTGAGACAGAAAAGGGATTAAGGTAGGTGATAACTTCACCAAAATTTTGAAGCACAGGGGTTGAAATATAGGATTTGTTTTGTTAACTATTGTAACATAAACTAAAAATTAGTGGACAATGATTAAGCGTACGGTGGTTTGAGCTGTAACACTGCAGCATCAGAACTCACACGGAGGAACCACTCACAAATTGTGCTCCCGAAAACGACAGCAATGCTTCTCTCCAGTAATATTACTGCTCTATATTCTATGGAATGCTTCTGTAAATAAGATTAGCTATAAAAAAATAGTTAGTAGTTTCAGTACTGAGGTTTATTCTCGGGGTCTGGAAGCCAATGTTTGTTCTATTCCTTGTTCACAATGAATTTGTGAAAATATTTTATTTTTATTACCTTTGATGAAAGTTAAAAGAATTTTGGTATATGCTCACGTTAAGTATAGGGAATCCGTTAAAAAGTATATTGGTACAGAGCCTTTTATATTTATTTAAGAGAATTTTAAAATGGTTGTATGTGAGACCGCAAGTGGCGGAAGAACAGCCGAAAATGCGCCGCGCCACACTAGGATTCCAAATTGCAGAAACGATTGCACATGGGCATAATGCACCATCCTGCAATGTGTCCGAGAGAGTACTCTACAAAGCTGAGTGAAGGCGTAACTACGTTTTCGAAGCAGTTGCTTAATGTTTGATCATATGTATGGAAGCCAAGAAAGTTTTCTACATCCTCAATATACCCACAGACACAGAGATTTACATGGTCTCTTTTTTCAAAACATTGATATCCTTTTAACTGGCCACTTTTTAGTAAAACATTGTGACTAGCCAAAAATGATTGTCAGCTATGTTTTTGTTTTATTACTGTACAGTCATAAATTCTTTAGTTCATTGAGAGTTTTCAAGGTGTGTTGACAATAATGCAAATTATACAGTCCATCGTTTAATTAGTATCTGGTATTATTTACTATATTTCCTGATAAGCAAGTAGTAATTTAATAATATTGTTTGTGGGAAAGTAAATTTATAAACGTAAATTTAACAAACATGAATTTAATAAACGTAAACTTGCTAGCAAAACTGGAGGAGGAGGTGGTGGTGGCAGATTTGGTGGAAACTCTGGCAGAGGAGGCGGTGGTGGGAGTTTCAAGGACAAGCAGCCTGGCGGTGGACTGAGGAAGCCAGAATGGGATTTCAACAGCCTGTCTCCGTTCGCGAAGGACTTCTACAATCCACACCCCAATGTTGTCAACCGACCTTTCAATGAAGTGCAGCATTTCCTTACAAGCAAAGAGATCACCATTAAAGGAAGAGCTCCCAAGCCCATTCAGTTCTTTGAAGAGGCCAACTTTCCAGAGTACATAATGGAAGAAGTCAGGAAGCAAGGGTTTGACTTCCCCACTGCAATTCAAGCCCAAGGGTGGCCTATTGCGATGAGTGGAATGAGTGGATGAGTGTAAGTTTATGTTAAACTTACATTTAATAAACGTAAATTTAATAAACGTAAATTTAATAAACGTTAATTTCATATTTATGTTGATCAAAGAAATACAAATTTTGTTCTAAAGAAATATGAAGTGTTAAGCGAGGACTGACCCAGCTCTCACTGTGAGAGTCTCTGGTTGGAAGGTGCAGAGTACCAGGAACCGCCGAGTGCTGTGAGTCAGGATCGGCAGATTCTCCTGGACAAGGATGAAGGTCTCCACTGCTGTCCTGTTAACCTTACTTCCGCACAGCTTGTGATCTATCCGCAAAGTGTAGAGATCCTTAGGACTGGCTCCGTCCCCATCGACGAGGCAGGGAGGGGTGTCGTTGGCTGTCTCCACCGCGATACGGCCACTGAAATATGGTCCGGTGGCAACCTCCACCTCGCTCACGTCCGGCAGGCACAGGCTCGCTCTCGCTGAAACTGGACAACTACAGTGTACAAACTCTAGTCACCTCATCAATGAGTATCATAGACAACATGTAAAATATGTTCATGAATGATGGGTTGAATCAAAGGAATATTTAAAAACTCTTGGAGCAACTGGAAACAATTTTTAATTGTACTAAATGTTAACAAAACAATACTTTTCCAAATGATTTATTTTGGACGAGGCCTTTCTTTCGGAACCAAAAGTTTCATCATCAGGCGACTTCATTCTGACTCCACCAATAAATATTTTTATTAAAATTAATATTAAAATACCTTATGGTTTAAATATGCAAATACAAACATTTTGGAAATAATTCAGCCAGTAGGAAAAATTAGATGTGAGTACAGTTTAATTTTTTAATAAATTGAGAAGAAAGAAGACTATATTTTTCCATAGGGTCTTCTTCATTGTTTATGAGTTTTTCTTTATTTCTGGTTATGTGTAGTACTTCCAAAGCATTTATGTCCATTGGTTTTGTTACTTGTTTTATTAATTTTAGATTTGTAATTAAAGTTCTGTGTCCTGATTCAATGCAGTGCTTGGCTACAGCAGATTTTTCAACTCTTCCATATTTTATGTGTGATAAATGCTCTTCAAATTGTATTTTTATTGTTCTTTTTGTTTGTCCAATATAAATTTTATCACAGTCACCGCATCCAATTTCATAAATTCCTGATTTATTATCATTTGATTATCATTTTGTCTTTTGGGTTTCCTAAAATTTGGGATAGTTTGTTGCTTGCTCTGTGAGTTTTATTTGTATGTTTTTTTTAAAAAACGTTTTGCATATTTGGTTTAAGAAAGTGCTGATTCTTATGCAAATAAATTCTTATTTTGTGTCTTGAGGTGGCCTTAATGTTGTCTTATCTTTTCTAGTTTTTTTCAATGCTTTTTTAAGCATATTGTCAATAAGTTGTGTAGTGTATCCATTGAACATAGCAATATATTTTATGTAATTTAATTTTTTTTGTAGTTTTCCATTGAAAGTGGTGTATTTAAAAGTCTAAGAGGAATATTACTGTTTTGAATTGCCTAAGGTCAAATGATCCTTGGAAATTATGAAACAATAACTATATAATTTTCTTGAAGAATTACTCACAGCCTTTGGTTGGAATGACAATTCTCCTCGCAGATGGGTCTGGCACCCAGCGCTGGTATGACTGCATGTAAAATCTGGTCCGCCGGGATTCTCGGGGCAGGACCTCAAAGCTGTAGTTGGTAGCCATGCGCAGTCCACTCACTATAATAGAGTACGCTCTGAACTCTGGATCCCCCATGTTTGGTACTCCTGATGTAGCCTCCAGATACTGCAAAATTAATTATTTGTGATTGCAATCAATTGAAGTATTTTTTTTTATTTTGAAAAATATATTATTAAATACAATATTATTTGAATTAGAATAACAATCCTTTAGTTATCTACTTTATTCCATATTTATAATAGGAGGAAGTATTATTGTGATGGATTTTTTTAAAACTTTAAAATAATGCTGTAAATAATTAAAAAAGGATACTCCATAATTTATTACATGAATTTTAAATTTTAGATTTTAATTCCACATCACTGTGTGTTCTTAATGTTTTATTTATTATATATTTACTATAACAGATATGACTGGAAACTAGTATAAATTTACACTATATCACTTGAATCAAGCTAAAAAAATTGTTTTTTTTTACGAAGCCTATTGTAATTTTTGGAGTTCTTAATGACTAATAAAACTTCTTATTTCTGATTTCTTGAATTTTAATTTCCAATTTTACTTCATTTTTAGAAACCATGTACTAAATAAAAAAGGAGTAGTGATTTGTATGAAAATACTCACTTATGTATAAGTATTGGTAATAATTTATTGGAACCAATTTTTATAAGTGTAGCATATTTATATACATATTACTGTAATACCTTTGATTGTATTAAGTTACGCAGAAAATAAACATTTCATTGGTACAAAGTGTGCTGATCTCCGAGGTATTATTTCACTTAGTTCTGACACTAGCGTTGCACCACGTAACTTTGATTGTTCTGTTCAATCATTTACTACATTGTGGTGACTGCCCACCACATATATCAGACCGCCGAATCAACGGTTAGGACCGGTCTTTCTGATAAGCGGCATGCTGATGGAGGACCGGTGGTCTGATAAGCCAGTCGAGATTGAGTGACGGAAGAGCGAAGACGTCTGATCGGCGAGTGGCGGTGACGGAGATTTGACTTACCAGTCGCAAGTCTTAGTTAAATTATTTGTTTGTGGTATTGTGTGTTACACTATGGATTGATTTAATAATCAAGGGGGGGGTTAGGTGCCGGAAAATTATAGGGGGTGATTATAAATTCTAAATTGTTAGTATGTTGGGGTGGGTTTTGTCGTGATGGGAGGTCGGTGTGGGGTTGGTGTTGATATGTGTAAATTATCTTTGGCGGTTAATAAATTATTTTACGATTTACTTTTACTGATTCGTCTTTAATTTATAGCTTTAAATACTTATCAAAGCTGGCAGGAGGATATTGTGTAATTAGGATTATGGTCACTCCACGGGCTTCATCGTGCAGGCCGCTACAAGCCTAGTCCTACACGGTGACACGTTGCTTCCAAACACCCCTACAACTAGTTACAACATGAAGTCCTGAACCATCACTCCACAGATAACAGTCTATGTATTGGATTAGTTATCTCTTGTGTAACTAATATCTAAATTTATTGTTTTCATTTTTAGAATATGTTTACTTTTTTGTGTTTGTCTCAAAAATGCATTTTTTTGGCTCAAAAAACCATACATTATAAAAAGTTGCTTTATCTTTTGATAATTTTTCACTATTTACAGATGTAATACAATCACAAAACTGCATCTTCAGAAAACTAACATTTTCCACACTTTAAATTTTTTTACCTATTTTTCAATAAATTCTACAAATAATAATTTATCAATCAACAAAAAATAACAAATGAATCATGACTTTTACCAGTAAAAAAGTAATGTTTACTAAATGTGCGAAAAGCTATTTAAAAAAATACAATCCATCAAGGGATTTTATTTTAAATGTATCCAGTTTATAATCAATTAAACCATTGCTAATGTTATAAACCACATTTACATACACATTCTCTCTTAAAACCATTAAACTTAAATTTTTTGTAAAAATGAAATTAAATCAAGGAAACCAAATTAACCATACCTGTTTAGATTTTCTAAAAAGCTCTCATTCTGTATAAACAGCAATATATCTATTATAGCATAAATACTATGGCACATTTTGCTACATTTTATTTCATTTTTTAATGTTACCTTTTGTTAACTTCATATAGTTTAACACCTTTAATATATTCACACTTTTATACAGAGCCACCAGTGGGTCATGCAACAGTGGTTTTTTAATGCTCTCTGAATATTATCCAGCTGGATTTTAGATGTTGAAAATATGTTCTTGGGCACATAACTTTAAAAAGTACGATAACTTTGGCAGTCACAATCATGTTAAGATGTTTCATATAATTACAAAACATAGGTATGGTTCTCTTAGAACAAGAAGCTGAGAAACCTCTCATTGCACTTAGTCCTAAAAGGACCTTTCCATTTGCTTCCAGAGTGATAGGATATTCACAATGGGTAAGGTTGGAAGTAGGGGCCACCTCTTATGGAGATCCAAGAGAAAGAATTTGAACCCTAATTTCAGTCATGGCTCCTTGGATTAAGGAGAGGCCAGATCTGTACCAACCTCTCCAGTCAAAGCGGGCAGGGTTGGGATGCCCTTATACCTAGGCTAAAAACTGCCTTTAACACTTGGGGATCCCCACCAATTCCAACAGTCATCCCCCATAGTAGACTAGATCTAGCGATCTACCCTAGCACCATAGGTAAGGTGGTGGCAAGTACCACCATATTATCGTTTTTTTCATCATTAGACTCTCTTACTGAAATTAAGGATAATTTATTTGTTCATACAGTTTTGAGTCCCACTTCGACACATTATATGGTCAAGTTACGTCAACTAGACACAATATCATGAGTTTCTACTTTTAATTATATTTTTTACTGTCTAATGATGATCAGATATCTGAACACTCGCGTGGTAATTTCTTCATATAAATTATGAACACTGAGACAGTAACAAATAGACCGACTAGCTTCAGTAGCGGCCTCCATGCCTGGTTTATACTCTTATTTTGTATATATATAATAGTATCTAGAGTATTTATTGTACTTTTTATTATGTACTCAGCTGAAGAGTTGTTTTAATATAATAATAATAGTGGTGATATGTTAACCTTTGTGCGGCACCGGTTGGGTCCCCAGGCCTGCAACTCACAATAGTTGATCTGGAAGCTGTGCAGACCAGCTAGCTGACTTGGGTACTGCCAGTGTAGAGTCACAAACCTGTAGTCAGCCTCCCCATGCAGCTGGTAGATCTCTGTCACAACATATCGTACATTTATTGTTGATAAAATAGTTGATCTGAAAGCTGTGCAGACCAGCTAGCTGACTTGGGTACTGCCAGTGTAGAGTCACAAACCTGTAGTCAGCCTCCCCATGCAGCTGGTAGATCTCTGTCACAACATATCGTACATTTATTGTTGATAAAATAGTTGATCTGGAAGCTGTGCAGACCAGCTAGCTGACTTGGGTACTGCCAGTGTAGAGTCACAAACCTGTAGTCAGCCTCCCCATGCAGCTGGTAGATCTCTGTCACAACATATCGTACATTTATTGTTGATAAAATAGTTGATCTGAAAGCTGTGCAGACCAGCTAGCTGATTTGGGTACTGCCAGTGTAGAGTCACAAACCTGTAGTCAGCCTCCCCATGCAGCTGGTAGATCTCTGTCACAACATATCGTACATTTATTGTTGATAAAATAGTTGATCTGAAAGCTGTGCAGACCAGCTAGCTGACTTGGTTACTGCAAGTGTAGAGTCACAAACCTGTAGTCAGCCTCCCCATGCAGCTGGTAGATCTCTGTCACAACATATCATACAATAACGTAGCTGTGGTGGGAAGGGTTGATTCAATGCGAATATTAAGCTTAATTCCATATTTTGATTTCTTCTAAAACCTTTGCCCTCCAAACGGAAATAGGTTTTACATCAGGACAAACTGAATTCTTTAGATTTTGCATCTCATGTATGTTATTCAAATGAGGAGTTGTTACATTCATAAATTATTGTAAAGATTTACAAAACAGTTGATTTTGTAATACGAACAAATAATTAGTTACGTAAGCTAACATTAATACTTGAAATGTTTTCGTTTCAATTTGTATAGTTCATAATGCTTATATTGAGTGCTAGTGCCACATACTAGGATTTATTACTGTTTAATTCTAATTACACAATAAAACAGCTGTAAATGCAATAACTTTCTAATGGTTTTCCAATCTGATAACAACAACATTAGTTAACGAATTGTTAGTTAATTTAATTAATACATTCACAACAAACATCCAAGTGATCTGACTGTACACGACTACGCTCCTCCAAGCGTATCCTGACATATCCTGCTTTCAAGGTCAGTCCTGTACTGTAGTCCACAAGCTGGCATGGTGTATTACCTATGTAGCCCTCACCACCATTCTAGATTCGTTTGTGAGCCAAGGTTTTTTGCCAGTGCGAGTAATAGGTTCCCCACTTTGTCACTATATGGTAAAGGTTGGTTGTCTAGGGGAATTAGACAAGTCAATGGTTTGTAAGAAAGAGTCTAGAGTTTCCAATCACAATGACTTGAGTTTTAGTCCATGTCTAAAAGTCTCAATAACGATGCCGTTGATGTCAGTGTTCATGTCAGCGACAGAAACATGGAAACTCAACTGACAACACTTGTATGTTCATCTATTTGCAGGTCCGTTGGCGTACAGATGCAAGTTATAGTACTTTTGACATCATCAATGTAAATAGAAAAAAGAGAAGGCTAAGAACAGAACCTTGGGGAACCCAACATGTCACTGGTTTTCAATAAGATTCATTATCACAGTTTTTGACACTTTGTTGGCGGTCAGATTAGTAAGAACACACCCAGTCAATGTAACCATTCCAAAATACAATCCTATTAAGTTTTAAAAAAATAAGTGGATGATAAACACAACCATAAACCTTTAAAAAATCAAAAGAATCCAAATAAATACTTTTTTTCTGTTTATAGCTGAGTCCATCATCTGTAATTTTCAAAAGGGTACTTGGTTATTTTGCTGTGGTTGGACAAAAATCAGACTGAAAGTGTAACATAATTTTATTGGACTCAAGAAAATATGATATTTGGTTATGGACTACTCTTTTAAGACATTTACAAACTTGGTAAAGCATAAGAAAGTGTAACAGAGCTGTCTACTGATTAATTTTATCTTTCAGACTATTCATTATTCATTTTGGCAGCTTTAAGGTCCAGAATTATTGCTTATAAAACTTTCTCTCCACCATGGTCCTGTAGATAAATCTCTGTTGTTTCAACTCCATCCATTACACCTTCATGCAGCAGGGATTAGTTGTTGAATCGTTTTATACTAAATGGATTTAAAGACCACATTATTCATCTGTAAGTGAACACTAATTTGTACAGTGTTACATTTAACTGCATGTGGGATTTCAAATTTTGAAGCTCAGTCCTTATGATCTTTCACTGTAGCTAACATAACTCATTATTTTACGGTTTTAATCGTTACTGTACATTATATGTTATAAAATGATGCAAGTTCTGTAAAACTGCTTGTTTGATATTAATAAAATCAATAAATTCAAAATTTTTATTCTTTATGTATTATATTATATTAATTATTATATTATATTAATTATATGTATTATATAATTTATATGTATTATATTAATTTGGTTGATACTTAAATTTTTGCATACAATATGACATTTATTAAGTAAAATACCCACAATAACATATAAACATCTTTATTCCAGTATTTTCCAAAATTCAATAATATTCACATTGTACTGTAATTTGACAGAGTGTGTTTTATTAAGCTGTGTGTGATTGTGTAAACATCTTTAACACAACATAAAATTGTGTAAGTTGGAAAATCCAAACAAATTTTCTATATAAATTAGTTTAAAATTAGTGTTAGGAAATAAATAAGAGCAAAGGAGGAAAGAAGAAGAAGATTGAAGTTATGAGGTGATGGGTGCTGTGAAGCAAAGCTGAAATAAGTTTTAAGACTCTAAGATAATGGAAATTTAAAGAAACTAATGTTGAAAGAACTTAATTTAAAAAGATAAAAGAGGTTAATATTTTTTAATACACTGATCTTTGTATTAAAATGCAATAGATCACTCTAACACATTCTCACCAGGATTTTGTATCTTAATTAAAATACAGGTAATCCATTTGAATGTACTTACCATTAGAGAGAGCAAGGATCGGTAGCAGGAGAGCTCCGAGGAACACTGTGCTCCACCAACACATCTGTAACATTTGGCATCTTCCCACAGCGTTGGTATTTATTTTAATTATTATTAAATTAAACTATTATAATATATTAATTATATATAATTATTAAATTGTGTGTAATTATGTATTATTTAACTTTTTCTATTTCATATTAGGCTCATTTTTACAAATGTTTTTGTACCACAAGAATGGGAAATTTTATATATACAGAGTGGCGCAAAAGTCACTGGACTGTAGGTTAAAAGAAGAAAAAAATAACAGCATAATCATTTGGCGTACTTGGACCATATTTTTTTGAAGGAACAGTGACAGGAGATAAATATTTGGATATGTTTCAGAATTACGCGGTACCAGGACTCGCGGTACCAGGACTCGCGGTACCAGGACTCATGACGTTTGCAGAAAACTTTCAAGAACTTTACTTTCAACACGATGGTGCTCCACCACATTACGCCACTGCCGTTCGCGATTATTTAAACGAACGTTTCCAAAGAAAAGTTATTGGTCGAAGTGCAGATATTGACATGCCCCCACGTTCACCAGATATCACACCAATGGATTTTTTCCTATGGGGATAGTCAAGGACTCTGTTTATTCTCGAAAGCCTCATACTATTGACGAACTGAAAGACTACATACATGACGCATTTTATGATTTGGACAATGATCACTCACTATGCCGTAGAGTATGTAACAGTATTCCAGAAAGACTTCAAAGATGTATTAATGAAGACGGAAAACAATTAGAATATAAAAAATAATTGTAAGTATTGTTTGTAATAAAAAATAATTTCAAATAAATCTAGTCTTGTTTTAACCAACTGTCCAGTGACTTTTGCGCCACCCTGTATATATATATATATATAAACATCCGGATGGTGTAAATTTAAGATATGGATTGTTGTAGGTATAAAGTTATCCTTCACAATTTTAATTTGTTTTATTTTATTAAATTACACAATTAACTACAAATTGATTTTATAAATAAATATTTCTTGTATTATGCAAAATTATTTACTATTTGTACCTAATTCAAAATTAGTTTTACATATGATGTTTATTATTTTTTGTTAGTATGTTTACATCTTTATATCTCTTAAAAATGTCGTATTTTAGACGAAATATAGAGAATTTTTGTTAAATTTTTCTATTTTCATTGAAGATACATACACGTGTGTCAAAAAAATTTGAACATTAATTAGACAATTTGAAGGATGCAAACTTATAAGTCAAAGCAAACCATTAAAATATTAAATAAAACATTTACAAATTAAGAATAATTCATAAAGTAAAATGATTGATTTAATTATGTGGTTTGTAAAGACTTTGGTAAAGAAAACCATAACAAATCTTTTTTTAATAAATAAGACTCAGATGTGGAAATGACCATGTTAGAGCATAAAAAGAAAAACACCAAAAAGATTAAATGAACTCAAAACAGACTGTCTAGAATTTGAAATTTTATTGAGAGCTATTAATAATATTTTTTATAACTACTATGTAATATAAATGAAAAACTAGTATCAGTTGGGTCTATGGTGGGAATTAGCTGAGTTAAAGTTTTTGCTAGAATATGAATAGGCGTCGTCTTGAAAATTTTCATTGGTTAAGATTAACAAACATCCCATAAACCCATGCATATATAAATGTTTTGATTATGGTGGTTTTGATTTCTGGGGGATATGATCTGAAAAAATCCAAAAAACCTCCTGAAAATTCCATTACAGGAAGATTGCAATAGGCAGATTTGTATGAAATCTTTCAAAAACCAGCATTTTAAAATAAATATAAAAATAAGACATCTTTGTAACTAATAAAATTAATAATAAATATACCATTTAACAGCATTATTTGTATATTTATTATTCTTAATCTTAATTTTCTTTACATATCTACCAACATCAAATCGTACAATTCAAATAAATCTTCACAGCTCTGGCTGGCATAACTAATGTCTTCCAATTATTACTGAGCACGCTATCTATCGCCAAAATATAACAACAGTAGTTCCCTACAAACTCACCAGAAGTGCCTTTAACGGCTTATGAAGGGAAATCGGCGCTTCCCGCTCCGTTATCTACGTACATATCATGCTTACTTACCGCTCACATACATATCAAAGCCTCAACAATATTTTATTTTCCCATTTGCATGTTTATATTCAACTTTTTTAAAGAATTAATTACAACGCGAGTGTTTTTAGTCATCAACTCCAGGAAAGGTCCTCCGCCACTTTCAGTCTCAACTAAGGTTAGTGCTACTCACGCCAAAACATAAGTTTTAAATTATTTTTATATTTCTTTGATACAGTCCACTACTTTTGAAGAATCCACAAAACAAATTCTTTGACTTATAGTATAAGGGATTCAAATAATGAAGAAATAATCGGAAAGTTTTATGAATATCCAATTCAATTCAATGTTTTATTGCACAAAAGACTATATAAATTGCATCGCAATTGTCATGACATTTAAAAGCTAAAATTTTGCGTTCGTCATTACAGTGGCTCTCATTCAGACTTACAGTTTTTCATTCACCCAAATTCTCATTCATTACATAATTTTCCCACTACAATCACATGGTCAGTCAATTATGTGGTTCCCCAATCGTTTGCCATGAACTCGTCTGTACTATAAAAAACTTCCAAGATCAGCGCGGTTTTCAGACGAGTTTTAAATGCCTTTGGCTTTGTGGCATTTTTTATCGAATTTGGCAATTTGTTGACCAACTGAACTGCCTGCGAAGGCAATCGTTCATGAGACACCGCCCTGTCTTCCAGTACGGTAGTTATTCCTGCCTCTAGTGTCAAAGAGTCACTACCTCTTATGGTCTCGCATTTTTATTTGAAAAAAGATATGTTTTCAGAATATAGAGGCAGTTTGAGATTTTTGAATACTGCATGACTCTCTCTGTTGAAGTTTTGCAATTATTCTAACTGCTTTTTTCTGCAGGGTGAACATTCTATGAAAATGTATATTTGCACAACCTCCCCACAAGATCACTCCGTACAAGAGATGTGGGTAGATTATTCCATAATACGCAATCATCAGTATACCTGAATTGGGCAGTATTTGGAAAGCTGTCTCAAAACAAAAATGCCTGAAGACAGTTTTGAACAGACATTGTCCACGTGAGAATTCCATGTCAGCCCTCTATCGAAGTATATTCCAAGGAATTTAGTCGAGAGGACTTGTTCGACTTTAGTTTCATCCAACACGGCTGTTGGATTCTAATTTGAGTCTGTATTTCGCAAACAAAATTTAAGATAAATAAGAAGAGAAGCGGACCGAGTATGGAACCTTGAGGGACTCCACAGCTCAGGCACTCCTCCCCCGATTGTATGTTTGAAATTTTGACGAATTGTTTTCTATCTCTAGGATGCGATTTGAGCCACTTGTGAGGCACTCACCGTATCCCGTAATATTCCAGGTTTTATTCAAGGTGTAATGATCAACGCAGTCAAAAGCTTTCAATAATTCTAGAAACACACTTAGTGTGTTTCTTTGACCTTCAAGTCCATCTACTATCAAGTCAACTAGACGCACGACTGCGTCTAATGTTGGCTTCCTATTTCGGAATCCGAACTGGTTTATTGATAACAGTTTGTGACTATCTAAAAAAATTCACGATCCGATTTAAGAAGGCCTTTTCAAAAACTTTGCTGAAAGACGGTAAGATCGAAATCGGGCGGTAATTTTGAACGGAACACGGGTTGGGGTGACTTTGGCTGTTTTGAGACAGGAGGGAAAAGTTCCAGAGCGAAAAGAGAGATTAATTAGGTGTTAGAGTGGCTTCAGCAAATGGTTTGAGCACTGTTTCAGAAGCCACGTTGACACATAATTCAAATCAGTCGACTTTTTGGGTGGGAAATCCCTTATTATTCTGGCAATTTCCTCCTCTGTGACCGAAGACAAAGGAGGCTAGTGGGATCCGTACTACATTATGAGTTGGAAAAAACAAAACTTCATATACATTTTGTCTATCTGCTAGACCAGAAAATATAGGCTGCCGTACTGGAAGGTGCCTGTCCAAGATAATTGTTTATGTTTCTCCCCCACTCCGTTCCGTGCAGACGCACAACTAACGACACTCCGTTACAGATGCACTGCTCCCAGATTGCGCATCTGCTGACGCCTCCTGCGGAAGGCGCGACCTGTTACCAGAGCACACGAGCACGGCACGAGCCGCTCTGCACGGCACGGGAGTCGACTAACTGTACCCCGATGACAGTCAAATAGCGGAGACCCAACATGCAACAGAGGCAGTCATTGTAAACAATGGTACCGTAACTTACCGGATGGTCATCGACATCCAGCAGCTGTTTGGACGTTGCTGACCCACTGAACATCTGTTTTTTTCATCTGTGTGTTTGACATTTCTGGACCAATCTCTCAATTCCTTTTGGTGTGCAAGGCATGCTAATCTGTTAACGAATTCATGATAAGCCGCTGGGATATTTGAGTGTTGGATCTGAGGTCAATGTGATTGTGTGAATGATTGTATGAATTGTGTGTGTGTGAATGTGTAGATGAAACCCTGTATATTGACGATTGCGATACGATGTAAAAACTGTTAAAATGATGCAATAAAGAGATTATTATCATTAGCGTGTCCGGGATAGCCTACCTCCGTGGCGGTCATCTTGATTTTATTTCGTCAGAATAATGTTACAAAATAAACCATTTGCTGCCTCGTGTTTGGTTCAAAAGTTTGCAAGTTGTCTCATTTTTAAATACGGATTACACGCGCCTTATAGTTTTTCCTTTGATATTGTTTCGTTATGCAATAAAATATTAACTTCCTTAAGTTAAAAGATTTTCAATTTTGTACGTATTCGTAAAATTCATTTGGACGCATTAAAAATGAATAAACTTGCAAAACCAAGTAACCACAAATAGTGAAGAAAATGGTTTCAGGTGATTATTGTTTTTGTGGAGCAAAATAGAAGCTAGTTTCTAAACCAGCCGATTTTAACTTGGCTAAATTAGTAAAGAGCTGTGATGTGGAAATCAATTCACCACCCTTTCTGCAATAGGTACCATATTTTGTTCTATTTAAACTGAAACTAATCAAAATGTGGAGTTGAACCAATAATACGAGATTACATTTTTTAGAAAAAGTGCAACCGTTGTGTAGTTGGTAGATGTTTTCAACAGCGTTCCCTGCAAACAAAATAAAAATGTTTCTTGTCATTCTGTGCGTATTTGGGTTTATCTACAAGATATTTTGTAACATGAAATGTTTAATTGCTGTGAATTCACAGAGGCGGCAACACAAACACAGAAGATGCGAATTCCTGTAGATGACCTCCTTTCCTCAGTAAAGAGTATCAGGTAACCGATCTTGCTTGAGCGTACTCGGAATTCAATTTCTCAGGTTTACTAGAATAGCAGAGAAACAAACCTGTATATATAGTCTGTCTGTGCTAGCATGTTTCGAACGGAAATAGAACAGTGACAAATTACATCAACGATCAACACTCTTCTCCAATATATTTTACAAGCCAGCTCGTATGTGTTAATATTTGTCGATACAAAGTAAAATAAATTTCTTAAGATCTGGACATTTCAAAGGCGAATTTTAAATCCAATAAGCGTTATGTTTGCGAAATTTCCGATTTTGAGAATGACATTGGTGGTAAGTTTTTTGAACATATTGAGAAGAACACAGGATTTTTCCGGACATTTTCCTTCGTTCAGTGATACAAAAAACCACTGAACGATGGCAAATGTTTGGAAAATCCTCTTTCCTTCACAATCCTTCCATCGTCAAAAACAAACTTCAAAGAAAGAATCTACATATTGTTAAAAAGTGTCTAATAAAGGTAGTTTTCATGCAAATACCTGAAGAGTAGCAATTCATGGAAAACTTTCCCCCCATGTAATAAATACACATATGTCCTTTCATGTTTTATGCAAAGTGACAAATTATTACAATTCTGAAGTTCCACTTGTTTATATTTTTTAGACCCTTCTCCAGATACTCTCACGAAGTGAGGAGGGAGGGGTTCTAGGCTTAACCTTAACCTTCCGGGTTACATTACCAATGCCTACTACTGTTGCTCAAGATATCTACTTTTCCGTGGTACATTTTTATCAACGCGTACTAAATATGTCAGATCTCTTGCGGAGTTTACAGTAAGTATACCACAGTAAGATCGATGGTCAAATCGAAACAGTCGATTCAGTACTCACAATTCAAATCCGCACGTGCACAACCGAAATTTCTACATTTGTCATGTTCGAACTGTGGATAAGCCAACAGTAATTTCACATTTGGCTCGCACGATGGTGAGATGAGCCAGAGTCGGTCGCAGGACACGGTACGGCTACAGGATGAGTGAGCCACCACGCCCCCTATTCGTGCAGCGGCACACTACGCTGCTGTACACGTTCTGGCGAGTCAGCTGGTTCGAAAAACTTTGCATATTCTTTATCTGTGTTATGTACAAATCAGATAATGCAGCCTGGATGAATGAAAAACCAATAATAATTTTCAATAGGTAATAAAAAATGAGTTTTCACTCACTTATCATCCAGTCTTAATGGTATTGAATATTACTTTTGTTATTTACGCTTGTGCGTTCTTGTTTTCCTGGGCATTAGCCGTAGTTCAGAGTTCAGTATTAGTTGACTGCAGTGCCATTATTGCAATAGATTTGCAAAGCATTCTTCTATAAGGGAAAGGTATATTTTGTTAGCCTACATCAAACCTTGCAACGTATTGTATATGAATAATCTTACTGTTACTGTTATTAGTAAGGTCTTGGTGTATATTCTGTGAAGAGTAATTTATCTTGTTTTACAAGAACGGGGGCCGGATAACGATCCTGTCTGCGAAATTCCTGTCTTATCTTATCGAGTAATGCTTCCAGTTAGTACGGAATGTTGCAGCACCTTTGATTCTGCCCCTTACCGACAGCAACGAAAGATAAACATCCCCCTGGATAGTGCCTGTCAGAGAGAGAAGGGGGAGAAAGAGACAGGTAGGGAGGGAGAGATAGAGAATTTTATAATATTTATAAACCTATAGAAAAGTTTGAGTAGGTTTTTGTGGGCTAAAGAACCTAAAGAAAGACATCCAGACTTTATCCCAAGTATATTACCTGTCTGAAATCATTATTTAAGAAAACCGGGAATCTCGGGAGAATGTAGTAATAAAAATGTTCTTATAAAAGTCGCTTAAAAATACCAAGCTTATCTAATGCATACTAAAATTATGTTTTGCTCCTAATCTGTTGTATAGAAGGAGTTCCTAACTAAATTGGATCGTTTATTCGTTCCTCTTTCTTTGAACTATAGAAAAATGCGTTTCTGAAAAATAAGTTTCTATCTATTGTTTAGGGCACGAATTAATTAATTCAAAATGTGCAATCTAAACACACGTTTAATCTTTCAGGAACCAGATGCAGCTAGAAGAGTCATTGGTCTGGAATGAACCGGTCCACATCCACGTTCCAGCAGTCCAGCAAGTCTGTAAACAAGTTCCGCCCCTCCATCGCGTTGTCTTGTCTATCTCGACAACAGCTGATTATTACCGTACCTCCGTCTTCGCCTGGTAGTTGCTCGTATTTTATTTCTTCGCAATTTGCATAAATTGTCCTCCTTCTCCCTGGATTCACGCTCATTAGCGTATCCTAATCCATTCATAGGGCGGTTGCACCTCTATGTGTTGGAAAAACTATTCAGTAACATAGTAAACGAGTTACGCTGTATTTCTAGAAATACAGCGTTGCGTTATTAATAATTTGAAGTCCCGACTAAACGATGAACTAAGAATGCTCATAAATTAAGAACACTGGGCTGAGAGGTGAGTTGATGACAATGAGAGAGAAGTAGGAGTTAGAAAACGAAATAGGGAAAGAGAGAGTGAATGAATGAGAGACGGAAGAAATGCAGAGAGACTGGGAGGGTGTATGTAAAATACACGGGCATAGCGAGGAGTAAGATAATGTTCTGTATTTCCTCGAGATGTGTTTGTATGTTTTCTTCATCTTTTCCCTTGTTTTTTTTTTATTTGTCTTTTAGAACGTGAATATTTTATAAACACAATGTTCTTCACCAATACATATTTTTATTTAAATTAAACTCCTCATTTAGAGATTTAAATTGTATATATATATCATTATTTTTATTTTAATAAATGATTAGATTATATTTAAATTTTTTGCTTATAAGTTAAGATTGTTCTTATCTATTTCTACAACTTTATTGCTATGTATTTGTCACAAATTGTACCTTATTATTTGTATTAGACCTTTCAACATTATGGACTCAGGCCTACCACCTGTGTAGGAACTTTCTCATGCCAAAATATGGTCAATGTACAAATTGCATGTGATGAGACAAATAATTTGATTTTATTAAATCACCACCTTAACTTTTATTCTTGACCGAGTAGTTCAAAATTCCAGCACTGTAATTTTGTAAACCACTATTGAAGGCGTTCGATTTTTAAGACGGGCTTAATTTGTCGTGGCCAAATGCCTGCTCGTCTGAACGTGCAAACTCCAGACTCCGCAGGGCGGCGTTGTTGCCTTTCAAACTCTGCCGAGAGAACCTCCGATACGACGCGTCTGGGAGAAAAGTTACCTGAAGATTAGGCTGGATGAGAGTCCAAAGTTCACTGTGACAGTCTCTGGTCCGCTTGTGGGTGTGAAATCACCGATTGCGACACGGCAATCTCGGAAGCGCCCAAGACAATAATCGGGGCCGACTGTGGTGTCGCTGACCGAAGTCAATACTGTACAAATTGCCGTCACACTTTGTAATAGGGGGACGGTCCATTTCACACAGTGATTTGATATCAATTTCATACATAGGAGGCCTCTTTGATGTTACAATACGCATTGGATGATTGCGTTTGAGAGAAGTGGCGGAAGTTAAATCGGAGGTCTTATTTTACTTTTTTTTAAAGAGGTGGATCCCCTTTTAAGCTACCCGTCCTCATGGCCACTGGCCTGTGCGAGGATCTTATCAAACAGTACAAGGGGAGAGTCGATACAGTACAATGTCGATAGTACTGATAAAAAGTGCAACGGTCACAGACAGGATTTGAACCCGCGCTATCTCAACTGAGACTAAACTGACTAAACGCCTTAGACCGCTCGGCCATCGGCACTCCCAAGGCGGAGTCTTCTCTAGAAGCACGCATAAATGACTGTGCAGTCAGCCCATTCCGTTAAAATGTACAGTGCAGCATAGATTGTAATGCAAGATCCATAAAATTGAGCCTAGTTTGTGTATATGTGTATTGTTTAATCAGTAGATTCGATTGTTAGGAAGTATGATGCTATATCATTGAATTTTCAATACGCGTATTAGTGAGAAGTTTAATTAATATACTATTTCCATATCGTCATTACGGACCTCCTTTGATCTTAACTTTACCGAGGATGACCCGGATTCAATAATCCTTCAGTGGTAAAAACTACGGAAAATAGATGTAACGGAAGTAATATATTGTAACAAGATCAATAGTTCCCGTTCACATACACAGCATTTGTGTTATTGTGATGTATCGCACTGTAATGTATGGTTAGAGATACACAATAGGGGGAATAGAAATGAGAAGACGAATGTATGTTAACACGTGGTGGTGCTAGGTACGGGAGTCACAGGCTGACTAACCTGGTTTTGGGCGGAACTGGGCAAAAGGACGATCGGGCAGAAATATACCTAAGTGCATGATGGAAAACCACGAATTGTATTTAATACATAGAGTAATATACATTAGAAATATAAAAACCCGTTTACTATGCCCACATAGATTATCATTTAACATTTGGTGTTGCGTTGTATAGGACCACTAGTAATAAAAATCTGTAAAGCATGCTGAAACTTCAAAAAAGGCAATTAGAATAGTACTAAATTTAAAGGACCGGGATTCTGTGAAAGATTATTTTTCTAAATTGTGAATTTTAACTGTTTATAGAATGTATAAACTTAAAACAGTAATGATAGTCAGATCAAATGTTTACAAATTACCTCGATTAGCGTCAAATCAATACTACTTTACTCGAAATAGAAACCGATTTGCAGTACATAAACACTCTTTGGAATTTCATTATAAGAAACTAATCTCGGCAGGAATTAAGTTTATAAATGCAATTCCAAAAGATAAAAATTTATTGTTAAAAAAACAACTTAAAATATTTTTAACCAATACATTTTTATATTCATTTGAAGAATTTATGGAAATATACAAATATTTTGAATAAAATATGACTCATGCCGTTCTTTATTTATTTAATTTTAAGTGTAATTGTACAAATTATATGAATAAAGTTGTTTCGAATTTGAATTTGAATTACAACTCTGATTGTACTGGTACCAATACAAGATATCAATAAAAGTACACTGCAGTTATCAATATAGTTATATTATTACAATACGTGCAACATGACCAATTTAAATTAATTTATAATTTGAATCAGCCAATTTCTAGGCTTTAGAACCAATTCATTATTCTAAACTGGTGATGTAGACCGTGAGTTGAGTAAAGAAACTGGAAATTTGCGTAAGGAGAGAAGAAATAGGCAGTTCAAGGAAGTCTGGCAAGGATTAATTCGCCCTTACAAGATTGCAATTGTGGATAAAGTCTGTTTAATCTGTTGCGACAAGTATGTATGTAGCCGCTGTATTACAGCTAGGATAAGACTACACGGAAACGTTTTTATAGCCACTAATACGAGTATGCGGAACGTTATTGTCTCGGTGCGCATGCGCATTAGCCCCGTCGTACTTCTGCGCATCTCCACATCTGTTTCTTTACTCATCTCACGACCTGTAACGAGGTTAATTGTATTCGTACGGTTAGTCATGAAAATTGAGAGCTACTATGTAACCGTGGTGGAGCAGCACTTCCGAGCTTGGCTCAGTGGTTGTTTTAAATCAGGGAAGAGATTAATTTACCCTGCCTCAACAATTTAGGTGGGTTTTGTTTGCAATTTGATGCCGGGATAGCCCTCTTCAAGAACATACAGGGTGTTCACAAACTTCTGTGTGTGATCGTACACATAATTCCAAACATAAATGTCACACAAACATAGTTCGAGAAATGTCTCATTTAGCCGCTAGCCACTATTTTGTATTTTTATAACAGTTAATATCTCTGGAACTAGTAAAGCTACAGATACCAAACCTTGCATGTAGGTAGTAATACATAATAGAAAAATGTTATAAAATAATGGTGTAATTTGCTTTAATATTAACAAAATGGTACCAGTTGAAATTTTTGAAGTCAAATAACAAGAAAACCAGTAGTGTTATAAAAAATGCACAAGATACCAATTATTTATTAATTTTTATACGAATTCCAACGATACATTTTGTAAGTACCGTTAGAATTGTAATAAAAATTGAAAAATAGTTAACATCTCGCAATTTTTGTATAACCGATGCAAAACAGCTGATACCCTGCAACTGATAAAATTATTGTTGCTCCCGGTTTGTGCAAGCATACCTATAAAATGGTCGTGCTCGATTATACGTTGACGGATTTCGTTGAAAAAAGTACCGTTGGAATTGTCATAAAAATTACTAAATAATGGGTTCTAGTGCATTTGCAACTATACTGGGTTTTTTTCATTTGACTTTTAAAATGTTCAACAGGCGCCATTTTGTTAATATTAAAGAAAATTGCACCATTATTTTATTAGATTTTTCTCTTATGTGCTACTACGTATCTACGAAGTATGGCTCAGTTGAAATTTCAAAAGGAACAAGCAGAACTATCTCTTCAACTTTTGGAATCTGAAGCAGAAGAAACAATAAATTGCCTACAAAACGAAGTCAAAACTCTAGCGGAAAAAAAATAAGTTTTATGAAGAGGAAGTAAAATCCAGAGATGAACAAATAACAAACAAAAACAAAGAAATTTCTATTCTCAAAAAATCAGCTATATGTTGAACATGTAGAAGTTAATGTTGAACATCCACCAAGTGACAGAGTCTGTAAGGCAATTCAGAGTTCAAATGAAAGTAAACCTAACAACATGCAAATAAAATTATTGGAAAATAAAGTAAATGAACTTAGAAAAGAAAATCTCAAGCTTATAGAAGCTATTCAGCCCTGTCCCTTACCAGACGAAAACTCTCACTAAGGAGATTAAAAGATTGAATGAACATGTTGAGCTCTTGGAACACACATTCACTGAAGAACTTCAATCCTACAGGGAAATAATTGGTATGCTACAAAATGAGCTTGAGAGTACCAATTTGCAAAATGAAAAAACTAAAAAATGACATCAAACAGTTTCAAGAAAATAATTTTAAATTCCCAAAAAAATTTTCTAAGGATCTAGATAGATCAAAGTTTTGCTCCGATCCAATCAGCCTGGCCAAACCGTTTTGATTTACTGGGAAACTACTGAAACGAGTATTCATGAAGAAATAACAGAGGCACTCTTACCAACAACTAACAATATTAGTAAAATAAGACAACCTGGAGAGGAATAAAAGTAATAATACCAATAATAAAAAATCACAGGTTGCCTCCCAACTTCAAATCCTAAAGTAACAACTGAAAAATAAATCCAATATACTGATGTTTGCTGGACAGCCACGGGAGAGAGATGTATAAAAACCTTGCTGAAATCTGGCCTAAAAGTAATGTAAATATTTCTTGTATATACAAAACCCAATGCAACTCTAAAGAGTGTCGTCACAGACTTAAAACTGTTGGACTAAAGACTTCACGAAAGATGATTCAGTTATAATTATTGGGGGGAACGAATGATGATATTGTGGATAAGGAAGACAAACGTATTAACATTTTCAAAGATATTATTCAACTTACAACACATACCACAGTTTCGAATTGCTGCAATACCCTGCAGACATGATGTCCCCGGGTTGAATAACCGGATAGCCTACATAAACATGGAATTGGAAAAAATTCTTTCTCAACATCTAGATGCAGATTTTCTCCCTGTCAACATCTTACCTAGGCATATGTACACAAAAAAAGGGATTCACTTCAACCGTACAGGAAAAAAAGAATTGTCTAAATGATCAAACACAGTATCTGCGGAGAGAACCAAAATCATACAGACAACTTAAGAACACAAATTCATGAAGAAAAAACTAAATTTGTCTATGAACTCTGTAACAGGAATTCAGGTGCTGGAGGGGGACATGGGGGAGATTATTGAGAACCTGAAAAGCAACGAGTCTTGTGCCTTTGCACATACAATCTCAGGCGACTTCCCATCAAGATAGAAGGATGACTGCAGGGGTGGCGGTGTGTGTTTGCAAAGCAATTTGGAAAACCTGTATGGAGGGATTGCCTCACCAAGCATCTGGCTTACCAGAGGGATGGTCTGCGGGCAGCAGGAGTCTACAGCCTAATAACCAAGGATAACTTCAATGACAAGCCTTCAAGGGATGATTACAACAAGGCGTTCCATGACCTTACTCATGACTTTAAGAGTAGAACTTTTTTTCTACGTTAATATGCTCGCCCTTGGGTTGTGTCCGAGACCATGTCAAGATAGAGCACTTTGCCAAGAACATCAATGAGTTTCATCAGACCACAGGGGCAAAGGTGGTGGTGGTCACCAAGGAACAGTCTACTGCTCGTAGAGTATTTACCATCATGGACTTTCCCACGCAGTATTTGTCAGGAAGCTGAAGGAGGAGGATTAAGAAGGCAGGATCTGCAGATACGCCGGCGACCCAAAGACCTCGGCACCTCCCAAAGTGTTCCTGTCTCCACCCAGTCTAGTTTTAACTTGAATTCATTTCATTTACATTGTTCAGACTTCCCGCCATTAACAGTCCCCACCAAGTCACTGCAAGCTCCCTTGACACCTGGCAAGAACCCTTCATCTTGTTTAAACTCCCTAGTACCACAGCAAAAACACCCCCCTGTTAATAAGTCCTAACCTTTCCATATCCAAAAAAAACTTCTGGTTTGTTCAAGTAATCCAGTATATAAAAGCCTTTCAATGTTACATCACAATGTTCAACACCTTCCATCTCGTCTGGATCTTCTTCACATTTTTCTCACTGAATCAAAACCGGACATAATTGCACTAAGCGAGCATAAGATGATAAAAGAAGAAATAGACTTGCTAAAAATTTCAAATTATGTAACAGCTTCTTATTTTTTTAAAGAAACCTAGGACGGGGGTGGAGGTGTCATAATTTTGACTCATACAAAATGTAAACTTTAAGGCTGTAGGAATCCCTTATTTTCAATCAATATTAGTAGAAAAAGAATTTGAATGTTGCTTAACAGAAAATCATAAATAGTGGGTTTTCTTTTCGTATTAGGATGTATTTACAGATCCCCAAATGGTTCAAACTTAAACATCTTTTTTGAAAATTTAGAAATTTTACTACACATTTTATGTAAAAAATTTGAAAAAAATTGTTCTTGCTGGAGATTTTAATGTGGATGTTTTAGTACAAAAACCACACTTTATACTAGATTTGTAAATGTTTTATCTGGTTATGGTATGAGGTATATGGTAAATTTCCCTACTCGAGTAACAGCAAACATTCAAAAACAGCAATTGATAACTTCATCACCAATATAGAACCCAATAGTTTAAATGTAATTGGGGCAATCACTCCATATTTCTGATCATGATGGCCAAATAATGGAATTGTTAGATTTAGAATCAAAAAATATTACTCTAGTTAGAAAACAAGTAAGAAAATTTGATAAAAAGTAACATAGACATATTTCACAAACAATTAAGCTTAGAACATTGGTTAGATGACTCTCAATCTACCATTCCCCTTAAATATGATAGTTTTTACAATATATTTAAGTATTACTTTGATGTTAATTTTCCAAAATTGTATATTACAGAAAAGTTGGATAGTAGAAATAAATGGGATTAATGAGGAGTTAAAACTAAAGCAAACTGAAATAACTTATTTGGAGTCTCAATTTATAATATGTAAAGATAACGAATTAAAATTATTAATCAAAAGTAAAAAAGCAAGATCTACGAAATAATGTAATTAGTAATAAACAGTTATACTTTGAAGAAAAATTATGAATTCAAAAAAATAAGATTAAAACTACATGGAACTTAGTAAATTTAGAAACTGGAAAACTGTCAAAAACCTACACAAACACTAAATTATTTCATCTGGGTCACTACATAACTGATCCATCTGTTATATGTGAAACATTTAATGAATTCTTTGTGAATGCAGTTAAAGATCTAGTAGTCCCAAACATTGAGCACTCGGCAAAAGCTTACTTTATTAAATGTTAGTCAAGTCAACACAAAATTTCAATTCAAAATGGTAACAGAAATGAAATTGCAAAAATAATAACATCCTTCGATAATAAAGTACTCTTCAGGATACGATGACATTCCTATTACAATTATAAAGGCAGCTTTGCCTTTTATTTGTATTCCGTTAACTCATGTAATCAATCATTCCCTAATCTCAGGTATATTTCCAGATAAATTTAAAATAGCCCAAGTTTATACCTATATTTAAAAAGGGTAATTTAGAGGATGTGAAATGTTATAGACCAGTATCGGTACTTCCAGTATTCTCAAAAATTTTAGAAAAAGTAGTATATAGTCAATTTTCTAATTATCTCGAAAACTAATGAGCTATTAGATAAACAACAACATGGCTTTAGGTCCAGTAAGTCTACTACAACGGCAGGAGTTGAGTTTTATTGAATCAATAATTGAATCTGTTGATAGAGGGCAAAAAATAATTGGCATTTTTCTGGATTTGTCAAAGGCCTTCGATAGTGTTGAACACAGTAAGTTACTGAATGTACTTTATACTCTTGGAGTGAAAAGTACAGAATTGACATGGTTTAAATCATACCTGTCAGAAAGAAAACAATTTGTTGAAATTAATCATTATAAAGAAAATGTAAAAGTTAGATATAAGGAAAAATATGCTTCTCGTCTTTTAACTGTTCAATATGGTGTCCCCCAGGGATCGATATTGGGCCCATTACTGTTCCTATGCTATTTGAAAGGTCTACCTGGAATAGTATGGGGCAATGATAATAAAGGTTGCCTTTATGCAGATGACACCAAACATAATTGTAAACTGCGGAAAGTGAAGAGCAAATAGAAAATTTCCTCTCACATTGGCTTGTCGTTGGTGAAAGACTTTTTGGACAGTAAAAATCTCCTTTTGAATTCTAGTAAATCTAATTTTATTTCCTTCTCAACAAAGCAAGCTAAGAATAAATTTACGGCCCACAATATTTGTCGAAAATAAGATACTGGACCAAGTACAGAAACTAAATTTCTAGGATTAGTTATAGATGAAAAACTTATCGTGGGATGAGCATGGAAATCTTGTTATGCGCAAAAACATCAAGTAGGCCTTTATGCTCTAAGAAGAATGGCACTATCATGTAACATAGAAACATTAGGAATCTATTTACTACGCCTTAATCCACTCCCACATTTCTTTTGGTATTTTGTATATATGGCACAACAAACAAAACGAAATATGGACAGAATCTTAAATCCAACAAAAACGGGGCCTTAAAGATTATGCTCCATTTGAAACAATCCGACTCTGTTAAACATATATTTTCAGAATTGAAGATTTTTACAGTGTATAGCTTATATATTTTTTGAGACAATAAAATTCATACTTTTAAATAATAAAACTACAATAGGGAAAAATGTACATACATATAATACTAGATCACATCGACAAGTTGAACAACATAGATTGTGTTTTTTCGAAAAGAAAACTTCTTTTAAAGGAAACAAATTTTTTTGACTGTTTACCGCAAAATATTAAACAAGAGAAAAATCCGAACAAATTTCTTAAATCATTAAAAAAATTTTTTAATAAAATCTGCATTTTACTCAACTGAAGAGCTACTTACTCTAAGAAACCATTGAAATACATTGTGCTTTTCCCCTTTTCGTTTTATTCAAAAGAAAATTGTTAATGACTACTCTAATAGAACAGGTATGAAAGTTGAAATAAGGTGAAAAAACACTTAATTTTAATATTTTTATTTGTAGGCTCAATGTTTGTATGATTGTTTGTAAAAACCTGTATTTAGAACTAATGTTGTTCTGGCCCGAAGAAGGGGAAAACCCAGTAGCGTAGCCAGAAAATTTCGTTCGGGGGGGGTCCGAAACCGGGGGATCCGGGGGACGTTTTGTTGTGTTATTTGCCAATGAATTCACTGGTAAAAGGTAAATACCAAAATTAATGGAGCTTTATTAACTACGCCTTATATAAAGTGGAAAGAAGTAATAGGCAAATTAAACTCTCACAGCAACTCTAGTACCACAAATTTTTCTTGTATAGCTACAGAAACTTTACGAAGTTCGATTCTGGTAGAGTAGAAGGCACCAAAGTGATGTTGGATTCACTGGATAAGAAAGAAAAGAACAAAACAGAGCTCTTCACTCAAGCGTATTAATGACACAACTATATTCTGTGGAGAAAATGAAATACACCTTCGGGGACATTGGGCCACTGACAGCCGAAAATCCTTTAGAAAAGGAGGGCAATTTTCGAGCGTTGCTCGGGTTACAGATCAAACTAACGGTCGGAAAATGCACCGGAAAAAACTCTACTGATTAGAAGTTCGGCCACTTTGGATTTCACTGATTGGGGCATTTATGAATGAGTTATAATGACGATTTTTTGTATCATTACACTGTAGACGAGTATATAAGTATCGGAAAAATCACTTTCGGTCGGAAATAAAAATACACCTGAAGAACTTCAACTACTTCGGACTTCGGTTATTGAGGTAAACGTGGTATTTTTTTATTGAGTTAGGACGACGATTTTTTGTTATCATTAAACTGTACTCGACTACCTATATAATTATCGAGAAAAAAAATCACTTCCGGTCGGTAAATACCAAATAAAAGCTCTCTACTGATTCGTTTTGACGATTTTGGATTTCATGGTTGAGTGGTTGAGGTAAGTTAAAAAGTAGTACTTATAATTATGTTAGGACATTGAATTTAGAGATTAATTCAACGCCGACTAATAAATATATAATTATCGAGAAAAAAAAACAAAAATAATCACTTCCAATCGGAATATACTAAGGAAAATGAAATAATACCTCAGTCAGTGAAATCCAAAGTAGTCGGAACTTCTTATCAGTAGATTTTTTCCTGTGTATTATCTGACCGGAAGCGATTTTTTCAATTTTTATTTGATAATTATATAGATATTAGTCGGCGTTCAATTGATACCTAAAAATCAATGTTCTAACATAATTCTAAGTACCACTTTTATCTCAACGACTTCAACCAGTGAAACCCAAAATCGTCAAAATCTGAATCAGTAGAGCTTTTCCTCGGTATATTCCGACCGGAGGGTAATAATAATACTTTTTATTGTGTCAACAATATAAAAATTGCATACAATCGTCAAATTAAAATTATTTAGAAATATGTATATCTATTTTAAATTGCCCCCATTCATACCCGTTTCATACACAGTCCACACTCCCATTCCTAAGACTGATAGATACTTACAGCCATACGTTTTAAAAATCTTCTAAATTTTACCACCAGAAATAGAGGATGATCGAATTACTTTAAATTTCATTCCAGCGGCTCATCTTAAAACTCTTCCACTGAATAAAACACCCTCGACACCAAAAAGTGTCTCAATCGAGCTTTAAATTTTGTTGGTTCATTCAAATTTTTGATTTCATCAGGGAGCTTGTTGATCAGCTTAACACCAACCTCGGATGGCAAACGTTTAAATGCGGCTGTTCTGTGCGGATGTAACCGAAGGTTGTCCCTGCTCTTGTCCCGTATTGATATACGTCTCTGCCCCGGACGAACTCGCACTTAAATCGGCAGAACAGGGCGACATCGAGGATGTAGAGACAGGGCAAAGTTAGCAATCCAAGCTCCCTAAAGGCATCTCTGCATGAATTTCGGGATTTAAATTTTGAAATGATGCGGACAGCTTTCTTTTGACTTCTAAATACTCGCTCAAATTTGTATTTAGACAGCTGCCCCATAGCCTCAACTCGTACATTAGATGGGGGTGTACAGGGCCGAAGTAGGCCATTTTTAGTACATCCCGGGGAGCAAAATTTTGAAAGGTTCCGTATAGCATAAATGCCTGAAGAAACCGTTGAGCAGGTACTTTCAACGTGATTGTCTCAAGTCAGACTTCGATTAAGGTACATTCCGAGGAACTTGGTGGAATCAGTTTCTTCTATGAGGACATCGTCCGCCATCACAGCAGCGCGATCCTCAATCTCTCTTTGCCGCAAACAGAAATTTAGTGCATTTGATTTGGAGTTGTTGGTCCTCAGATTTAATTTAGAAAAAACTGAATACATGAATTCAGTTCTAAAAAAGGAAATGATTTCTAATTCATGTTTTGTTGGAGCTTTAATGCAGAGCGTTGTATCGTCAGCATACTGGACCATTTTCCCTCTCAGGAGCGATGAGTTCCGCCTGCTGATGTACACAAGGAACAAGACTGGTCCAAGTATAGATCCCTGTGGGACTCCATAGAAAGAAAGTCGCTAATTTAAAATGATTTAGGTAATTGTTTTTTTCTCGATAATTATATATGTATTAGTCGGCGTTGAATTCATACCTAAAATCACCGTCCTAACATAATCCTAAGTACCACTCTTTACCTCAACCACTCAACCAATGAAATCCAAAATCGGCAAAACTTGAATCTGTAGAGAGCTTTTCTTCGGTATTTACCGACCGGAAGTGATTTTTTTCTCGATAATTATATAGGTATGGTGTACAGTTTAATGATAACAAAAATCGTCGCCTAACTCAATCGAAAACCCCACGTTTACCTCAATCATTGAAAGTCTAAATTAGTTGAAGTTCTAATCAGTAGAGTTTTCCAAGTGTATTTTCCCGACCGAAAGTGATTTTTTCGATAATTATATACACGTTTACAGTTTTAATGACACCTAAAATCAACGTCTTAACTTAATTCTATGTAGTCACTTTACGTCCCCACGACGAATTTTGAAACGAAGTGGTCGCTAATTTAAAACTGTTCGCCGTGTTACGGTTCAGGTTACTTTGCGACGTCACGTGACCGCGCCCTATAGAAATACCGTGATTACACTACACTATACGAAAGGACCGAGCCCAAAAGTATCGTTTGATACTTTATGTTTTTAAACGAAAGGACAATTATATTTTTTAACAACGGTCACTTCAATTCAGTGAAATCAATCAATTTAATGTTTGTAGACAAGAGTAATGATAACTGTCCTTTTTTCTCCTGCTCCATGCTTTATTTTTTAATATGTCTTAAAATTTCGGGGGGGGTCCGGACCCCCTGGACCCCCCCCTTCGCTACGCCACTGGGAAAAACCCCCTAAACTAATCTGCACGAACCTAGTTAAGAATGTGTAATTTTGTGTATAAAGAGGTTCTTGTTTTCTGTTTTATCTCATTTGTTTTTTATTGTTCACAGACATTGTAAATGTTTAAATTAAAACCAATTACTTTGTTGACACTATTTTCTTGTACGATATGTACATTTTTATGAAATAAAGATGTTTGATTGATTGATTGATTGATTGGTATCTGTAGCTTTACCAGTTCTAGAGATATTAATTTTTTTATAACAGATACAAAATGGCGGTCAGCGGCTAAACGAGACATTTCTCGAACTATATGTTTCTATAACATTTTTTGAATGAAATTACGTTTACTATCACTCACAGAAGTTTGAGGCACCCTTTTGTGGACATGCTGTATATAAAACTCACAACAGCAATATTATAACTCACAGACGAAGACAGTATTAAGATGTCTACTAGTGGCTGGATATCACGTCCGTGTCGGACGCGCATGATCGCTCTAAACTGCTGCGAATCCATACTGATCGCGTTCACCGTCATGATGCGGTACGTGGTTTGATGGTCGGATTGTAACACTGGACCGTTTGTCCGATACTGAAAGCCTAATGTGGCTGCGAAGTAGGTGCCAGATCTGTGAACGTTATGGGTCAGCTAGCACGTCGCTGTGACAACCAGACACTGAGACGATGAGCTTCCATGTCGTTATCTCAAAATCACAGCATTCAGCCACAATCACTTCGCGTTGAAATCTTGAGGCTTAGAATGTTGATCACTTGGACTCGGAATATCTCTCGAAATCACGAATAGTGACGAGCAGCTATGTGAACTTCGCGAGGAAATAAGTACAACAACCAGGTACTGCTTGGGATCGAGTTTCGATCCATACATGTACGGAGAGAGATAAATTACATTGAACTTAAAGTGAGCATGAACGTGTCTTTAATCCTTTAATTCCTTTCTGGCGATCTCTTCCTTTTCACAGTTTCCATCCGTAATGTTGGCAACGATACAGAGTATTCTACAAATAACGTTAGATCCTTGCTTAGATGCTTAGAGATCGTGTCAGAAACATCGTAGTGCACTCAATCGTGCACCTGGCGAGACAATGAGAATACGTCTTTACCTGATTGCACAACATTCTGTAGTCTAGGTGTCTCTGATGTCAGAACGATGCATAGGTTCGTTTTGAGCTTCTTCGTCGCCGACTTTCTTTGGATCTCTTTAGACGAACATGACTCCAGATTTCAGGAATCAAGTCTGAGACAGCGTCAGATTCCAGACGCTGCCATAAAAGGAAGATGAACTGGACATAAACTCAACATTCAAAAAGACACAGAGTATTTACATTTAGAAGAATCATAATATTAGGGCGACTAAGACTAGATATTCGATTGATGAAACAAATCGCTAATATGATTGAAATCTACAAGAAAATGCTTTAATTCACTTTTCAAACAGCAATATAAATATAGGATGAACGTGAGGTTCCAGAATGTAATGGTTGAGTGACGTGGAACTAGGTTGAATCGACAGAATTTTTATCATTAATTCCAGAATGGACGATGGTGAAAAGGATCCTGAGGATGCATGTGGAGTCCTACCCAAGGAGATGCGTGAGTCTATGCGTTACTGGTGACCTGTTTCCAAGTAAATCCAGTTCTTTAACCTTCTTTACAACACTCCATATCACGGAAAGTGTTACTATGGAAATCGTTTAATTAACGAAGGAAGTAATCATTATGATCCAAAGTAGCTGGTTATACAGGCGGGTAGTGACCAACCCGTCTGATCTGTGATCCAATGAATGCTCTAATACATTCCACTACACATCAGTGCCTCAACGTAGCACTGTAATAGGGTTAGTCGTAAACTGAACACTGCGAACACAACGGTAGCGGTTGAGATCTGAATGGTAGAAGAGGCGCGACGCTGGAAAGGTCGGAGGAGCTGAGGTTAATTGAAACGGTCAGAAGCCATTAGAGCAAGACGGGGCAATAAACGGTGGTCGTGCGGTGTTCTACTCACGGCCTCGGACACAGCGGCTCGGCACGGCAGCCTCGTCACCTAGTTACCGTGGACCTAGAGACGTAACCATAGCAGGGCCGTAACTGCCAGGGAGCACACGGGGTGCTCTAGACGAGGGCAGATGGTAACCAGAGATATACCTCAGAGGAGCAACGTTTCCAACGTAAGTATTGTTGGATAATGTTTCCAACGTAAGTATTGTTGGATGATGTTTCCAACGTAAATAGTTGGACAATGTTCCCAACGTAAGTTTTATTGGGAAATTTTCCCAACGTAAGTATTGTTGGACAGTGTTTCTAACGTAAGTATTGTTGGACAGGTAACCAACATAAGTATTGTTGAGCAGTGTTTCCAAAATAAGTATTGTTGGGAGATTTTTCCAACGTCAGCATTGCTGGGCAGTTTTTCTAACGTAAGTATTTTTGGACAATGTTTCCAACGCAAGCATTGTCGGGCAATGTTTCATACGTAAACATTGTTGGGCAATGTTTCCAACGTAAGTATTGTTGGACAATATTTACAACGTAAGTATTGTTGGACAATATTGCAAACGTAAGTATTGTTGTGCAATGTTTCCAACGTAAGTTTGTTGGAAAACAGAGGTACAAAATTCCCTGTACATCCCGAGGCCCTGTGATATATAGTTACGTCCCTGAGCCAAGGCCCTTCCTGATTACCTCGCTGTGGTACATTGATGATGCTAAAGCACTTCTTTTCAAGACGATTATTCTTCGTTATTTTGTTTTCTTTCTTTCTTTGGGTCGGATATAAAATAGAACAAGGATGTACTGGTATCCACTTGGCTCATACTATTGGGTGGGTAACATCCGTAACGGGTCTCTTTTAGTGCGACTGGTTACTTCTCTTTGGATTAAAATAGACATGCCGGAGTATCGAGGGTCGGCAGAACGTAATGATAAAGCTGTCGCACATCCGGACGGGGTGGCCTCAGTAAAGTTCTTCCTTGCACCAAGAGGAACATATAATCAAGTTTCAATTCTGATCATCTGATCAAATATATTCATACAGTTGAAGCATCATTAAACCATTTAAAGTCTAAATAATAATGCTTTTACCAAGAGTAACGGGTGACGGTTTAGAGAGATCTAATGGATTCAGACAAATATCCCATGCCAGTATTTCCAAGACTGAGATTAAGAGTAGCACTATAGGATGATGTTTTAATTTTCATCTTTATTGTTTGAATAACGAAGTGCAGGACAGGAGCGGGTATTCCTTAGCGAATAACAAAACGCTAAACATCTGTCCTAACCGAGTCAAATTTTTGTAATCAGCAAATCTTACATATAAAAGCCCGCTATATACTTCTTTCTTAGTTGTATTTCCAAGACCATTCCCACAGTAAGGTTTGAGCCAAGATTAAGAAAACCAATATAACTCAGTTAACACTCTTAAGCGTGTTCTAGTACATGATCCTTGCATATTTCACTCTTTAGGGTGTCATACCGGATACGGATGTTATTGTCAGGTCGACGGTGACAGCTTTTTCTCCCTGTGAGCATACGCTGATGAGTTTTAACGCTATGAGTACAACGTAGACAATTACATAATTACGTGGAATCCTCTTGTAATGAAAGATAAACTCCAGAAAAATTCCCACTGGAAGCTGAGTAGACATTAATGTTTCCTGTTAAGATCATCATTTGTATAATTCTTGTATCAGACATTACTCACTGATGACGTAATACACATAAAGAAATGTATAAAAGGACATGTGATGAGATGACGGCAGGTTCAAGGGTATGACGTCATCGAAGGCCTTACACTTGACCTCAGGGGTCTGGGGCACAATGGTGTTGAGTGAGGCAGTCTCCATGGAGATGGTCAGGGCCGTAGCAATCGTGGGGCTCCGGATCTCCGGACAGGGGGGAGGGAGTCGACCCAAATAAAGACCTTGGAGCTCTTCGACTGAAGTAGGTAGAGGAGAGATAACAAGGCTTTTCTAGGGAAGTAAGGAATCTCCAAAAGATAATTTGGAGGATGGAAAAAATCAAGTTACGTCTCGGACCCCCAGAACTCTACAACCTCGGAACTAATCTTAATAGATCCATAGCAATGCATTGTAACGATAAGTAGAGTGGCGTTGCTGTTAAACAAGTTTTAAGATGAAACAACTCCAAATAATTTCCTTTCTAATCCTTGTTTTCAATACACAATGTTATATTGTACAAAGACAAGTTTACGATTTGTACTGTAAACTTTATCGAAATGTGAATTATGAGATGACGAAATTTAGTAGACTATGATATTTTACATTTAATTTAGATTCTTTAATTAACAAACAACATATTGTACACAGATTAATTAAAATAGATCACACCTTATTCACACAAAAGACCATGTAATTTCACTTTCAAACATTTCATATTAAGAATTATTATTTTCTTCTATTATCATATGGAATCGAGTTGAAGGTAATACTCATAAAAGGTGTATAGCTACAAAACTCGCCTTCAAATTCAACTACTAAGTAGTTAGCGAAAGCCTCTCCCGCCAGATCATGAAGAGATCCGATGTATGCCCCTTGTGTGCACGATCACTGTCGAACGAGATCATCTTGAGTGAAACTCTACTTCTACGTCACTACGAAAATTGCAAACATTGGTCAAATGAGAGTGTTGATATATGTCTCTAAAACAGTGACTCTGGTTTTATTGGTCATAAAGGTGACCATATTAACAACGAGAAAACCGCAGAATAAACAAATCTACGAAAATCTACAAAAACTATAAAGGTTAATTATATGATAACTTTTTAGTAACTAATCAACACATGTGATAAAGGTATTCTGTTGGATTAGTCGGTTTCATGCAAAGCTAGAACATTTTAGCTTTAACCTGTAACTAAGTATCATTCTCATTACAAATTAAACGATAAAAGGGTTTTACTGGAATTATTGACGAAACTTGAATCGACAAAGCATGAATCCAATATATGATATTTTAGAAGTGTCTATTAACTCACTATCTTCTCCGCCTGTTTTGTACAAACAAATTAAAACTCTCTTTACGAAGACCTAGCGTCTTAAAATTTAGAGGATAAAACTCTGAAATGGAAAACAGTGGGATAGTAGCAATTTACCATTTTACATAGCAAACACTCATATACTTTTATTTTAAAGGCATTTAAAGCAGAGGGGAAACCTTCTGCTAATTGCAATCTGGCCCAGAATGCTGTCCGTTACGGGGCACACGCGAGGCCTCTCAAGCTTACCTGAGGTCTGGTGTGCGTTTTGCGTTTATACAGGAAATATCGATCACAAGGTGTGTGGTAAATGAAACACTGAAATGATCAACAGCAAAACGAAGGAAAGTCGTTTAGTCACTAATTCGAATCGGCCCTATAACATCCAGCTGAACATATTGTGTAGTGGACATTCCGGAGACTTTAACGCTATAAAGACTTTACTCTTGGATAACTTGTTTTTGTACAAACAAGGATCCTTCGCAGACTTTAACGCCATAAAGAATGTACTCTTGAGTAAATTCTTTTCGTTCAGAGAAGACTCTCCGGAGACTTTAACGATATAAAGACTGTATTCTTGGATAACTTGTTTTCGTTCACACAAGACCCTAACATATTATAATATTTCAATTTAAACAATCATTATTTTATTTAATATTATTAATATGAATAATATTAGGTATAAACAAAATGGTCTTTTATTCACTCTTTACACGCCATCCAATATATTATCACTGAAATCGCCCTTAACAGAATGGAAACTCACATCTTCACAAGTAATATTAGACAAGGTTGTTTCGTTCTGCTCGCCTCTCCGAGCGACAAATCATGGGAAAATGTTCATGTATTATAAATATTAAGTTTATTCATTATTTAATATTTACAGGATAATTTAACAATTTTTAAGTTTCTCCTTCCTGTAAGTCATTTTGCTGTTCTAACTTGAGTTATCCTTATTCTAATAGTATTATAAATGCGAAAGTGCCTTTGTTTGTTTGTTTTGCTCTCACGCGTAAACTATATAACCAATTGCACTGAAAATTTACATGGAAATTCATAGGGTCACTGAATATAGGTCTATTCTTACTTCGAAAATTCCTCTGGGCTACGCCCCACTGATCTCTAAAGCAGTTAAAAATCCCATTTTGGTCCCTAAAGTTGCAAAATATTAATTAAAAGAATCGGTTCAATGTAAACTGCTCTGTATAGACATTTTATTATGGCAGAACGATTATGAATTAATTTAGTTTAACTACTATTTTATTTTAAATTAGTTTATATTTATACAATGAAAGCATAACAAAAGTAAAAACGCTTCTTATTTGAACATCGATGGAACATGGCAAACCAATTAATTTATTCTGGATTTTACTTAGTCATCAAAATTGTGAACGTGTACATGTAAGATATTTAATTTGGTTTCCTTAGACATTGTAGGACGGCATATTTACAGTAGCTGAAGGAACAAAAACATAGAGACTGGGCATTAGCATGATTGAAAAACCCATTCGTTCCGTCACTAAAACTTGAGGAAACAACGATTGCAATGATTAAAACAAGTGAAATCACAAAGATACACGCCTAAGACACTAAATGCGGTTTTTATGACAGACAATCGTTTAGGGGACATCGCATCCAATTCTCATTGATGAGGTAGGCTATACGACATATATTAGGTATATAAATAGTGATATAATTCCTAGACTGGACCAAGGGAATAGTATGATATTGCGAACATAAATTGGGAATCAAGAACTTGTCAAATGAAGTCAAATCAAACACATTTATTCTCCAGTGAAATTTACATAGTGAATGACTTACGGAATTACTCACTGCCTAGACCTATTGTCTGTGTGCCGAGAGGAGTTCATATATAGAATTAATTAATTTGACTTATTTTAAACTTCACTTAAATAAAGTATTGTTTGTTTATAATTAAAAATAAACCGTTAGATTAAATAATATTATATATAGATCAATTGTATACTAACTATTAAACTTTTTAGGAGAAGCCGATCCCATTTTAAGCCTTATTCTGTCCGTCCTCATGGGCCACTAGCCTGTGCGAGGATCTTATCAAACAGAATAAGGAGGAGAGTTGATACAGTAGTACAGGGTCGATGGTACTGATAAAAAGTGCAACGGTCACAGACAGGATTCGAACCTGCGCTAACTCTAACTCAGACTAAAAGTCCAGCGTCTCCCATTGGTAAACAATTGTAAAATAAGTTAAGACTATAAGCAAATCAAAGTTAACTGTTATGTTAACAAATTACATAAATTATTATTATTATTATTATAAATAGTTAATTAATAGTAGTGGAGGAACTGTAAAGGTATACAGCTAATATAAATTATACTGTATAAATGTGTTAACCCAAAAGTGAAAAAAAACAGAAAAATCATAAACAATAAAAATAACATATGAACTTTACTATACCATGCATCATCTTACTTTTAGATGGCAACTGTTATAATGCAAGTATTGAAATTTGTTAGTACTGTTGATACTGATTTTAGTTTTTAATTTTAATATAAATATTTGAATCCAAGGGGGAAATAGCAATCTGTAATTTTGCGTTGGAAATTTAATTCACTTGATCTAGAAGTGCACAATCTGAATAAGAATTACTCGCAATTTTGCTTAACCTCTGGACCTCTAGTAATTAGTAATCATCAATCATGAACACTAAACAATGGCTACCTGGTGCTTGACATATGACTAATTCCATTAAAGAAAACAGGACCCTCTCGTATGACAAGTGCTTGCACTAAGAAAGCTATGCACTTTCGACTTTGGATTTCCTGTACTTTGGTCTATAATAGTTTAAGTGTTACTGAAATCGTGGGGACTATTCAATCAAATACACGGAATGTTTCTTAGAAATTACGGGCAGAGCCGCTGGTATGTGCTCGTTGTGGTATAAAATTGACTTTTACGTGTTAATTAAAATATTTAATTATGGTTTTAAGCAACCTATGTTTTCCTCGGATTTTCAGAATGTCTTATTAGCACAATAAAACGTGTTCCGTTAATAACGAAACTAAATAATTAGGGCTATTTCAGTAAGGCATAGTTTTTAAACCTGGACATCGTATTAATTACGTCATTGCTAATGAGTAACTTCATTTAAACACTCCATTAAACTTCTCCAAGTAGTGCAATTTCGTTTGGAATGAATACCATAAGAATTACAAACTTGTTATACACTTTGATCATTTTCATTGATGTCAATGAACGGAACAAATATAATTTTGCAGATAAATTACTCTCCCAATCGTAGTGAGAAAGAAACTCTCAGTTGAATGCGACTGACCCACTTCTCAGTTCCGCCTGCGTCTCCCTACTCTCTGACTCGGACGAGGAATACACCACAAGTCCACAAGACAATTGTCGACCGGCCATTTGCCCACATCACAAGTACCAGTAACTGAACACAACAGACCACACTCCACATTTGCGGCAAACCGTAGACAATAAGGAAGTCGCAGACGGGTTTCAAGACTCCTACAAAGAAGTGATATCCGAGAGCAACGTTTACGAGCTAAAACTGCTCTTTCCCCTTCGTCATCGTCCCCGAGCGTTCATCTCGTTATGAGAGGTCTTGCTCGAGAACAGACCAAATTGGCTATTTCTCGTCTGTACAAAAGTAGTCACTGCAAAATTTGGATTTAGTTCTATTTCACCCTCTTTTTTTCTTAGGACAAAAGCTTATAAATTACACCTAGTCCTATAAGAATCTTAGCGCTGCTTCCGGAGGGACAGGATATTCAGGATGGGTAAGGTTAAGAAGTAGAGGCCGCCTCCTATCCAGATCCATGAGGAAGAACTAGGGTACTAATCTGAAAGTCTTGTTCCCCCGGAAGAAGGGGAGGCCAGCTCTGAACCAGCTCAAAGCAAGCAAGGGGTGGCACACCCTTGTTGAGGCTAAGCAAGAATCTCTGAAGTTAGGGAACGAACCCCACGAACTCTAACAGCCATCTCCCGTAGTAGACTAGACCTTTGCACCGCAGAATCTCGACATTTGCTGTTAGTGATGTGCCGCTCCTAGACATCCATAAGTGCTCAGATTTAAGTGACACATCGGTTTTGCTGTGCCCAGTGGTAGGTTCAACTGGAAGGTATAAACCAGCCAGAAGTGATCCCTGCTGGGTGACACCCTCCGTTTAGTGCAGCGTCTAAAATCTCGCATACTTGACTCCTGGAATCTGGAGTCCAAAAGAGATTAAACATTTCTGTGCCTGAGACGTTAAAAAATCTCGTTGCGACAAAATTGTTTTGGTTTCTTCAGATGGATAAGATTCCAGGAGTCAAGTCTGTGACAATGTCAGATTTTAAAACGCTGCACTAAGCGGAGGGTGAAAAGGAGCCAAACTCAACATTCGCTTGAATTTGCAGCCTAAGATTAGTCGAGTTTCCCTCCTGGAGAGCATTTATTTTTGTTGCGTTTTAATAAGAGAATTGGAATTGACCTGTGCCTACTGTATTCTAATGTAATGGAATCTGATGTCCTAATGTATTCATTGATCTAATCTTCCATTTCATTGATCTAATGTTCTGACAACTAAACCATTAACCTATTCAATCTTAAATTGAGAGTTCCCTTAGCATTCTTTCTTAGATTTAACTAAATACGAGTAAAAATCGACCATCAAACTGCTGTTTCTATTACAAAATAACCTTATAGATAGTAGAGATCATTCCGGTTGGAGTGGGTGTTTATTAACTGTGTATAGCAACTAAGTGTGTATACTTAACTCTTGCGAGATTGAATAGTTTTATACCGGCTCCCCACGAAGATGCGTTTAACCGGTTACAGAGTTTCACCGGTCAGCTGTGTACCGGTAACAGGATAGGCAGAAAGTTACCATTTACGGGAGGGTTCATCGGACTGAGTGGCGAGCTATTGTGGTAGCTCGTATTACGATATTTTACGACCTCCATCGTATGTGACCTTCTGGTGTTGTCTGGATGTGACAGGATTCAATGGATTGTGTATAAATGCAGAACACACAATAATTACAGCCTCCGTGCTAATTAATAGTAGCTCTATGCGCTAAGTGCCTGGACATTATCGTTTATATGTGCGTCATTATCCTGACAAGACAAGGATCGATCTCTTTTAACTTTTTTATGTTAAAAACTTGATAAGTGAATCAAATTATATGTATGAATAATTAATTGTTGTAAAGTCATGACTAGTTGTAGAACAGACTTTTGCTAGGCTACGCAGGACATATATGCCGCAGGTAACTTTAGCATAGACATTATCAGTATGATCATTCTAGGCCAGCTCTTTACCAAGGAATATCCCAGAAACTTTGTGGAGTTGTAAAACATCATCCACAAATACAACAGGTTGCAACATATCATCATGCGGTAGAAGGTAGAAATTAATGACATTTGATTTCGATTGATTTTTTCAGATTCGTTTCAGCCAAATACAGAATGCATGGATTCCATGAAAGGTGAAATGTACAGATCTTGTGTTTACTTGATTTTAAAACAGAGAGTAATTAAATCCGCACAATGAATTAGTTTTTCATGGTCGATAACTGAATTTAATCTATATACATAAGTCAGAAAAAGAAAAGTTCCAAAGATATAACCCTGAGGGACGCCATGATCGATTTTACGTTTGTTTGAAACAACGTTTCTCTACCGTTTGATCAACGCTGAGTTGGACTGCTCTGACATTCAAGAAAAATCAACTTCAAAGCATCGTTTGGAACCAGAGCCATGAATTATTTCACTAAGGTCGCTGCTTCCTCCCCTTATGCAGCAAATGGCCCAATGCTGAGGATTCAGCGGCTAGGGAACAACATTCCATCCACCCTCGACATCTTTAACGCATCCAAATCTGCAATCAAAAGTCGGCTTGCATCACGGTAGCTGTTATTATTATTGGCTCGTCTCTACACCTACCCTGCCTGTGTTGTGTCTCAGTCTTTTATTGTATGATCACAGTTAACTTGTTTGTCAAAACTGTTACCTACGTCATAGTTCATTTCTCGTTTTGCATCGTTCTTGTTAAGCATCTTTCTTTGTTTTTGTTATATATTTATCTAATTATTGTTACATATTACTTGTTATCTATTTATACTTTCTTGTTATGCATCTTACAATTCACATATATTTGTTTCATTATGAATCTATTGTTTTGTTTACTGGTTGCATATTCTATTATTTTTGTTTTAGTCTACTAATTAGTTTCTTTGGTCAATTGTTATGCATGTAGATAAAATTGAAACTAACTTATTGAAATGGTGATGCCGTGGAAATAATAAAAATAAAAACATTCGGAATCTCTACACATCGATCTCGATCTTTAAGATAATAAGGAAGCCATTAATGTGGAAAATACTGGACGCCGCATTTCTCCAACTGGCGCAACGGTGTCTTGTGATGCGCATCGGTAAAAGCAGCGCAGAAAGGTGAAGAAATCTGCTAACCACAGGTTCTCACCCTTCTAATCCGTGGACAATAGACGAATACCATTTATTTCACTGCTATAATCTGCTATTTCTCTTTTTAATACCGTAATTAACTGATTTGGGTTTATTATTCGTATTTCTAACAATTAGTGTAAGGTTTTTTATTCATGGATCCGTCGACTGCGTAGTACAATATGGGTACTAAAATAATCTTTTTTTTTATAAATTTTGAAAGTTCAACTTGTTGAATGATCTAACGAGGTCAATCTGTTGTAACTCAGATGTGAAAAATTGCTTTCGCTTACTTCCTAGCTAATGCTTTATAGTCTTTATAGCGCACTGGCGGACTTCAGATACCCATAACTAATTGAAACAAATCTCAATGTTTGGGCGGTTACAACAAGTCTAGAAATATCTGTTACATTTGTTACATAACAGGTTATATCTGTAATCTTGTAAACAATTAATCCTATATCTACCACCGATTGTGACAAAACAAACATAAAGACCTCGATTTTTCACGATACTTCTGCTCTTTCTTCAAAGTTTGTTATTGACGAAGGAAGATTTGACATGATAACAGGATTTCAGACATTTAACATCGTTATAGTTACAAAAGGTATAACACAACGTTTCGATGATTGAAATCTACCCTCTTCGTCAAGGTGGGGGAAACGTCGTGTTATACCTTTTTGTAACGATAGTAAATATCCGAAATCTTGTTATACTTCTGTTGTCAATTAAAACTTTCGAAATGACAAGTTGGAGTCTTGCTTTTATTTTAACACAAAATGGCAGAATGTATTTGACCACAAAAATTGATCATGTTTCTTGAAATTAATAGATCTTATCATTGCAAAGAGGAGGGGGAAACGCACAGACAACACCCTGAATACAGACAGCTACAGGCTGTTACAAGGACAGCCGATTGACAACACTGTCAGAAGCCGATGCCTGTCTAGCTGACGACGCGATGACTGTGAGCCGTTATATTTTTATTGTGTGGTCCTCGAAGTTTCTGTGTCACTTCTCTGTCTGGCCATTACTGTCTGTCATGCTCCAGTTCGAGGACTAGGCCTACTGCCACTGCCACGGCTCCCCTCGGCTTTCATGCTTTCTACTGCGCGCTCTTCATGCTTCGCGTCCTGTCTCGTCGATACATATCGAACTATCAACTTTAATTATTGTATAATTAACGACACCAACGAGCTGGGGAGCAGTGCTGACATCTTCGGTTGTCGATGGGAGCCTACAGGGAGTGTCTCAGACGCCACCTGAAGTCTTAACTTTTTTCTCTTTCCCTCGTTGTTTATTTGCTAGACTGTTCTCTGTTTTGTTTGGGTGAGAGACGTATTCAACGCTCTCTTTTTACCTGTCTTTTTTGTTAAGTTTATTGTTACTGTTGCCCGATTAATACGTTTATTTTATGTTATTAGTTTTTGCTCTCGGAATACTTTTGGTGTCCTTTAATTAATTTATTACACTATTTCTAACCTTTTATCCATCAACTAATTTTAACTAAAACATAGCGGCTCCAACCCTACTTGTTTGTAATATTAAACTTTGATTTCTTGTTAATTACTATATACGCATTTTAGCTCTCCTCTGGTTGTGACGGATTACTATGCTGCAAACACATTTAAGTTATTGTTGTTGAGTTAAAACCTGTATTTTAGTTTATTAGTTTAAGTTTATTTACTGCGCAATATTGTATCAAGTCTGTGTAATGAGAAACCGTTCAAATAAATAAATAAATATTATAACACGTATTAATATTTTATGTTATTACCATATAAATATAATATATCATTAATAATATATATATATATATATATATATATATATATATATATATATATATATGTCGTTTACATCAACTAAATAGATTATCCAGACTATTACACTTTTAAACGTGTTTTTGAAACACAAAGCGTTCGATTCACACCCAATCTGTCCATTTCATTCCCAAAATAAGAACGACCTAACTCATTTTATTTCACAAAACATTACATTTTTGTGGTGTTGAATGTACCACACATAAAGTAAACAATCATACTGATCAGTTATATAATTTATTCAGGGTATATTTGTGGTATCTTCGAGCCCCAGGCTTCACACGTTAATGGGCGTATCCAGTTCTGAGCGGGGGGGGAGGGAAAGAATTGCCCCTCCAAAAATTTAGTTTACTCCAGAGTTACAATACCAAACAAAATCATGTAGAGCGGATGCGAAATGATCGTTTTTGCCACGATGAAATGGTGTAAAAATCTAGAGCCACCTAGTTAGAGGAATCTGTAACAATCTGAAGAGCCCTTACTTGCCCCTCCTCCCCCCCCCGAAACTGTAACAAGTACTCTCCCACCATCCCCGCCCTGTACAGTAAGGCCTAAAGTTCAATTCCCACCAAGGTGTTTGTCTGCTCACATATAGGCTACATCGTCAGTGTCGGAGGAACATAAAATGATGCGAGTAGGACGAATCATAGTTCGGCCGTGGACCAGGACCCGAGTCGACAGGAAGCTGCAAAAGCCGGAAGTCAATGAATCGTAGCGGAGTTTTCACCCAATGGCAGAACAGCAGTGAATAGCCCTTGGTCATTAAACCTCGGAGTAAAAACTGCCATACGAATCAGGAGAAGAGCAACAGTAACAGTAAAACAGCGGCGAACACGCTAACCACTCGCACTCCATGTTGTATTACAGTACATACGTTGGAATGTTAGCTTATTACATCCATAGCACAACATCAAAACTAACTGCACTATTCTAGTAAATGTTTAACGGCTCCACTAAACGTCTTGCCTATTTAACAGAGAATCAAAGGATTCCAAAAGTGGAGGGGAAGAATGTTGATCAGGAAAGTGCAAGAATTTCAGTTAAAATAAAGCTTTTAAATAATAACATTAAAAAAAACATTTTTTTCAGGGTATCAATTCAGTTTCTTTTGTTCTGACTCATCAATGTTTTTGTAATAAATATTCAACCTGTTTTCAATGGCACGAGTGTCTCCTATTCCAATATTCCTCCTATTTCAGCAAGGTTTGGCATGTTCCACAGTAGAAAATAGTCCCAGATTGCCTTTTGAACGTTTTGAAGACCAGAAATAATAACAACCAACAAATAACACAAAAATTATAACACGTTTAAAAATTTACAGTTACGTTTACAGACCATAAAGGCCACCTTGATACAATATGTAACGAAATAAAAACGGAAAATTAGTTAAGAGAGTCGTTTTACCAATGAAAGCGTCTTTTTACCAAGTAATCAAAATAAGTAATCTAACTATAGAAGAAGTTATTCTTATATTTTGATACTATTACCACTTTTAGTAGTTTTCTGCTCTATTGGAGCTATTGGAATGTAATACTTGAACTTAGTATCATATCGATGAAACTATTCACATAGTTGTAAATATATCAGTTAAATACACATATACAAGTAGAATTTGATTCGGTGAATGGAGGTGTTACTTGATAGCAACCGATATGTTGTTATATCAGTGACATTTCATAGTAATAAGTTATGACACCCTGACTAAGTTTATCACAATTTTGAAGATTATATTTGTTCCGTAAAATATGTAGAGATTTCCATAAATAATAATATAATAATAATGTGCTAATAATATAATAAATGCGACAGTGTTTTTGTTTGTTTATTTTGTTATCACGCATAAACTATTCCACCGATTGCGCTGAAATTTTACATGGACATTCTTAAGAGTCCCTGGGGTGAATATAGGCCTATTCTTATTTCGAAACCCTCTCCGGGCTACGCCCTACTGGTATTTAAAGTAGCGATAAAATTCCACTTGGTCTCTAAAGTTATGAAATAATAAAAAGAGCATTTGTAATGTAATCAACTACTCTGTGTAAACAATGTTTATTATGTTCAATTTGTTAACATTTATAGTGAGTACAAATATTTTTAACGCCGTTTTAGATTTCACCGATTATGTAAGTACTCATCTATCTTACAAAATGTCTCTAACATAAGGTATTTAGAATTTGACACCGAAAACTTCCTTTAAAGCAGTCGACAAGAACTATGGTAGATGAAAGTTCACTGGACTGTGATTTTGAACTAACATACTAATTCTAACTCTAATGTTCTAAAATATTAACAGTATTTTCAGTTTATAAAGAAACAAACGCGTAGTGTTATTGTACTTTTAGCTGTAGATTTTCATCAAATATTAAGTATTAGATATAAGACAACGTTACTATCTTACAAAGTAAATTAGAACAGCCACGCCCACAAATATAAACTTTTTACTATTATAAACTATTTTCTTGATCGTGGCAATAAGGAAACTCAACATCAACTTCGGAGATATAATTCACTTGAACCAGAAGTGCTCATACAGGCAAAACCTACGAAATTGCGTGCGAAGCCGCGGGTAAATGCTAGTCGATATGTAAGGCATAAGCTAAATACAGTACTATTTACCTACATTCCATATATACTATATTCTTTATTGTGCAGTATGTGCATGTTATAGTAAGGAAATAGTTCACTTTAAAACGTCTAGATAATTTTTACATTTTTATAACTTCCAATTTTAATAATTTCAACGATTCTTAAGATCTATTGTAAATGTAATGGGATAAAAACCAAACAACAACAACAAAATGCGTTTTTGTAAAAAGATTGCAGAAAGTAATTGAGGGTATATAAGATCAGTTACAGCATTAAAATTAGTACACTACGGAGAGAGTTTTGATACAAATGTTTGCAGCAGAGTTTTTAGGTTAACTGTTATACTTTAATCGTTAACGTTTTGGAAAAAAATACTTTTGTGGAGTTACGTTCAGAATCTTCGAATATTCTTAAAACCTATTATTACGTCAGTTTCTACATTTCAAGAAAAATATGGACTAAAATTTAATTTAATCTATACAAAACTGGGGTACGGTCCAATAAGCGGACCCGGTTTTTTTTATATCGAAGAATATAATCATCGATACCTAATATTCGCATATCGAATCATAGACTATCAATCGATATAAAAGTAATAACAATCTATGTTTAAAATTAAAATGTGAATTTAATGATAACAAATAATAAATGAACATAACCATAACTCATAACGGTACTTTGGGATTATACCGACCACACCCAGACATGAATCGTTATTTCACATTTCGTTTCTACTGATTACTAGATTAGCGTAGAACAATATTTCGTCAATATAAAACAGGAATTGTCTTATCGCAAACACCTCCCCATCCTCAGACGAGGTCTATACTCGGAACGCGTCTAGTGCCCATAAGCAGCATGTTGTGTTTTCTCGCCGCACCGTGTGCGTTACTGGTGTATCGCTTTGCAGGCGCTTTTAAATGTCCAAGAACTCACCGTTCTGTACTCCATGCCAAATGATGCTGATCTTTAGAACACATTAACTTTTTATTGATTTTAAATCTAAGGGTAAATTAAGTAGATCAAGTGATGATGTACAACTGAAAACTTTTTATATAAAAATCACATTCCGCCACCCAAACAAATGCGACCACTCCGGCCATCAGCGCGGGGCAGCCACCGAAGTTGCCCCGCGCTGAATGTACGAAACTGTGAAAAACATCCCTCGAGATAGTACTCATCAGTAAAAAAACAAAAACTTCTAGACATTAAAAAAGATACCAATTGAATGGATAAGGCAATGATGTACCGTCAAAATACGTTTTATTTTCTAACACGTAGATTAAGTGTGTCATGTTTGTAATTTTTTGTGAAAGATAAGATAAAATACTGTCACAATAAAAAGTTTTTTTTTTTTCATTGGGTAATATTTTAATGCCTGAAATATTTGTTTCCGACTTTGTAAGAAAAATAAAAGTCAAAATCTCAGTTATTTTGTTTCTATACAAAAATTCAGTTTTTTTTTTATACTGGAAAATAAAAATCCACGGTATAAAAGCAGCTACTCATAACTTGTAATAATAAATGAAATTGTAGTATCTAACAAGAAAACGTTTTTACTAAAGTTGATATTGTCCATTACTATAATGCCTGCCATATGGGCGGAGTAGTTCTTGCCCATTTCTGCAGACTCGGAAACGCACCAGGATTTAGCTCCTCTGACAGTTCCATTATTATAATTCGTTACCTTTCCACAAAGTATCACATAACGTGATTGCAGAGTCTCGCCCGCCCTTAGGTACTAACTTCCGTGAACCTCTACATTCTGAAACACATAACAAAAAACATATTTACCAAACTCTTTTATTAAAAATCACATTTCGCCACCCAAAATGCGAGTGCCTCCATAGCACCGAAGTGCTGCCCCGCGCATGTTCCCTCGAGATAGTACCTATCAGTAAAATATCAAATTCTAGAGGGGCTTAATCAGAAATATAAATTGAATTGTAATGGAAAGGCAATGATTGTACCGTGCAAATCACGTGATGCCGCGCGCCTGTAATCAGGATTCTCGAGAAAGATAGATAACAGCGTTAATACTGGAAATGCTTGTAAGTTTGTAATTTTGTAATTGAAGAGTTGTTTTTTCACTATATGTTTGATTATGTTCTTAAGTTGTTAACTAAATAAAAAAAATAATTGCATCTCATGTATCGTTACATTTGACTTTCCACAAATATCACATATGGATTCTTAGGTATCCTGAAGCCGTCTTTTATTTCGTGATTAAGTGACGGCCATTTTAATACACGTTACGTGCTTAATTGTATTATTTGAAAGGTTTACAATATCGTAAGTTTGTTAAAATAATTCATCAGTATCGAATTATATCGATGGTTATGAAAAGTAATATCGTTTGCCCGATATAAAAAACCGAAGTCCATGTATTGAATGGTGAAGTGACTTTTTGTGATGCATACTATGTATTTAAGAAACAAAATGTTCGGACAAAAATACTCATACGGTATTTTGCTCATTCCAAAAGAGTATAGTAATTGATACAAGATCTAAAATTATATTTTTAATGTTAATTGAATTATTATAGCTTGCCGACATTTTAAAATTACAGTCATAGAATGTTAGGCAACGATTGAAATATTTTGAAATAAACGTAGAGTTTAACAACTAGATTATTTAAATTTATGTCGTCTAATTCCAGGAAATTAGACAAACTGTGATTTTAAAAAATTGGGTTCGATCAGTAGTGTACTTCAAATACGAAATTACATTAATTAATGCATTGAGAATACTAAACACTGCCATTAAACGAAAATTGACAAAAACCTGTACACGTAAGGCACTAAAAATTTGCTTCTCTAAGGTTAATAATAGTGTTACTAATTTTGTTTATTGCTTAATTTTGCGTACTGATTACAGTATGTATGTGTAAACAGTTTGTATTATTACATAGCTTATATTTGTTTGTACAGAAAAAATTAGTATTGTTGAAAACTATTCAAATTTAGTGAACATTTTGGGGGTAACCTAGGTAAAAAAAAGAAACTGGTAAAAATTACCCCATTTAGATCAAGGGGTTCACTAGTTATATTAATAATGCTTGACAACTATCATCTTTTAAACTTAAGACATAAAAAGTAAATTAATCACAGTATGTTTTACACTTTCGAAAATTAGAATTGAACGCTCGAGTATTTTACGACTAATTGAATTGCTGGTAAACATGGAAGATCGTAAACATTTCTTATTTCTGTTATGATTTGGATAAATTTAATGTACCACACATTTTTATCAATAAGTAAATAGTGAATCCAGTTTATTGTATAGTGGCCAGATAAAATACGAGAACATTATTGAATAGGTTATCACTTAGTTAAATAATCTGATGCGATAAAATGGTATCTGCTACGGAGCCTACCTGGAGCGGTGGTTCGCGCAGCGTGGACGGGCGGACTGGCGGACTGGACTGAGGCGGGCACGAGTGGCAGAACGTTGAACTGGACTGCACAAAAAGTGCACAACCACGACGCTGGCGGCAGCTACTGCATCCATTACGCCCTGGCCATCCCCCGTGCCTGTACGCCGCTAACTACATGTTTATTCGTATTAAGACAAGATGCCCACTCGTCCGGGCCGATCTCTTAGGAACGCGGTTCTGTAAGGAACAATAAGAATGAACCTTGAATTTGAGTTCGGGTCCTGAGTTTAGCTCCTAGTGGAAGCAAATTATATACAATTGTAACACTACTACCCAAGAGCAGAGAACGAAGGTCAACGTACACCCTTCTCTCATCGCTGAGATGAAGAATTATCTATCTTTCATTCATGCAAAACATACACATACAAGAACAACATGCTTCAAACAAGGCTCCGGTATATGATCTGTTGGACTTTGAACGCTTGTATCGAGTGACTAGTAGGTATTATCACTGCTGGTAATTCACCCACAACCGATTTACCGTTACAAGTGTGTTCCTAGGGAGGAACTGTTCAGGTCTGGAGTTTACTCCCATGATGATTGAGAACAACTGTTTAAAAGTCCCTTCTGAAAAATTGGTTCAGATTCTCAAAGGGTCGGGATTATGTTCGATTCATTCACGTTCATACATACAAGAATATACGCTACACTGTCGTCGTGGCGTAGGCCTACAATACGTATGCGGTTGCTGTACATCAGACACTGTCGCTGACATAACACAGGGATGCAACAAACGTGACAACGCTGCTGGTGGTTGCGGTTTTGTCTGGTGTTAATTGGACTGTGTGGTACTGGTTGCTGGAGACAATACTGTTCCTGATTGTTTTCCTTGTCTCAAAGTACGATGTCGAGGTCAACAACACTGTGTTCTTCTCGCCGTGAGGAACAGTTCTTTGCGGCAGCCATATGCACCTCACCGGAGCTACAGGAGCTTTGCAGTGTCAAGTGATCTTATGTTTCCGGTATACTTGTGAAATCAGAATTAAGAAACCTCGTTCCAGTGACAGTCACTGCGTTTGTAATGCTGCAGATGGAGTAACACTGTGAATTTAAACTGTTAAAAAAATCAACACTAAAATTTTACCATTACTGAATGCTGCTCGCCTGTCTATACAATAAGAGAAACTTCGTTAGATGTTCAGAATCAATACAGACGTTTTCAAACATAGAATTTGAGGTTTGGGAGCTCACAGCAAAAAGATATGGACAGGGCGATAATAATCGTGGCCACCAAATCCTAGATCTTCCCTGTGTGTGAAATGCTATACAAATATAACGATCCTTCCACATAGGATTCGAGTAATACTCTCTATTAACCTTTCTCTGTGTAACTCTATAGTATTAGTGTTCTTCACCTCACGTGTTTTTGTATTTTTCTGAAAAACCCATTACCGTTGCAAGATCTGAAACTGGTTTGCTTTGCGAGTTTTACAGTATAATATTAAAATTGAAAGAGTTCCCCACCGGATCCGGAGAGTTGAATCTTGACACAAAAACCCATACAGCGAGTTTCTGTTGATTGTCATTTTAAAGGTAGTACCAACTGAGAACCAGCTAAAAATTAAATACTGAAATAGTGGTCGACCCAAACAATGATCACATCAACTTATGTAAAATAACAATGAAGTATTATTTCTTGCTTTTATTGAAGAGATTATTAGCACTCTAGAATTTAAATCTCAAATTTACAATAATAATACAGAGAAATGGTATTCAACGTTTTTACACTTGAACAAAATCAACTGTTATACTTCATATTGATCAAAATTTATTCATTCCAGATCAAAATTTTTACGGCAGTGCTTGTTTGATAAACTGTCCAATCAATGGTTAATGTACTCGTATTTCTAAATCGGCCTGTGATAAAGCCGTTGATATCTTAATTTGGAGTTCGTCGAGGAGCACTACTTAGACTTCTTTTTTACATTTTCTTTATTGGCCGCCTTTAGATTTTGTTTCTTCTTGTTGAGCCCGCGGATGACACACTTCTTGGGCAGATACTTGCTGTCCACCACCACCGGTCTCTCAAACTCTTCCTTCTCCCTGTGCCACATTCTCGCGTACTCGTTACTCATCAGAAGCCCCATCTTGGGTCTGCCTTCCTGCAAGATATAAACGTGGGATTAGGTCAAAATATTCCTTTATTGCGGGCAGTTTTAATTTCGTACAATATACTTTTACAAATAAAGGGGACGCACTTACACCGAAAACACTCAAACCAAAAATAGGGACCTCTATTAAATAGTTACCCTGATTCTTTTGTTAACAATGTAAAGGTATAGCCCAGAGCCGCCTCAATCACCTCATTACTTCAAAGCTACACTCAGATGATAAAATTGTATAGCGTGTGGAGATGCCGTATCGGAATCGAGATTCGAACCCAGGTCCCCCGGAAGGTAGACAACTCGGATACCAAGGTCGGCGGTAACGTATCACTAAACGTGGTATTTGTACTATTTACGCTCTATAAACACCTGTATATAATTAGTGTCAGATAAATGTTATGGTTATGCCAACCGAAAGCAGATATGGCGGGTAACCCATTTCCCTTCGCGGCCGATGACGCGCTTCTCGAACTGACATTTGCCAATGGGATACGGTATGAGAATAAGAAGAAGAAAGAAATTAATTATTTAAACAACTATCAAAGTCACATAATAGCGTCATATATCTGCTAATTAGACATTTACATTAGTTTTGACATAGTAAATATAACTCTTTTACTTACAGATTTACTTAGAAGTCAACTTAAAGTTAGTAATGCAAAAATTAAAACCATCGTTTACAGGTGGCCATAAAACTAATACTATTGGGACTAAAACCCCCTCAACAATGTAGTGGCAACAGGGTTTACAACCTTTTTAACTACAGACTTTTCACACTCAGACTACTTTCAATCTTCTTGGGATCCGGCCGAGAGTTGAAGAGCCTAAAACTAATAACGTTTTATACATTCGTATCCCCAGATTTGCACACCATAGATAAGGTGGGCGTATACTAATTCATAACCTTACGAACTCTGTTACTTTTTTATCGTGCTCCGAACAATTTCGACCACGATTGGTTCAATTAATTTAGCAACAGTTTTGAAGCTTAAAGTTCGCCATCTCTGTATGTATACACTATTTGTAATGAAATTCTGAACATACAAATGTCAATAAGATTTATATTAATACCTCCAGTATGAATATTATTAAGAAAGTAATATTTTCTTTTTTTATTTAAAGGATAAATCTAGTTTGTAGGAATCACAAAGGATGACCGAATAGTCAAAGCCTCCTGACAGAATAATTTAAGATTATTTTAAGATTTTGTCAACTGAACCGAATCTGAATATAACTTCATTGGGCAAGCTGATATGAAGTAACCGCTCTTCACTAAGATTTGTCAGACTAGGAATTTCGATTTCTCCCAACATCTGAAAAGCAATTGGGCACTCGAAAACTGAACTCAATTATGGGAATTATCTGCTTGTTACAGGATAACAAATTAAACAAATCAAGATAAAAAGGATTAAATTTTCTCCTGGTAGACTACCAATAACCCCTTTACTTTAATGGTTCTACGATAATTACATGTTTTAATGGCAAACTGTACACCATTATATTGCTATCTACATACTACTAAGAGAAATAAAATTAAAAGGTGTATTTCATTTGTTACTTTCCCTTGCCCTATAACTTTCTCGTTCACTAAACCTTTCGTGCATACCAAAGTTTGTAAGTCTGTCTCCTTGTATTAAAACTTAAAGCCCATAAAAATTACATAAAAAGGTAAAGAAAAAATATCTTATTTTAACAGGTGAAGTTATGGCTAAGAAGCCCTCTCTAACACTTAAACAGGGGATCAACGGCTTAAAAGTGACTTTCGAACCACCACCAACAGCCGGGCAGGCGAGCTTGCAAGGACAGGATCGCTCAGCGGTCACCCATCCAAGCAGTAGCCACGCTCGGCGTTGTACCCGCTACACTGCGCCATTGGCAAATATAGGTTAAATTAACTGAAAGCATGTCCAACGATTATTCAAGTCTGTTTCAAAAAGGATGGACATTTCACAGCTCTAGCTCAGAACCTAAGAATAGCCTTCAGCTGAGAGTCAGCGTTGAGACTTGGGCTCGCCCGATGTTACGTGTGATGGATGCATTCTACAACTGTTTTCCTTATTAATATCCTAGTAAGGAGGAATATCGTTCCGAGAATATTGTAATGAAATGAAGTTGCTGTGGGTTAACTCGTGGGGGATTGGTATCCTCATAGGCATCAGTCTCTCTTCCAGATGGGATTGAGAGTGATGTACCCCTTTGTCTTCTTTGTTTGAAGCTTTTTCACGATGGAAGGATTGTGAAGGAAACACAAGCACAAGACAAAGATATTTGCCATCGTTCAGTGATCCAAAAAAAAATCAGTAACAAACTGTAAAAATAGTGTTACCCATTTTTGTTGTATCACTGAACTATGGCAAATTTCCTTGTCTTGTGCTGCACTTCTAAAGGGGAGGCAGGGCAAGATGATGAAGCCACCTTCCCTTGTCATTACCCTAGTAACAAGGAGAGAAAACCTTTTCCTCCTCTTAGTTTGGTGATGAAATTGAGAGAATCCCTTTATCCCTTCCTTTCCTGGTGTCCCCCGCATTATAATTCCAAACTCCAGACTGAGATGTCTGCGACCTGTATCTAGAGTCTCGTAGCACTTGGGGGTACGCAGTGTCTTTAACGAAATCACCTGAACAAAATGAGTATTCATGTTCTGGAAACCCTGTGCAAGAAAGGTGGCGAGGCTGGTGAAACAGCTGAGCAAGTCATATTTGAATGTCCGGCGTTACAAAGCAAACGCTCAACATCACTTGGTTTTCTTAGAAATACTTTAGAGGGATGGAGCAGGAAAGCATTGTTCAGAAGATCTCATGATTTTATAAAGGCCTGGGATTTGACACAGCTTAAACATGGAAGAGAGTGCACAATAAGCCGGATGGCTGAGAGGCAACTACCAGGCCCAGGAATCCTGACCCTCGGTTTCTAAATAAATAGGAGGGGATGACAGGGTTAAAATCAAAGGTACTTTGGAATTATACCGACTACACCCAGACATGAATCGTTATTTGACATTTTGCTTCTACTGATTACTAGATTAGCGTAGAACAATATTTCGTCAAAATAAAACAGGAATTGACTTATCGCAAACTCCTCCCCGTCCTCAGACAGAGGTCAAAGTCGAGCGGTCTAGTAGATAACGTGGTTGCAGTCTCGCCGCCCGTTCAGCTGGTGTGTCGCTTTGTTGTACTTCCGTGTTTTACCCCTACATTTCTCCAAACACAAAAATTCAACAAAAACAAACATTACCAAACAAAAAATAAACTCTTTATTGAAAAAAACACAAAAAAACTTTTTTTTATTCTTGATCACACTCCGCCACCCAAAATGCGAGTGCCTCCGGTCGAAGCCCGCGCTGATGTCAACGAAAGAAAAACATCCCTCGAGATAGTACCTATCAGTAAAATATCAAATTCTAGCGGGGCTGATCAGAAATATAAATTGAATTGTAATGGAAAGGCAATTATGTACCGTGCAAAAAACTTAAATAATCATGTGATGCCGCGCGGCCTGCCGTAATCGGGATTCTCGAGAGATATAAGATAACAGCGACAACAATACCGATCACAATACCTGGAAATGCTTGTTGATTGATGGAATATTAGTTCTGTTACTCAACTACATCTTTTATAACGTTCTAAGTTCATTGAAAAAAGTTTATGCGTTGGAGGCATATAACGGAATCTGACCCCATTAACAAGTGATAATCGTTGTAAGTTTGTAATTTTGTAATTAAAGAGTTGTTTTTCGTTCTATCATGTTTGTTTCTATAAATTTATATTTTTGTGTTCTTCATACTGGTGTGGTCGGTATAATCCCAAAGTACCAAAACGAATTATAAACTTTTTCGTATGTTATACTTTATAGCTTGATAGACTTAAAATCATTCGTAATAATACATGTCAGCTTATGAGACAAATGGGCAAATTGGTGATTGGCAAGTTGGTGGTAACTGCAAGTTGGTGACTTTCATTTCAATCAGACCTCTATTTCGTTGGTTGACGAATGGTGTTATGAGTGTCAAACTAAAAAATATAACTTGAAAAATTTATAATTAAGTAATTTCTTTCAGAACCGTCGACCTCCACCTAAACTCCATCTGACGATCGACTCGTTTCTCATGGAAAATCCACTATCGATTATTTTGTTTCGATTTACACAACCGAGCGTGATCTTTAATGCCTAGCTAGTACTCGTATGGCATGTACATATATGAGGAGGTAACATTCAAAAGCTCACATGTCCAAAATTGAAAAAAATCGAGCTGAGCACTGATTATAAACTGTTAGTGAATGTCTTTATGACTTACACATCTTTTCCAGTCAAAAAGCTCACACAATCTATTTTAAATCAATATATAAATATCACTTTCCAAGCAAAAACCTCACTTATTTTATTGACAGTTCCAAGCAAAACCTCACATGTACCAAGAGCCAATAGGAGCACGCCTTGCAGGTCACGTGACCTGTCAAAGACGTGTCAGCTGTTTTTTTATAGCTGTCCATCAGTTTGAGTTATGCACTGTAGATTTTGCATTTACAATAGTAGTCATAGTTGTTTTCATGTGAAAAATATGGAAAATATTACCTGTGAAAGTGGTGTATTAGTTTAAAAATACGTCTCAAGGAAGTAGGAAGAAAGTTTAAGAAACCTACAAAGCGTGAAATTGCTAAGAATTTAAGACATTCTGCTCCATCTGGTTGCAATGTTTATTACACCCCGTGTAAACATAATACTAAGGTATTTCAGTGCTGTAAAGTGCGCCCTCAGGATGCATTGAACTATCGAAAAAACCTGTACTGTTCTTCTAACAAACAACTACAAGATCAAAAAGTAAGTAGACTTATTTCACATTCTGGAGTAAAGCGTCAGAGATCCCGCACAACTAATTGCCTAGGCCTAGGCCTACCTAAAAAAAAGTAAATCTCACAGCTTTTTCGGCTCATTACGTGTTTCCTGTGGCTAATGGAAGTAATATCACAGTCTGCAAATCATTTTTTTCTGCACTTAACTAAATTCAAATCAGACAGGGTTAGGCAAATTTTGAAGAAACTTCGTCTTGGCAAGGACTTTGTAGAAAAACCGAGGTGGGGATCGAGTAAGTGGTAAGAGTATTCTAAAGAAAAATTCTGTTAGAGAATTTATAGGTAATTTAAAAAGGTTCAGAGAGCCATTACAGCAGGAAAAAAACCAAAAGAGTCTACCTCAGTAGTGACCTGTCAATTAAAAAGTTGTGGACTATTTTATGATAGCTCTACAATTTCCAATGATCTTAAAGTCACAAAATCTATGTTTAGACGTATATTCTGCAATGAGTTCAATATCGGATTCAAATCCCCAGCATCGGACATCTGCAGTTTTTGTGCAATGATAGATAATAAAATAAAAAGCGCAACACCTCATGAGAAGCAAGGACTTTTTTGTCCAAAAGACTATTCACAAAAAACGCGCTAAAGCATTTTATGAACTCTTGAAAAGAAGTTAAAGGCAATGAAGTAACATTATGTTTTGACATGCAACAGGTTCAGAGTCTTCCACGAACACCTGTACAACAAGCATTCTATGCAAGGCAGCTGAGCCTATACAATGTTTGTATTACGGATGTGAATACAAAGAAGCCTGAATTTTTTATGTGGTCTGAAGAGCAGGCGGGACGTGGATCTACAGAAGTTGGGTCTGCTCTGATAAATTTTTTGAGCTCCTACAAATTCGATGAATCTATCACCCATCTTAGACTTTTCTGTGATGGGTGCACGGGCCAAAATAAGAATAACCATATTTTGCATTGTTTGATGTACTTTTTGGCTAAAACGGAAGGGAACTTGGAGACAATTTCAATTACTTTTCCTGTCCGTGGACATTCTTTTTTACCCGCAGACAGAGTGTTTGGCAGAGTAGAAAGAATATTGAAGAAAAAACCAACAATAATAAATAAAGAGGAATATTTGGAAGAGTATAGGAAAGTGGGTCCTGTCAAAGTTCTAGGCACTGACTGGAATCTAAAGGATTTGAAGAGTTTGGGGGGGGAAAGAAGGTTTTCTCAAACCATTAGCTATGATCAGTGAAAAAAAGAGAATATTTATGACAAAGAAAGTATCCTCTAAAGGCACCATCTCAGTGAGGGTAAAAGCCAATCGAATATTTTAGGTTCGAGGATGAAAACCTTAAACAGTTAACCCTACTAAAAAAGGGAATGAATTGGCAACTATTTTAAAGGCTCCGCTTCGAGAAGTGCCTTTGATTCACCCTATTACCAATGCAAAGAAAAAGGATGTTGATGGCCTATTGAAAATCCTGTTTGGTGAACATTGGGGTAGGGATGAAAGCCTCCTCCTGGTACAATGATATAATACACGGAGAAAATACACCAACCATTGAGGAAGAGATCGAGAGGTGCCCCAGTGTGACTGCCTAGAAGACGATTGTGCGCTTCACATTTAGTGTAAAGACTTATTAAAACACAATGAGAGATTTTCATTTCACTTTATACATGATTTTTTAATTTCCTAGAATATAAATTCAACTCTTTAATATTCTTTAAGTAATTTATCTTTTTGGTATTTTAACTTTGTGGTGTTAAATAATATAATATTGTAATCTGTATATAATGTTCTTATTAACCTTTACCTAGACATAAATTTGTGCTTACTTAAGTTTAATTTATCATTCAATTACTGCAAATGAATCCAGTCAAAACAACACAAAATGAACCTCAGTTCTGAACAAAAGCTCACATGTCCCAAAGATTCAAACAAAACCTCACATGTCCAAAATTTAAACCTAAATATTTAGTGAACCTAGCACAATTTTAGGCTCGAAAGCTTTAGAAAATGTGTTTTTGGGGACAAGGAAAAGGTGGTAGGGCAGCTTATTTTTTGTTTCAATTAACAAGGTTGCTGGAGAAGAGTTTTTCTCTTTTCGTGTAAATTTTGATTTGATGGACATGTGAGGTTTTGAATGTTACCTCTCATATGTCCTCCTCCGTAGACTAATGGATATAGTCTCGGCTCTCTAACTGAGAGATCACGGGTTCAAATCCCGGGGAGGGCCAATCAGGCATAGACACGATAAAGTATTTTGCAAATAAATACTAGTGTGAAATAAATCAGAGTACTTTGCAAATAAAATACCAGTGTACATCGAAGCCAGCATAGCTTAAAGCTGAGGCTTAAAAGAGAGAGAAAAGAAATTACAGATACAGTGCACTGCAGTTGAAGATGGAAAGTAGAGTAAAGAGTGTTATTTATCTAAGCAGGAAAAGGTTGCAGTATTCGCTAGCTTGATAAAGAAGTCGTCTTCTTTAATGGATTTTTTAATCATTATTTGGAAAACTAGGTATTAATAAAAGTGTATCTTTTAATAGTTTTGAATTTTAGAAATCAAAATCTTTTTAATCCATTTAATTACCACTGTCTAAAATCAAAACTATAAATAATTCCCTGATGAGATAATTTTTATTTCTCTCTCTTAGGACAAGAAGCTTATAAATTGCACTTAATCCTAGAAGAACCTTAGCGCTGCTTCCGGAGTAACAGGATATTCAGGATGGGTAAGGTTAGGGAGTAGGGGCCGCATCCTATCGAGATCCATGAGGAAGAATTAGAGCACTAATCTCAAAATCATGTCCCCCCGAAAGAAGGGGAGACAAGCTCTGAACCAGCCTCTCCAGTCAAAGCAGGCAGAGGGTGGAACACCCTTATGTCTAGGCTAACAAGAACCTGCGACTCTTAGAGAACGAACCCCACCAACTCCAACAGTCATCTCCCGCAGTAGACTAGACCTATTGAATTGCCCTTGCACCTTAGAATCTCGGCATTTGCGGTTATTGATGTGCCGCTCCTGGACATCCATAAGGTTTCCCAGATTTAAGTGACACATCGGTTTTTGCTGTGTCCAGTGGTAGGTTCAACAAGAAGGTATAAAGCAGCCAGAAGTGATCCCTGCTGGGTTGACGAGATAACTTACTTACATTCTGTTTAAACTATTTCGAATCGGAAATCTATTTCCTTCTCTAAGTGTAAACGTGATTCAATCACAACCAAATTTAAGAACGCAAATCCAACTATTAGACTTACGTGTTCGTATGAAGGAATGAACGGTTTTGCGTGAGCGTAGTCTGAGGACTTGATTCCGTCCGGAGGTTTAGCCTTGTGGGTGGGCTCCCACTTCAGCTTCTTATCTTTAGCGACTGCCATGTCGGAAAATAAGTGTAAAAATAGTTTTCAAAACATCACCTCACTTTTGTTAAAATGACATGCTCTTGTTGGAGTTGCAAATTAAAGGTTAAAAGTCAATCAGCTGATGAAGATATACTAGTGGTAATAATAATAATATTTTAATGTAATGTAATTTTAATCCGCGTGTGACAAAAATGCCTATATGATGTATCACTATAATTATATGAGCACGACATTAAATTTAATATTACATAATTATGTGCTTTTAAAGCAATCATGACTATAACACTTTATTGACAAAGCGAATTGAATTTTATAATATAAATTCAAAGTAATACTGTATATAATAACAAAGGTTATTAAGTAATTGAATTTAAAATAAATTTTAACGTGTGTTTTTATTTTCGTATTGTAATAATTGTAAACATTACGGTTCATAAAATTAAATGTGTTTGGAATGGAACTAAGCTTGAAGGAATAATTTTGAAATTGGGTTAAATTTAAATACAATACGAGTATAGCATTCGTAGCCGGTAGTTTTATTCTCCAATTCCAACTAGATTGGCAGCCTGCTCTAACACTCAGTACTATCTGAGCAACACCCAAGTATTGGGAAGTGTCTGGCAAAAGTTTGAAGGAGTTACTCGGTCTTTCCGTTTCGAAGCTAATTCGTGGATTTATTATTATAACTTAAGTAACTGTACAACATAAGGTATCTGAATTTACCGTTTTGACGTTACAAATCTAAAAAGTGAATATTATCAGTTTAAACTACCAAAACGAAAAGGTTTTAGTTTTGAACAAAACATAACTTTGTAAAAATAATATTACTTTCTCGCTATAAAATGTTACTCATCGGCATGTTTTGACGGAAACTTTCCGTCATACAATGATACACACCAGAAACCCATGGTGAAACCACAAGAGGGAATCAGGGTAGTGAAATCATAAGTGAGCTTCTGCACATTCAAGACATTAATACTTTTAATGGAAGTTCCATTAAAATTGGTGTTATACTAAAAGTATTTTTCTAGGACAATTTTGGATACCAACGTGTGTGTATACATAAGTACACTCTACATAGTGTCCTAAATTACTCTGATCAAACGTTACTGTAACAATTTGGTATTTGGCATAATTTCAATATACTCATTTATTATCCGACCACAACAAATAAGGTATTGTACATTAGTATATGTTATGACATTTATACTTATCTCTAGGTCTACTTAACTAATTAGGTCTTTGGGTTTTATTGAAATTTGGCTTGAAGCGATCACCATTTTCTATCACAGATTATTTTTATTCTTAGAATTAAGTTAGAACATATAAAGATAAAGTATTGTTGTCAAATTGCATGACTGGCAAGAACGTAGCCAGGAAAAGATTTGGGAGGTGGGTCCAGACAACTGATATTTTCCCGTAGTGGACAGAGAGTAAGGCCCCATTTTGTTCCTTAAAAAGTTCTTGGCCCGTTTCTTTGTTGAGAACGATATTTCAGCAGTACATATAAGTAGCCTAATACTGAATTATTTTAACAATAATAATCGTTTAGTAAAACAGTAATTGAAAAAATTTCAAATTGGGGGGTCCGACCCCCTTACTGGCTACGTCCTTGACCTCTGGAATACTAATCTACCCTTTGCACTCCTCAGTCCCTAAGAGGTGGACATGGTGCTTTACCTGTTGTACTCTGTGAATTCTCGGCGCAGCTGTGTCCGTGCACTCCTCAGTCCACTTCTTATGGCCCAAGGTCATGTTCTCTACTACACTGAATATAGATGGTGACAGATGTCTGTTCCACTCTGACATGTTATTCACAATCACAACAACAGGTGATTTTAAAGGGGCATTTTAAAAGGACAATTTTAAATGATCGTTTTATGCTAAAGCGTTGCTTTCATTTTTCTCTTATTGATTATTTAATATATTTTTCATGGATTTAAAAATCAAAGTCTTAGATATATTTCTTTAAAGGTAAAAAGCAAAATTACTACAAGCAAATCCACAGATACAAGTAGTTAATTTTAAGGCAAATTTTAATGTTATTTATAAAAAGTACTAAATAATTAAAGAATTACCAAATTGTTCAAACAATTTTTAAGTCAGTATTGGTTTGTAATGTGTTGTTTCGACTTTTACCAACTTAGAACATTTCAAACATTCAGTGACAGTAATTCAGTTTGTTTCTTATCATTTTAATAAAATAACTATCAATTTTGCTTTATAAAATTTCTGGTCTACTTTCCAAAATAGCTATGTAGAAATGAATTTTAAAAATAAAAATAATCAATCTGAAAATGTATATCATATGGAGATATTGATTTAATGTAGAAATTAGTTCACAAAACTAAAATTATTTTGAATTTCTCACGATTTACTCATGTATAATTTACTAATATTTATTATGTATAGTGTATATATGAATCGTGATTTGTTAAAAGGGCCCTAGTACATTTGGTAAAACTTTCAGGAATTAACAAAAAACCATCTTGTTTGGAAAATATTTACTTTATCTTTTATATCTTTTAGTTTATTACTATTTTTAATTACTGAAACAATAGATATGGTGTTTTTTGTTCATTTATATTACTTTTTAAATTATTTAAAACTATGGACTTGTGCCCTTTTAACAAAATGCACTAAAAAAGGATAAAAAATAAACAATTTCTGATCAAACTTGTGCTTTTATTGCTTACATTAGTAGTTTGGTATAGCATTTGGATTATGAATAAGTCAAATTAACAAAATAAACATTTAATTTGATTTCAGAAAATATTTTTGAGCCATAGTATTAGTTGGTCACTTTTTAATGTGTTATAAGGTCTCAACCTCTGGTACTCAAATCTTCTTCTTCAGCTGTTCCAATGGGCCCATTTACAATTTCGTTATAAAATTCCAGATGTTCTACTGGTACGTACTGAAGAGCTTTCTTATGTCATTGGCCTTGGCTTCCTTCAAGGGAATTTTCCCTCCCGGGTATGCAAGTCTGGTTGGAGCTGAAGGCGTACCTGATTGAACAGACATGAAAAATGTTTGCTTGTCTAGGCCATTAATTGTGGAATAGGCCGTGATGTACCCTTTTAAGTCTGATCTATACACAAAGTGGTATAGCTTACTAATACCAAAGCAAACCCTACTCTCTCTTTTCAAGTTTTTCGTCTCATCAGAAACTGTGTGGAGTTTGTAATGCTTGCCCCACCAGTTTTTGAAATCCAATATTTCATCACAGTTTACTTTCTTAAACAAACACTTTCCTGGTATGCTGCTTTTAACAATTTGTTCCACAACTTCATAGGGGGTGAAGAGTCTGTCATATTTCTTAAGTTGCCTTTTCACAAGACCGAAATCTCGGTCACATGCTAGAAAACTATGTCCCCTTACAGGAAAGAATTGCTGCACTTTTGAAAACTGATTAGAATCTGTTACATACAACAAAAATCATATTTCCTCTTCTTTGAAATATTATTTTCAATTGCAACTTCGTCATTTAAAACAGGAAAACCGTCGTTTGACATGTTAAACACAAAACATTTGACAACAAAAGCAAGTCATAACCTTAAAATGCAGAAGGTTAGTCTGGAACAACAATCTGGGAATGGGAAACAGCTGAGACACAAACTAAAAAACACAGCTGGAGACAGTGCTGCCAACAAACGTTTTGTTAAAGGGGCACAAGTCCCGGACTAGTGCCCTTTTAACAAAACTTTCAATACCAAACAAGCTCTGTAGCTTATGCTATGTGGTGGATTTGTGCCTTTCTAACACAGTTAGATGAATCTATGTTTATGAATCTATGAATGCAAAACAGTGAAAAAATGAATTTCTCAAGAAAATGGACTAATGCCCTTTTAACAAATCGCGATTCATATAGGTGTTTGAAAAGTCTGGGTACGGCTTAATATTTTACAAACCATAGCAGATAACATCTATAAACTTTGCACAGTGTCATATGGCTATGTAGCCTAAACTATTTTTCCTTGCTATTACCATGACATGCCAACCATGGGGGGACGACCCACAGAAGAAAACATGGAAACCTTAAATATTTAGAACTACGTCATCAAACTGTGACAAAATATCTGAACGAAAATAACATACAAGCAAAAACAAGAATCTCATTGGTTGTCACAACAACGATAGCTCACTGGAAGGTAATTGTTTGGGTTTGTTTAAATAGTCATGAGTCACCCAGCTGATAATTGCCAGCTGAGTTTCAGCGTGCAATCATCTTACAAAACAGACTTCAAAAATATTATTTCATATTTATTACTGCTGTTTTACATTAAATAAGTGGCATAAAAATTAATAAAACTAATTAAAAAATATTTTATTCATCTATAGTCTAGTCATCAATAGAAAGGGTTATTTTATTTTGTATTTTAAGAAACAGATAAATAACATTTCTCCCCAAAAATTGTATAATCTTGTTGATTATATAGTTTAGAATCAGCCAAGGTATGGCAGAACATTATATATATATATAACAGAATTATTTACAAAAAATGTAATATAGTTAAATGTCAATGTCCATAAGAGGTGGCCAGAGGAGTTTAGGAGCATTTTAGCATCGGCCACTACATATGGACAGAGGAGTGCAACGACACGGCTCACAACAAAATATTCAGTGTTGTAAAGGATATGACCTTGGGCCATAAGAGGTGGCCAGAGGAGTGCAAATCACAAGTACTGTCATGCGGACGGGGAGTGCAAAGGGTTAACACTTAGAAACATAAATTGTATGACATTTATTGTATATTATGTCTTATTATCATCTGATGAATACTGATTGAGCGATTTCTGAGCATCTGTATGCAGATTCCATTTTGCTCCAATTTACCAAGCAAATTTAAACTGTGAATATTTCACAACAAAAATTTTAAATTGGGGGGTCCGACCCCCTTACTGGCTACGTCCTTGACCTCTGGAATACTAATCTTAACACGTAGAAACATAAATTGTATGACATTTACAGTATTGTATATTCAGTGGCGTAACTAGACAGAGTCGCGCCCCCCGCAGCGTACTGAAATGCGCCCCTCCTGTCGGCTCCTAACACCCCCCCCCCCCTTCCTCCTACTGACCTACACGCATCGTTATAATTATAGCACTACTTCCCCTGGTCTACCTTTATTCTCATGATGTTCACTCTACTTACGGTAAATTGTAATAGAAAACAAACCTTTACTTTTTAAGAGTGGCTTTAAATATTTGGTGTAAATAGTTGATAGTCCCGTGCTGTGCAATGTTTATTTTTATACATTTTGTAAAAAGATCAAAAAGGAAAAGAAAACTTTAAAATGAATTATTCATCATAATTATTATTTATTAATGAAACTATCTCAAACATTAAAATAAAAAAATAGAGAAAAAATTGTAGACATGTTAATTATTTCCATTTATTTAAACCCTCTCCTCTTCTTAAAAACTGAAATATTTTTCAGCTAACATCTTCAAGTTGATCCTACGAGCCCGTTCATGTTCTATGCTCAAGACTCCAAAGCGCTCAGCCTGGTATTGGTCATAGTGTTTCTCAAATAATTCTTTATGAGCTTGAGTTTAGAAAATGACCTGAAAATTTATATAAGATTAAAAAACTATGTTGTTAACATATATGCCATTTTTCAGGTTATAATACAAGTATATAATTAAAGGGTTATAATAACTCTTCTTAACACAAAAATTAATTTTAGTTAGTACGGGTTTTTTATGATATTTTGGTGATTACGAACCTTTCCGCTGACGCTGACGTAACTGGGAGAGTCAAGAACATCAATCATCGCTGTGCAGAAGACATCAGGAAGGCTGCTTGACAAAGTCACGTTTTCTATCATTAAATATGAGGCTAAATCCTTAACTTTTTTTCAATTCCTCTTGTTTTTATTTCATCCGAAAACAATGTTTCTGAAACACACTATTTGTGTCTCCAACCCGTGTGAAACATCTTCCTCATACTTCTCACAAAACTTCCTGGCTGAAAAAATTAGTTCATCATCACTTTTCTCTGTGAGGTACTTTGGAGTTAAAAAGATGAAAACTGATCGTTAATCCTGACCATGCTCTCAAAACGTCTGGAGATTTGAGCAATAACTATATCCAAGCTCCTGTAAAATACTTTTACTTTGAATTCTTGCAATGGATTAGAAAAATTCAACATCGTTGGTCAGTTCGTCAAAAAAGTTTTTTACTTTTTTACATCGTTTAGTCGGCAGAGAAGACTCAATATTCCATCCCCTGGCTAGCGTTTCAGCTTCTTTAACAACACCTTCAAACTCATTTCTTGCTCTCTTTAGTTCAGTCATACTCTTTCCAAGAAGGGCTGTAGCTTCGTCAATTGATACATCCTCTTTTTGTAGTGTTTTAGATGTAATATTAATTCTCTCTCTAAAACCTTACTTTGGAAAGTAAGCATCAATACAAATTGACAAAACACGTCATTTGTTTTTTGAGTCCAGTTGCCTCTAAAACCTCTTTATTCTTTTTAGAAGTCAGAATAATATTCGTCAAACAGCTTAAGACAGAAACAAAGTTACACTTTATGGCCAGTGTAAACAATCGTACCTAGATGACCAACGGGTCGGACACAATCTTTTGAGTGTCTTGCTAAGTATAGACCCCCTTTGCTCCATAGATTTCTCTCTCAAAGCTTGCCATCTTGGCAGGCTTTCGCCGAAAAACACGTAAATTTGATTGACCAAATCGTAAAATAAAATCATTTCTGTTATGTCAGTAACTGAGTCATTGAGTACCAAATTTAAATTATGCGAGGCACAATGCACGTACTCTGCATTTGGCGACTTTTTGCTTTTATTCTAGATTGGGATTCCAGAATAGTTTCCACTCATTACGGCTGCCCCGTCATAACCCTGGCCCTCTTACACTTTTCAATTTTAATGTTGTTTTCTTCTTCCAAAAAATTACAAACCTCGTTAGTAATTTTTTCCGAATTTTGGCCTGTAAGAGCTATGAACCCTAAGAATGATTCTTTAATTTCAAGTTTTTCGTAGTTTTGGACTGCCACATGTCGTATTACTATCGATAGTTGATCAGTTTTTGAGACGTCTTGAGTGGTGTCTAATACCAGAGAGAAGAAAGGAGCTGCTTGGATTTCACTTACAACTTCATCCAGAACATGCTGTGACGCAAACATGATCATTTCATTTTGGATTTTGGGAGACAAATACTTAACTTTGCTTTGATCGTTTTCTAAGTGACTTTTTAGAAGAGGATCGTTATCGTGACAACAAATCTATAATATTCAAAAAGTTTCCAGGAAGTAGTGTCCACTGTTTCAATATTTTTCATTCCCGATGCCCTCTGAACGCTAAGTTACAAGTAGCCATAGTTATTACTACATCTAAAAGTCTTTTGAGAATCTCACAATACTCAGGTTCATACTTTTGAATAAGTGATTTTGCATCTTGGCTATTTTTTACGGTACTATATGCTAAACATGAATTTAAGTGTATACGAGATGTTTCATGTTCTTTAATTTTTTTGCTTAAACCTTGCCAATCATTTATTAGACCTTTTACACCAAGCATCTTTAAATTTAGGGTCAGTTCTGTCAGCGAACAACCAACAAGGTTCACAGTATACGCCATTTAATAAAGGTGAATAACAAAGCCAAAACCGTTCTAGTTTTTGGCCCGTTTTGGCAATTTTGTAATAAAAAATCACTGCTAAAAGATCTATTGTTTGTCGAGTCTTTAGGAAAAGGCCCTGTGGGCCTACATGGTTCAGAATTCAAAATGAAAGTTTTATCTTCTTCTTTAAGAGGGATACTCCGTCATTAGTGTAGAGCCCAATGTCAGTTTTAAAAACACCACGTTGTTGACTGATTTCATTAGTATCAATATGCAAAACACAGTTTTTATCAATGTCTACGGTACAGCTACAGCTATCATTATTTATCTTAACGTCTAGACTCACGTCTGGTTCGTTATTTGTGAATTCAGGTGGGGTCTGAGTAGATGTTCCATTTTCTGTCTCGATGGTAGGTAGGTCAGAACTTATTTCACTACACTCACAAATTAAACCGGAAGTTATTTGTTTCCTTACACTGTCATTGTTTTTACTAAGAGATATGTCAGATTTAAAAAATAGATCAATTTTTTGGTGTTTTTTTTGCTTTTTCTTCCTCCTCCTTCTTCCGCTTTCGGTATTCTGCACCACTAGGTTTTTTAGACATTTTTGTTTAATTATTGATTTAGTTTTCTAGTACATCGTCCCATAATATAAGTTTCCTGTAAGAGGTGTAGTTTGCAAACACTTTTCACCGCCACCACAGTTGTAGGCTACTGAATAAATCACAACTTTCGAAAATGCAGTAAACGTAACGAGTAATGAATATATGACTGAGTGACAAGGAACCACAGTATACTGTGAAGGAACTACCTAACAATAATTGGTACTTGGTAGTGTGGAGGGAGGGAGGGGAGTATTCAAGTCGCAACATGAAACAAGGCAGTACACGCACGCACACCCCCACGCTCACACACGGTCCTAAAGCGCCTTAAAATACACTTCCGTGGGCGGTTCAGCAAATAGTTTGCCTGCTTTAGTTTTGAAGGCGTTTAACTAAAACAAGAAATGATAATAGGCCTACGATTATTCCTCGCTAGCTCATTTATACAAAAAAAATTATAAGGAATTAAAATGAAAATAGTGATATTCAAACCTTAAAGAAATTTGGTAAAATCGGTATAATTTTTTTTATTTTTTTCATTCCTTCGTGTGGCGCCCCCTTGACACGCCGCGCCCCCCCGCATTGCGGGGGTTGCGGGGGTATGTATTACGCCACTGTGTATATTATGACTTATTATCATCTGATGAAAACTGATTGAGCAATTTCTGAGCATCTGTATGCAGATTCCATTTTGCTCCAATTTACCAAGCAAATTTAAACTGTGAATATTTCACAACAATGTTAAAATCCATTTTACCTTTCGGTGTTGTTTATCTAGTCATATAGCTTGATTTTGTAAATACAATTTATGAAAAGCTAGCTATTATTATTCAAGGTTTATTATTTATCTAATAAAATAAAGTGAATTACGCTATCTTTAAATTTAAATCATAGTAAAAATAGCATTTTTAACCTAGCTAGTTTGGGTTTGAGTGAATTCCTAAGCAATAAACACCCACAAATTTTCTACTTTGTAATGTCTAACATCTGTTACTCAGAAATTATATATGTACATTCTTGTAGCTGTTAAAGTACTCGCTTTTTTTATTATCAACATTTAAAAATATATAGCTAATTACATGGTTTATGAAATGGCACAGTATTAATTCTCATTAACAGTATAATTAGTTTTGTATGAAAATGATTTCAAACCTTGGAGCGATGTCCTCAGTCAACCCAAAACTCTCAGAAGTTTCTGGTGTGAAACTGCTAAATAAAGTGTTGACTGTAAGAGAAAACATTTGTGCGATATATCCACTTCTGTGTACCAGTTAACAACGTGCTAAAACAATTACTGTCTTGGGATATTGAGCCCAAAATATCGCAAGATGGTATTTGTGTTAATATTCTTAAGCTATGTTAACTACAAAATAAGATGATAGTTGCAATAGTCAAATTTGTTGTAATAAATACATTCAAAACCTTGAGCAACACAGATTGCAATTTGTTTTCATGATCAACAAAATTGTTTTACTTCGAGGAAATATTGTTAAATCATATACCATGGTTGTGATTAAATTAAATAAATAAAATCTGTATGAATTAGTGCTACGTTGCTTTCCTCTAAATAAATACCTCAAACTCAAATATTTTGAATGTTTTCATCTTAATTCGATCTAAAGCAATTATCTTGATACAAACTTAACATAAAATGTGTGGAAATTATGCTCTATTCTGTCAACTTTGATATGCCTGTTTTTATACCCAAGTAGCATTCTTAGACCTGTGATTGTATCTAAACATATAATTCCCGACATGTTTTCAAGTGAGAATTTACGAGATCCTCATTGGGATATACAAAGACCATAACTTTCAATTTGTAAATATTTTACACTTACCAGTTATACATTTTTTAATCCTTAAATTGTACAATACAAGAAAATCGATGTTACAAAGACTGAAGTCAAACTTCTGCATTGGTTATAAAATACTAAAACCACTGTAAGCCTAAAAATAGTACACTAATCTGACTAATCAATATTGTAGTGCTAAACATACCAAAGTTAACAGAGAAGTTTTGTTATGTTTTTGCAATACCATATCTGAACTTTCAACATATCTAAACTTCACACCAAGCCAGAAGCACAAATTTATTTTGTTTGCAAAGTTGAATTTAGTTCGATTATCTTAGCATCATCATTACACATACCATTGTATCTACACACATACACATGGCATTTCGTAATGACCGCAAATATTCAAAAATATGATTCATCACATAAGAATAAATCAAAGTCCTATTAAATGCAATTGCAATCTTGTTTTTACAAAATAATGTTGACATGAATATAAATTTGAAAGAAATCGGACATTTTAATTTCGACATAGAAACAGTTTAGACCTTTCCTTGCAATCCAAAATAATTTCAGACATTTCAATGGAGGTAATAGTCTCTAGATGTAGAACTACAACAGTCAACTCTCAGAGCTAACTTCACAACGGACCCATGATGACCAAACATCACTCTATTCTGATGATTGCAGCAGTGGGAATGACTGGATCAATATCAGTTTTGCACTTGTATGTTTTGTGTTATATGGCTTAGTCTGGGTATATGATTTATTTCCATTATGTATTTTATGAGTAATCAATAAAAAATTTAAATTCACTACAAAACATTTTATTTTTTGAAATGGTTATATCATATTGTATATTACTTATCAGCCACAATCGTGCATACTTAAGTACAAAATTAGTGGTTTTTTAATACCTACATGTTTATTCTTATTAAATTTGGAACAGGAACAGTTCAAACATAAGCACAATTTGTTTTAAGCATAATGTCTAATTTATGAAATTTCAAACTCATTTTTCTCTAAAAATGGTTTTTGGCTATGCACACTTTGGTGAAATGTAAAAGGAATATAAGCTTGAACCAATTATTGGGCAGTGGGCCTTATTTTTAGTTACGGTAGGCTATGTGGGAAGCATAAAAGCAATGAAAAACAATCTCATTTAGGAATGACCAAAACAACATTTTATTTGTCAATTTTTAAAACAATTAATAAAAAAATGTTTGAAACACAACGTTTTTGAAGTGTAGTGCCATCTTGATCACCCCTCCTGGAACAGACAAAATAACTTGTTAGATTGTACAATATAATAAATATTACTACAGTAATACTAAATATAAAAAAAAAAAATATTAACCTTTCAAAAAGTTGTGTGCCTTTTCAGATGAAATTACAACAGAATCACTATACAAACCCCGAAAGCATTATATTTTTTTTATATAATATATGCATTTTTCTAACCTCCTTGAATTCCACCATGTAAAAAGTACATTAATAGTATGACAATTTTTTAAACCTAAACTGCATCTTTTGTTGAATGTCTAAAAAAATATATTTGTATCCAGTAAATATAATTATTATTGTTCCATTAAGCCATAACTTATACCCAGAGGATTTGTGATCATTAACGTGCTCAAATAACGAATGACGAAGTATAAAAGCTTCAGTGGTACCATGTCCAGTTTTAGTAAAGAAATATCACTAGAGATATTTATTTATCCCCATAAATGTAAACAATGCATAAAATATGTTTTAAAAAGCAATTAGTGCAAGTGCAAACAAAAAACGGCTACAAGTAAACTGAGTATGCACCGCTGACTGCTGTCACCACAACATCTACCACTGCATACATCTCTGACCACCATGTTTCAAGCTCTGAGGTTTTTTGTCACCTGCAAAGGGTTAATTAAACAGGTTTGATACAAATTTTCTGGAATGAAATTTCTAAATGTTTGAGATATAGAGAATGAATGTAATACAGCATACAGATATGTCCATGTCAGAGAAATTGTCCTAAACTGGACACACTTGAATATCCATGTTGTCTTATTTTAGTTTGCTGTGTGCATTATAATTTACAAAAGCGCCCTGGATGTGTAGGAATGCTTAAATGTATACCATTGGGAAGTAAATTTTACTATGTAGTGTCAAAATAGGTAATTATCATATTAACGGCCGGGGCGGAAAAATACGAGTTTTGCGTTAAAAACTTATTGGAATCGTCATATAGAACAAAAAAGTATAAGGTTTGATGGGGTGGAAATGAGAAATAAAAAAGTTCTAGAATATGAAAAATGAAATAACTTTTCAGTAATATCTCCATGTTCTACATCCACGTCTAGCGTCACGTGACCTTTTGTGGCCAATGATTGAACCTCGTGATGACGTCATCGGTTGCGCCGCCATCTTTGCAAACGTAAATGAAAAATAATACAGAAATGAGCAGAATTTTTATCAAAATAAATAATGTTTTTCTTAATTTCGAGAAAAAATTAATTACGAGTGCCTCCGGCCATCAGCGCGGGCTTCGACAGCACCTTCGGTGCTGCCCCGCGCTGATGTCAATAAAAGAAAAACATCCCTCGAGATAGTACCTATCAGTAAAATATAAAATACTAGAGGGGCTGATCAAAAATATAAATTGAAATGTAATGCAAAGGCAATTATATAAAGTTAAAAAACTAAATAAATCATGAAAAACTCAAATATATAGATGGATCAGAGAACACATACCATTAGTGTGTTGACGGATACAGCTGAGCAGCAGCAACAAAAAAGTCGTCTATCACAACGAAACGACAAAGTCTCCCGGTTTAAAAACACCACTCGACGGCACGACGAACACATACACTCATTTTTTTAAATTCCATGTTCAATTAAAAAAGAGATAATTTCGTTTCGGTTAAAACATAAACTCTTTACGTGCCCTACGAAACACTCCGACACACACAATTCACTAGGGTTGGTTGAACTAGTGGATGGTTGATTCATCATTGTAAACGCACTCACTCAATCCGACCTACTGAACACGATATCTTGTGTAGAACTGACCCATGCCCCGGAGAACTCAGATAACAGGTACATTATCAGGCTGCTATCAGTCCCGGCCCCTAGGGTTGGTTGAACTAGTGGATGGTTGATTCATCATTGTAAACGCACTCACTCAATCCGACCTACTGAACACGATATCTTGTGTAGAACTGACCCATGCCCCGGAGAACTCAGATAACAGGTACATTATCAGGCTGCTATCAGTCCCGGCGGCAGATAATATTCAAGTAAACAGATTATCCAGACACAGCACACAAACTGAACATTAAAACATTAGGAACTTAACCACTTATCAATATACCCCCTAAAATTATGTTATTTGTCATTTGCACCCCATAGTACTATATATATTTTTTGTTCAGGAGGGTGAGCAGAATACGTTGGTAACGTCAAATTCGTGATTTGCCGCCCCGGCGTTTAATCTTACTGGTACGTCAAAATAAATCAATAACCAATGATATTCTTATATCGGTTCATCAAACAAAAGAAGTGGTGTGGCATGCGGATAATATGATGTGGTCAGTAGGCCTAAATAAAAATAAAAAACCACCAGAATAAGACGGCTAAAGAATAATGTCCTCATTTAGTGCTTTAATTCTTTCTACAAGTTATGTTTTTGATCAACAATTCATTAAGTTAATTTGATCAGCCCTGATTGTAATAGTATGCAATAAACTCACTGCGATGAATATAAATACACACATAACTGAAAGCAAAATACTACTAACATTACTTAGATAATTTGTTGACTAACTTGTTAATTTATGGGTTAACACGTACATAATACAACAAGATCACAATTTTTATTCAGTAATTAGCATATTGGCGATCAGTTGCCACCAGAGAATAAGTACAGCATGTTGATGCAGAAACATAAATATAAAAAATTAGATTGTCATATCCAGCTAATCGATTCTCGAATATGTAATGCATTGAATTATTTGAGATTTAACTTCCACACATCAGACGCATTTAAAAATCCTTCCACCTTTAAACTTGATATTAATAAAAAAAAAAAAAAAAAATCAGAAGCATTAATAAATTTCTGAGAATGCCCAATTAACCCTAATAGCAAACCTGTTAAATAAGGTCAGGTATACAATCTCTCTCTAATATATATATATATATATACTATAGTATAAATTCTTATAGTTTCATGCTTTTATAGAAATGATCTACATTTACAGTATGAATAGTTAGATTACTCGTCACATCATCAAGTCATATGAACTGAGTTTCGCTCAAATTCCATTAATTAATAAAATTTACAGTTGGTTAAAAGTTTTCCCCCACTCAATAATCAAGTAAAAATAGACAACCCTGCTATCCCTCCTTAAAATATACAAACAATGTACAACAGTTACAAAAATAGCCTTAAAAGCACTGTAGAAAAAATATCATTAGTTACAAAGCACAGACAACAGATGATCACTTTTTTTCAGCAACTGTCACTGACACCGCAATCGGACAAATGAAGAGAACAATGCGTGCACAATTATGTATGATAGGAAGATTTTATCTCTCTTTCAGAGACGAATATAGTGTTGTGTACATCGCTTATAAGGCGGTCAGCACCAACCGACTACATTGCTGATGGAACCCATGCGCTACCATCACTTGCACACTATCCTCACCACTTTTGTCACTTCAGTTCCACCGTCTTTCTATTCCTGTTGGTATATTTTAGACCAACTAGCCTATGTGATTTCATAAATAAGACATGCATTTAATTTTGATGTTTAGTTTTCAGTAATTTCAACTTATTTTGTTACTTGTCATATTGTACATATTTACATAAAAAAAAGACTTCAAGTTCAAAGAGTTAACTTATTGAATACAAAATCACAATTATAGTTATTAATTTAAAATTAATTATTGCCAGTGTTGTATTTATTATTTTGTATTAATGTTACAAATAACAATGTTTAAAATGGATTATAAAAAATTCAGAATCAGAAACATCTTTATTCATATTAATACACATGGTGTATATAAGAATGGTGTCAATCCAATATAATACTATAATAATAACATTATTAACATTAACATCATTGTTAACAATAGTAACAGGTCACAATTCATTATATAATATAAGTTTCATACTAAAATCATTAAAATTACAAATGAAAATTTAAAAATTAAAGTTAAAGAAAAAAAAATGTAATAAAACTGTTTTTATCCATGTTTTCCACCATGGATTTCAAAAAATTCAGAAAACGAATACAGGGGAAGGTTAGTTAAATATTTTTTTAGTTTAACATTGAATAAATTATTATTTTCCAGTAATTTTATGTAGTTTGGCAACAAGTTGAAGAATTTAGCTCCCATGTATTTTGGTTTTTTACAAAAAAAATTCCAAATTATGTCAGATGACTGCCATATTATTTCTATTTCTTGTATTATATGAGTGGTTTTTACCACATTTTTCAATATCATTTATTCGATTTTTCACTGACAGTATAGTGTCATATATGTATGCACTATAGACAGTCATGATTTCTAATTGAGCAAAGTGGTTTTTTACGGATTCATTCCATTGTAAGCCGAGCATAATACGAATTGCCTTTTTTTTGTACAGTTAGGATTGAATTTAAATTTCTAATTGAAGTTGATCCATATAGGGCAATACCAAAAACAATATGTGAATGAATATGAGAAAAGTATACTGACTTCAAAGTATTGTTTGTACATAATTTTGATATTCTTCGAAGAGCATAAAGACCAGAACCCATTTTTGAAAGTACATTGTCTATGTGTTTATTCCATGACAATGAGCTATCCAATGTTAATCCCAGAAATTTTACCTCCTCGACTTTTGCTATAGAAATTTGATCCATTTGTATACTAGGATTAATTTTGTTTCTACACCGGTTAGTATTAAATTCAATATAGTTTGTTTTGGTTGGATTTAGAATTAAATTATTTTCTTGGAAAAATTGACTTAAATTGGATAGACTAAGAAACGCATCCATTTCAATGTCATACTTAGATGGTGCGCTTATTCGCAGAGTGGCATCATCAGCATATAAACATAATTTTTCCCATTCAGGAAGACCTTTTAGGTAGCAGAGAAATAGCAGAGGTCCCAATATGGAACCTTGAGGAACCCCAAAAATGGTTTGTTTTAAATTTGATTTGTAGTTGATACTAAAATTATTTTTAGTGTTTTGATGAGCTATTTCCACAAATTGTGACAATTTGCGTAACTTTAATAAGCGGCCTACACTCCTTATTCAGTTGTTTTTATCGAATAGTGCAATGTTTTTATCTAAAGGAATAATTCGATAATAAAATTTATTTAACTCAGCACATGATTCCAATTTATTAGTTTACAGTAATTTTAATGTAAACAATAAACAAGAAGTAGCCTATTTAATATTTTGACTTTGGAAATGGCGACGAATATAAGGAAAATGTGTTAGAGATATTTCTCACAAGTGACAAGATTTGGGTAAATCTTAAGCTCAGCGACTACCGCTCCGATCGCCGTAATTTTTTGCATTCTAACACAGGTTAACGTAATTTCACCGAAAAAAAATAGTCCCGATTATCGCCGTAGCAGTTTACTCCCCCCCCCCCCCCCAAAAAAAATTTTTGGAAAAAATAAAATTAAAAAACCTGACTGACAGTGCATTTATTCGTTTTTTTGGTGTTATTAGTTCGTAGGGCACGTAATTTCACCGAAAAAAGTAGTCCCGATTATCGCCGTAGCCGTTTACTCCTCCCCCCAAAAAAAAATTTTGGAAAAAATAAAATTTGAAAAACCTGACTGACAATGCATTTATTAGTTTTTTTGGTGTTATTAGTTCGTAGGGTAGTAGCCCATGTACTAATTCTAGTATAAACTCGTCTTATCTTATCAGTAATAAACGCGCGCCGCTTATCTTTTGCATGTAATGAAACCTGCGTTAGTTCTGTCTGAGTGTTGTGTGTGTAAGCAGTCATGTGTGATCTGGGCTTGGACTTTGCAAGCTCGAGTTAATTTTTTTTGTATAAGAGCAAGCAGCGCGAAGTGCTGCGCAGCGGGCAAGCATCGCGTGATCTGAATTTTGAATAGGCAAGCTAGGGTCTTTTTAGCGTGTGACAAGAACCATCGCAAGCCATGTCAATAACTTCACTAATTATTCCTTGTCCATGTGGGTTTGTTTGTGTATGTCTGGCGGTCAATCGGAGCCGTCCTATAGGTCACGTGACCCGTCCGGCCAATCGAAAACCTTTCTGTTTGTCACGTGGCTACTGTCAATTCATCAAAACGTCCATGGTCGGCCATTGTTTTTAGTTTGATAGTCGAAAATCTTGTTATTTATGTGTTTTGTATTGCCAACATTGTACTGCCGTAAAACTGGTTTTTATATGTTAGCGATAATCGGGACTATTTTTTTCTGTGAAATTACGTTAACCTGTGTTAGTACGAAAAACCTTACGGCGATCGGAGCGGTAGTCGCTGATCTTAATATTTACCAAGATTTGTTAAAGTGGCTTCACCACATGGGTTTGGTTCCTGGTAACCCATAGGGAGAAATCTTTCCTTCATTTCACAAAAGCGGTTACCCATTGATATCTATCTGGACAAGTTATAAATATTGTAAGGTTTCTTTGATACTAGTCTAGGCAATAGTTGGTTTTGTCGTTTTGTAATGTTAGTATTAAATTTAGTTTTTAAATTTGTAATAAACGAGATTCCTCTTGTAACGGTAATTTATTTAAACTCTCCATTGTGTGTAATTTTTACATATTAAAGTTGAATAATATATTGAATTGTTTCATACAAATAACGGAATATCAACTGTGGTCCTCTTATTAAAGTCTCCCCGATTATTTTTAATTTATTACTACTACTTTAGAAGAAAACATAGCTGAACTATCGTAGTTCAGTTTGGTGTAACCGTAAGATTTTTATTATTAGCCGCGGTAGTTAGGTAATCAGAAATATCAATTATTCTATTACAGTCATGGCCGGTTATTAACTTACATCACACCCAAAACAGTAAGCTAAAATATTGTACAAAATTGTATTTGACAAACCACATGGTTACATACTAGCCTATATTTAACCATTTATATTATTAAGGTTCATTAGATCAGAAATATTGATGATTCAATTATCATCATGGCCCCATATTACCACTAACAGTAGGCTAAAATGTACAAAATTGTATTCCAGGAACCAAATCCCACATATTAGCATACAGGTAACAATAATTATTAGATTTGAATTTTTAGAAGGGAGTCCTTACAGCACTAGGCTAATGTTATTTCGCCAGTAAAGAATCCTATTAGATTAAAACCGATTAATTAATAGGTACCAATCAGCATGGTTTAGTATAGGACCATGTGCACTTTCAATATCTATGCTACCACTGATTCACATTAAATAAGTAGAATTTGCTATTATTATAAACCTTGGATTAATAAGAAACGACACAAATAAATCCATAATAAATACTGAACACTTACGTATGAAAGGGAAACGATCTACTTGGACCTCGCCCTCATCTTCCTCCTCTTTCGCTTCAACCTCCGCATGCGCTTCTTCCTCCACTAGAGAAAAACAATAATTATTGATAGTTCACTAAATATTATACCCAAACAATATTAATATCTGGATGGTAAAAAAAACTAGATTTAAACAAATAAGTTACCTTAGCTCGCATTCTGTTCTAAAGGTGGATTACAAAAGATTCTTCAACGTCTGCTTCACCACGTCAGTCCAGAGAAAATGAAATGATCAAGGCGGATGTGAAGGGAACAAGCCAGTAAACCTCCCCACCAACACACCATAAAAACAAACCGGAAATGGTAGACGCTCAAGTAACACTTTGTTTTGATGTATATAATTCCACTTACTATATATATAATAAAATACAACTAATAATATTATGCTGATGTCAAAATAAATCCATGCTTAAAGATTTACATTTTTCTATTTAAAAAATCCACTATTTTATACACCGAAGAATAGTATTACAAAAATATGTATTGATTCTCAATAAACTCTACAGCATTACAACCAAGGAACGTTATTCAATGTAACTAGAGAAAAAACATTTATGTAATGTAAACGTTAAGTGAGCTGATTAATTTTGGTTAATTTTGATTCCCTATGTATTAAAATAAACTTGTAATTAAAATTAAACTCTATTGTAAGTAATGAGATGGTCGAACGCGATCTTCATGAACTGACAAAACTGTAGTATCATCTGCGAAAGTTGCAATTTGAGTATGTTCATTTTCTAGGCGGTCAGTGGTATATTATAGCAAGTATAAAAATTGACCAAGTACACTTCCTTGAGAAACTCCGGATTGTCTTGAATGTAGCTGAGTAAGGACTTAATATTTTATTTGGAATGATGGTTATAAGATATAATTTTAATATTAAAAATAGAATGGAACATAAACCTCTTAATTTTGTATAATAAACCAGTATGCCACACCTTATCATACGCTTGACTGACATCTAAAAAGGTTGGTAACAATAACCTTTATTTCCAAAGGACCCCAGCATCATTTCAACTACTCGATGGACTTTTTTGTTTCTACCTAAAACGAAACTCATGAGCAGGTACTAGAAAATCTTCATCGATTAATAATTATAATCTTTTCAGAAGACGCTTTTCAAACAGTACTGAAATAATAGGTAGAGGCTTCTTGGTCTGTATGAGATCAGCTAGGTGGACAAGCTTCCCAAGTTTTGGTGTGACAATCAGCTGGGCTTTTTATAATTGAAGTGGTACATTTGTTCCAGTCTCAATATGGGGTTAAATAAGAATGTTAAGAATATAATCGCTTTTCTTGGAAGTTCTTTCATTATTTTTCGTGTAATAGAGCCGTAGCCAGGAGAAGTGTGAAGATTGGGATTGTAAATTATAACTGAATGAACTTCATACGGTTAGAATTTTTGTAAAGAGAAATCGAGTTGAAGTAAAAATCTAAATACTCGTTTATTTCCTCTTCGAAGTTTACAAAGACGTAATTGTGTTAGAAAATTTACTTAAAGGCAAATGTATCTTATTTCTATTTGGCACAAGTTGCTAACCAGTTTGGTTTTGGTCGTCGTCTTTATTTCCACCAGGAAAAGTTTTCTAGGTTTATCATGTAATTTTTTTCATGCCACTAACAATGGTCATAGCACACACTTTTAAATAAATCTATATTTATGGATGAAGGGTTAACCTTTGAGATATCTATTTTATTACACTTAAATCTAATTAGTTTTCGTAACAGAATATTATGAATAAAGATTAAATAGGAATTTTACAACACATTATAAATATTTTTACACTTTAAAAAAGGAAGTATTAATTATTATAAATAGAAAAATACCACCAGCAAAATAATAGCGAATTGAGCTGTCAACCCACCGGAAGTGGAACTTAAAGATGGTTTCTAAAACACAAAATGGAGCAGGCGCTGCCTTCTATATACAGGGTGTATCAAAAAGAATCATCCGATTTAATAAAATCATAACTATTCTGTTTTTTGAGCTAAATGCGCCAACAACGTACTGTTGAAAAGAGTACCTTTTAAAGTTTTACATGGGTCCCGCTAGGTAGCAGCAGCGCGCATGAGTGAACGCCTACTTAACTTCTAGTGAAAATGGCGTATGCACGACAAAAAGCGTTTTGTGTTCTAAGTTTTTCGTAGTGTGAGTCTCTAATAACTGTTCAGCGTGACTTCATTAATAAGTATTGTGTTGATCCTCCTACATCACAGAGCATTAGACGATGGTATGCACAAGTTCAAGAAAACAGGTTTTCTGTGTAAAGGCCCCCCACCAGGCCGTCCCAGGCCGTCTGCCATTGTTTCACACGCAGCCCTCAGAAATCTGTTTGCCGCGCTGCTCGACAGCTCAACGTGCCTCCTATGTCCGTCTGGCGTGTGTTGCGTCTACGATTACGCATGAAAGGATACAGACTTCAGATACTGCAAGCTCTTCGTGAGTGTGATAAAGAACGACGCGTGGAGTTTTGTAACTTCGTTCTTGATAAGATGATGGACGATGAACATTTTGTATCGCGCATAGTGTTTAGCGACGAGGCAACATTTCATTTAAATGGAAAGGTAAACCGCCATAAACGTTAGAATATGGGGCACAGAAAAACCACTTGAAAGTGTGCAACATGAAAGAGACTCACCAAAATTTAATTTGTTTTGCGCAGTTTCACGGAAAAAAAACGTGTACGGTCCATTTTTCAGTGTGGGATGAATTTGAATACCGCATAGACATATGCCGTGCATCTAAAGGTGGACATATTGAACACCTTTGAAAAGGTATGAAACAAAACTTTTTGAGTTTCCCTTTCAGCCAAAAAAATTAGTAATTGTGTATGTTTACTACTGTTCGAAATATAGACATGCCAAATCGGATGATTCTTTTTGATACACCCTGTATACCTCAACCTAATATTTTAGCCAAGTTATCGCTGATTCCAGTTACACTGCAGAATTGATAGCAATTTGGAAATGCATTAAATTAAGAACTTAGACAAAACTGAATTCGTAATTGTTACAGATTCCCAAGCAGCAATCCTAGCCATAAAAAAAGATTTGAAAGACCAGGAAATCATAGTATAGTATTGTCAATAGTTTCTGAACTTTTGAAGTATAAAAAATATAGTTTTGCAGTACATACCAGGCCACTTTTTGAAACAAAAAAAGCAGATAACTTACCTAAAGTAGCAGGTTTAGAAGGCAATCTGAGTAATTCCAAATAAGTTTTGAAAATATTAAAGAATATCAAACAATTATACGATTCAAAATTTAACAGTTATTTTTCAAATAAAAAAAGGAGGTGGTATAGAAAAATAGTAAATCAATACCAAAACATTCTTTGATTAAAAATACAAAATATAGAAGACAAGAATGAATTAACATTCACAGTACCTAATAAATTAGTGATGAGAGTCTGAAGTATTCCCAGTGGGAAGGAATTTATAAAATGAGAATATTGCCGAGAATATTTCTTTGAGTCCCGAAAATTCCCAAAAATGACGAATTTATGAAAAATTTTAGACTTTAATACTTAACACGTTTTAACACTTACTAACAATTAAAGAACCTTGAAACTAGGTTAACAAAGTAAATTCGTACATTTTTAATAACTGAAAATTGTCATTCCATGCATTAGTTTCCTGTATAAACAACACCCTGGACATTTATATAACTAAATGGATTTTGATTTATAATCCTTTATTAAAAACTCAAACATTTAGAACCCAGGGATATTTCAACAAGTAATTTCTCTTTAGAACTCATGTTCAAACATTCTAGGTCTACCATATTAAAGAAGTTCCTATTTTATAAATTTACTGTTTTTTTTTTTTTGTTTTTCAATTTTACAATTTGTAATTTTTAGGCCAATAATTGCAAATATTGACGGACTATTTAGTATTATTTAGAGCAATATTAGGAACGAATCTAAAATCTATTATACTATTTCAATACCAGAACCATTTTTGTAAATTAAAAATGACCAAAATCGAGAGACAATGCTGAATACCTGGCAGAGATCATTGGATCTGCCATCGAGAAGCGTGCTCTTGATAAGATGATGGTGGTTATTGCTGTCAATGCCCCAAACATGAAGATAGCCTTAACACTGATGAAAGAAACCTATCGTCATATAGAACCATTAAGCTGCATTGCTCACCTTTTCCACTTACTGTGTGCTGACATCTTAGGATTTAAAAAGTTTCTTTGCAGAGGTAATAAATATAGTAGACTATTAAAAACTGTCACATATTGAAAGCTGTTTTCGATGAACTTTCTTCTGAGAAAAGTTCGATGATCAAATATCTCTTTAAGATGCCTGAGAAGACCAGATGGGGCAGCCACCTTTTACGATGTTGAAGAGTCTGCAATAGAACAATGTGGTCCTCCAAATATTGGCCGTCAATGAAAAGACTGATCTAGACCCATCCATTTAAAAGAAACTAATAGACGATGTTATATTTTGGGTTAGAACAGAAAAAATGGTAAATATGCTTACATGGATTCAATTTAATGATCTTCTAATAGGGTGGTCAGGAAATTAAATGAACTAGAGAAAAGTATGAAAAAACTTACCAACATCACTCACGCAAAATTGTGATGAAAAGAAAGTCAAGGAGAAGTTATTAGAGAGAAAATATTTTGGCATTCGACCAATCCATCTCGCAGCAGTTATGCTGGACTCTACAATGCAGGGAAGTTTGCTCGACCCTGCGGAACTACTAGACTCTTTTTATGATTGTGCTCAGCAGATGAGTTTGGACGTAAAGGGGAAGGTTTAGCTAACTATAAAGACAAGGAAGGCTTATTCTCAAGAAAGTTTCTTTTGGAAGGGACGGACGATAAAGATTAAATTATCAAAGCCTTTTTCGTAGTGGAGAGGTACTTCTGACATAGCAGATTTAGCTAAAAGAATATTTGGGACACCGTAGTAACTTCAGCTGCCACAGAGTGTGCATTTCGTACGTTTTCTATGATCTTGGTCTGAGCGAGTATCGAAACTGACAATTCTTTCTTACAAGTGGAAGCTCTAAACGCTCCACCTCCAAAATAGGAGAAGAAAGAAAACAAGCAAGTAAGGAGAAGAAAGAAACAAGCTATTAAGCAGAAGGCAACCCAAAGGAAACGGGAGGCTGGTAAGAAGACGTAGAAATTCTTGATATTGAAGATGATAAGATCGAGTCGAGTAACGATGAAGATGATTTTTTTCGATTTATAACTGCAGAAGAAAAGGATAAGGATCAAGATTTTAATGGGCATTGAGGGTAACAGTGACTAGGGGACTTAAAAAGATCGAATATGGAAAGTAAACACACTATATAACCCATTAAACCTTTTGCCTTTTAGTAGTTTTGATTTAATCTTTATAACATTTTACTTTCTAGTTATTTTTCTTAAGTATTCAATCAATAATAACAATAATAATTTTTAAACATATAAAACTATTTGTTTAATTTTATTTCAAAATTACCACATTGGTCTATTAATTTGGGCGATTTTGTCTTTAAAATGATAAATTTCAAGAACTTTATTTAATTCTAATTTTATTTTAATATATATTTCAATTTTTGAGTTCGATTTAACTATATAACTTCTGTTTTTACCTATTAATTTAGTTTTTTGAGCTATCTGTTTGGAATTATCACTGGTAATATAACCTGGGAAAATTTCATCATTTTTTAAAATTACTGGAAATTTTGCAACACTAACAGTAATTTACTTACAATAATTCAGTTTTACAGCTTTATGTCCGAAATGTTTCCTTCGACATCATCAAAAAACGTATTTTACGTGCCCATAATATGAATATGCCAGAAACCAATGTTTTCAAATTACCAATAAGAACTCGAGATATAAATATCAAATTTTAATGACAATATCACAGTTAGACAATATTAAAATATACAAAGAATTTAATAATTTTTATAACTTACTAAAACATACATGTTAAATAGAATAAGTTATTGCAGTGCAGCTTGAACACAATATTCATGTTTCCTGGTAGATATCTTTTCAGCTTTGGTCCTCCTCGAATGACTGATGTGCTCCCTGGCGAGAAGTCTCCTATAACCTCACCAACAACCCTATATTTTTATTTATTTATTTCCAACGGCAGCAGCCAATTTACAAAGACAAGCATAGATGGTAGAATACAGCGGAAAATAAAATTAATACAATCAGATGAAAAAATCTACATAAAGTAACAAAATAGGTATACAAAAATTTGATAATAAATAATAAGTATCCAAAGATATAACAAGTTATAAATATCCAAAACATAACAAAAAATAAAGATAAAAATAAAAATAAAGATTAACAAACAACAATAATTACTCGAGTATGGAAACAACTCAGAAAAATGATTTTAAATAAATTGTACTTTACATAAAAAAACAACTAAAGTATAGGTAGATGTCAACAAATGTAGAATAATAAATAATTACGTAAAGGAAAAAAAAACATTTATAAAAACTTTTTGTGCAACAGGAACAAGCAATCAACTAGCTAACGAAAGTATAAGATTGATAAGAGCGAACATAAATAAATAGTGCTAATAAATTAAAATATAATATATAATATTTAACAAATAACAGTAGAAATTCAATAAATACAACATACAATACAATGAACATGCACTTAACACAGCTTAAAGCTAACTAGGTCTTAATTTCTAGTCTTTCACAGAAAGAAGAAGAGAGGAGGCCTGCCGACGAACCTGGTGAAGTCCATCAAAGAACAGGTCACACCCAGACGCAACTTTATTTCCCAGGCGAATAAACCTTGCGAAAGGACTGTTGAAGTCGAAGTTGGTTGAGTGGTATCTTCGACCCAGCAGATCTCGAGATCTTGTGTTTGCAGGAACTCTGAGGTCGATTTCAGCTAGGAGATCTGGACAGTTCATGTGACCATTCACTATCTTCCAGAGAAGAACAACATCAGCCACGTCACGTCGCAGGGCAAGAAGTGACAAGTTCAGATTGCTGGACAGTTCCTCCACAGGCACATCAAGATAGACAAAACCCATTTATAATTCTTATAAATCTAAAATCCTGCTTTAAAGAAAATAAAATTACACTAAAATTCAAATAAAAAGTTATAAAATACATGTGTTTTGTCATTAAATCTTGTTCTAATATAGAGACAACCACGATTTAAATTTAAAGTACGAGGCAGCATGAGTTCTCCCAATGCCATAAAATGATGTATAAAAAAGAGAAACATTTTAGGTTAGGGTATGTTTACCACCGTGAAGTTAGCGTCACTTTATCGTCAGTCTGTATTCCGTGCAACAATTTTGCATGTCAACAATCTGAAGGCGCTAACAAACATTCAAAATCTGAAATAATAGTATAAAACTAATTATTAAAAAACGATCTTTCACAAAATCTACACAGTTAATCGTATTTATTACTTACCACAAAGAATTCCCGTTAATATACTTTAATATTACCAACGTCAAAAAAGGTATATTAAATTAAATGCACCGTTAGGACGGGCGTTCTCGTATAAAAGTAACTCCTGAGACTAAACCAAACAAGTGCCCGCAATGAAACTTTGTACACAGATGCTCTATAAGCTGAACTTTAATATACCAACGTCAAAAAGGTGGTGTCGGCCGTCAGAGGTCCTATCGTCAAAATTAAATGCACCGTTAGACGGGGCGTTCTCGTATAAAAGTCGCTCCTGAGACTAAACCAAACAAGTGCCCGCAATGAAACTTTGTACACAGATGCTCTGTAAGCTGAACTTTAATATACCAACGTCAAATAGGTGGTGTCGGCCGTCAGAGGTCCTATCGTCAAAATTAAATGCACCGTTAGACGGGGCGTTCTCGTATAAAAGTGTCGCTCCTGAGACTAAACCAAACAAGTGCCCGCAATGAAACTTTGTACACAGATGCTCTGTAAGCTGAACTTTAATATACCAACGTCAAATAGGTGGTGTCGGCCGTCAGAGGTCCTATCGTTAAAATTAAATGCACCGTTAGACGGGGCGTTCTCGTATAAAAGTCGCTCCTGAGACTAAACCAAACAAGTGCCCGCAATGAAACTTTGTACACAGGATGCTCTGTAAGCTGAAATTTAATATACCAACGTCAAATAGGTGGTGTCGGCCGTCAGAGGTCCTATCGTCAAAATTAAATGCACGGTTAGACGGGCGTTTCTCGTATAAAAGTCACTCCTGAGACTTAACCAAACAAGTGCCCGCAATGAAACTTTGTACACAGATGCTCTATAAGCTGAACTTTAATATACCAACGTCAAAAAGGTGGTGTCGGCCCGTCAGAGGTCCTATCGTCAAAATTAAATGCACCGTTAGACGGGGCGTTCTCGTATAAAAGTCGCTCCTGAGACTAAACCAAACAAGTGCCCGCAATGAAACTTTGTACACAGATGCTCTGTAAGCTGAAATTTAATATACCAACGTCAAATAGGTGGTGTCGGCCGTCAGAGGTCCTATCGTCAAAATTAAATGCACCGTTAGACGGGGCGTTTCTCGTATAAAAAGTCGCTCCTGAGACTAAACCAAACAAGTGCCCGCAATGAAAACTTTGTACACAGATGCTCTGTAAGCTGAACTTTAATATACCAACGTCAAAAAAGGTGGTTGTCGGCCGTCAGAGGTCCTATCGTCAAAATTAAATGCACCGTTAGACGGGGCGTTCTCGTATAAAAGTCGCTCCTGAGACTAAACCAAACAAGTGCCCGCAATGAAACTTTGTACACAGATGCTCTGTAAGCTGAACTTTAATATACCAACGTTCAAATAGGTGGTGTCGGCCGTCAGAGGTCCTATCGTCAAAATTAAATGCACCGGTTAGACGGGCGTTCTCGTATAAAAGTCACTCCTGAGACTTAACCAAACAAGTGCCCGCAATGAAAACTTTGTACACAGATGCTCTATAAAGTGAACTTTAATATACCAACGTCAAATAGGTGGTGTCGCCGTCAGAGGTCCTATCGTCAAAAATTAAATGCACGGTTGACGGGCGTTCTCGTATAAAAGTCACTCCTGAGACTTCTAAAAGTCATTCTTCTTTGAACGCTTCTGATCGACATTTTCTCAGCGTCATTAATGTTCTGACAGACTGCATATTAAGATCAATAGCCAGCATCTATATTTTATATGTTTCATATCTTTCATTCTGTACTGTTTTTGCTTGATCTAGTAACAAACTTCTTTTTGTATATTTTTACGTTCTCCTCCCCTCAGTTGGTAAGAACCTTTTTCTTTCCAGTATGAATCGGGACAGACGTACCGCTGCTCGTTATTCTTACATTCATCAACAATATCAGTTATTTCAACTTCAAATTTAAAACCCTTCTTTTACATTTTTCCAGCTGCGCTTTGAGCCACACCTTGCATATGTTACATATTTTAAATTTTCATTATGTTCTTAGTCTACTATTTGTAAATATTAACCTGCAACTGATATTTGCTTGTTTTATTTACAGCATTTCGGAGCCAAAATTCTAAATGTGGCTCTGTATCAAATACACCGTTAACCATTAACGTCGTCGTCTATGTGACCAGTAACTCTCTTTTTTTCTTCAACTGCAAATTTATTAGAGCACGACAAGGAATGTTTCCTTTTAGGTACTGCTATGTACGATTTTCCTGATTTTTTCTGCAATATTTTTCAATATTTTTTTTTAGGTATTCCTCATTGTTTGAACAATTAGCCGATACATTAATTTTTCCTTTTTGATGTAATATTTCCCTTATTTCATATTGTCAGTCTCATTGACATATTCACTGTAAACATCTTTTGGAAACTATCGAATACTGGACATCCATATTCTATCTCGATATAAAATTTCGTCCATTCTATCAAAAGGGTATTTTTTATCGTCATCATAATATACTGGTAAATGTCCACAGATGTCGTAGTTGTCACTACCTCTTTCTGATTCTCTTATTTCAATTTTTAATTCGTCCCCAACTGTACTTAAGTGTATGATCATTTCATTGTCGCAAAACTTATACAAGCACTTTTTAAAAACTAGAATTACGGGTTTTTTTGATAGATCTTATTTGTTTTAGATTTTCTTTATATTTATACATGTCATCAAAATCTGTCCCACGTACACCACTCCACCGACCCTACGATGACAGCTAATAAACTCTTTGACTAAAATGTTCAAATCTCTGATCTTTTTTACACTCATTTTCCCACAAATATAACAGTGCTATGAATTTGTATTGTTAATAAAGATTTCTGTTTTCGTTGATGTTTGTAAGTCCTGGTGGCTTGGTGATTTGCAATAAGTCAATTATTTCACACAGCCTCTGCTGTCTTTTAATCTATTCAGCAAAATGTTTCTCCTTTGCCTGTTATTTGCTTTATTCCAATATCTGACTCAGGTAATTGTGTTAGAAACTTATTCCAAACATGCTTGAATTTTCTTGCATTATTTTTATTTACTCCCTTTCCATCCTACCTTCTGACAATAGTGATTGTTACACTTTATGATAAACGATCTTTTCCTTTTCCATTAGTTCTTCTTTTGTTATTTCATCACCGAGCGTGTTCAAAAACACTGTTTAGTAATTCCGCATACTTCTCGTTTACTTTGTTCCGAGGGAGATTGTTGGATGTCTTTTTCTGCTGTAACTTTTGTTATGAATTTTGAAAAAGTTTTTTTTCATACAATTTATTAAGCAATAACATGTGTTTGTTACTGCAGTCCCCAAATATCAACAAAGCAGCCTCTTTGAATAATGCGTGTCTTTCCTTACTACGTTTTTTTAATTTTTGGTTACAGCATCCTTTCTTGTTTAAAAACGCAATCAATTTCTCTAACACATCAGGATATGTTGAACTAGTCATCGATTTTCTCTTTCAATTGCAGACTCTGTAAATGGGGTTTTTTCTACATTTTTAGGTTGATCAGACGAAATGTAACTGTTTTCTGCGATGCCACTTTTATGAATGGTAGTATCATGTCTGGTGTTAGATTTGTGGGGTTCCATCGGAGACTTCCAACTCAAATAAAATCTCTTTTTTATTAGTAGATCATAATGGCCTTCTGACTCGGTGACCTTTTTCTATTCCTTGAAAATACAAAATCATATGTTGTATACACTTGATTGATATTAAAATTAGCAACCTTAAAGATAGTATCTTTCCCACAAATCCTTTGTTTAACATCTCTTTCTCTGTATACAGTTGCAATTTCTCTTGTAAACCTCGCAAAAAACTGTAATTTCAAATTCCGATCCATATATTCGCTTCTGTTACATTTCCCATTAGGTTTTTGGCATATTTTAGAGGAGAGTTAAATTCTTCTCCGAGCGTATATTGTATTCTCTCATAGTAATGCTGCCAGTTTGTTACTACGTGGTTCACTATGCTCGTCCTAACTTCCGCGTGCGATGTTGTGTACCCCACAACGCCATACTCATTGCCCCGAAATTAAAACAATGACCGGTTCCCCTATAACCTTAACTCTTTCAAAACACCTCCTAAAATTAAAAATATTACTTATTTTATTATTATTATAACATAATACGCATTATTGATTACATATTACAATGGGTCGCATCATCTATAAACTTGTTTTGAAAATAAGCAAAAACTGCTCATTTAGAAGAGATTAGGATAAGTTTATAACAGAAATATGAAAAAGTATATATATTTTACTTTATATCGCCTCCTTCATTTGGTCTTAGTGATTTATTATCTGTGTCCAGGACTATTCAGGCCAGTCTTTCAAACCTCTTTTTATCTCAATAGCATCATTTTAAAAGTCATTTTTAAATACTACACATTATACAAAATTTACACAACTATAAAAACCTTTGTTTAAAGTTAATGCAGGCCTACCTTGTCTCTGCTATTATATTCCATAATGGTAGTAGCGACACCACGCACAACCAAAGCCATGACAAAGTAGCAGATTTATCAACCAACAGGATTTAGTATAACTGACAAATCCTGAAAAAAATATCGAAAACATGTATCTTCGGCCAGTAAGGCGAGGATAATGTGTTTTAAGTTGTAAGCGTAAATACATGTGCATTGATTATTTTTAAACGAATTACTTAATAAATGTTTTAAATTCAATAGTTCCATTTTACTTACTAATTATTTTAATTCCATAATAATACTTAAAATAAATTTCAAAATTGAATCACAGTTAAGTCACCGTAACTTATAATAAACTACTTTTATTTTGGATATGATAGATGGTGGTTAGCCACTATAAGGTCAGATATTAATGCACAGCAAATAAATAAATTTGTTTGTAAAAGACTGGCCTCTGTATTCACTGTTCTTAAATCCGCGCATGTATTTATGTTTTAATTGTCATATTTATATAAAAACACGGTGCACAAAAAAAATAATATAATACCGTAATGCTCAGTTAAAATATGACTTTGAAAATATTTTAAATGCATCAATAAATCCTACTTTAATAATAGGGCGATATATGAATGTCTGTACAATGAAAGAAATTGGATCGGGTCCAGAATATATTAATTTAATATCTTCCTTGCTGTGTACAGATAGGCATGGTAAGAGAACCAATACCGTCGTGTAATAATTTAATTTATTGTTCATTAACAGGTTAATGTTTTGTCTAGAATATCGTATTACAAAATTAAAACCATGTTTTGTAACTGGTATGAACAAAAATAATTTTTCTGTAGAAAGGTTTAAACTAAAAAAAGTGTTGTGTGTTAGATTACGTGTAACCACTGAGTTTTGAAATTAACTGTTAAAGTATAAATCTCTTATTATATATATTTTCCGTTATTTGTAAAGTACGGAATGTTTATGTTAAAATTCAAACTTGTTGCTATTTGATAAATAAAATAATCAATTGAAGCCTACATCTGTTGTTTTCAGATGGATGATAATATTACATAATTTCGATTTCACTATTAGTACGAAATGATAGACTTTATCTATTACGTCATAATTATGTATCATTACAAATTTAATCGCGAGTGATAAGTATAAAATATTAATACCAATTTATCCATACCAGGTAAAGTTTATAATATGTTTTAAAATTTTAAAATTAATTACCTCAGATAACAGGATACAGGAAGATCAAGTAGCACTCCGTGTGTTGAACTTTGCACTAATGCAAACAACGTTCACAGATCACAGCCAATCCAAGAATGGTGCCAATACATCCCTCAGGCATCGTTTTTATATTTATTTGACATATTGGAGATTTACAACGGGGAAACAGAAGGAAGATGGTCCTAGACTACTGTAGGGTTTTCAGCTAAGTGTGAGGTCCAAACTTTCTCCGGGGTTCAAGGGCGCCGCCCGTGTTGTGCCGCCCTTGTGCCAGCAATTTTGTATAGAATTTATGATTCTATTGGCAAATCCCAATATTCACTTTGCCTTGTAGAAGCAAGGACCATCGCTACCTACCATATACCAAAAGCAAGGAATGCAAAATCAGAAACTAGGCATTTTCCTCTCAATGTCTTCCAGGACGTTACTTTTAAAACTACAAGTTTAAAAAAAGATCTACAGGGTGATTCAAAACTAAACGGCAATCTCTCGGGAGCTTATTCTATAGCTAAAAACATAGTAAAAAAGTTCATATAACCATATGCCCGGAATACGCTTCGTTAGCGAGTTACGCCTAGCGATAAAGATTTCGCCCGGATTTCAGAAACCCTTGGTGAAGTCAGGCCGTATAAAAAATGGTAAAGGTAGTTACAAAGTTATTAAAATTCGTCCCAGAGCTGTAAATGCAATACTTTCAGAGATATCTTACGTATAAAACACAAGAATTGGTGCAAAGAAATAACACATTTTTGTGTTTAACGTAAGATTACTTCCAATAAATGTTAAATAAAGGTCATTTTTTTCTTTAAACAGATTTGTAGAATCATTTTAATTCTGAAAAGATTCATATGAATTACTTAGGAAAAACAATTAATAATATGTATTGAAATTTTAGCTTTATTTAAAAATAAAAACAGACGCACAAAAATGCACATTCTTATCTGCATAAAATATTAACTAATGTTTAGGTTGTGAGTAACAGCTGATCAATTTTATTCTAGACTGAACATTAACATAAAATGTATTTACCTTTATAAAACTGTAATAATCACCTATAATAGTTGCTCAGTGTCCTCCGTTCGTTAGCAATGCACGTTTTTCGCACGACGGAATCCACTCTTTTCTAGCGCGTTTCATAACGTTTGGAGCATTCTTGATAGTTTCTGCCGCCTCTGTAATGCGATTACGTAACTCCTCTATGGTGTTAATCCGTTTTGAATAAACAATTGACTTCATCCAACCCCATAAGAAAATGTCTGCTGGCGTGAGGTCAGGAGAACGTGGTGGCCATTTTACTGGTCCATTTCGACCAATCCATTGTCTTGCCGTATGTATCATTTAAATAGCTTTTCACATCATTAGAAAAATGTGGAGGTGCTCCGTCGTGCATAAACCATGCATTTATTCTGTTTTGAACAGGAATAATCTTCCCAAGAGGGTAGGCAGGTTTGTTCTTAAAAAATTTAAGTACGCTACTCCATTAAGTCGATTAAGGAGGAAAAATGGACCAATCAAATTATCACCAGAACACCAAGCCATACATTGACTGAAAATTTATGTTGGAAAAATGCCCTCGTCGCAGTTTCATGTGGGTTGTCGTAAGCCCAAGTATGGGTTATTACGAAAATTTACAATTCCATTTCTAGTAAAACAGGATTCATCAGTAACGAGAATACGCCGAAGAAAATTACTGATGTCGTAAACAATTTCTTCTTAACCAGCCGGGCCGAACATCTTTCCGTTTATTAAGATCTCTGCGGTAATAAGTCTTGAACACGTGTTATATGGAATGGGTACAACTGGTGCTTCATGAAGTGTCCGCCATACGCTTGACTGGCAAATATTTAACTGACGTGATAATCGTCTGGTGCTTGTGGTTGGTGATAATTCTACAGCATTTATTATTGCTTGTTCATTATTATAGTTCCTTGCGCTACGTTGACGACCAATATCTATTCGCTTCGGTTTAAAGCTACCAGTTTCTCTAAGTCGTCTCTCCACAGCTTCAAATGTTTTGCGATCAGGTGTTTCTTCAATGTGGAAAAGTATCACGATTATTCCTGAACTGCAGCTAAACCATTCTTGTTAACTTTGCCGTAAATCAGTATCATGTCCGTATACTCTTCAAACGAATACATACCATTTACATTATCTGCCATTATTTACTAAGATAATTACATACACACTTTTATAAAAAATAATATTTAATAAAATATTTTTAAAAATAAATATTTAATAAAATATTTTATACACTTGTATAAAATATTTCCAAATAATCACAGGATCTCACAAAATACAATCTTCACACGCCACAATACAAAAAACCTCCATAAAGGTTATTCAAAATATTACTTCATGAAACTTAATTGTTGATCAGCTGATATTGCCAACCTTTGCAAAGAAAATATGACGATAAAAATTGTTGAATAAATGATCAGCTGTTACTCACAACCCTAAACATTAGTTAATATTTCTATGCAGATAAGAATATGCATTTTTGTGCGTCTGTTTTATTTTTAAATAAAGCTAAATTTCAATACCTATTATTAATTTTTTTCATAAGTAATTCACAAGAATCTTTTCAGAATTAAATGTTTTACAAATCTGTTTAAGAAAAAAATGACCTTTATTTAACATTTATGGAAGAGTAATCTTACGTTAAACACACAAAAATGTGTTATTTCTTTGCACCCAATTCTTGTGTTTTACGTAAGATATCTCTGAAAGTATTGCATTTACAGCTCTGGGGACGAATTTTAATAAATTTGCCAGATATAAAAAACATAAAAAACAATCGTATTTGTATCTTTGTAACTACCTTTACCATTTTTATACGGCCTGACTTCACCAAGGGTTCCTGAAATCCGGGCGAAATCTTTCGCTAGGCGTAACTCGCTAACGAAGCGTTTCCGGGCATATGGGTTATATGAACTTTTTTACTTGTTTTTAGCTATAGAATAAGCTCCCGAGAGATTGCCGTTTAGTTTTGAATCACCCTGTATATACTGTGTGATTTTATATAAAAAAGAGCGCTATTCAAATAATTAACAAATACATTTTGTACATTAAAATTCAGGATCTATGTACAAAAGTTTCATTGCGGGCCACTTGTGTTTGGTTTAGTCTCAGAAGGATCTTTTATTTGGGGGGCAGCTCTTTTACTCTACGAATCGTTATCTCTCAACGACCCTATTTTTATATTTGCAATATCAGTGTTGGGTCTTTTACACTACTAAACGTTTAGAATCGTATAGAAAACTAAAACACGTTTAAATTGGCATTAACATTAAATTTATGAGTAAAAATAAACCTTTCCTCTACTCTTTGATGCCCCAGTGGGAAACTGCCCTCAGTGTAGTTAAGATATCTGGAGTTGTTATATATAAATCTCCAGTAAAATTACAGTAAGAACGTACGCGTGTTACGTTTTGTATACAGAAACAGATTTGTAGTTTTCCATTCGATTTTTAAGGAGATTCTAAATATACATTCTTATGCCAATAACGTGTATTTTGATATTTCCGCACTAAAATATTAAGTTCAACGATACAGTATGTTATCAAACGTATCTGACGCATATTAATAATATAAAGCCAATATTGAGGTCATACTTTGTATTTTAAGCAGCAAACAATTTCCGAGGTTTGTGCGTTTTAAAACCACATGTTTTAGGTTTGCAATTTATGACTTTATTAAACATAGTCAATATGAAATAAATGCTTTCAATGGTATTACTATTTCTATGAGTTGATGTAATGGTACCGCCATTTAATTATATTATCAATTCTAAAAATATAGAACTTCTAGGAAGGATTTTTTCTCTTAAGTCAATGCACTTAATTATCATGTTATTCATTTCTATTTGTCTATTTTGAAAATTATAATGGTCATTTGTTAGTATTAAATTTGATGTTTACCTCTGTTTAATGCATACGAGCTTTAATAATTAAAAAACTTAATAATACGTTTTCTTTCTCCAATAAGCGAGTCCCTGGCGTCATATATGGTATATTGTTACGTAGAATGTTTTGGCGTGATTAGCCTACCTATTCCATGTAATCGATTGTGTTAATTTCATGTAGGTATAAGTTGTACAAAGATGTTTGTTAGCATTGCATGATTTTTACAGTTCAAATTAATCAACGTTTCAAATAATGGAAATGGAACAAAAATTATTTTAAACTACAACAGAATTAACAGTGAGGTAGTCTCAGGGTAGAGGCTCGAGGTGAGGTGGTTCCTTTCCTCGAAAATGGTTGTCATTACAGACAATAGGTTTATGGCAAACCGGTCTCGAGTTTGCGTGTCCCTTTTGAATGTGTCTAATTGAAATTACGTGTAAGGGTTATAAAACTATTCTCAGAAATTCCCGTGAGGGGTATTGGGGTATAAAGAGATAAGTCTACACAATAGCTTTTCTTCCATATTATAACATCTGCTCATACTTCCTACCAGGTGTCAGCAATAACATAAATTTCTCAAGCCTCAACCACAATCTCACTCTGAAAAAAAAATTTAGAAAAAAATCAGGGAAACCCTAATGTCCTAAATTACACACGACATTTAAATACAATACAACCATGCGATATAATAACTCTAAATAAGATTTCACATACCCTGAATAAATTCAGTGATTACAAAAAACAATAGTTCAAAACTTTACAATAGTAAAAATAATTGGTGACACATTTAAAAAAATAAATTGTTGCAGATAAAACAGAAGTAAACAGAATAAAAAATAATAAATGAAATATAAAATAAATTGTTTTTTGAAATATATGTGAGGTTTAGAAAAAATATATTGTTTAATTAGCCTACAAATTTTACTTATTATTTTCATGGATATAATAAGGACAACGTCATTTAAAAAAAGTGCGCCAAAAGAGAAGCAGTTAATATTTATGTTATAACTTCTAAAATACTTCCGCATGCTTAGAATTTCAAGCTATCACTTTTTATAATGCTTTTAATTTTTCATGTTTTTTAAAAAATAATGAAACTTTGGAGTACCAAATCCATACGACGTTTGAACATTTTGCAGTATATATACTAATCTAGTTTATATAAACCTTGATACTTGAAAATCTAATACTTTTATAAACGCGAGAACATCTGGTCTAACGGTGCATTTAATTTACCTTAGACGATAGACCTCTGACGGCCGACACCACCTTTTTGACGTTGGTATATTAAAGTTCAGCTTACAGAGCATCTGTGTACAAAGTTTCATTGCGGGGGGCACTTGTTTGATTTAGTCTCAGGAGTGACTTTTATACGAGAACGCCCGTTCTAACCGTGCATTTAATTTTGACGAATAGGACCTCTGACGGCCGAAAACCACCTTTTTTGACGTTGGTATATTAAAGTTCAGCGTACAGAGCATCTGTGTACAAAGTTTCATTGCGGGCACTTGTTTGGTTTTAGGTCACAGGAGCGACTTTTATACGAGAAACGCCCCGTCGAAACGGTGCATTTTATTTGACGATTAGGACCTCTGACGGCCGACACCACCTTTTTGACGTTGGTATATAATTAAAAGTCAGCTTACAGAGCATCTGTGTAACAAAGTTTCATTGCGGGCACTTGTTTGGTTGGTTGAGTCTCAGGAGCGACTTTTATACGAGAACGCCCCGTCTAACGGTGCATTTAATTTTGACGATAGGACCTCTGACGGCCGAACACCACCTTTTTGTCGTTGGTATATTAAAGTTCAGCTTATAGAGCATCTGTGTACAAAGTTTCATTGCGGCGGGGCACTTGTTTGGTTAAGTCTCAGGAGTGACTTTTATACGAGAACGCCCGTCTAACCGTGCATTTAATTTTGACGATAGGACCTCTGACGGCCGACACCACCTATTTGACGTTGGTATATTAAAGTTCAGCTTACAGAGCATCTGTGTACAAAGTTTTCATTGCGGGCACTTGTTTGGTTTAGTCTCAGGAGCGACTTTTATACGAGAACGCTCCCGTCTAACGGTGCATTTAATTTTGACGATAGGACCTCATGACGGCCGACACCACCTTTTTGACCGTTGGTATATTAAAGTTCAGCTTATAGAGCACTGTGTACAAAGTTTCATTGCGGGGCACTTGTTTGGATAAGTCTCAGGAGTGACTTTTATACGAGAACGCACGCCCGTCAAAACCGTGCATTTAATTTTGACGATAGGACCTCTGACGGCCGACACCACCTATTTGACGTTGGGTATATTAAAGTTCAGCTTACAGGGAGCATCTGTGTACAAAGTTTCATTGCGGGCACTTGTTTGGTTAAGTCTCAGGAACGACTTTTATACGTGAAAACGCCCCGTCTAACGGTGCATTTAATTTTGACGATAGGACCTCTGACGGCCGACACCACCTATTTGACGTTGGTATATTAAAGTTCAGCTTACAGAGCATCTGTGTACAAAGTTTCATTTGCGGGCACTTTGTTTGGTTTTGTCTCAGGAGCGACTTTTATACGAGAACGCCCCGTCTAACGGTGCATTTTAATTTTGACGATAGGACCTCTGACGGCCCGACACCACCTTTTTGACGTTGGTATATTAAAGTTCAGCCTTATAGAGCATCTGTGTACAAAGTTTCATTGCGGGCACTTGTTTGGATTAAGTCTCAGGAGTGACTTTTATACGAGAACGCCCGTCTAACCGTGCATTTAATTTTGACGATAGGACCTCTGACGGCCGGACACCACCTATTTGACGTTGGTATATTAAAGTTCAGCTTACAGAGCATCTGTGTACAAAGTTTCATTGCGGGCACTTGTTTGGTTTAGTCTCAGGAGCGACTTTTATACGAGAACGCCCCGTCTAACGGTGCATTTAATTTTTGACGATAGGACCTCTGACGGCCGGACACCACCTTTTTGACGTTGGTATTATTAAAGTTCAGCTTTATAGAGCATCTGTGTACAAAGTTTCATTGCGGGCACTTGTTTGGTTAAGTCTCAGGAGTGACTTTTTTTACGAGAACGCCCGTCTAACCGTGCATTTTAATTTTGACGATAGATAGACCTCTGACGGCCGACACCACCTGTTTGACGTTGGTATATTAAAGTTCAGCTTACAGAGCATCTGTGTACAAAGTTTCATTGCGGGCACTTGTTTGGTTTAGTCTCAGGAGCGACTTTTATACGAGAAACGCCCCGTCTAACGGTTTGCATTTAATTTTGACGATAGGACCTCTGACGGCCGAACACCACCTTTTTGACGTTGGTATATTAAAGTTCAGCTTTATAGAGCATCTGTGTACAAAGTTTCATTGCGGGCACTTGTTTGGTTTAGTCTCAGGAGCGACTTTTATACGAGAACGCCCGTCTAAACCGTGCATTTAATTTTGACGATAGGACCCTCTGACGGCCCGACACCACCTTTTTGACGGTTGGTATATTAAAGTTCAGCTTATAGAGCATCTGTGTACAAAGTTTTCATTGCGGGCACTTGTTTGGTTTAGTCTCAGGAGCGACTTTTATACGAGAACGCCCCGTCTAACCGTGCATTTAATTTTGACGATAGGACCTCTGACGGCCGACACCACCTTTTTGACGTTGGTATATTAAAGTTCAGCTTATAGAGCATCTGTGTACAAAGTTTCATTGCGGGCACTTGTTTGGTTAAGTCTCAGGAGTGACTTTTATACGAGAACGCCGTCTAAACCGTGCATTTAATTAATTTTGACGATAGGACCTCTGACGGCCGACACCACCTATTTGACGTTTGGTATATTAAAGTTTCAGCTTACAGAGCATCTGTGTACAAAGTTTCATTGCGGGCACTTGTTTGGTTTAAGTCCTCAGGAACGACTTTTATACGAGAACGCCCCGTCTAACGGTGCATTAATTTTGACGATAGGACCTCTGACGGCCGACCACCACCTATTTGACGTTGGTATATTAAAGTTCAGCTTACAGAGCATCTGTGTACAAAGTTTCATTGCGGGCACTTGTTTGGTTTAGTCTCAGGAGCGACTTTTATACGAGAAACGCCCGTCTAACCGTGCATTTAATTTTGACGATAGGACCTCTGACGGCAGCCGACACCACCTATTTGACGTTGGTATATTAAAGTTGGCTTACAGAGCATCTGTGTACAAAGTTTCATTGCGGGCACTTGTTTGGTTTAGTCTCAGGAGCGACTTTTATACGAGAACGCCCCGTCTAACGGTGGCATTTAATTTTTGGACGATAGGACCTCTGACGGCCCGACACCACCTTTTTGACGTTGGTATATTAAAAGTTCAGCTTATAGAGCATCTGTGTACAAAGTTTCATTGCGGGCACTATTGTTGGTTTTTAAGTCTCAGGAGTGGAGCTTTTATACGAGAACGCCCGTCTATACCGTGCATTTAATTTTGACGATAGGACCTCTGACGGCCGACGACCACCTATTTGACGTTGGTTATATATAAAGTTCAGCTTACAGAGCATCTGTGTACAAAGTTTCAATTGCGGGCACTTGTTGGGTTTAGTCTCAGGAGCGACTTTTATACGAGAACGCCCCGTCTAACGGTGCATTTAATTTTGACGATAGGACCTCTCTGACGGCCGGACACCACCTTTTTGACGTTGGTATATTAAAAAGTTCAGCTTATAGAGCATCTGTGTACAAAGTTTCCATTGCGGGCAACTTTGTTTGGTTAAGTCTCAGGAGTGACTTTTTTATACGAGAACGCCCGTCTAACCGTGCATTTAAATTTTTGACGAAGATGGACCTCTGACGGCCGACACACCTGTTTGACGTTGGTATATTAAAGTTTCAGCTTACAGAGCATCTGTGTACAAAGTTTCATTGCGGGCACTTGTTTGGTTTAGTCTCAGGAGCGACTTTTATACGAGAACGCCCCCGTCTAACGGTGCATTTAATTTTGACGATAGGACCTCTGACGGCCGACACCACCTTTTTGACGTTGGTATATTAAAGTTCAGCTTATAGAGCATCTGTGTACAAAGTTTCATTGCGGGCACTTGTTTGGTTTAGTCTCAGGAGCGACTTTTATACGAGATACGCCCGTCGTCTAAACCGTGCATTTAAATTTTGACGATAGGACCTCTGACCGGCGGCCGACACCCAACCTTTTTGACGTTGGTATATTTAAAGTTCAGCTTATAGAGCAATTCTGTGTACAAAGTTTCATTGCGGGCACTTGTTTGGTTTGTTTAGTCTCAGGAGCGACTTTTATACGAGAACGCCCGTATAAACCGTGCATTTAATTTTGACGATAGGACCTCTGACGGCCGACACCACCCTTTTTTGACGTTGGGTATATTAAAGTTCAGCTTATAGAGCATCTGTGTACAAAGTTTCATTGCGGGCACTTGTTTGGTTAAAGTCTCAGGAGTGACTTTTATACGGAGAACGCCCGTCTAACCGTGCATTTAATTTTGACGATAGGACCTCTGACGGCCCCGACACCACCTATTTGACGTTGGTATATTAAAGTTCAGCTTACAGAGCATCTGTGTACAAAGTTTCATTGCGGGCACTTGTTTGGTTAAGTCTCAGGAACGACTTTTATACGAGAAACGCCCCGTCTAACGGTGCATTAATTTTTGACGAGATAGGGACCTCTGACGGCCGACACCACCTATTTGACGTTGGTATATTAAAGTTCAGCTTACAGAGCATCTGTGTACAAAGTTTCATTGCGGGCACTTGTTTGGTTTAGTCTCAGGAGCGACTTTTATACCGAGAACGCCCGTCTAACGGTGCATTTAATTTTGACGATTGGACCTCTGACCGGCCGACACCACCTTTTTGACGTTGGTATATTAAAGTTCAGCTTATAGAGCATCTGTTGTACAAAGTTTCATTGCGGGCACTTGTTTTGGGTTAAGTCTCAGGAGTGACTTTTTATACGAGAACGCCCGTCTAACCCGTGCATTTAATTTTGACGATAGGGACCTCTGACGGCCGACACCACCTGTTTGACGTTGGTATATTAAAGTTTCAGCTTACAGAGCATCTGTGTACAAAGTTTCATTGCGGGCCACTTGTTTGGTTTAGTCTCAGGAGCGGAACTTTTATACGAGAACGCCCGTCTAATGGGTGCATTTAATTTTGACGATTAGGACCTCTGACGGCCGACACCCACCTTTTTGACGTTGGTATATTAAAGTTCAGCTTATAGAGCATCTGTGTACAAAGTTTCATTGCGGGCACTTGTTTGGTTTAGTCTCAGGAGCGACTTTTATACGAGAACGCCCGTCTAACCGTGCATTTAATTTTGACGATAGGACCTCTGACCGGCCGACACCACCTTTTTGACGTTTGGATATTAAAGTTCAGCTTATAGAGCATCTGTGTTACAAAGTTTCATTGCGGGGCACTTGTTTGGTTTAGTCTCAGGAGCGGACTTTTATACGAGAACGCCCGTCTAACCGTGCCATTTAATTTTGGACGATAGGACCTCTGACGGCCGAACACCACCTTTTTGACGGTGGTATATTAAAGTTCCAGCTTATAGAGCATCTGTGTACAAAGTTTCATTGCGGGCACTTGTTTGGTTAAGTCTCAGAGTGACTTTTTTTATACGAGAACGCCCGTCTAACGGTTGCATTTAATTTTTGACGATAGGGACCTCTGACGGCCGACACCACCTATTTGACGTTGGTATATTAAAGTTCAGCTTACAGAGCATCTGTGTACAAAGTTTCATTGCGGGCACTTGTTTGGTTAAGTCTCTAGGGAACGACTTTTATACGAGAACGCCCCGGTCTAACGGTGCATTTAATTTTGACGATTAGGACCTTGGACGGCCGACACCACCTATTTGACGTTGGTTATATTAAAGTTCAGCTTACAGAGCATCTGTGTAACAAAGTTTCATTGCGGCGGCAACTTGTTTGGTTTAGTCTCAGGAGCGACTTTTATTACGAGAACGCCCGTCTAACGGTGCATTTAATTTTGACGATAGGACCTCTGACGGCCGACACACCTTTTTGACGTTGGTATATTAAAGTTCAGCTTATAGAGCATCTGTGTACAAAGTTTCATTGCGGGCACTTGTTTGGTTAAGTCTCAGGAGTGACTTTTATACGAGAACGCCCGTTCTAACCGTGCATTTAATTTTGACGATTAGGACCTCTGACGGCCGACAACCACCTATTTGACGTTGGTATATTATAAGTTCAGCTTACAGAGCATCTGTTGTACAAAGTTTCATTGCGGGCACTTGTTTGGTTTAGTCTCAGGAGCGACTTTTATACGAGAACGCCCCGTCTAACGGTGCATTTAATTTTGACGATAGGACCTCTGACGGCCGACACCACCTTTTTGACGTTGGTATATTTAAAGTTCAGCTTACAGAGCATCTGTGTACAAAGTTTCATTGCGGGCACTTGTTTTGGTTTAGTCTCAGGAGCGACTTTTATACGAGAACGCCCCTTCTAACGGTGCATTTAATTTTGACGATAGGACCTCTGACGGCCCGACACCACCTTTTTGACGTTGGTATATTAAAGTTCAGCTTATAGAGCATCTGTGTACAAAAGTTTCATTGCGGGCACTTGTTTGGTTTAGTCTCAGGAGCGACTTTTATACGAGAACGCCCGTCTAACCGTGCATTAATTTTGACGATAGGACCTCTGACGGCCGACACCACCTTTTTGACGTTTGGTATATTAAAGTTTCAGCTTATAGAGCATCTGTGTACAAAGTTTTCATTGCGGGCACTTGTTTGGTTTAGTCTCAGGAGCGACTTCTTTTATACGAGAACGCCCGTTCAACCGTGCATTTAATTTTTGACGATTGGGACCTCTGACGGCCGGACACCACCTTTTTGACGTTGGTATATTAAAGTTCCAGCTTATTAGAGCATCTGTGTACAAGTTTCATTGCGGGCACTTGGGGGGTTAAGTCTCAGGAGTGACTTTTATACGAGAACGCCCGTCTAAACCGTGCAGTTTAATTTTGACGATAGGACCTCGACGGCCGACACTCAGATGTTGGACGTTGGTATATTAAAGTTCAGCTTACAGAGCATCTGTGTACAAAGTTTCATTGCGGGCACTTGTTTGGTTAAGTCTCAGGAACGACTTTTATACGAGAACGCCCCGTTCTAACGGTGCATTTAATTTTTGACGATAGGACCTCTGACGCCGACACCACTATTTGACGTTGGTATATTTAAAGTTCAGCTTACAGAGCATCTGTGTTACAAAGTTTCATTGCGGGGGGCACTTGTTTGGTTTAGTCTCAGGAGCGACTTTTATACGAGAACGCCCGTCTAAAACGGTTGCATTTAATTTTGACGATAGGACCTCTGACGGCCGACACCACCTATTTGACGTTGGTATATTAAAGTTCAGCTTATAGAGCATCTGTGTACAAAGTTTCATTGCGGGCACTTGTTTGGTTAGTCTCAGGAGCGACTTTTATACGAGAACGCCCGTCTAACGGTGCCATTTAATTTTGACGATAGGACCACTGACGGCCGACACCAACTATTTGACGTTGGTATATTAAAGTTCAGCTTACAGAGCATCTGTGTACAAAGTTTCATTGCGGGCACTTGTTTGGTTTAGTCTCAGGAGCGACTTTTATACGAGAACGCCCGTCTAACGGTGCATTTAATTTTGGACGATAGGACCTCTGACGGCACGACACCACCTTTTTGACGTTGGTATATTAAAGTTCAGCTTATAGAGACATCTGTGTACAAAAGTTTCATTGCGGGCACTTGTTTGGTTTAGTCTCAGGAGTGACTTTTATACGAGAACGCCCGTCTAACCGTGCATTTAATTTTGACGATAGGACCTCTGACGGCCGACACCACCTTTTTGACGTTGGTATATTAAAGTTCAGCTTACAGAGCATCTGTGTACAAAGTTTCATTGCGGGCACTTGTTTGGTTTAGTCTCAGGGGAGCGACTTTTAATACGAGAACGCCCCGTCTAACGGTGCATTTAATTTTGGACGATAGGACCTCTGACGGCCGACACCACCTTTTTGACGTTGGTATATTAAAGTTCAGCTTATAGAGCATCTGGTGTACAAAGTTTCATTGCGGGCACTTGTTTTGGTTTAGTCTCAGGAGTGACTTTTATACGAGAACGCCCGTTCTAACCGTGCATTTAATTTTGACGATAGGACCTCTGACGGCCGACACCACCTTTTAGACGTTGGTATATTAAAGTTCAGCTTACAGAGCATCTGTGTACAAAGTTTTCATTGCGCACTTGTTTGGGTTTAGTCTCAGGAGCGACTTTTATACGAGAACGCCCCGTCTTAACGGTGCATTTAATTTTGACGATAGGACCTCTGACGGCCCGACACCACCTTTTTGACGTTGGGTATATTAAAGTTCAGCTTATAGAGCATCTGTGTACAAAGTTTCATTGCGGGCACTTGTTTGGTTTAGTCTCAGGAGCTGACTTTTTATACGAAAACGCCCCCGTCTAACGGTGCATTTTATTTTGACGATAGGACCTCTGACGGCCGACACCACCTTTTTGACGTTGGATATATAAAAGTTCAAGCTTATAGAGCATCTGTGTAACAAAGTTTCATTTGCGTGGCGGCACTTGTTTTGGTTAAGTCTTCGAGGATGACTTTTTATACGAGAACGCCCGTCTAACCGTGCATTTAATTTTGACGATAGGACCTCTGACGGCCGACACCAACCCTATTGGTGGACGTTGGTATATTAAAGTTCAGCTTACAGAGCATCTGTTGTACAAAGTTTCATTGCGGGCACTTGTTGGATTATCTCAGGATCGACTTTTATACGAGAACGTCCCCCGTTCTAACGGTGCATTTAATTTTGACGATAGGGACCTCTGACGGCCCCGACACCACCTTTTTGACGTTGGTAATATTAAAGTTCAGCTTACAGAGCATCTGTTGGGTACAAAGTTTCATTGCGGGCACTTGTTTGGTTTAGTCTCAGGAGCGACTTTTATACGAGAACGCCCCGTCTACGGTGCATTTTAATTTTGACGATAGACGCCCTCTGACGGGCCGACACCACCTTTTTGACGTTGGTATATTAAAGTTCAGCTTATAGAGCATCTTGTGTACAAAGTTTCATTGCGGGCACTTGTTTTGGTTAAGTCTCAGGAGCTGACTTTTATACGAGACGCCCCGTCTAACCGTGCAATTTAATTTTGACGATAGGACCTCTGACGGCCGACACCACCTTTTTGACGTTGGTATATTAAAGTTCAGCTTATAGAGCATCTGTGTACAGAAGTTTCATTGCGGGCACTTGTTTGGTTTTAGTCTCAAGGAGCGACTTTATACGAGAACGCACCCGTCTAACCGTGCAATTAATTTGACGATAGGACCTCTGACGGCCGACACCAACCTTTTGACGTTGGTATATTAAAGTTCAAGCTTATAGAGCATCTGTGTACAAAAGTTTCATTGCGGCACTTGTTTTGGTTAAGTCTCAGGAGCGACTTTTATACGAGAACTCCCGTCTAACCGTGCATTTAATTTTGACGATAGGACCTTCTGACGGCCGACACCACCTATTTGACGTTGGTATATTAAAGTTCAGCTTACAGAGCATCTGTGTACAAAGTTTTCATTGCGGGCACTTGTTTGGTTTATCTCAGGAGCGACTTTTATACGAGAACGCCCCCGTCTAACGGTGCCAATTTAATTTTGACGATAGGACCACTGATCGGCCGACACCACCTATTTTGACGTTGGTAATATTAAAGTTCAGCTTACTGAGCATCTGTGTACAAAGTTTCATTGCGGGCACTTGTTTTGTTTTAGTCTCAGGAGCGACTTTTTATACGAGAACGCCCCGTCTAACGTGTGCATTTAATTTTGACGATAGGACCCTCTGACGGCCGACAAAACCACCTTTTTGAACGTTGGTATATTAAAGTTCAGCTTTATAGAGCATCTGTGTACAAAGTTTCATTGCGGGCACTTGTTTGGTTTAAGTCTCAGGAGTGACTTTTATACGAGAACGCCCGTCTAACGTTGCATTTAATTTTTGACGATAGGACCTGCTGACGGCCGACACCACCTATTTGACGTTGGTATATTAAAGTTCAGCTTACAGAGCATTGTGTACAAAGTTTCATTGCGGGCACTTGTTTGGTTTAGTCTCCAGGAGCGACTTTTATACGAGAACGCCCCGTCTAACGGTGCATTTAATTTTGACGATAGGACCTCTGACGGCCGACACCAACCTTTTTGACGTTGGTATATTAAAGTTCAGCTTATAGAGCATCTGTGTACAAAGTTTTCATTGCGGGCACTTGTTTGGTTTAGTCTCAGGAGTACTTTTATACGAGAACGCCCGTCTAACCGTGCATTAAATTTTGACGATAGGACCTCTGACGGCCGACACCACCCTGTTTTGAACGTTGGTATATTAAAGTTCAGCTTACAGAGCATCTGTGTACAAAGTTTCATTGCGGGCAATTGTTTGGTTTAGCTCTCAGGAGCGACTTTATACAGAACGCCCCGTCTAACGTTGCATGTTAATTTTGACGAATAGGAACCTCCTGACGGCCGACACCGAACCACCTTTTTGACGGTTTGGTATATTAAAGTTCAGCTTTTAAAGCAGCATCTGTGTTACAAAGAATTTCAATTGTCGGGCCACTTTGTTTGGTTTAGTCACCAGGAGCGAACTTTTTATACGGAGCCGCGCCGTTCTAAACCGTGCATGTTAATTTTGACGATAGGACCTCTGACTGGCCGACACCACCATTTTTGACGTTGGGTATAAAAATTAAAGTTCCAGCTTACAAGAGCATCTGTGTACAAAGTTTTCATTGCAGGGCACATTGTTTGGTTTTAGGGGGTTCCTCAGGAGCGACTTTCTATAAGCGAGAAACGCCCGTCTAACCGAGGTGCATTTAATTTTTTACGATAGGAAAACCTCTCTGACGGCCGCGAGACCGCCGGACCGACAACCTTTTTTGACCGTTTGGTATATTAAAGTTTCAGCTTACTTAGAGCATATGTGTACAAAAAGTTTCATTGCGCGGCACTTGTTTGGTTTAGTCTCCAGGATGCGACTTTTATACGAGAACGCCCCGTCTAACGGTGGCACTTTTAAATTTTGAGGACGATATGGACCTCTGGACGGCCCCGACACCACACTTTTTTGACGTCTGGTATTAATTAAAGTTCAGGCTTATAGAGCAATCTTTGTACAGAAAGTTTCATTGCTGGGGCCACTTGTTTTGGTTTTAATCGTACCTCAGGTAGTGACTTTTTATAACCGAGAAACTCCCGTCTAACCGTGGCATATTTAATTTTTGACGACTTAGGGACCTTCTGACGGCCGACACCACCTAATTTTGACGTATGGTATATTTAAGTTCAGCTCTTACTTTACAGAGCATTACTGTGTACAAAAGTTTCATTGCGGTGGCAACTGTTTGGTTTAGTCTCAGGAAGCGAACTTTTATACGATAACGACGCCCGTCTAAACGGTTTGCTGCAATTTAATTTTGACGATTAGGACCTCTGACGGCTCGGGCCCAAAAAAACAAAACCGACCTTTTTGACGTTGGTTTATTTAAAGTTTCAGCTTATGAGAGCATTCTGTGTTACAACGTTTCATTGCAGGGCACTTGTTTGGCACTTGTTTGGTTAAGTCTCAGGAAAATGGTGACTTTTATACGAGGAAACGCCCGTCCTCCACCGTCTAACCGTTGCATTTAATTTTGGACGATTAGGGAACCTCTGACAGGGCCGACAACAACCACTATTTGGAACTTTGGGTATAGTTGAAAAGAGTTCAGCTTACAGAGCTTCTGTGTACAAAGTTTCCATTGCGGGCACTTGTTTGGTTTAGTCTCCAGGAGCGACCTTTTATACGAGAAACGCCCCCCTCGCGTCTATCCCGTGATGCATTTAATGTTTGACGAAATAGGACCTCCTGACTGGCCGACACCGGACTCCAACCTTTTTGACGTTGGTATATTAAAGTTCAGCTTATTAAGCATCTGTGGGTACAAAGTTCCATTGGCGGGCCACATGTTTTGGTTAAACATCAGGAGGTGACTTTTATACGCAGAACGCACCGTTAAACCGGGCATTTAATTTTTGACGGATAGGAACCTCCTGACGGCCGACACCACCTATTTGACGTTGGTAGCGCTAGATTAAGAGTTCAGCTTACAGAGCATCTGTTGTACAAAAGTGTCTATTCATTGCTGAGGCACGCGCGCTTGTATTGGTTTAGTCTCAGTGAAGCGACTTATTTTATCGAGTGTAACGCCCCGTCTAAACGGTGCCATTTAATTTTTGACCGATAGGAAAACCTCTGACGGCCGGACACCACCTTATTTGATGACGTTGGTATATTAAAGTTCAGCTTAATAGAGCATCTGTGTACAAAGTTTTCCATTGCGGGCACCTTTGTCTTGGTTAAGTCTCAGGAAGTGACTTTTATACGAGAACGCCCGCTCTTCATAACCGTGCATTTAATTATTGAACGATAGGACCTCTGACGGCCGACACCACCAAATTTGACGTTGGGTTGGTATATTAAAGTTCAGCTTTACAGAGCTTCTGTGGTGTACAAAGTATTCCATTGCGAGGCACTTGTTTGGTTTAGATCTCAGGAGCGACTTTTTATACGAGAACGCCCCGTCTAACGGGTGCATTTAATTTTGGGACGGATAGGCCTTCTGACTGCCGACACCCACCTTTTTGACGTTGGAAATAATTAACAGTTTCAGCTTATAGCGCATCCTGTTGTACAAAGTTTCATTTGCGGGCAACTTGTTTGGTTTAAGTGCTCAGGAGTGACTTTTATACGAGAACGCCCGTCTATGTACCGTGACATTTAAATTTTGGACGATTGAGGACTCTCTGAGAAACGCCGACACCACCTATTTGACCGTACCTGGTATATTTAAAGTTCAGCTTAGTAGAGCATATGTGTACAAAGTTTCCATTGCGGGGGCTCTGTTTGGGTTTAGTCTCAGGAGACGACTTTTATACGGATAACGCCCCCGTCTAACGGTGCATTTAATTATTTGACGATAGGACCTCAGACGACGCCGACACCACCTATTTGACGTTGGTATATTTAAAGTTCCAGCTTAACAGAGCAATTTGTGTTGACAAAGTTTCATTGCGGGCACTTGTTTTTGGTTTTAGTCTCAGGAGCGGAATCCTTTATATACGAGAAAGCCCCGTCTTAAAGCGGTTGCACTTTAATTATTGACGATAGGGACCTCTGACGGCCGACACATACCCACTTTTTGTTCGTCGTTGTATATTAAAGTTCAGCCTTATAGAGCATCGTGTGACAAAGTTTCATTGCGGGCACTTGTTTGTTTAGTCGCTCAGGAGTTACTTTTATACGAGAACGCCCAGTCTGGGGGGTCAACAACGGTGTGCATATTTGAATTTAATATACCCTTTTTTGGTCGTTGGTAATATTAAAGTATAATTAAAGTATATTAACGGGGAATTCTTTGTGGTAAGTAAATAAATCAACGATTAACTGTGTAGATTTTGTGAAAGATCGTTTTTTTAATAATTAGTTTTTTATACTAATTATTTCAGATTTGGAATGTTTGTTAGCGCTCCTTCAGATTGTTGACTTGCAAAATTGTGGCACGGAATACAGACTGAACGATAAAGTGACGCATAACTTTCACGGTGGTGTAATGTTTAGAGACATAAGAGACAGAGTTGCCTTTCAGTAAAATTGTATGCTTACAGTGCGTAATTTATAGAATAATTCTTCACATCATGTTATACTTCTAACAGGAATTTGGTTTGATTCAAAATTGAAGGAAGTTTTATATTTAACAATTAAAGGCGAAAGCCAACTCATGTAACTCACTGGAGAAATTTCAGAACTAGATTGTTTCTTGTGACCAAAAAATGACTAGTAAAAAAAAGTAACACATTCAAATTTTAATAGACCTACTGATACTTAACAACATTTAAAATGAAGCAGAAGCTGATTTATTTTGTATTCTTAAATATAAGATTTTATCCAAGAATCTGATGCTCCTGTTTTGCTTGATGTTTATGAGAGTAAAAAATGCAATTGGAAAATAAAATTGATATTGTTCCATGCATGAACAGAATGAATACCATGGTTTTTGAATTTTAGAACGTAAGTGAAATTTTATGACTTTATTTGAAAAAATCTATTCTTAATTTTATTTAGGTAATTCAGAAATAAATTATAGAGGAAAAGTACGAAAAGCGACCTTGGTTTTTTTATCTCGAATATTGACAAAGGATATTACTTAATTTATAACTTTCGATATAACCAAACCGTATACTGAATTTTTTAATAAGAATTTACCAAGATGGTAAATCTTAAGCTCAGCGACTACCGCTCCGATCACCGTAATTTTTTTGCATACTAACCACAGGGTTAAACGTAATTTTCACCCGAAAAAATAGTCCCCGATTGATCGCTAAACGACCATAAAAACCAGTTTTTCGGGCAGTAAAATGTTGGCAATCACAAAACACCATTAAATAACAAGATGTTCGACTAATCAAAACTAAAAACACCAATGGCCGACCATGGTCGTTTTGAGATGAGTTGACAGTAGGCACGTGACAAACATGAAAGTTTCCGATTGGCCCCGGGCGGGTCACGTGGACCTATAAGGACTGCTTTCGATTTACCGTAAACAAACAAACCCACAAGGGACAAGAGAATATTAGTGAAGTTATTGACACTGCGCGTGCAATGGTTTTCTTGCGTCACACAATCGCTTAACAAAACCCTAGCTGTGCCTATTTCAAAACACAGATCATGCGATGCTTGCTCTTTTTGAAAAAAAAATTAGATACTCGAGTTCTTGCAAAGTCCCGAAGCCCAGAATCACGCCGATGACTGGCTTACACACACCGACACAAAACTCAGAACATAACTAACGCAGGTTTCATTACAGGCAAAAGGTAAGCGGGCGGCGCGTTTAACACTGATAAGATACGAACGAATTTTTTTAAACTAGAAAGTAGTACCTGGACATACTGCCCTAATCGAAACTAAAAAGACCTAAAAAACGTATATAATGCAATGTCAGTCAGCGTTTTTTTAATTTTAATTTTTTTCCAAAAATTTTTTGGGCGGGGGGGAGTAGATTTTTTGTGGGCCTACCGGCGATAATCGGGATTATTTTTTCGGTGAAATTACGTTAACCCTGTTGTTAGAATAGCAAAAAAAAAATTACGGCAAATCGGAGGCGGTAGTCGCTGATCTTAAGATTTCCCACCCCCCCCCCCCCCCACCCCCCCCCCCCCCCACCCCCCCCCCCCCCCACCCCCCCCCCCCCCCACCCCCCCCCCCCCCCACCCCCCCCCCCCCCCAGTATTCTGATGCGGTAGGCGGCGTTTCACTCTACTAACCAATGTGTTTTCACTGACTTTTTTTAATTAGCAAATTATGTCATAAATTTATAACACAATAAATAAAACACAATAAATACCAATGTTTTTTAGTTTTATTTATTGTGTATATATATGCATTCTATGACTGACCTATTGCAGGTGTAGTCTCTGTGACAGTAGTTGTAGTCGGATTCTGCAGGGTTGGGCAGACTGGACATGCAGGTGCAGCAGGAATAGAACAAGTCCGAGCTGTAGATGTTTCACTCATGAACACTGCTTCTGAGGATGTAGAACTGTCTTGTGGGGTATATTCTTCATAATCAGTGTTCTTTGTTGAATTTTCACTCAAAGCTGAGGTAGCAGTTTCTTCTGTTACAGTTTCAGCTTTTTCTACAGAAGATTCTGTGGAAGTACTATGTGTGGAAGTTGATTCTGTTATATCTGATTCATTAGCTGCAGTATCATCTACAGAAGAGTTTGTGATAGTACTATGTGTGGAAGTTAATTCTGTTATATTTGATTCATTAGCTACAGTATTTGAGCTTGAACCTGGTGTTACAATGGAAGAAACTTCTTCAGTAGTAGTCTCAAAGGGAACTACAAGTCTTTCAGATTTCATCATATTCTTCCCTACATTGTCTTCGCTCTCATCAACATCATTTTCAGTTGTTGAAAATGTTTCGACTTCAAACTCCTTGACCAGTTTATTGATTTTGTCTATTAAACTGTTGTTTTGAATGATATATTGAACTTCAGTTGTGGTAATTGTTGATGAAATTACACTACTGTCTTCAGTTTTCTGAGGGATACCAGTCAAATTGAGTTGGGAAAAACTTTCAGTTGAGCTTTCTGTTGTAACTTTAAGATTACTTTCACTAACAGATGTTGTATTTTCAAAATATGATGAGCCAGGATTCCACACTACTGGATTGCTAATATAATAACTAGTTGTCTCACTTGATTCTACAGCAGATGTGTTAATGAAATAAGATTGACTTGAATTGAATATAACTGGATCATTGATATAAGAGGTAGTTGATGATTCATTAGTTTCTTCTGTTACATTATCATCAATATAAATTCCCTCTGAGTTCCAAGTCACTGGATTGTTGATGTAGTAACCAGTTGATGACTCAGTTTCGTCAACTGTTGTAGATTTAGATGTCTCAGTCTCGTTTATTATAGTGACAATAGGGACTTTGGTGGTGACTTCTGATGGAGAATGAGATGTTGTAGTTTGGGCCTGTTTTGTTTTAACACTTATTTTTGTGTTTGATACAGGGGTAGTTCTAGTGGATGTCTCAGTTACATGATCAGTCGAAGGATGGTTTGTCACTACTGTTTCATTATGAATAACTGAGTCATGTGTTTGCACTTTTTCTTTATCTTTAGATGGATCATCTCTGGTTGTTGTTGGGTTTTGCTTCACGTGGCCATACAAAGATGAAGAGTCAGACGCAGGATTATCTCCAGAAACCTAAAAAGTTCACTTTTACAAACTTACAATTAAAAATTCAATAAAATATGTCTATTTTTTATAATTTTAAATTGAAAGGTAAAGGTTGTTTTGTTATTTTATAAAAGAAAATATTTTTCAACAAAAAAATGAGGTATTTTAACTAGTGAGGATTCAACGTAACAAACACTTAGTTCATGAATAGAGAAAAACCTTTTACACTGTAATAAATACATTAAACATACATAAAAACATTTGATCTCAAAGTATCAAATGTGTGACACTAAAATGCAAAAGAACAACTGTAATTGTAAACTCCAACTCCAAAATAATATGGTTAGCAAATAAGCTAAGACAAAACTGAGTATTTGAAAAATCTGTATGCCATATTACATTATTTTTATCATAACTCTTTTCATTATATGCAATACAATAACTTAATAGTAACACACCACAATGTATTGAATAAAATATTGTTCCATATGAATTTGAATGAAATAATATCATTTATATAGAATTTGAGTAATTATCACAAGTATGATGGAATATGAAACATACGTCATTTGTGTCAGAAGCTAACAGGTACGTTTATCCTTCAAAATAGTACAAAATATTACACTGCTTAGTTTGTTACATTTAATAAATTAGCATAGCCTGTATAGTTTTTTCTATCATTAAATTATTATCAAATATAAAAACTGTCGAACTGTACTGTAATTTGAAATAACTATAACATAATTCTCTTTGACATTATTTTCGGTAGTTTAAAAAACTAATGACGATTCAAATGTGGTGGCCACTTATTACACTAAACCCGTAATATTGAGTTTTTTTGTAGAATATTAATTTGAGAGGACGTGCATGAAATATTTTGTTAAAATTCACATTATTTTGCCTTATTTTAATTTAACAATCCAACTGAGTTACTTCCAAATTTATAGTCTACATATTACATTTTTTAGTATAAAATGTTCTCTAGTGTCACTAGTATTATTCATTAACATAGGAATAAATCCTCTCTCAGTCCTACCCTATCTTAATGCTCCAGGATAGATTTTTCTGGCACCTGTCATCAGAACTGTGACTTAAAAACTTAAATATCTTAAGATCAGTCATAAACATTAAAAACAATTTCACTCCCTGCACTCTATTTCACTGCTTTGAAATAAGTCCCACCTAGCTTTCAATAGATGCATATCTTAGAATCTTCACATATACAGTAAAATGTCCCCAAGTTTTAGAGTAAAAAAGCTCATTGAGAGGGAAACTATTTCTGCTACTTATACCATCTTCCTGTTTCAAAACAATTTCTAAATGCATCCTAAGAGGAGTGTCACCTAGAACCCTAACACGAACATCCCATCTCTCTCACATCAGATGGGTAAGTTATGGTTATTGGGAGGAAAACCATCTCTGCAATTTATACCATCTTCCTATTCCAAGACAGGTTCTAAACCCACCCTAAGATGGGTGATACCTAGAAACCTAGCAGCCCATCTCTGGCATCAGATGTGTAAATTATGGTTATTGAGTTATTACAGTGTAGTCAGAGATATGATCATATAAATGGAAAATATATTTCTAATTCTGAGTTGAAAGTAAAACTTTACAAGGTGAAAGGTTATTTAAATTGTCTGATGACACGTTTGGACAAAAATATGTAACACTTACGTAAATCAAAAGTAAGCTGACTGGCTGGATGTGTGGCCAAACTGACTTATGTGGATTCATGTTTTACTACAGACTTAATTGGGTGATTTAACGAAATGACATGGTTTCTGAAGCAGGTTTATCTTTTAATACTTTTAAGAGTCAGTACTGTAATGCAGAAATCAAAGACAAAATTACTATCTAACCTTTACTATACATTTAAAGACTGTAAAAAAACCCATCTTAGTTGTCTTTTGACACAAGTAGGCCTCTGAGACCTGTGTTTATATATTTTTTCTTGAGTAGTTAGGCCAGGCAAAATCAACTATGGCAAAATAGTACCAAGACCAGAATAAATTACAATGGCTATATACACTTTTTGACATTATGTTCTTGATCATAGCAACAACGTAAACTCAACATTGGCATTGGAAATATAATTCACTCGAACCAGAGTGCTCATACAAGTGCAAAACCTACGAAACTGTGCACAAAGCCATGGGTAACTACTAGAACATTATAAGCAGTGATGTGCTACCACAATAAGCCATATAAATATGATTTATGTAAATTTAATTTAATTTGGTGGTAATAAAGGAACGTTAACCAGACAAAGGTTTTATAACGATGTATACTTTAGGTGGATACTTAACAAAAATTATAGAAATGTACTGTTTTGCCAAAGTTTTTAAACTGCAATGGCAAAGTGTCACTGGAATACATATACAATACGTTTTCTTTGTACCAATGGTAACTTTTGCACACTGTGTCTGATGTAACAGCAGCCTCAATTTTTTTTTTAATCAATTATTGACAGTCTAGATAGAACTTTTGAAGTAGTTGGTTTGTTTATAGATCTGAGTATTATTATTAAAATGGAGTAATTTGGGAATACAAAAGAATGCACTGAACTGGATAAGGTAATACCATTGCAATAGAAAAAAGTTGTGGAAATTCTTCAAATTAAAAACAATTACAAAATTTATTACCAATCCTCAGTGGAAGAAGTAAAGTAGGGAGGGCCTCAGGGATCTATCTTGGGTCCTTTATTGTTCATTTGCTACCTAAAAGATTTTCCTCAACTCAGAGAGGGTAGTAAATTATGTCTGTATGATGATGACACTAATTTGAAAGTTACAGCCTCAATTGGCTGGAAAGAAATAGAAACCAAAGCAAATTCGGACATACATTTATTTAATTACTTTTTAATTTAATTCTAATAACCTACTCCTAAATGCAGAGAAAGCTAATCTAATTCATTTTCAAACTCAGGCAAACTACAGCAAATTTTACCCTGTAATCACAATTTGTAATAAAATAATTGAAAATAAGGATAGTATGACATTTTTGGGTTTAGAAATACACAAAACTATTAATTGGAACATTCATGTACAAAATTTACTTCCCAACATGTTGTCAGGTTTATATGCATTATATGCATGAATTCTGAAAATGTCTGCAAATCTACTTGGAAAATAATAAATAAAGAAATAAAACCTAAAATAGAAAGAAACAATGACATTAGATTGATTGCAGATGGCCAAATGAGCTCCGATCCATACAAAGTTTGTGAAATATTTAATAGTCACTTCATAAATGTTGTAGATGACAGTATAGTTCAAAATTTCCTTATCTGTGTTAAATAATAGTAATAATATTTAAATATTCAAAATCCACCCAATAAACAGCTTCGTATAAAGCCTTTAAGCGAAATCGAACTTGATAAAGTCATATCATCTTTTAAAAATAAATTCTCTGCGGGGTATGACAATGTCCCTATGCCTATTATAAAAAATGCAAAATATCTATTGATTAAACCATTGATGCATGTTATTAACTCTTCTTTTGTGAGTGGAATATTTCCAAAAAAACTGAAAATTTCTAAAATAAAAACAGTTTTTAAGAAAGGTAGTACAACTGATCCTACTAATTATCGTCCATTGTCAATACTGCTAACCTTCTCCAAAATATTTGAGCATGTAATGCATATTAGGTTAGTGGAACTCTTAGAAACTAATGGGTTATTTGAGGAGGAGCAGCATGGGTTTAGGTCGGGTAGATCTGTCATCAACTGCTGGAATTGAGTTTGTGGAGTCAGTTCTGGATTCTGTGGACTCGGGTAATCGTGCTTTTGGTATATTTATGGACCTCAGCAAAGCATTTGACAGAGTCTGCCATAACACTCTAATTAGAACATTAGAACATTTAGGGATTGTGGGTGTGCCGTTGAACTGGTTTATTTCCTATCTTAAAGAGAGAAAACAATACGTTGAACTTCCTCATATTCAGAATGGGCAACTAACCTCTGTTAAATCAAAAATGAAAATAATTAAATATGGAGTCCCTCAAGGCTCTATACTTGGCCCCTTATTATTTCTGTGCTATATTAAAGGTTTACCGAATACTGTATTAAATTTAAATAGTAAAATGTGTTTGTATGCAGATGACTGTAACCTAGTTATATCTCATAAATCTTTAAACGAAATAGAAAATATAGCAAACCAAAATATGACATCAATATATAATTATTTTTGTGAAAAAAATTTGTCACTTAATGCAGATAAAACTAAATATATTTCATTTTGTACACACAAAAATAAACTCAGTCCACAGCCAAAAATTGAAGTTCAAAACACGCAAATAGAAAGAGTAGATAAAATTAAATTTTTAGGTTTGACATTGGATGAATGCTTAACTTGGGATGGTCACATACAGGTAATTCAAAGGAAAATATCTTCTGGTCTTTACGCATTGAAATCAATTTCAAAATATTGTAATCTGGAAACTTTAAAAATGGTTTATTACTCACATATTCACTCGCATATTTCTTTTGGTGTTGCTTTGTACGGAGCAACCAGTAATGCTAATTTGCAAAGTATTTTGCTGTTACAAAAGAAGGCTATGAGGGTTATGTTAAATTTACAGACACAGGAGTCAGTGAAACAAATATTTTCGGATTAAGGTATTTTAACTTTTTATGGGCTTTACATTATGGACACGATATTAGAAGTAAGGAAAGCTAATTACAGCTTACCTAGATTAGGCACCTTCCATAACTATTCAACTAGACACACCGTAATCAATTGGCAGCTCCACAGATTGATTTGCAGTTCACAAGGAAAAAACCAATAGTTGCAGGCATTAGATTTTACAATAATTTACCTAAAGATATTTTAGCAATTGACAATTTTCAAAACTTTAAAAATAAGCTAAAGCACTATTTGATCAGTCGACCACTTTATTCATTTGATGAGTTTTTTGTCTTTAGTTAGTAGCCTTAAGGACTAAAATGTAAAATACACAAGATAATCTTGTACATAATGATAACCGTTATAATGACCGATTTGTCATGGGCCTAGAATATAAATTTTGTAGATTGAGTAGGCATTATGCACCTTGTATTATCTTATGATACCATAGTTATTGTAATGTATGGTATATTGTAAACTGACGCCATTTTATGTTTGTTACATGTTATGTACAAATTATGAATAAAGCGAATTTGTATTGTATTGTATTGCATTAATTAGACTGAGAAACCTGTGTGAAAAAGAAACATTAAAGGTTATTTATTTTTCGTATATTCACTCAATAATATCTTTTGGAATCTCACTTTATGGTGTTACTGCTGTAAATAATCTAAATTCTATTCTAAAAATGTAGAAAAATGCCACTAGAACCATTTTTAATTTTCATAATAGAACATCCGTTAAGGAATACTTAGAAAAAAATATTATGACGGTTGAAGGGATGTACATATATTTTTGAAACTATTTTGTCAATTAAAAGCTAACTTCAGGAACTGGAATTGGTAGGAGATAATCACAACCATTTCATAAGAAATTGTAATAATGTATTAATAAGCCCCCATACCATACAAATTTTTAAAAAGAAACCAAAGTATATTGGATTAAATTTTACAACAATCTTCCTATCGAAATTAAGTCAGAGACTATATTCAATAAATTTTAAATCAAATTAAACTATTTTCTCATCAACAAGGCTATATATTCCTTAAAGAATTCCTGTGATGATTCTGGAGGGAGAGTTCTCCATTATTAATGGTTTTGTGCTAAAAGCTGTTTTAATTGTAACCTTTTAACAACTGTAATTATTGTATTTTAAACTTCTTCTATTTCCTGTGATATATCTCGTATTTTCTGTGTGTATTCTTGTTTTTCTAGTAAGAACATGAACTAAATCCTGACACTATTCTTGTATATACATATACAAGGTGTTTAAAAGTCTGGGCACGGCTTAATATTTTACAAACCATAGCAGTAACATCTTTAAACTTTGCACAGTGTCATATGGCTATGTAAAATATTTTTCCTTGCTTACCATGACATGCCAACCATGGGGTGACGGCCCACAGAGGAAAACATGGAAATCTTAAATTAAAGCATGGGTTGAGTGATACCTCATTCGAAAGAGCTCACTTAGTAGAGTTGAATGCCGCAAACCGCATCTCAAAAGGTTTATCCAATCAGAAATGGCGGGTTGTTTTAGGTACACATTGTGAAGTACATTATGCGCTGCCATTTCTGACTGGATCGTCGTATTCTGATGCGGTATGCAGCATTTCACTCTACTAACCAATGGGGTCATTCTGTGTGATAAACATCTCATTCATTCTTTCTAGCCTCATGGTTTTATTATTTCAATTTTTATCAAACCTCCATCAGACAAAACCAGCAAAGAGATAACAAGAGGATAGTGTGAAAATACCTTGTCTGGACCTCTCTGAGGGTCGATGGACAACCAGAGGAAGAAAGACGTGAGTCCGAACAACGCCAGAATCACCAGCATGGTACATAGGCACACCCTGAAGGATGCATCTTCCTGCTGAGGAGTCTCGGACTGAGGTTGGACTTGATACCTCTGCTTCATCTCTGACACTGGTCATCTCCTGTTTATTTAAGGAAGTGGGTAACCACAGGCTGTGGCAGGACATCCATGCAGGATATCGTGTTTTAACGCTCATAATCTAACTGACCACTAACAGGTCCATGGAAACTTACAGTATTTTCAATCATAAAATCCCGTTCTGATTTATTCACATACCAGATATTAAAAAAAAAAACCCCTATAATTAACCTATACTTTATTATATTTTTAATTTCTTTCAATTGTTTTCTTGGTTCCACCCATTAATTTACCTTAGAAATAAACAGATACAATATATTACAACTCTAAGACACATAAAAAATTTTGAACACGTCCAAGGAGCAAAGCATTAAAAAATTATCTAAAATTTTCAATTTTTTGTCAAAGCCAAATAGATGAGTTTGCAATAATATTTGAGATACTGATGCATATTTTCATTTTTTTAAATGAATAAGGTTTACTAAAAACATTTATAAACTGGACTTTTAGATTTAAATTAATAAAAACATGTCTCTATTTGAAGTTTTAACTCATATACATACTTTAAAAATTTCACACTTATTTCTACCGCCATTTTTGTATGGCTCTTATCACAAAATTGCTTAAATTTCCATTTCGAATTACTGTAATTTTCTTTTAAGTAATAAAAATAACTTTTTTACATCGATGAATTTAAATTTTCCTGGCTATGAAATAAAATGGAAAAAATCCATACAAATTGTATTACACCACCATTTTCAAGTATTTAAAATATTATTATTATTGGCTAGAATTTTGTGAAGTAAAACTCAAACAAAAGTTAACTTTAGCCCATTTCAAAAACATCCTCTTCTATCTGAAGGTGCAATTTTAATTTTTGCCCGACTTGAGAATCAGCTTTGATTGGTAGTGCATCACATCTGGTTCAAAGTGATGAAAATTAGAACTTTAAAGATAACTCAAATCTTCTCACAAACTTGAACCCTACCTCACACTAGAAGTAATATGTATACATTTTTATTTTCAATTGTGGTAACTTTAACAAAAAAAGAAACAATTTTGGAAAAAACACTCTAAATAAGGATAACTCCATAGTTATGTAATCACAAAAATTTCAAAACATTCCACAGACTTAATTTTTTCAAAAAATATACTTTTATATACTACAAAAAAGCAACCAGAACTTACTTATTGAAAAGTAACAATATTACAACTCTATTTTAAAAGGTTTAACAATATTCGGGAAATTACAAATATGATCTGGCTACTTTTATTGATAAAAGTAGTACTATTTCAATTTATATTTAAATATTAAATTAAATTGATTTAATTATTAAATTTATATTATATAACACTAACTGACCAATCTTGGTTTACACTCAACGAATACCTTCAGCACTAAGACAGATTTGTAATTGGGGCTTGTTCTATATTGTTTGGAGTCGGCCCACTAAACCTATACTTACAATGAAAATTTCAACCAACCATAAAATAGTTAACCCAACTTATGATAAACACTGTATTATATTTGCATAAATGCATCCTATTAAAAAGAGCAGCTGACAATTATCGCTACTGCTGTGGAGAACATAACAGGATTTTGAACATTCGCCATTGTTGTTTTTGCACCTGAAGAAGACAACAGATCTCAATATTTGAAATTTAGTGTTCTATTTTTTCAAATATTGATAATAATAGCAAATATACGTAATCCTGTTACCTTTTCAAATCATCAATAACCATCATTAAAGAAATAAATGCCATGGAAAGGCTACATATCTGTTCATTTTTGTGCTCCAACATACACTGCTCTAAATTTGAAACTGATTTCAGTAAATGACTCCTTTGCTTTGATGCTTTTGCCAGTTTTGCACCTAACAAAGAATAGTAAAATGGACCTGTTTACACAAAATCTATTCCAAAATAATCACAAAATGGTACTTAACAGATTTTTACAATATAACACAGTAAACTGAAACATTTTAACAAAAGAATCTCACTTGCCAATAAATAATAATATTTTATTATCAACCGCATTTACACTGTGAGTATTATGCAAAGTTTTTGCAATTTTGAGAGTTAAAAGGTAAAATTTTTGCTATCATTTCCTTCAAGCAGATTAAACAAAAAGATCAATTAAATGCATGTAAGTATTGGTCCCATTTTTAGTCACATATGATTGGTTTATTCAATACCCAATGTTAATACCACAGAGGTATAATATAAATAACAATAACAACCACAGAAACGTTCATTCAAGGCCCTACTAGATACTCAGGCCCAGTTGCCCCCCCTCCCCCAAAAATGACCACCCACGTGGCACATCAAAGATATAGTGCATAATTCGTGCTGCGAGTACTTGAAAGTTCATGGTCATAATAAGTCTCAATGGCACATGATTGCTTACATCCACGTGTTGTTGGAACTCTCGTCCTCTACTTTAGGAATCGTAATCAACCCCTGTAACTATTAATCGGTTAATAGTCAAAATGCCTCCACCTTGCTGTGGGCCTGGGTATAAAAGCGAATACGATGATAGTAATTATGTAAAGTTTTTTGTTTTCCAAAAGACAAAGAAAGAGTCCAAGTTTAGTTACGAGCCATAAATAGAGATAATTATCTGGTTACGCTAAATTCTCAAGTTTGCATCAAACATTTTGATGAAAGATATATTGTGTTACTCGCTCTGACGGATCAGTTCTTGCAGTGAAACAGAACAAACTTGCTGTCAAAGAGGGTGCAGTTCAACAATTTGACAATTTACATGGAAACATTAGTTAAACCCTACCTCGTGAAAGAAAAAAGACAGAATTTAGATAGGAACAGGCAGTAAAGTGGCTAGAGGAACTACAGAAAGAGAAAGAACTTAAAAACTCTGTAAGCTCATTACATAATTTAAAATTAAATTTAACAAAACACCTGGATTTTAAAAGCTTTAGTGTGTTATAATGTAAGGCAAACAGATATAAATTTTTCAATGTAGATGAAACAGAAGACCCTTTTACTAGGATCGTTATTTTATCTTATTCTTATTAGTTACGACCATAACAATTTAAAAATGTAGTAGAATTTTGAAATGGTCACAGAAATGTTTGTCATTGTTTAATAGTGCTAAAATTATCTCATCTACTCAAACTGATAAGCTTACAAGCATAACGATTTGTTAGATATTGTTTCTGGTGAATTAAAACCAAAAGTAATGGAAATGCTAAAATTTCTTAAAGAACAAATAAACTTGACACTAGCTAAGAAAAGTAGTTTTAATGTGTTTTCTAAGTTTGTTAAACTATTCATATTTATGAACAAAAATATATATTTTTTTACAAGTGCATTCAAAAATGTAAAAACTCACTAAGATGGATTACCCTAATGCAAAACAGCTTCTGAGGTACGATTTTAAAATAAAAAACACATATGGACAGACAGACACTAAACAAAGCGAGATATGACATATGTTCATATGAACTTTTTTGCTTGTTTTTGTGTCTACTATCATATCGTGTTAAAGTTGTGCCAACCTCTCACAAAACATCCGTATATCGGGTGTCCAAACAGTCCTGGGACAATTAAATATTTTTGAACAGATTACAGATAAGATCACAAAATAGAAATGCTGTGACCCGCTACTTCATCAGGAGGATGCCTAATAAGGAGTCAGAAGGAAATCTTAAATGTAAGCATAGGTTGATATGCACATCAAATTAAAGATCGTTATTAGTACAGTACAATGTTACAAACCCAACCTAAAACAAACAACTGAGCAGGAAATGACAGCAGTTCAAAGATGGCTTGAATTTACAATTAATACAAAAATAATTTCATTACTAAAAGGGAGTGAAAATAAATGAAAGGAAAATGAATGAACTATGACAGGCCTAACAGATAAACATATGTGACTGATAAGCACAACTATTACTGATATGAGAGTGGGTATTCCCACAAGCAGGAAACATTCTTGCTTTAAGTAGTTTTTATTAATAGCATTCTACCCATTAGTGAATACTCGCCATAAAAACTTTGATCTTCATTTGTTTTGAGTTGAAAACTTAGTTTTTGCTTGGCTTTGATATGGCACTTAGCAAACACAAGAGAGTTACCGTATTAATGATGTAATTGTGGTTGAGGAGACAACACGGTCTTACAGTAAAGTACAAAACCTATTCAATAATTCATTTCCTCTCCGATACCTGGAAGTATCGAAATTCACTGCTAGTTCTATTGAATTATATTTACAGCACCAATGTTGAGTTTGCCTTGTTGCTGTGATAAAGAGTTTGTATTTATGTCCAATGTAATTTACTTATTCCTAGTATATTTTGCTCCATACTTGATTTTGCCTTGTTTTCCAATCAAGAAAATGTATATCACAGATAAGAGGAGCCTACTTCTGTAAAAATTAAAAACAGATGAATTTTATATCAGTTTTATAGTAAAAGTTTGATAGTAAAATTTTCTTTCAGCTCCAAATACATTGCATAAACATAACCTATTCTAGTTACCCTTTTAAATAGGTTCAGTTTTAATTTCTCTATGGATTGGGTCAAACACATCAGCATTAATTCTTTTTGGCACCTCCTAACAGAAAAGAAGCAAACAGAGTCACTAACATACTACAGTAGCTGACAACAATCTCTCTGGAAGGTACCTTCAGAGAAAAACTGTCCCATACTTCTGGTTAACTGCTCTTTTACGAATTCAATTTATAACAATTGATTTTAATATGCATTCTTAAATAACTCAAAAGAGACTATTTTCATTTAATTTGTTTCTAACTCTTACGTACATAGATTTCTACGAAATAAGCTCTTTGATTTATGCGCTTCCACATAGGGAACATCAATACCAGTTAAAGGGTTAAAGTAAGGATAAGAGAATAAATCAAACACATCTTAGGAAAATTATGAACGAATATATTAAATATTAACAATATTTCAACATCACTTATTGACAACCTTATTATATATAATGCTAGTGATATTTCACCTCCAAAATACATTTATCTTATCAAACATAACAAAATTTTACCCAAAACATGAATGTTACAGTAATAAATAAGGGTATCTAAATACATGCATTGGCTGTTAACAGTATCTTGTTTCATAATACCTGAAACTGGAAAATATCTAACTCACGACTTTAAATGCAATTAATCACTATTATTATATTGGTTTTAACAAAGTATTCTCACTATAATAAATATTATAACCTAGAGGCAACTTTACTCTTAAAATGATTAGCCACAGCCAAATCTGTTTATATGAAAACTTGATAGCATAAAAACTATTGATACTACATCTACAATGTATAATGGGTTACACTCAAACAAAACAATGTGTGAGAAATCATAAGCAAAATAACTTATAAATTGAATAAGTCAACTATAATAATAGTAATACAGTCTAATAGGTGAACAATTTCAGTCTAACAAAAGCTTTAATAAAAAGCCAACGCTTTCCACCAAGCAGTCAGTGGTAACCAACTTCTTACAGAAGCCTTCTCTTATTTAACCTTCCACTTAATTTATTCCTTCCACACCTTCCGAAAGAAAACTTATCATACTTTGTGTTAAACACTACTTACATTCTTGTGTTAAACACTACTTACATTCAACCTGAAGTGTGAAATGATTATAAATCGATTACTGAGTAGATGATTAATTTTTGTAATACGCCTGCCTGTTTATGTCAAATTTAATAAAAACCAAGTTTTTATTTCAAGCAGCAACTTTGATTTACATGACAGCGGACATTAATTCAAAAAATGCCTTTCAAACTAATGATAAAAAAACAACAATTAACAAAACGGTTGAAATAATGTCACATTTTATTCATTTATCAAATAAACCTTGTTCATTTTAATATCAAAGAGCTTGCTATTAATTTATTTATTAAATGTTTTGGAATTAAGTGAATAAGTTTACTGTAAAAAAGAATGAACTCATATTAAACAACACTTGTCTTTAATGACCCATTCGTAACCCGGTTTATTAAGTTTCATATCAATATTTTTCAAAGACATAAAAATTACACAATTTTACAACATTAATACTGTTTTGTTACAATGTTAATGAAGCATTTCCAGTTAGATCTATAACAACACTGAATCCTTTTGTAATATATCCTGTTGCTAATCGAAATAATATTGCAAAGTATACAAGATAGTTTCCCAAGCTTTACTTTGAAAACTGACAAATAAAAACTTGTACCTGTTATCTATTACTTTGTAAAATTGACTCTATACTCTCTATCTACTAGTTAACATGCAAATTTACAAAGAAGTTTAGTGAGTTTGTATCTCATTGTATTGTGTTAGTTATGATTGTGGAGTACACATTACAACTAAATTCACCACAGATGGAAACTCATAATTGGGATGATAATTCCAAAATGTAACTCTACTCTGTAAATGGATTAATACAAAGCTCTATGGTGTGACAAACAAAAGAGCTGTTTGCAGAGAGCTAGGTCTGTATGATACTCAAGGTTGTGCATCTATTGTCTCACTCTTAGCCACTGTCATTGCGGCAGTATACCAGCCTCGTTCCCGCTGAGAGGAACCACTACCACCTGTATCGTCGGGACATTGTCGTCTAGTTGCTTGCTGCCTTCCAAAAGACGATATTTCCGTCGGTTCACATGAGTGTGGGAGTTTGGTTTTGTTTTCACAGGGTGCTTGTATTTCTCCTGTACACATAACAGTAAAATGTATTGTTAGGTTTTTAATTACTCTGTTCCCTAAAACTGCTACAAGCTGAGTACACGGCTTAAATTTAAATTGAACACAATAAACTCATAACTCTTGATAATGTTACTTTAGATGTCAATATACATATTGATATTGCAATGAGGAACATGTAAAAGAATTGTAATAGTATTTGTACACTCACATTTTGTCAAACACATGTCTACTTTTTCTCAAGTTCATGAAAATGAAACAAATATTTTAAAATTATCAGTATCATTAACAATTAATCAGAACAAAATTACTTCCTTAATACTTTGAGTGCAGATTCTGTAATTTTACACAATACCAAAAACCCCTGAAGAGTACGGATCACGTAATTTTAAGGAAGTGGTGTTTTTAATTTGAGTGAATTAGGAAATCGCTACTGTGACTTGTTTTTGTTGTTAGTAATACAATTCTCCATTGGAACATGCGCACATTGTATTAATCAATTACAAAGAATTACATGAACTTGTTTTTACATTGCAAAAGCTTGCATTTTTTGTTAAATATAATGACATAAGTTTAATCAATTTGTAATTGTTATTATACTGTTTTATCTATATACTTTTTTTAATATTGTAAAAAGAAGTAGTTTGTTTTCTTTGTAGAAACAAATTTATAGAATTTGTCGGCCACACACGATAATAACACAATCTGGCTACACACGATAATAACACAATCTGGCCACACACGATAATAACAATCCGACCACACCCGATAATAACACAATCCCGCATCACACGATAATAACACAATCTGGCCACCCACGGTAATAACACAATATGGCCACGATAATTGAACACTATGTATCAAGAATTGGAATCTCTTCTGTTTGTCTGGTGTCGATAAACCTGAAGGCATTGTGTTAAGATCATATGAAAAATGCCTTTTGGATCATGTCAGTTTTCAAAACGTCAACTTTTTCTCATTGCAGTAGCTCCAGTTATCATTTAAATTACAATTAGTTTTGTAGTGTACTAATTGTGTCACCTGTGTTCTGTATTCCCAATGAATATTCAGTTCGCTTATAAATGTAACCATGTAACTTCAATTGTAGCTGAAAAAGACATACATGTAGAGAATTGCCAGTAATTTTAAGCAGCATTTACAGAATTGAGTGATTGAGTATCATATTTTGAAAAATAGAGAGAATATTGAAATATTTAAGAAAATAGTTACAACCGAGTCTGGGAACAAGAAATTTTTTAAACAAACAGAATTTAAATAGTTACTATTACAGTTAGCTTACCGTTTTTACCTAGTTTTCATCTAACGTAAGAGTTTATTTAACAACTTTACAACGATACTTCAAGTAATCCTTTATAATACAATAAAGAGTTCTGGTTCCGTACGACAGTCGGCTTGTTAGCCCTTTGTACTTGAAAGGCCAGCAGCACTGGCCACACCAAGGTTGCAGACAGCTCGCGTTAGTTTTGCCGTAGTTGTCCTCGCAACTCGTATCGCCAGTACAGATGGCCGCACTACTTTCATTGACAGCTCGGTGGCCATATTTGTTAATTGCCTCCCTAGATCGGTATTATTTTTCAATTTCCTCCACGTTACTTGCATAGTAATTTAAAATGTCTAAAGAAGAAACAAAAAATAATTTTAAATTTATTTTTAACGACTTTTTCTAATACAGAGTTAAATATACATTTGGGAAATTTAACTTTTATATGTATATTTTTAACAAAGATATGTAAATAAAATGTTATAAAGTAGGCCTTTACAATTATGTTATATTCAGACATGAACAATTTTACATTTTTGTCAGCCTTTACATTTTTTTATGGAATCAAACTTTTGAAAATACACACCTATGTGTAGTCAAGAATAGTTAGCACACAACTTCTAATAAAATTGTCTAGGTTTCTATCACTTCAATGTATAGGCCCACTACGCATCATTCGTCTTATTTGCAAAGTCAATGTTTAGAGAAGAATTATAGGTTAATTTAAAATTTACTGCTTTACTAAAAAGATTACTTTCAATTACATTATAAAACAAAGAGAATATTAGAAAATAACTGCTATGTTTAGTGGCCAGTACAGCTGGACCTACGAGCTGAGATAACATTACGCCAAAAATTAATCCTCGTTTCTGACAAAATGACAGGTGAGCTGGTCATACGAGCTTCAAGGACAAATTATACATACTGCCTTCGAGTGCATAGGGTTAACCCTCTCCCACTCGCATTGTTTCCAGGCGCTCACGGTGCTTCTAACCTCAATTAATTCGCTCTGCCGGTCGCGCTCGGTAAAAATACGCGGTGCCTCAACTTACACACGTTCTGTCATTGTAATTAACTATAATTATATATAATAATTATTTTACTATATATTGGTTCAATGAAGTTGACTGTACGAGACCACGGAGGGGGCACACGGACAGCTGGGCGCCGGTGGTGCGGGATTGTTTGTTGCGCAGTTACTTGGTGAAGGTCATTGTCTGGCTCGCCATCACTGCCACTATGATCACTCCGAACTACATTCTCAATGCCACCAACCATTTCACAAGGCTCTGGTACATCACTACACTCACTTGAATCGTCGCAACCACTACTAATAACGAGATCGATTTCACTGTCACGAAGTGTACGACTACAACCCGCCATTCTTTCCGCACAACTAATATAAATAGGAAAATAATGGAATAAATCTACTTTAAAAGTAAAGTGAATGGTCTCCTGATAGCAAACAACCCGTAGTAGTACAAGATATTGCTACTCGAGAGCAGCACTTATCGGCTCTAGTAGATAAAGCAGTGCGTGCCAATCTGTGCCGTTTAAGCTGCAGTGGCTATGTGGTGGCCATGCCGATTCATGCCTTGCGAGCGGGAGAGGGTTAAAGAGACTACTGCAGTGAGAATAATTTATTTCAAATTGACTGAAGGTATTAAAAAAAGTATAAAAGACTGACCAGACTGTGAATGACGTGACCGCAGTCCTTACAAGGCTTGTCTTCGGAGAGGCAGACCGTCTCGTGTTGCTTGAGCTGTCTGCTGCGCTTGAACACCCTGTTGCACCTTTCACACCTGAGGTTCTGCATTGAGTGAGTTTGCAAATGCAGCTTCAGCTTGTCTTTTCGATAGAACTCCTTTTTGCAGTTCTGGTGCTTGCTGAAGGGGCATTTATACCTGAACATTTCACAAGATAGGGTTAATGCTACAGAATAATACTTTGTGCTACATAATTTTTATAAATTTCCAGTAACGTAAGCAGAAACAATTAGAATTACACTTAATATCACAGAAAAGCACTGATATGGCAAAACCAATGGTAAATATAGTGCCAATGATAATGTTATAATGAATTTATATATTTTTATTGCTGATATGCTAGGTACAACACTACCATTGCTTATTTCCTTTATTCAGCTTTTCTTTTTAATCATATTATAATAAAAACCTAAACATGAAGTTAGAAATCAAATTATGCGCATCATATTAATTAAAATGTGACAACGATTTAATTAAAAACTAATAGACAGTTTAAAAAAGAATAATACATTAATCAGTTTTCATTGGATTTGAAATTAAGTATTTACCAGATAAACTACATTGAATTGAAGTGCAACAAAGTAGTCTGGTTAGGTTAGGTTGAATTCCACTATAATAAATTTTTAGGCAATAAAGTAACTTACTTGTAACTTTGTACTCAACCACTATGAAAAACAAGTTATAAAGTTTTGTAATATACTAAACCTACATCAAATGTTCTGTAGTGTGGATATTTAATATTTATGAGGGCTGTCTGGAAGTATCCAATATTCAACGATTACTGCTTATGTTATCAGATTCAGCACGCACTATCTCTTTACCCTCCTATTTGTACCAAGAATAGCTCTCATTCACAACTTTAAGAAGTCAGCTGTCAATCAGTGTTTAGTGCTTGTGTTTCCCTAGCCTTTCACAGAATTTCTCTAAAAAATGACGCAACGTGAAGGTCAGTGAATTTTCAACACCAGCTATATTTGCAGGAAATGCTTCAAAGCTGTGGTGGCCTAGCAAATTTCATCGCTATCAGTATACGCGAGAAATTTAGTGACAATTCATCTATATCACCTAATATAAGCTCCTTTCTTTGTATCCCTGTTTCTTTTAAGTATTGACATAACATAGTGTATACGTAAACTACACCTACACGTCCTTTCTGTGACGTTAGGAAAATACATGGATCCAATTCAGAAAAAAACAAAAAGACAAACCATTACCAATAGCCAGACTGCAGTATGTGGTACATACATTTTCGGTATAGACCACGATTTTGTTGATACAGAAGACCAGAGTAGTATACTTTGGCCGTTCCTGGGACAACGCACCCGAGACCGGATCTGGGACAAACCGTGTGAGACCGAATCTGGGACAGAATTTTTTAGAGAGCGACTAAGAGTGTGAGTACGGGTAGTCAGAACCGCGCCGCGCGAATCACCACGCATGTCATCGCTGTCCCGCCACCGCGCAGACACCACGCGTTGTTACTGTAAGTATACAAGGAAAAGCGAGTTTGTTCTCACCAATATGTCCTTGTAAGAGTTCCATTCTTCATCGGTGTACAGATCCTTCTCTACTATATTGTTTTTCGTCAACAATCTCCAAAGACCCTCAGTCCCTTTGTATTTCTTTTGAGAGCTGACTAATATAATGTCATCATAATCAAATGTAATCGGTTCGGAACCGATCATCGGCTGCTCTAGATTTACATCGTACCAAATACCAAACTGTTTGTCGTTGGATTTTGGAAGGTATCGGGCTCCTAGAGAACCAAGTGTTACTACTTTAGAATCCATCAACTGTTTCATCGATTGCTCTTGAGGTTGTACTTCTGGCTCATCATCGTAATCTACATCCTCAAACGTTCGACGATCTGATGCTTGAGGTTGAAACCTTACCAACTGTTTCATACGGTTTTGACTACGTATCTTTTGTGTTTCCAATTCTCTATGTTGTTGTTCCCTAATGGCTCTGGTGATTGGTTCGTACTTTTTCTCATTTTCACGAACATCTTCTAACTCTTTGAAATGGGTCTGAGCAAACTCACTTTGTAATTTCCGGTTTAACTCATCCAACTTTCTAGCTTTAGAAACAGTGGGCGGTCGAAGTCAAAGTCAAAGTCAAAGTCAAGTCTTTTATTGCCGTTGATAATATTACAATTATGTGGCAAAAGTCATACCGAATAAATCTATAATTTTTACATTCGTTCACAATACCACATTCAGACATACAATCGTTACATTCATCCATACCACTTACTCGCCAATTCTCTCCACTGCCAACGCCAGTGTTAGTCTTCTAGATTGGAGGTCTCCCAACTATAATTCAAAAACTCGTCGACGCTATAGAATGCTTTAGACGCTAAAAAGCGCTTCAGACGAGTTTTTAACGCCTTGGGCGTTTGTACGTTTATCATGGAATCCGGCAAACTGTTGAGGAAACGGACACCTGCCTGCGAGGGCAGGTGTTCATAAACCACCGTTCTGTGTCGCCCAGTACGGTAGTTGTCTCTGCCTCTCGTTTCATATTCATGCACGTCACGGCCCCTAGTCAGGGCACATTTTGACTTACAGAATAAAACTGCCTCCAAGATATAGAGACATGGCAGGGTCAACAGCTGCAATTTTTTGAAAGCTGGTCTACACGACTCTCTGAAGTTAATGTTGGCGATTGTTCTAATCGCTTTCTTTTGAAGCCTGAAAACTCTCAAAATTTGATTGTTTGAACAAGCTCCCCACAAAATCACTCCGTAGGAAAGATGTGGGTAAATCAGGCCGTAATACGCCGCCATCAGAACCTGACTTGGGCAGTATTTGGCTAAAGATCTTAAAACATAAACGCCAGATGCTAATTTTGAACAAACTGAATCAATGTGAACATTCCATGTCAAACCTCGATCAAGGTATATACCAAGGAATTTGGAGGAGTAAACTTCTTCTAATGTGGAGTCTCCCAGCATGACGGAAGGCCCATCATGTGTTATTGATATGTTACGATTGGCAGACGTCTCATTAGCATTTGATGATATAGTATTTTTGTTTGAGAAGTTTTTTAATTCACCCTGTTCAGCACGTTTGAACTTTGCAGCCAAGACACTCTGAATTTTTTCAAGTCGCCTTGCTTCTTTTGCGTCTAGTTTATTCGCCATGTTGTATACTTATAGTAATAGACACAGAGTTATTCTTCAAATCTTTCAAGTCAAGTTTATGAACGTCAAATTACGTTTATACTTAAACGTCAAATTACGTTTATACTTATACGTCAAATTACGTTTATGAACGTTAAATTACGTTTATACTTAAACGTCAAATTACGTTTATACTTAAACGTCAAATTACGTTTTATACTTAAACGTCAAATTACGTTTATACTTAAACGTCAAATTACGTTTATACTTAAACGTCAAATTACGTTTATACTTAAACGTCGAATTACGTTTATACTTAAACGTCGAATTACGTTTATACTTAAACGTCGAATTACGTTTATACTTAAACGTCGAATTACGTTTATACTTAAACGTCGAATTACGTTTATACTTAAACGTCAAATTACGTTTATACTTAAACGTCAAATTACGTTTATACTTAAACGTCAAATTACGTTTATACTTAAACGTCAAATTACGTTTATACTTAAACGTCAAATTACGTTTATACTTAAACGTCAAATTACGTTTATACTTAAACGTCAAATTACGTTTATGAACGTCAAATTACGTTTATACTGGTACGTTTTACAACGAAGTATTATTCAACACTTAGTTTCCTTTTTAAATTGCACATATATTTCCTTTCTTGTGGTTTAGCTGTAGTATTAATAGATATGAATCCATGAGGTGTTTTCCAACACTCAAAACAGAGAGCCTCAAATTGGTTGAAAGTCATGTCAGAACCTACAAAGTCCTGGAACACTCTCTTTGTATAGTACTTGTTCATTGTAAACAGACACAACAGATTAACATTGTTTCGTATGACCTGCATATCAACCCGACCATAGCTCTGACTCAGGTACACACAAGAAATCCCTTTATGACGTCCTCTAATGAAATAGTCTTTGATTTTAGTTTGCTCTTCTAGGAGGCAGTCATCGAATACCACAAGTGAGTTTGGTTTGCAGTCATCGATAGAAATGAGATCTTGACAAGAAGAATAGAAAAACGCAATGTGTCTTCTAAGGTTTTTTTCTAATCTACTGTATTGTTCACGCAGATCTACATATGCAGGTTGTTCTATTGAACGACTAAACACGTATAGATTCTTGAACGGAACTCCATCTTTGTTGTAAATGAAATTCAATAACAAGTTCCTTTTACCACACCCAGACGGTCCTACAATAAGACACCGTAACGGTCTAGGTAAAAATTGGTCTTCGAATTTCTCTCTGCAATACACTTGAATTTCCATAGTATGTTCTCTTACATACATTTAAAATTTAACAGTTTTCGCATATTCTATGATGACCCCATGCTAGGGTTCGGATATTGTCTTCGAGTACGAAACGCTTGTCGTCCTTTGATGAAAGTACCACTTTATGGTGTTCTACGCTGTAGAGATTGTGTGCTTGACTCCGAATTGTATTCATCGTTTTGTAGTGCTCGATGTTACTAAACAAACAGTCTTTATAGTTGCTAAAGGTAATTTCATTTTCAACTACAGCTTTTTTCACGCCCTTAGACCTCTTTATGTAATGGTTGTCTTCTATATTGCTCGCATACATCTTGGATCGTAGTCCTACAAATTCTCGCATGATTCGACCATTAAGTTCATCTTTCATTTTACCCAGAACTTTTTTGTTTACGTGGGGGAGCCCATATTGGTTGGGGTTGGGGTAGTCACTTGTATCAAATAATCCAATTATATGTTTCATGTCTTCGTAGAAGTTTTTAGTCTTCATGTCATATATCAGGGAATCGGTATCGGTGTACACCATTTTTATATTAGATCCATACTTCTCTTTCATTACATTGTAGTGGAAATCATACATCAGTGTCTTTGATATGTCTAGAATACTCATACCTACGTAAATAGGTTTATTTAACAAAAGTTTTTTCTTACTAAAATGTACAGCAACTAGGTTTTCTGTAAAGATGGTTCGACTCTTAAAGTTCGATTTGCTAACCCATCTTTCCACTAATTTGGACTTAGTACCCAAACGAATGTCCACACGATTTCTCATATTTTCCATAGTTTTTTCCAAAAACTGAGTTGTTCATAAGTTTGAAAAAGTCTTTCTCAAAATCATTTTTTCGCCTTTGTACGCTCCATAGTATTCAGATTAATGTACGGCTGCAACCAATTGCTTTGACTGAAACTAAGAACTCTATGAACATGTTTTAGTTTCATACCCAGACTCAAATAAAGCTTTAAATTTTTGTAGTGTACGACATACTTTTCTTTGCTGTAGAGAGTTGTCAGAAGCTTTGCCATTTTCGATCCTGGTGGGACTCTACGTTCTGGAGCGAGAGGTAGATCAGAGTGTACGTCGTGTAGTTCTTCAGGATATTCCAAATCAACTTCTAATATGTAGCCTGTGGGTGAATCGTCACTAACTTTCATTACATCGATGTCTGTACTGCTCCACTGAAAGTTTGCATATGGTAGTTTTACAGACATTGCCCACCCATACAGGTTGTTTGCATCCAAGTACATGAGGTAGTTGTTTGGTTTCGATTTGTCGTAGTCTTTCATGTAGGGATTGTTTGCCTTCGCATATCGATGAGAACACTGTGAAATACCACCACGAATACCCTTTTCAAACCATGAGTACCATATCGATGTCAGTCAATAGGGACAGTTCGACTTTTGTAATTTTTAGCATTGCGTTCCAAGCCAACCCAGGTGCTGTGAAATACCATGCAGGATCTAATTTGTATGTATTGAGACATACATCCCTGAAGTTTTCCATAACATCTGCAAGCAGCAAGACATCGGTTTCGTTATATAGCATTGTATATTCTTTCATGTTCTGAATGTTAAAAGGCGGTCCATACATCGCACGCATGTTTGTAATCTTCATTTGTTATGTGTTGTTTATTTAGTCTATTGTAAAATACTTCTTGACTAGGTAGTGATGTTTCACTATATTTTTCTATACTGTCCATGTAGTCGTAAGGGTACACTCCTTTTCGTAGCAATAAATTGAGGTCCTTACCATTGTAATATGTTGAGATGTGTTTGAATTGAGATCTGGTCAGATTCTTTGCCAACCTATCGAGACTTTGTGACATGAACTTGAATGAATCGATGAATCGTAGTTCAATTCCACCTTCCACACTGACCGTAAAGGAAATGTACCGCTCCTCGTTGTTGGGTATCAATGATATGCGATTTTCGAACTTACCAAACTCTTTAATGAATAGGTGAGTGTCGTAACCTGCTAAATTATGAATGAAAACAGGAATGAACCTAGGTTTTTTGAAATTGATGTTACACTTGTTGTGAGCTGCTCCTCTAAACAAACCCGTCAAATGGTTAAGGTCTCTAACACGATCATCACCAAGGTAATTTCCACAGATATGACACGTAGTTGTAGATTCAAACATTTCCTGTTGCTCTTTTGTCATCAACTGCATGGGGACTATTGCTTCACTCTTGTAAAGTTCATTAATCCTTATCGACTCCTCAATCAATGATTTTAGAAATACATGTGCAGCATCGTCTCCAAAGTATTTAATCGGTGGTTTGGAAAAGCCGTCCTCTGACACCCTATACATACAGAAAGAAATGGCATTATGTTTCTGATATTTGATAGTGAACGACTGATGATTACCATTACAATCCACTTTACACGGTTGACATGTTGAAATAGGTGCTAGACAGCATTCAAAGTCTGCGTAATACACAAAGGGCACTTTCATTGAGCAATTGAAATCTTTAAATCTAATTACAGTTCCTGGCTCTGGTAGTTCCAATTTCACAGCATCGTGTGTGTTACAGTCTTCTCTATGCTTGATGAGTAAATCCTCTCTCGTAAAGTGTTGCAAACACCTATTGCATATCCACATCTTATGTCCATTTCGTGAGATCTGTGAACTAACCAAACGGGACATATCTTTGATCCAGCAGTAGTGAGTGTTTGTTTTTTCTCTGATAAACAGTAGATTAACATGTTTTTCCATCTCGTTATCAGTTATTCTCAGCGGGAATATATCGAACATGTCATCATAAGCATAGACATTAACAGAAATTCCACTACGTCTTTCAAACTTTGCTATATCATCAAGTTTCATGGGGCATTCGCAAGTTGCTAGTGCATGAAGCAGCTCTCGTTTGAAAGGATTAATGAACTTTAACAAGAGGTGAATGCAATAGTCCCCCATGCAATTGATGACAAGAAGAGCAACATGGAAATGTATGTGAATCTACTACTGCACATGTCAATATCCCTGTGGAAAATTTATCTTTTGGTGATGATCAGTGTTAGAGACCATATACCATTTGACGGGTTTGTTTAGAGGAGCAGCTCCACAAACAAGCTGTAAACATTCAATTTCAAAAAAACCTAGGTTCATTCCTGTGGTCTTTCATTCATAATTTAGCAGGTTACGACACTCACCTATTCATTAAAGAGTTTGGTAAGTTCCAAAATCGCATATCATTGATACCCAACAACGAAGAGCGGTACATTTCCTTTACGGTCAGTGTGGAAGGTGGAATTGAACTTACGATTCATCGATTCATTCAAGTTCATGTCACAAAGTCTCGATAGGTTGGCAAAGAATCTGACTAGATCTCAATTCAAAACACATCTCAACATATTACAATGGTAAGGACCTCAATTTATTGCTACGAAAAGGAGTGTACCCTTACGACTACATGGACAGTATAGAAAAATATAGTGAAACATCACTACCTAGTCAAGAAGAATTTTACAATAGACTGAATAAACAACACATAACAAATGAAGATTACAAACATGCGTGCGATGTATGGACCGCCTTTAACATTCAGAACATGAAAGAATATACAATGCTATATAACGAAACCGATGTCTTACTGCTTGCAGGATGTTATGGAAAACTTCAGGGATGTATGTCTCAATACATACAAATTAGATCCTGCATGGTATTTCACAGCACCTGGGTTGGCTTGGAACGCAATGCTGAAAATTACAAAAGTCGAACTGTCTCTATTGACTGACATCGATATGGTACCTCATGGTTGAAAAGGGTATTCGTGGTGGTATTTCACAGTGTTCTCATCGATATGCGAAGGCAAACAATCCCTACATGAAAGACTACGACAAATCGAAACCAAACAATTACCTCATGTACTTGGATGCAAACAACCTGTATGGGTGGGCAATGTCTGTAAAACTACCATATGCAAACTTTCAGTGGGAGCAGTACAGACATCGATGTAATGAAAGTTAGTGACGATTCACCCACAGGCTACATATTAGAAGTTGATTTGGAATATCCTGAAGAACTACACGACGTACACTCTGATCTACCTCTCGCTCCAGAACGTAGAGTCCCACCAGGATCGAAAATGGCAAAGCTTCTGACAACTCTCTACAGCAAAGAAAAGTATGTCGTACACTACAAAAATTTAAAGCTTTATTTGAGTCTGGGTATGAAACTAAAACATGTTCATAGAGTTCTTAGTTTCAGTCAAAGCAATTGGTTGCAGCCGTACATTAATCTGAATACCATAGGAGCGTACAAAGGCGAAAAATGATTTTGAGAAAGACTTTTTCAAACTTATGAACAACTCAGTTTTTGGAAAAACTATGGAAAATATGGAGAAATCGTGTGGACATTCGTTTGGGGTACTAAGTCCAAATTAGTGGAAAGATGGGTTAGCAAACCGAACTTTAAGAGTCGAACCATCTTCACAGAAAACCTAGTTGCTGTACATTTTAGTAAGAAAAAACTTTTGTTAAATAAACCTATTTACGTAGGTATGAGTATTCTAGACATATCAAAGACACTGATGTATGATTTCCACTACAATGTAATGAAAGAGAAGTATGGGTCTAATATAAAAATGGTGTACACCGATACCGATTCCCTGATATATGACATCAAAACTAAAAACTTCTACGAAGACATGAAACATTTAATTGGATTATTTGATACAAGTGACTACCCCAACCCCAACCAATATGGGCTTCCCCACGTAAACAAAAAAGTTCTGGGTAAAATGAAAGATGAACTTAATGGTCGAATCATGCGAGAGTTTGTAGGACTACGATCCAAGATGTATGCGAGCAATATAGAAGACAACCATTTCATAAAGAGGTCTAAGGGCGTGAAAAAAGCTGTAGTTGAAAATTGAAATTACCTTTAGCAACTATAAAGACTGTTTGTTTAGTAACATCGAGCACTACAAAACGATGAATACAATTCGGAGTCAAGCACACAATCTCTACAGCGTAGAACACCATAAAGTGGTACTTTCATCAAAGGACGACAAGCGTTTCGTACTCGAAGACAATATCCGAACCCTAGCATGGGGTCATTATAGAATATGCGAAAAACTGTTAAATTGTAAATGTATGTAAGAGAACATACTATGGAAATTCAAGTGTATTGCAAAGATAAATTCGAAGACCAATTTTTACCTAGACCGTTACGATGTCTTATTGTAGGACCGTCTGGGAGTGGTAAAACGAACTTGTTATTGAATTTCATTTACAACAAAGATGGAGTTCCGTTCAAGAATCTATACTGTGTTCAGTCGTTCAATAGAACAACCTGCATATGTAGATCTGCGTGAACAATACAGTAGATTTAGAAAAAAACCTTAGAAGACAAATAGCGTTTTTCTATTCGTCCTGTGAAGATCTCATTTCTATCGATGACTGCAAACCAAACTCACTTGTGGTGTTTGATGACTGCCTCCTAGAAGAGCAAACTAAAATCAAAGACTATTTCATTAGAGGACGTCATAAAGGGATTTCTTGTGTCTACCTGAGTCAGAGCTATGGTCGAGTTGATATGCAGGTCATACGAAACAATGTTAATCTGTTGTGTCTGTTTTTACAATGAACAAGTACTATACAAAGAGAGTGTTCCAGGACTTTGTAGGTTCTGACATGACTTTCAACCAATTTGAGGCTCTCTGTTTTGAGTGCTGGAAAACACCTCATGGGTTCATATCTATTAATACAACAGCTAAACCACAAAAAAGGAAATACATGTGCAATTTAAAAAGGAAACTAAGTGTTGAATAATACTTCGCTGTACAACGTACCAGTATAAACGTAATTTGATGTTTAAGTATAAACGTAATTTGACGTTCAAGTATAAACGTAATTTGACGTTTAAGTATAAACGTAATTTAAAGTTCATAAACGTAATTTGACGTTTAAGTATAACGTAATTTAAACGTTCATAAACGTTATTTAACGTTCATAAACGTAATTTGACGTTTAAGTATAAACGTAATTTAACGTTCATAAACGTAATTTGACGTTTAAGTATAAACGTAATTTAACGTTCATAAACGTAATTTGACGTTCATAAACGTAATTTAACGTTTAAGTATAAACGTTATTTAACGTTCATAAACGTAATTTGACGTTTAAGTATAAACGTAAATTTAACGTTCATAAACGTTATTTGGGACGTTCATAAAACGTAATTTAACGTTCATAAACGTTATTTAAACGTTCATAAAACGTAATTTGACGTTTAAGTATAAACGTAATTTAACGTTCATAAACGTAATTTGACGTTCATAAACGTAATTTAACGTTTAAGTATAAACGTTATTTAACGTTCATAAACGTAATTTGACGTTTAAGTATAAACGTAATTTAACGTTCATAAAACGTTATTTGACGTTTAAGTATAAACGTAATTTAACGTTCATAAACGTTATTTAACGTTCATAAAACGTAATTTGACGTTTAAGTATAAACGTAATTTAACGTTCATAAACGTAATTTGACGTTCATAAACGTAATTTAACGTTTAAGTATAAACGTTATTTAACGTTCATAAACGTAATTTGACGTTTAAGTATAAAACGTAATTTAACGTTCATAAACGTTATTTAACGTTCATAAACGTAATTTGACGTTTAAGTATAAACGTAATTTAACGTTCATAAACGTTATTTAACGTTCATAAACGTAATTTGACGTTTAAGTATAAACGTAATTTAACGTTCATAAACGTAATTTGACGTTTAAGTATAAACGTAATTTGACGTTCATAAAACGTAATTTGACGTTCTAGTGTAAAACGTGACTTGAAAGATTTGAAGAATAACGCTGTATCTATTACTATAAGTATACAACATGGCGAATAAACTAGATGCAAAAGAAGCAAGGCGACTTGAAAAAATTCAGACTGTCTTGGCTGCAAAGTTCAAACGTGCTGAACAGGATGAATTAAAAAACTTCTCAAACAAAAATACTATATCATCAAATGCTAATGAGACGTCTACCAATCGTAACATATCAATAACACATGATCGACCGCTCACTGTTTCTAAAGCTCGAAAGTTGGATGAGTTAAACCGGAAATTACAAAGTGAGTTTGCTCAGACTCATTTTAAAGAGTTAGAAGATGTTCGTGAAAATGAGAAAAAGTACGAACCAATCACCAGAGCCATTAGGGAACAACAACATAGAGAATTGGAAACACAAAATATACGTAGTCAAAACCGTATGAAAACAGTTGGTAAGATTTCAACCTCAAGCATCAGATCGTCGAACGTTTGAGGATGTAGATTACGATGATGAGCCAGAAGTACAACCTCAAGAGCAATCGATGAAACAGTTGATGGATTCTAAAGTAGTAACACTTGGTTCTCTAGGAGCCCGATACCTTCCAAAAATCCAACGACAAACAGTTTGGTATTTGGTACGATGAAAATCTAGAGCAGCCGATGATCGGTTCCGAACCGATTACATTTGATTATGATGACATTATATTAGTCAGCTCTCAAAAGAAATACAAAGGACAGAGGGGTCTTTGGAGATTGTTGACGAAAAAACAATATAGTAGAGAAGGATCTGTACACCGATGAAGACTGGAAACTCTTACAAGGACATTATTGGTGAGGACAAACTCGCTTTTCCAAAGAAACAATCCCAAAAGTAATCGTCCCAAATCAAGTCAAGGACTAAAGTGGAAACATATGATAAAACCTATTTGGGATGAGTTGGTGAATGGAAAAGTGGCAACAATTGGTTCAGGGTTAAAGGTTTACAATGAAAGTCCGGTCGAATATAAGTACATAAAGAACTTCAAAGACCTCATTGACAGGTTACACTACATTCAAGCTCAGGAAGAAGCTGGAAACAAACAAACTTTCATAATGGAAAAACTGTCTGTAGTTGATTTCCTTCACGATGAAATGGAAGACCTAATTGCTACACCTAAAGGGTTGAAAGTACCTAGTCAGATGTTTGTCTGTTTTGCCTGAACATGTTATAGAAGGTAAAGGGCTTTTGAACGACATCATTAACAAGTTACCATTCGAGTTACATGCGCCCAAGAACTGGAATCTTGATACGTACAAACTACTGTGGGCCCGGCACCCAGCTTGACAAGAGACTTGTTAGGGGAGGATAAGGGAATTAATCCCCTCGATGAAGCTTGTAAGAAGCATGATATATGGTATAGGGATCATAAAAACACAGAAGACAGGTGGGAGGCGGACAAAATATTACAAAAGAAAGCTTGGGAGAGGGTTACCTCAGATGATGCTGACTTGAATGAGCGTATGGTCGGTCTAGCAACAACAGGAGGAATGTGGTTGAAACGTAAACTCGGTATGGGGTTAGGAACTTCAGGATGTATCTACCCATCAGATATATAAAGCAATGAAAGCAAATATTTTTTACCCTATATATAAGAGAGGATATAATAGAACAGTGATCAGTGGTAAAACCAGTGATGGAGAAACTGTATATTGAATTTTCGAGCGGTATAGCAAGAAGTGAGTATAGAACTGCAATGCCAGTTTCAGAGCTCAACTTCAATGCACCCAACAACAATACAACATTCAAACTGGATCATGGAGACGCATTTTATGATTCACGCATAATGTACCACATTCAAGGAAAGTATGTGCAAAAATCTGATGGATCTGATTATCAAACTAACTCTACCGTCAAACTGGTAGACAACTTCGCGGCCTTCTTGTTTTCAAGAATAGAGCTGAGGAAACACAATACATTGATCGACACAGTAGAACTCCCCGGCATAACCAGCACTATAAAGGGGATTGTTAGTTACAGTAACACTGAAAAACAAACACTCTCAAGTAGTGGTTTCTCATCATCGTTTACAGGAGGTGGGAAGTTTGAAGCACTCGGCACACTTGGGCATTTAGGATTAGGGTTCTTTGACCACCTACGTTACCCGATGTACAAGGGAGGTTTTGAAATCACATTTACTAGGAATGAAGATAATGATGCGTTGTTTCACTGGAAAGGGGCAGGGTCCACAGCAACGGATCCTGGCGATGGGAAAAAATTGTGATAGAGTCGTTTGTGTTACGAGTCCCCATAGTCGATTATACCAGCACTTCCAAAATTCAGTTAATTGATGGTTTGAAACATCTGAGTGACAAGGATGCTTTAGTCTACAACTTCTTTCAATGGCAATGCATCGACAAAAGAGGGGTGTTCGGTTCATCATTCAGCTTCGATATTACAAGTGTTTACAGAAATGTGTACAATCCTAGATTTGTTATAATCGCACTTCAGACAAACAGAACAAACACCCAGGCAAAAGATCCAGTAGATTTGACAGCTGCAACATCAAAAATGTGTCTGTGAAAATTAATGGAGAAAGGTACCCTCAGGAATTGCAGAATTTTGATATTACTAATGGTATATACAGGATCATGTACGATCAGTACCTAGGGTTCCGAAAAATAAACTTCGGAGACAATAACGTGTTAGTAAACCTGAAAGAATTTATTGATAACTCACCTTTGGTTGTAATTGACACACATCTACATCAACCAACAACAGACAGATCTCGAAGTGACATTCAGATTGAATTAGATTTTGTAAAAGCTATTGCATCTCCACAGGGGAGTAGCGGCACCACAGCATATGTTGTTGTTGTATCTGAGGCACATTTCTCATATGACATTACTCGAAACATAATCAAATTCCTGTAAAAACAAATAAAAAAAACAACAAAAAACAAAAAAAGTAAAATAAAAATGTTTTTTTTTTTTCATTAGTAGGCGGCAATTATTGTTTTCATGTCAGTGTTTTGTATATAAGAAAGCGTATAGAATGGAAAGTCAGCATAATTATACAGTTCGGCTATCCGAAGCTCAAAAAACGTAAGCTTCGTACACAGCGTACAAAAGACGGAAACCTACAGTAATCAGATTATCTAATGAACAGCTGTCTCACGGAAGTGATCGTATACTTCTTTCTGGAGAGCAACACAAAGCCGTTTCTAGAGCTGTTAAGAACAAAAAAGGTTTACAATTGCTTCTAAGTTACAACCAACTCGTATCTAATAAACAAGGAGGGTTTTTGAAGGAAATTATGGAAATGGTGGATTCGTCAGTTCCTGGAGGTAAACGCTTCATCTCTCCATTAATAAGAAGAAAGTTGGCTCCTTTACTGAGAGAAAAAATTTATACCTTGGTTAAAGAGTTTAGTCGATGAGGAGTTGGACACCATTATTGAAAAAAGACCCTACGGGTAGAGGGTTGAAACATCGTATTGGTCGGAAGCTTGATGCATTGTTGTCTGTGAATAAAAAAAAGAGATCTTCCCGCTGTCTCTTGGTGAAATAGAAAAATTAGCAGGTATATTAAACATTAATGAGTTTAGAGGTGTTTTCATGCGACAGTTACTTCCAGACAAACCTACAAATATCGAACGTGGTTATAGTAAATCTTGGTGACCTTTCATCTGGTGGTACTCACTGGACGTGTTATGTGAAACGTGGTGAAAAGAAATTCTATTTTGATTCATATGGTGATGTCAATCCTCCAATAGAAGTAGTCAGGTATTTGGGGCCAAAAGGGTTGGTTTATAACTCAGAGCGTATTCAGGGGTTTGACGATCCTCCTATCTGTGGACATCTGTGCCTGGAGGTTCTACGACGAGATTCAGCTGGTGAGGACTGGGAACATATTCTTCGTAGTATAAGAAAACAATAAAAATGCATGGAAACCGTGGTTTTATTTTCAACAGATTTGGAGACGAAATTGAAATTGGATCAATACCAACTCAACCCAATTCAGACCCTTCTCCTAACGAGATAATTGAGCTTGCAAGTGATGTATCAAAAGTCTCACAAGATTTATTCGAAGTCAAGAAATTATTGGAATCGCATTTGGTAAAATCGGAAAAAATAATAAATGCGATCGAGATTGTCCCCACTAGTACCGTAAATGGTGAAAAGATATGGGGCAGCTTCCTACTGAAAAAACCACCAGAGAATTGGTCAAGTGAGCAAAGCAGTGGAGCCATATGATGTGGTTGTCAAAGTTCAATTGAGTGAATTAGAAGGCAAGATATACATCATGCAGAAAAAAATTCAACAACGAAATAAAAAATATATGGAAAGAGGTTTTGAAGACTTCCATGATGGTAGCAACTTCATCTAAAACTTGTATAGAAATTATAAGTATATAAAAAAACTGCAACCATGCCATTACTCAAAACTAACTGGAACTGAGTCTGTACTGACTCTCCATCTAGAACACCCCATCCACTTGGATCCAAACGAAGAGTATTATATGGCTCTTGTTGGATTTTACTCTGAGAACAACATATACAACTTGTTGCAACATGCAAAAGTCTATTTTTGGGACTTGGGAATACATTTCATTCCGAAACCACTGATACTTCAATGCGGTTACTGGACCATTGAAAAACTTGAAAAGAGTTTCAGAGATTGCATAAAATCGTTGAATCTTAGTATAAATTCTGATGATTTCAAGATCTTTAAAGACGGTGACAAAATATCAATTAATTCTCCAATTAAATTCTACTTGGATAAAACCGTTAGTGATCTCTTAGGTTTTGAAAAATCTGATGCAAACAAACTTACAAAAAGAATCGTCTTACTTCAACTCAAATGAAAATGTAATTGCATCGAATCCACCGAATCTCAGAGCTGTTGATGTCATCGAGATACACTGCAATATTGTCAACAACAGTCTTGTCAATCATGATGTTCACTCTCACAAACATTTGGAGACAGCAATCCTCTACTCCTTTTCCCCTAATGTACCACACGGCTACAAAATATCTCAATCACCTCAAGAAAAACACTACATACCTCTTCGGAGCGGTTTACGAAAGATTCAACAGATCACAATCACACTTGTAGACCAAAACAACCAACTGCTCCAGAACAACCATGCAAACAACATCGTCTATTTAGATCTGATCAGTAAATCACAAACACATACATACTCACAATTGTGGTAAATAAAAACGCGTGGTGGCGGTGGCGGGACAGCGATGACATGCGTGGTGATTCGCGCGGCGCGGTTCTGACTACCCGTACTCACACTCTTAGTCGCTCTCTAAAAAATTGCGGTGGCGGGACAGCGATGACATGCGTGGTGATTCGCGCGGCGCGGTTCTGACTACCCGTACTCACACTCTTAGTCGCTCTCTAAAAATTCTGTCCCAGATTCGGTCTCACACGGTTTGTCCCAGAAACCGGTCTCGGGTGCTCTGTCCCAGCAACGGCCAAAGTATACTACTGATGTCATCAGTCATCCATAGGAAGACGCAGTTGGGGGACCTCCTGGGTGCGAAGCTCACGGATGTGATCCCACGGTGAGGACTCTGCAGCTTCCTTAAGGCTCGATTTCAGGCCTTCTACGAAGCTCCTGATGGTAGGGACGTTGGACGAAGCCCTGACTACGGTGTTCCTTACGAACCAGGGCGACCCAGTGGCCCGCCGGAGACACACGCTCTGGACAGCGAGCAACTGCCTCCTTGCGGTCTTGCAGGTGAAGTGGTACCATACTGGGGCCGCATATGTGAGCACTGGTCGTATCAGAGCCGTGTAGAGCAGGACCTTCGTCCTGGTCGGTAACTTCGTGGAGTTGAGCAGGGGGCCGATGCTGCCGAAGCCCTTCCTCGCTTGGCCACAGATCCTCTTGACGTGGGGTGTGAAGGTCAGCTTGGAGTCCAGGAGTACCCCCAGGTACTTGACTGAAGTCTTCCACGGTATGTCGTCGCCGTTGAGTGACAGGTGACGGCCGTCCACTTGTCTCCTTGTCCTCGTGAAGTTTATGGCTTCACATTTGTCAACGTTGAACTTGATCCTCCAATTGGTCAACCAGGGCTCCAGTAGGAGCAGCTGTCGCTGGATGTAGAACCCAGCCATCCTCAGGTTGGCAGAAGTGGCCGTGAGAAGCGCATCGTCCGCGTACAGGGAGAGCTGCACTCTCGGAGCGACCGGAAAGTCGTTTGTGTACCACAGGTACAGGATCGGGCCGAGGACTGATCCCTGTGGCACACCAGATGTCACTAGGCGGGTCGTGGAGGTTGATCGGGCAACGCTGACGGAGAAGGTCCGGAGGTGGAGATAGCTGCGGAGCAGCCGGAAAATCCTGCCAGGCAATGGAGACGATGACAGCTTGAAGAGCAGTCCCTCGTGCCACACCTTGTCGAAGGCTTTGCTCACGTCTATCAGGACCGAAGTGGAGTGGTGCTTCCTTCCTACAGCTCCGGTGATGTTGTTCAGGACTCTGCGAAGCTGAAGGGTGGTGGAGTGGCCAGTGCGGAAGCCGAATTGTTTTATATTGATAGACGTGAAGAACTCCTCAGGGAATCTCGCCAAGACGATCTTCTCCAGAATCTTGGAGAGCACAGGCAGGAGGGAGATCGGCCTGTGGTTCTCCGGGAAGAGAGGGTCCTTGCCGGGCTTGGGTATCATGATCACCCTGGCATCCTTCCAGTTGGTCGGGAAGTGACCCAGGCGTAGGCATGAGTTCAGATGCAGGTGATCGTCACGATCACCCAAGCCGACAGGTTCTTCAATGCTGGAGTTCCTAAGAAGTCTGGGCCAGGGGCCTTCTTCGGGCGAAGGCGGCGAATGTGGTCTTGCACTTCAAGTGTAGTCACAGTGGGCAGTAGATCGTCTTCGACAGGTTGGTATTCCTCCAGGAAGTTTTCAATCATTTCGCACGTGTACTCGTCGTAGACATCCGCGTGTGGGGAGAATTGGTCTTCCATGGTGTCGGCGAAGGCCTCTGCTCGATCTCCAGGGGAGTAGACAATACCACGCTGTCCATGAAGTGGTCGGTTGGTCTTCTTCTTCCCTCGAAGTGCCCTGGAGATTTTCCAGATGCCGCCGACACCACCGTCAGCTTGATGTTCCACAAAGTCATCCCACGCATCTGCTCTGTGTTCAGCCAGGAGACGGGAGCACTTCCTGGCCTGGCGGTTGAAGGTCTGCTTAGCGTGGGTACATCGGGACTGCTGGTACTCCCTTCGCAGTCTGCGACGAAGGCGAATCTCCTCTCTCAACTCCTCGGGTAGAGGTGGAGTGATGTCAGTCCGGGAGAGAGGAGATGACGAGGCCGTTCTTGGAGGATGGAAGTCAAGTCGTGTACTTGTCGGTCTAGCTGGTCCGGTGACTCGGCAGGAGTTGGTGGTGGCCGATGTCTGTCAGCGAGGTGGTTTGCAAAGCGGTGCCAGTTGATCTTGGTGGGACGAGCAGGAGGATATGATGGCACTCCGTCGTCCGAGAGGTCGAAGACAACTGGCACGTGGTCTGACGAGAGATCCGACACTGCAAACACCTCGATGTGTCCGTCCAGCGAGCCAGCTAGACCGATGTCCAGTATGTCCGGAAGGTGCCGTTCATTGTAATTGTAGTGCGTGGGCTCAACAGGTGTCAGTAATTGGATGTGGAGTCGGTTATCCAGGAGACGGTGGAGACTTCTGCCGTTGGAGTTGATGTTCCGGCATCCCCAGTCCAGATGCTTTGCATTGAGGTCCCCAGCAACAAGTGCAGGGGAACCAGGACGCAGCAGGGCATCAAGGCAGCAAGTTTGCAGCGTGTTTATAGGTGGATTGTAAACGGAGGCAATCTCCAGTTCGGCTCCGCTGTAGTGGATGGCAATCCGGGTGATCTCAGCTCCTGGGGCAGGGACGATGGGTCACTCGCCGATGCACCATGATCGCTGAGCCTCCGCCTGGTCGGTTGTTCTGCAGCTGCCTATCGGTGCGGTATATCTGGTAATTGGGGATATTGAAGCGATCTGTCGCCCTGAAATGAGTCTCCTGTAGAAGAGCGACGTCCACATCCATTTCAGTTAGTAGCTGACCGAGTTCCAGCCGCTTGTTTGCCAGCCCGTCGGCGTTCCAGCTGACAACTCTCAGCTTACCCATGGACGTTGGCGGATAACATGTCCATGAGGCGTGACATCAACGCCACTATGTTGGTCAGCTGAGTAAGAATCTGATTTAGTCTTACCTTGAGGTCCTGAGGCAGGAGGGAAGCTGGGTAAGAAATCGGCGTGATGTTTTGTGTGGGCGTCTGGGCTTGTAGTTCAGGGCTGGAAGCAGGATTAGGTGTCTCAGCACGAGAACTCGGTGTTTGCCTGGGTAGTGTTGGTCTGGTAGGAGCAGGAGTGTCCTCGATTGTTGGGTTCTCTAGTTGATGAAAGGCAGGTTGTTGACGTGTCTCGGAGGTTGAGGTCTTCGGAGTTGAACGAGAATGAGCCCCCCGAATTTCCTGCTTCCGAGCTGGGCGATGACGGCGACGCCTTACAATCTCGAAGTCATCTTCCTCCCGGTTTTCAGTGGAGGGCTCCACGGTGTCATCTAAGGTGGCAGGAGCAGGAGCAGGAGCTTCTCGAGGCTTAGGAGGCTCAATCCTGGAAGGTACAGGCCTCTGAACCCTCCTGAACCCTCCTGGCAACGGCAGCATACGAGAGCTGCTTCTCGTTTTTGAAGGTGACACACCCACGGTAGTTGGCAGAGTGGGCCTCTCCACAACTGCAGCATCTGGCCGGGGTTGAAGCTTCCTTCGGACAGAGACTGGACGGATGATTATCACCGCATCGTACGCAGCGGAGCTCACGGTGGCAGTGGCTGGAGCCATGCCCTAACCCCTGGCATCGGTGGCACTGGACTGGTCCACTAGGCCTGGTGTACTTCCTGACCTCCAGCCTGCAGAAGAACAGAGTCCGTGCGGTGTAGACATCAGTAGGAGGCCGGAGCCCATCACCTCCACGGAGGGTGATGAGCCACAGGCTGGTCGGTTGTCCACGTCTTGTCTTCAGGAGCTTGGCCTCCACGATGCCATAGCCATCTCCTTGGAAAGCCTCAAACGACCTCTTCCGGCGATAGGGTGGCTGGGAGACCTTTGATCACCACCTTGAGGAGGCGCTCAGTGGTCATGGCGAAAGTGTGGAACTTCAGCCCCTGTTCCTGTAAGTACCTTTATAGTTGCCGAAAGTGGGCCACGGTGCTTCTGTCTTCAGCCGTAGCGTCCGAGCGGTGCAGATTGCCTCCAGGTCGCCCCCAACCAGCTGTTTGATGGTAACAGCATGGTCCTTTGGGGACGTCCATGATGATGGGAGGAATGCGTGGCCCTCGCTCGACGTCCATGTCTTAGCCTGTGTTGGTGTCCGTCCGTCGGCTTTTCGGCGGAAGAGTCGAAGCTGGAGCCGCTTGTCGTTTCCGCAGACCCGCGGCGGGACGGCCTGAAGTTCCAGAGTTGGCCTCAGTAGTGGCTGGATCCATCAGCTGGGAAACTGGAGCAGAAGTCTCCGGTGGTGTCAGGCCGCCTTTGGAAAGGCATTTTTGGGATTCCGACTGGCGTGGGTTCCCCTGGCACTTGGTCGCCGTACCCTGGCAGCTCTCGGGGGTAATCCCGACTTCACCCGGGCCCTGTTCTCCTGTCCCGGGTGGCACGGCGTTGCTGGGTCGAGATGCAGTCGGCAGGTCGTGGATGGTCTCCAATGGGCCATTGGAGGTCTCCATCAGGCCGTGGGAGGTCGCTGGGGCAGCAGGAGCCCTCAATCCGGGCCTCTTTGTCAGAAGAATCAACCCTTAAAGGCGAGGTGGATGCTTGACCGGTCAGTAGTCCTTTATTCATGTAAACTTTATGTGTGCTCTTGTTTTTCTTCACTTTTAATCTTCTTTGATCTTCTGAGTCTGAACTCTCTGAACATTCTGAGGGTGAATAGTTCTTGTCTTCATCTATGTCATCCGTATTATCAATCAAAGCTTTGAAAATATTTAATCTATTTTGCTGATCCATTTATATGAAACCTAAAAACATTGACGTAAACTACTTACTTATATTATTAAAATCGCAAACGAGAATGCAATAAATTTACTTTTTATATCAACCTAGTTGTCTATTAAAAATATTTTTTCTTGTTTAATTCTACTAGGATTTCAGTAATAATTTTCAAATACATATTCTGAAATACTTAGTCGCTGATACCAAGTATTCATACTGTAAAATTTAATACGTGTTAGTGAGAATAATATACGGATCAACATTATTCTCTTGTCGAGTGAGTGCATATTCTCTACGGTAGATTGCAGCACATGTGACCTAACCTAGGTATTTCAATTAACGAATCTAATAAGGGAGGGGAGTATTACATTGTAGGTGGGTGACGACCTCCACAAGGACTGGCCCTAGTACCATGGAATGGTCCAACCTGGGTGCGCATAACAGTTTCACTGCAGACATTGCTGTTGGTTCTAGTAACAGTGGTGAATGCACGTCAACTGTTTTAAGCACAGGCAGTCCCAATCCCTGCCGAGGTTGGTAATTAAGTATTTTTAAAGGAAGAATTTATATATCTCATATACATTTTGTGACATATTTTAGTTTTATACATACATACATATATATATATGTATAATATACATATATAATTTGTATATATATATATATATATATATATATATATATATATATATGATTGGTATGATTTGCCTGACGTTATGATCATATCATGCCTGACGATGATTTACCTTTTTTCTGTGTCTGACGGTTGGTTACTTTCTTTTAGGCTTGATCTTACTTGTTCTTTGTTTTAACATAGTTTGTTTTAAAACTAATGTGCAAAAACCATTTTAACTTACAAAATATTAGGGATGCTACTGATCAAAGAAAAATCAATATCAAACAGCAGTTGTACAAAATATTTATTTTACTACCACCGTAACAGCTAAATGTTCTGAAGAACAGCTAAGAATGTGTCCACTTTAGTGACTGGACTTCCAAAAAAACGTGTTGTGAATTATAGCGGCTGTGTATTTCTTTTAAATCTAACAGATCATTTTATTGTTTTGGAATTTTCCCAATTAATTGTTTTGCTGTAATGGGCTTAGTTCGTGTTAAGGTTATAAAATAATTTTTACATAAAATATATGCCTAGTTACCATATAAATATTTGTAGCCACATGTACCACTGGATTCTTAAAACGTAACTATAATTTCCCACATTTTGTATTACTTCTAACCATCCTATCCCGCTCTATTACATTTCCAATTACGAATACGTTACAAGCGTCATATAAAATATTTTTCAACGCCAACCATCTTATCAGTTTTTCGTCCTAGCTTAGATAAATGATATTTTATATTTATACTACATATAATGTTATAAAATGTCTAGAATGTTTTATATTATCCTCTAGAAGTACACATTTTATGTTCCTTTAGATAAACGCCAGTAACTATGCACGAAGTCGTTTGTATATATAAATAATTGATTAGAATAGTTTTGCTATTTTAAATCCCAAAGATTTTATATCTTACCTAACAACTAATTATACAGTGTTACCATGAAAACACGGACTCCTAAATCAGAATACTTTCAAAACTGTTTGCGATACAACGGCTACATGATTCATTGTGCAAAAGGTTGGTTAGGACGGTATTGGCATTTAAACTTTTTCTTTGGACCTGTGACCATGACACCACGGCTGAGCCTCTGTTGTCTTGAATGCAAAATGTTTCAAAAGGGTAAGTCAGAACATCACATTTTTCAATCAAATTCAATCACTTCTAAATATTTATGTTAAACAGCAATAAGGCCTAAAGTTTAGACTGTAGCAACACATTAAATTATCGTATTAATTGTAGGAGAACAGATAAATACTGTAACTCACTTCTTGTATTGTATATTTATGTGCATGTAATTACTGTATGTAATACGGCCACTATGCCGTACTATGGCTTTACTTGCCTGTCTGTTATTAGTGCTATCGTTTAGACACGGCAATTATTTTCTTGTTTTATTTGAAATTTGTATTACTGTACTGAATTACTATCTAATTTCTGACACTTTCTAAAGTTATACAATTATCGATTCTAAAATGTTGGTAAATAAATTCAATAAATAATTCTAATCCATCCTTGTCAAATCTTTCACTTTCAGTTACGGTCCTCATATTTTTAATTATATAGGTCCCGTGAAATCCATTATGCTTCCAACGAGGAAGTATCCCGCAACATAAAGAGAATTAAAGCAAAGAAAACTTGACATCAAAGGAATGTCAGTGTGGTTACTTGAATGTTGTTGCAGGCAAGTATTGAAACCACTCAATCGATTAGTTAATTTCTTATTAGAAACAGTAATTTCCCAGCTCTCTTCTCGAAATATCGAAATGTGTTTTAAATGGGCAAATACTGTTAAATGTTACCGTCATCCTATTTTAATTGTACTTGTTTTTTCAACTAAATTTTTAAAGAGCATAAAATAAGTACCAGAGGGCTACTTGAAACATTCTTTAAACTACACCAGTATTAATCGATCATTAAAATGATGAGATTAATAAGTTTGAAGATTTTTTTGGATGGTTTGTAAAAAATTAAACCTGTTTTTATTATTTTCTATTATTTTCTATTATTTCACAAAAGAAAACTCACAATTATCCAATAATTTGTGTTATTGGATAATTGTGAGTTTTCTTTTGTGAAATAATAGAAAATGTATATTCCAATAAGAAGAGCTCCTCCTCCTTCATTGTTTTTATTATATTTAAAGAACTTTCTAAAGCATTTAGGACTGCATTTAAGGCAATAAAAATTGTTACACAGTTGAAATAATAAAGGTTTCGGTGTGCAATCATGTGGCCTGCTTTCATCTCGAGGATAAAACAATTTCACTAGATAAAACTGCCTAGTTCACAACTTTCGTTAAGGCTAAATTCAAATTACATTTATACTCACTCAGGGATCAATTCTTGGGCTTTTTAACATTCAGGGTATACTTCAGCAGTTTGAATGATGTTATCTAAAAGGTACACTTTCCTTAGTATGCTGACAACACTATAGTTTGTTTTAAAAGAATCATAGGTATAGCAAATAAAATATTTTGTTTTTATAATTTCTTGCTTTTAGTACTGTAAACATACCATTTTTGAAGCTAACCATTCAAATTCCATTATTAGTATTTATTGTTTCAAGAGAAATTGGAAGTTTCAGCATCTGTTTTAGTTGAAGGTGTTCCCTCTGCACATTTATAGTGATGCATTTTGATTGAGGACAGAGCAGAGACAGTCTTATCGATTATGTTTTACTAGTGTTGCAATAGACATGTATAAACTGCATAATCTCTTAAAGGTTTCCTCTGAAATAAAATTTAAAATTGTATGTTACGGCATTATGCACCAAAACTTAGAACTTTGATTATAGGGAACCTTTGCCATACACAAAATGGAAAGAGTAAAAGGTAATTTAGAGCATCATTCAAAGTCTGCTTTTGGAAAGTCTAGAATGCTTACACTAACAAAATTTTTTTCTACGCGTAGCCTTCGTATTGTAGTGGGGACTGATATATAATATCATAGGCACAATTGACCCTTTTATTATCTATTCAACTAACAACACAACATCCTTCATTCTTTCCTGTCTTTATTCATGAGCTCCTTCTATCTTAACGGCTTAAATGTGTCCCAGTGACGCCTTCCTCTGACCAGTTATTCGTTTGTATAAATAAGGTCTTTCGATAATCTACTCACTCTCTTAACCTACCAATTATGCTCTATGTAACATAATTATTATTTTCGATTACTAATTGATACTGCATTTTTCATTTATGTATGATATAGTTTCTTTGTCCACATTGGAGGAAATACGTTGATTATCCATCTGATTGCAAGTTCTACATAACTTTTGCAACCTAAAGTCAAATTTATTAGCTTTAACAGTCAAAATTGCTATATCATGGAACAAAGACATTTGCAAACGTCGTACATGATGTAAATATTTTTAGGCATTTGTCATAATGTGTTGCAATGTGGGTTAAATCAACATTGACAAAGATTACTTGCGTAAAAGTTTCACCCGTAATTAAATCAAATTCACGACTTTTTATCAAACTTATTTTTTGTTTTGACTATAATGATCCATCAGAAATGTAAAGAAAGGTCTATCCCACTTATTTTCATATCATATATATTAACTTTTAATGTTAAAAACATGTGCTCAAATCCAAAGTTCGACGTCTTGTACAACTTGGCTAACGGAACTTTTATTAAAATATTGAGAATTTCCACCATTTAACAATTTTTAATTAAATAACTCACCAAAGCTATGTACTACTGTCTTCGCACTAAATTCAATCTGGATCTAATTACAAATACAGTATTTATTAACTTATGTTATATACATATTTCTAGGTAAATTCCATCAAGATGTCAATTTTAATAAATGTGTGTATTTGGAATCTACCAAACTGGTTACACAATTAAAACGTAATAATATTTAACGCTAACAAATGGTTTCCCCTGTTTATAACAGTACTTCTTGAATATCGAACTTATCGTTGTAAAATTTTGGTGAAATTAAATATAAGGGGACTAGATACATCAATATTTCTTAGTCACAAAATCGTCTTCCTTACGTATCCTTTACAAAGTATTTAAGGTCTCAAGTCATCTTTCAATGTTTAGGATGTTAATATAGCATTACCTCTAAGGCTACATCAAAGTACAGTATGTGGATATGGAACTGTCAGAGTACATAAAAATACTCGAATAGCAAAACTCGTATATATTAGCTTCCTAGGTTTGGACGAGTGGTTAAGGACAATGGCGCTGTTTATACATGGTGTGTATTTGTAATTACTATATTACATAATAAAATTGGTTTTATATCGTCGTTATAAGGGATATAATCAACATATAACATAAACTTCTGATATAACAATAATTGTCTTTAATAGAATTTTAAAATGGTTTACTTTTTAATAGGTTCCTATTTAAAATATTTCGTTTTTCGCATATTTTTATTTACTAAACGTATCATGATTTTTTTTAAATTAGAAAAGGAAGAAAAAATTAGGTCATTTCATATTTCCTTATGAGGAATATATTTAACATGTTACAAAAAATAATTGGTGTACCTAAGTAAAAAAGATGGACTGATACCAGAATTTACTGTCAAACCTAAATTTTATTATTACAGAAATGAACACACACTCTGTACATACGAATAACCATAATATTAAGTTTTTGGCCCCAAAACGCTCTGGATACATATAACTTTAGGATATAAAACACATGATATAATATATTCTCATTTGAAACTTTTTTTACAAAAATTGCCATCACCTATCACAAAGGTTTTTTTTGGCAATCTTTTCCGGGTTGATTTTTAATAAATGCTTTGTAAAAAATTCGGTTATTTGTTGAAAACGAACTTTGCAGCTTATTTTTTATTCTTTGGCAGCTATAGATAATGTACGGCTAGTCTGAAACACTCTGTATATTAACAAAAATAAGTTATGGAGTAAATTTTATAAGTCTTGTGTATGTTTGATATGTTTATTATATAACTTAAAACAAAAAATTTAACTAATCCATATACTTATTTGTATAAAATAATGTAAAACATTAAGACGTTGTAAATAACAGTTTACTAATAACATCACTTTTTCTATAAATTCACGAGCTAATAGTTGTGAACAACAAAAATGTATAAATAACTTTAAAAAAACGAATAAATGTTTTTCGGAATAAATAATAAAGAACTAATATTGTAAGTCTTGTGCAAATTATCTAGTACAACACTGTGACTCCGTTAATTTACAGTTTTATTCTATCGTATATAACATGGATATATAGTTGTCGCTAAAGCAGAAGTGCAATCATGAAAATGAGGATATATATCTTTGCTTGCGAGCCTCCATACTCTTGGGCGGAGTATCACTGGCCGCAGAGAAACTGTTTATTGCTCAGTACAAATTCAACGCTACTGTAATAGTTTCCGTGTTGTGTTACTTCTTATTGCCTAGATGCCATCCATATTTCTAGGTTGAAACTGTTTTTAATGAATAAAAATTTCAAGGAAAACACGAACACATTCAACTCCCAATTCCTCAAAATTAAGCAGAAAATGTTTAGTGCAAAACGTAATCCGTACTTCCCGCTAGCTATTTAAAACTAGAAAAAGATCCTGATTGTCATTCATAAGAGTTGCCGTGTATTAATCACAGTTATTTGCAAAATAAAAACTAATTAAACTGCATAAATTATTTATAAATACAAAGTAACTTTTACCGTCAACAAGTTCACAATAATTCAGTACTTTAAAGAATATTTTGGGAATTATAAACGAGATAAAAGTACGATTTGCAAAATTACGACTAACACCTAGCTACTAAACAGAACTTTGAAGTATACTGGTGATTGGACTCCTGTAATACGACGAGTAGACATATAATATGGTGTAGACTTGCGTCTATCTGCTTCTTCTTGGAGCTCTTGATTGTTGACCACGCGACATTCTTCGTCGCATTTGGTGAGAGCTTTGAAAGACTTCATTAAAATGACATGAAACGGGTAAGTATAAGTTATACTAAAGTAAATATTTATAACTCAGTTGTATTACTTAATGTTGGATTTTTTGTATTACTTAATGTTGGATTTTATCTCCTGTAATTATTATAATTTTACTCCAAAGATTATCTACATAAATCACTAAACTACTTTAAACGTCCGATCAAACCGTTTTTAAAATTAATCATATTTTTTTAATTAGACAATAATAATACAAGTATATAAGAATAATTTAATGTAATTAGTATATAAATTTTTATCCCTTTGTTGATTGATAAGCAGGCTCATCGGCTTGAGTAATTTTATTAATAATACCAGCTATTCGTAATAATAATATGTTGTTCATTGTTATTTTGTTTACTTTTTAATTAATAAAAAACCAGTTGTCGATTGAAACACATAATTATTTTTTTTTAAGAGAGCTTCCGTATGCTTAAATGTAGAAGTATCATTATATTGCTGGTCTGGAGAGGCGGCTGTGAAGGTGGAAGACAGGACATGATCCCCGGTTTGTCCAATAAAATCGCAGGTTTCATATCAATGGCAAAGATTGTAAAAAAGTAACACCTCTTAAAATAAAAATTGTAATATGGATATCTCAGTAATACATTGTAAACCAGATATAGCCAATACAAATTAATTTGTTTGTTGTTAAGGGTTCGTTGCCAAATGTTAGTCTTGTTACTTTACGATCATATTTGTCTCTTGTTATTTTGTGTACAAAAATGCAGCTTTGTCTAATTCTATTAGTGTTTTTCTTTAATCGAATAATGTAATTTGTATTTATTAATATCTGTAATAAAATTCCTATTTTATATTACTTCAGAAACTGATGATTGCATCTTTCAACGCTGTTTAACAAGCTACAGAAGTGTTATAGTAAATATAATAAGCGGTAAAATTTGTAAATTTGTATAATTCAAATGACATGAATTATAAATAATAAAAATTGTGTTAAATTATCGTAATCTTTACTGATTTTATTTATATTTCATTGTTTAATAATAATACTATTTAATAGAAAGAAAAATCTTGTTACAACGTTTGTTTGAACAATTCTTTGAAAATTGTATAAAAATTGTAAATCATGTACTTTTACAATATGTTGAAAAAGACAAAATATATAATATATGGTAGGTAAATTCTTTAAATCTGACCTCTTAACAGTAGATAGTTAGGATAAATAACAATATAAAAGTGACAAATTAATATGTAGTTCGGACAAAATTGTAGATGTCAAAAAGACGCTTGTTAACCTCGTCGTGGCTGACCTTGTAGCTGCGTGTATAGAAAATATTCGATACCATATTTTGAAACTTTTTGTTACCGGTACCTCTTTCTTGCAAATTTTCCAGTTGTATTTTCTTACAAAATTTGTTCTGAAAATTGATTCTACTCAAAGTATTAAATTAATTCATTAAAATAAGAGTATTTAATTATTCAGATACATCTCATATATTTCAACAAAATACAAAACAAAGGCCAATGAAATAATTCCTGAAACACAACTTAATGCTACAAACGGTTATTATGTGATAAAATTTCATTTTATTTTATATTAGGCTAAATTGAACTATACGTATTTATTTTTTAATTTGTTTTTATCGATATATTTCATACCGTTTGGCTGACGGTGAGTTTTCAATGGGGAATCACTCTTACTATAAAGCCAATTTAAAAAAACTGAACATTAAATTAGAAAATCTGAAATGAGTGAATCATAATTAAAGCCTTAACCGTATAATTTATAACCACGAAATTATTCAGAAACACTGTTGTAAACATCAAACTTTCTGAAAAAAAAAGATATTTTTACTTATATATTTAAGAACTTTATTGGTTTTGAGATTATACAGGCAAAGGACGTACGTCTGTCTATTTGTCAGCTCGTACGCCTGTCTGCAACAACTTTTGATATACAGCTGTATGTAGATTCGTTTTGCGTGGATTATTCGTGATCCAAGGAAGGACCTTACTGGTTGTTGTAATTTAGGTTAAAGGGTCAAATAATCCGTCTATCCGTTTGTCTGTCCGTTTAACGGTCTGCATAACAACACAGAAAGGTCATAGAGACTTTAAAATAAAGACACGGTTTTCCCCCTTGTTCTAAGGAAATCAATGGCAGTCGGCACGCACGAGTGTTAGTTCTGAATTCACTGTTATCGAATTTAGCTCGGTTTCATTCTAATTTCTTATAAACTGTTAAAAATATACAATAAGTAACAATAATACTGTAATAATAGTATTAAAATAAAAAAAAATATTTTTAAGACAGAAATTGCTTATATTATCTGTCTTTATTCGTTCATCGCTACCATCCGGAATGAAATATGTATAGCTATATTTACGAACAAAAGTCCTCCACACCGCCTGTTTGAGTATTCCTGAGTGCCTTAGAGTCTGCAGTCACCCAAGGAATTTTCCTGCCGTTCCTATGGGATTATCGGTTACAAAACCCTTAAATAAAATTGAAGGACTAAATTGTAATCAAATCTCCAAGGCTGTATAAAATATGATTGATTACTTATGCTGGATCAATGCTTAATCGGTGAAATTAAACTATATTAAAATTCAAAACCAATGTCGCCTGAAACGCTACAGGCCGAAGCTACCTTCGATAGACCACTTGTCGATCATGTTCACAGGGCCTGAGTCGCTAGTTTCCGCTTGGGTACTCTCGAAGATTAGTATTCGCATCAATTCAGTAGATTCTCAAAGCTGTCAAAGTTCCCTAACCGGATGGATTGGAATTATGTCTTCACTATATTAACTTTTTACAAGTGACATTAGAACTAACTAAGATTAAGCTGATAACAAAATTAAAATTAGTAAACTATTTAAAAAGGTGAAAAGTTTATAACTACTACAATAGTGTAAAAAATTAAACCAGGCATAAAAGTTGTAACACATCTAATGTATTCGAAAAGATCATTGATAAGGGTAGGCAAAAGTAAGAAGAACTTTTCCGGCCAGTCTCTAGCATAACTCTAGCAAAGTCCTTGCACGCTGTAGGACGCATCGTTCTTCAACCTCTTCCCGAGAACGTACTTGGGCTCCTGTAGAGAAGCGTAAGAATTTTTGAACCATGCAGCACGTCAGCATACTGAAGAAGTCTTACATAGGAAGAAGGTGGGCAGCCTCACGATAAAGTGACACTTGGTCAAAACGCGAGAGTAGTAAATGGTCCTTGCTGCAGTGTTTTCCAACATTAGAATCCTTCCCGTGTCCTCCCTTGAGAGGCTACTCCAATATGCTGGATAACAGTAATAAAATACTGACAAAATGACGGGCAAAAGAGATTGCTGAATCACCAGGGTCTGGGCTTCAAACATCACCATCACCTTAAGTGGCCGAGAGACTGTATCTCTTGTTGTTGAGCTATATGTGAAACTGAACACTTGCTGAGGCCAACTTGAGGCCGTTGCTGCCAGAACAATGATCTTGTCCAGATAAGAATTTATATATCAGCGACCACAAGTTTCATATTTTCAATGTTGTATAAAATATGATACTGATAACTGTCTGCATGTAGATGGACTGTGCAATGTTGTACACGTATGTATATATTAGATGTGCACGTCGCTTAGGAAGGGGTGCAAATCCTTCTTCCTCTGACAAAAATCGTACGTGAATCAAATATTCCTAAAAAGTGTTACCGTACAGACGAACAGACGGATGGATTGTCGTCCTGACTGACGTACAACAACACAATTTCAATAAGACCTTGTTGGGTTCTTAATAATGTTTATATTTTTGGAGGATATCTACTCCTTGATTACAAACTTCTGCAATTACAATCATGAATACAAAATTGCAACAACAAATAATATATTCTAGTGATGCCTTTTAAATAAAAATTATTATTGGATGTGTCCAACTTGTGCTGTACGGAGGTGAGATACTCTGAGGAAAGCAACACGTTTTGAACTTTAATGAAACCCTTTGTTAAGAACTAATGCGCCAAGCCGGTGTTGTTTGTTGCCTGAACATGCTCCAGACTTTACGTGGGGCCAGTTACATTTTAAATTACTTATAAAAAAAATACTGCTCTTACGGGATGTACAAATATATTCCATTTAGTAAGATTATGTTCGAGATTATGTATTTATCATTAGGTTTTTTCATAGTTTTTGAAATCTTCACCAAGAGGTGTTATTATAAATTTCTAACTATTGACTTGATTGAAATAATAATTTGATTTGAATAGCCAATCGAACCAAATAGCAAGAATCAAATATAAAATTATCAGTAAGAATTATATAGAGTTGAACCGTATACTACCTAACAATACTTATCATCGTCTCCATGAAAACCGAACAAGATTTTAACATTTAGTTGAGTAGCTTGGTGTAACGTAAATATTTAATTGGAATGCTATCAAAGAGAGGATACAGCTAGTGCAAATTTAATCAGTCGTTAACTACAATCTGGATTTCTCAACTTTTCTTTAAACCTGGGACTATTAACAAAGGTACTACAGGTCCAAGCTAACCTATTCAAACTAGTTAATCAAATTCATATACTTATTGCCTCAGTCTTAGCAATAGTTATGTATGGTAGAAATACTGTATACCGTTGAGCTCTAAAGTAGGAAGCGTGTTGATCTGTGTATTGCAAATGACTTTATCAATCCACGTAAAACAAGTACTGTGGATAGTCCACAAGAAACTACAAATATTAACTTCTAGCAGGTGAATTGTGCTGAGAGTATCTTAGCATTACTTCTTTACTTATTTAAATTAATGACTTTCGTATACAAAAAATACAAATTTTAATGATTAACATATAAATATTTATCTTTCTGGAGTGCGTAAAAAGCATAGCAAGATAAGAGTATCAATTTTTGAAACAGTAAATTTCGGTTTATATTATAATATTATACAATTAAGAACTCTAAAAGTGTTGACACATTAAATTGATTAATACTGACTATTATATAATATTCCTATTAATGAAAATTACAAATTAAATGTTGAATAAGTCGAGGTATATTTTTATCAGAAAACTGTAAATGACAATGAAAAATTTTCAAAATTTATCAGTGTTACATCTCATTCTGGATTAAACGAGAACGAGGCTCTTATCCAGCTGTGGGAGGATCTGAACGTATTCTCACTTCAACTCACCCCTCTTGATTAGCAACTTATAGCAGTAATACTATTAAGGTAATACAAAATCCATAAAACTTTCACGAAGATTTACGGATGCTTAAGTATGAAATGTACTAAAAGTACGCATAAGAGATTTACTGGAGTTTAATTAAGGATAAATATATACTAAAACGTAGATTGAGATGTCCGTGAGCTAGAAAAATTTACACTAGTTGTAAATCTGTACTTTATTAAAATATTTCTGTAAATATAATAGTTATGCAAATCTTATAATTAACATCATAAAAAATTTTAAATTTTTATGTTCCATTTTCTTATTGTTACAGGGTGATTAAATAGCAGGCCGCCCCACTCACACTAATACACACACGACACATACACTACTGTAGGTAAGGCATTGATTTATGTAAAAGTTAATTTGGCTACAATAACTCTTTCAGAAAGCACGCTAATATTATTTGGTTGACTATATGGTTTATATGAGAATAGCTTATAATCTTAATGTAATTACCATTACTCATAGCTATTATTGGTTCATGAGTTGTATTAATTGTATCTTTTCATCTTAATAGTTCATCATCTTTGATGGATACGACGTTTAGTACTGTACTTATTTAAAATAATATGGTGACTTTGCCACAATATAATAAGACGACGTGTAAAGTAATAGTAAAATTACAGTGTTCCAAGTTGCAAAGGATTTTATGAAACATACGTACTAAGAAGTGTAGATCTCTAAAACAAGCATTTAATCCATAACCTTGTTTGGATCATCGTCATATCTAAGTATTATAAATGGTCGATAAATCTCATAACTGCGTGACAGAACATATATTTTATAATTCTGACGCAATCTTGTTGCTTTTGATCATCACCGTCAAATATTCTATCAAGGTCAGTATTATTTACGGAGATACCACTAAAGGTCTTACAAAATGTATGTTGTACCTAAAGATTCTAATTATTCGAAGATACTAACTTACTAAAGATCTGATCAAATATCTAGTGTGAGTAAGTATGTTGTTTCACAATTATTTCTTAAAATTGCATTGTTTTAAGCACTGCTCATGGTACCGAGGAATCTTTCTCGTGATGCATTTCGAATTGAGGTGCATGTCAAACAGTAGATTATTGTTGAGCGTTATCTAAACTTAAGTTAATCTTATGGGTAACTTAAAAGGTATCTTAATGCCAACGAGAATTTTAAGAATACATAATTTGTAAATAAACATCTCTTAGTTTGACCACCCAATTTAAATGGTTATAAACGCAGCGTTACGCCCATTGTCCTGAATCAAGGCAACCGATAAATGTTGTAAAATGAAACATGGGTATTAATTTTTTTTGGAGATGCCTAAAAGAAATTTTAGAAATGATTATTAGAAAGAAATAGTAATTATAGCATAATTTAATTGTTATTATCACTAAATCATAAACTCATAAAAAGAGGTTTAATCAGATAATCTATTGTACTGCAAATGCAATATACATGCAATATAAATAATAATCACGGGTTTACCATTAGAAGAAACAAAAGTCAATGTGACTGTTAAGTAATAATAGTTAAAGTGACAACATGATTTAGTAGCAGTTCAAATATGCTTTACAAGGAGAATGTAATTAATTAACCCACGTTTAAGTAGCGGCACGGGTCGGTCAGTATTTAACAGAATTACATGAAAATGTATCTAAAAAGTTCCAAAATAATAAATGTTTTGCCTAATTATAACCAAAAACCTTGCAAATTCCTCTCTTAATAGGTAAACAAAAACCCTACCATGTCTACTATACACGCAAGGTTATCACTACAAATGATTTACCAAATATTTGCAATTTAAGAACGTCTGTAATGAGTTTCCTACTAAAAGTAAATAGAAACTTGTAATATAGGATTTATAAAAATTTAACATAAGCTAAATGTTAATTATATTTGTTTTTTGACAACTCATGATACTTTTTAAACTCGTGCTGGTATAATTCCAATAAATAAAAATAAATTCACATAACAAGGGCTCCGATCGAGGAAGAAAACAATATATTTTGATTTACCATTCGGAGTGGTGCCAAGCTGGAAATTAGGGTCTTTCTTCGGAGACACAGATTTTAAGGTTTAGTGACAATTCCAGATTTCTGTTGATGAGAAGTTTGACTTACACTAACTGTTGTAACCTCTAACCGGGAGACAGCAATGCACACATAAGTCTACATTATATCAAGCCACTAAGAGCACAGGTCAAACAATTAAAAATTGGATTTCATGAAGACGAGTGTATGACAATGAATTATAAAAATGGAACGCGCTCTGGGCCAGAGAAACCGAGCCGAAATCCTGGGCTGCGTTCCGAGTCTGCAGGCGCTGGAAATGGGCAAGAACTATCTCCGCCCATATGGCAGGCATTATAGTAATGATCTAACATCACTTTAAAACGCCTTCTAGACTTAATACAATTGTTAGATACTACAATTTATTTATTATTACAAATGATAGTAGCTGCTTTTTACAGTGGATTTTTATTTTTAGTTAAGAAAACTGATTTTTGTACAATATCAAAATAACTGAGATTTTGACTTTTATTTTTCTTACAAAGTCTGAAACAAAAATTACAGGCATTAAAATATTTCCCAGATGAAAAAAACAACTTGTTATTGACAGTAATTTTATTTCAAAGTAAACTACATAAAATTTACAAACATGACACACTTAATCTACGTGTTAGAAAATAAAATTATTTTGACCAATTTTTGCTTTATTTATAAGTTGGATTTTTTTTATAATATCAAAAGTTTTCTGTTTTTTTCGATGTGATGAGATATTATTAAAAAAATAGTTTAGTCACAGTTTTAATTAAAAATAACTTGTGGCTTCCAGTGAATTCGTCAATTTAGAAGTGGTCGCATTTGTTTGAGATAACTACAGCAAATAACAATATTTTACAATTTTCAATACCGTACATCATTACTTGATCTACTTAATTTACCCTTAGATTTAAAACCAATAAAAAGTTAATGTGTTCTAAGATCAGCATCATTGGCATGGAGTACAGAACTCGGTGAGTACTTGCCCACTTTAAGCGCCTGCAAATCCATGGATACACCAGTAACGCACAGCTGTGTGCGACCGGAAAACACAACATGTGGCTTATGGGCAGTGTGCGTTCCAGTAGTATAGTTCGTTGGTGTATGACGACGTATGCTTTGTTTACTAAAGCCAGCTGGTGTAAAGTGTTTCAATAAAAATCTCTGTGGCACAGCTGACAAAATATGTAAATGGTATTGATGAAACTTTGTATATACAAAAACTCTTTGCAAATATTACCAACATTTCCATATTACATTATAATCCAATAGGATATGTCAATAACATAATATGATGAGCTAGCTTCTTGTTTTCTTAAAATAATAGTCTTCTGCAGTTTCATCAGGGTAGGGCTTGCTGGTATTTTATCAGATCCATTTTTGAAAGTAAAACTAGTTCACTTTTTTTCTTCACCATTTTCAGAATACCTTACCATTAGTTGTCTTTTTCTTGTTAAAAAATTTCAAAAATATGCCCTGTCCTCTCAATTTTAAAATACTTCGACATTTAGTACATATATTAATTGAAATAAAACTTACACTTAATTTGAATATATTATATCAGTGATTTACAATCGTTATAGACTATTACGGTTACTTATGATTAGCCCAGTATTGTTGCTTGTTAACTTTTTCAAAATTTGGTTTATATATGCAAGGTACGAGTACGCTGCACTACGTGTTGTGTAATAGGCTTCGATAAAGTTGCAAGTTAAATATTAATTATACAATACAGCTCATTTCATTATCGTCATGCTGTCATACAGATCAATCATACAGAACAGAAAACTTAACATCCTCTCAGTAGGCATAAACGAAATTCTTTCACCCCACAAAGTGATTTAATGACACTCAAGCAAATTCTACAGTTAAACATGCACCATCTCAAAGTTATCTATTTAGAAATGAAGTATCCTGAACATTTTAAAGGCTGAAGATGATATTTATTGTGATATCAAGGTAAATCATAGATTCACATTTTTGTTTCCTTAGTTAGATTAAAAACCTGTGTTTTTAATAAATAGTTCTAGTGAGGTAGTCAGTGTACTACATCGCAAGAGTGCGCTGAAATGATGCGTTGTTAATTTTTACGATCCTAGTATTTTTTTTTTTACTGCGTGAATAATCTACATATTCTCAAATGATTGTACTAAAACTTTCTTACTACTTTAGATTTGTTTCGTAAAATCAATACTCTCAGTCATTCCACTCTTAATAAAAAATTTCACTTACAAATGTATGGGAGATTGTAATAAAAAATGGTTTTTAAATGTGGAACAATAACTAAGCAGTTAATAAATAACGTAATATACATTTAGTTATGTTTTGAAGAAAATTGATGTAGCAAAATGTTAAAATTATAAAACAAGGTACTTTTGTTATGAAAACATTTAGAGAGGCTTCATAAGGTATAATGTGACAGAATATTATATTATAAACATTTGATGATTAATACACAATAGAAATATTTACCTTATGTTCTATAAGAATAATTACACAAATTGAAATGTCATGTTTATATAAAAGAAAAATTTATTAAAGTTTTGGTTACACTACATCAAAATAACTTTAAACAATCGAACATTTTAGAAATTGATTATTACAAATTTATTATTATTATTAGAAAGTCAACAGGGGTATTAAATTGAGGGATAGTGCAACAACTCCTGTCTGTCACTTTTCTTAGTACTCTCTATTTTTCCAGTACAAACCATTCTATTTGATCTGTTTAGTAAAGATCAAACAACTTTATGGGTTTGGACTAGTTTAACCATAAAAAATAGGAGGGGTAGAATAGAAATGGAAAAGAAAATTTGTCTGTCTCTACAAAAATGTAATACAACAATGCACTTCACTGACATAGTACATTACTTGTACTTGCAAGTGCTGCTACTAAAATTGTGTCATGTTATGTTGAGAGAGAGAGAGAGAGAGAGAGAGAGAGGAGAGAAGAGAGAGAGAGAGAGAGAGAGAGAGAGAGAGAGAGAGAGAGAGAGAGAGAGAGAGAGAGAGAGAGAGAGAGAGAGAGAGAGAGAGAAGAGAGAAGAGAGAGAGGAGAGAGAGAGAGAGAGAGAGAGAGAGAGGAGAGAGAGAGAGAGAGAGAGAGAGAGAGAGAGAGAGAGAGGAGAGAGAGAGAGAGAGAGAGAGAAGAGAGAGAGAGAGAGAGAGAGAGAGAGAGAGAGAGAGAGAGAGAGAGAGAGAGAGAGAGAGGAGAGAGAGAGAGAGAGAGAGAGAGAGAGAGAGAGAGAGAGAGAGAAGAGAGAGAGAGAGAGAGAGAGAGAGAGAGAGAGAGAGAGAGAGAGAGAGAGAGAGAGAGAGAGAGAGAGAGAGAGTGAGAGAGAGAGAGAGAGAGAGAGAGAGAGAAGAGAGAGAGAGAGAGAGAGAAATTTTAGTTACGTATGGCATGAGTGTATAAAGTGCGAGAGTTTCCAAGCCTCCTAATAAACTGTTTTAGATCAAATATTTTTTTTTCATAAATTAAGTTAAAATTTTTATTATTTATTAATCATTCATCATCACATTATCATTTTTGTCGTTTTTATCTGATAGTCATCTTATTCTCACACACTTTATTTGTTGCAGCTAATGATGTATTTGTTTTTTTTTCTTTTTTATTATATTATGAGTGTATATACGTTACATTAAATACATACTTATATTGTAAATTTCATGTTCTCAATACGTTAAATTTGTGTACAAAGATTTTACACTACTTATATTTATTTATTAATTAGGCTTTATGTAGATCATATCCTGTTTTTGTATATTTGTGTGATCTTTATTTCCACGAGGAAATAAATATTGATATCTTTTTCATAATTATCTTAGTGTACAGATCCAGATGTGTTCTCTTCCAGAGAATTTATATAACGGTAAGTTAAAACTTAAGATTGGTCTATTTCTTAACAAAACAATAATTATTAATCGTTACCATGAAAACACAATTTTAAAACTTTATACCCTCGAAAATTTGTTTAGTACAGTGGCATCGTAAGAAATTTTGCTTCAAGTAGATGTGGACAAAGTTAGCAGAGTTCATATTCAGTCTACTTCCAGCCTATGACCACGGCTGAACCTCTGTCGTTAGGACTGGAATATTCTTCAAATGGATAAGTCAAAACAACACAATTTTCACTGAATACAATTCACGTAGATTTTATCTTGCATGTATGGCTGTACATGTAGTCTGAATATTGGTGTTAAACAATTAATTCTTGAGTTTACATTGTAGCAGCTCATGACTGACTTATTTACCAGTAGAACCGCAGAAGTACTATAACCTACTTATCTTACTGTATATTTTGCAATATGTAAGTATTGTATGGGCACCAGTCACTACGTCACATACATGTTCATTATTATCACTACCACTGAGGCAGTACAGTTGATTAAAAATTAGCAAAAATTAAAAAACCTTATCACTTTACAATGAAGTTGTACACGCGAGTGATGTGCATAGTTTTTTAAATCAACATTTACGTCTATTTCCTCAGACGTACTTAAATTTGGCTTTTTAGACTAAACGAAAGTGTTTATAGTATCATAGACAAAACACAAAGGAAAGTAAAAACGTTGCGGGTTTACAAATGTAATAATAAAGGTATTTAAACTGTTAAATTGGCACCTCAACCATTGCTTGTTGCCAAAAGTATGTTATAAAAATTTCTCCCTTATGCTATTTACTTTGAAAAGTATTTCTTTCTTCGCTTGTTTTTTGTTTGAAGTAGTGTAATTTCAATATTCCTAATATTTACTGTTCAAATACTCAAACCAGGTTCTTGAATTTTTTGAAAAGTTTATCCTAGAAAAATCATAAGTTTTTGGGGGTTGTAGTGGTCAACATTGAAAATATCAATAGGGTTAAAAAATATTAAATCATTATTTTTTTCTGAAATTAGATTTATTACGCTTTACAACACACTTAAGATAACCCCCAGACAAGTAAATATATTTTTTAATTATGTGTAAAGATTTTAAGTAACGATTTTCTCTAAACTTTTAATATCCTGACAGTAATTAAAATATTACCTAAACGTCAGTATTAAGTATTTAGAGCCCGGAAAACTTTTAAGGAAAATATTCCAGTTTTATATTTTGTATGCCTTTCGATGCTGTGTCGTTTTGATTCCACTACAAGTAGCGTGGTTCAAAATCGATATCTTCCAGGTCAACTAGTAAACTCAAATTGATTGTGTCATTTATAAGCTTTATATGAACACGTGTAGGTCACCCTGCGATCTAAACTATATTATTCTCATTCAACTAGACAATGTTGTAAGAGCTGTACCAGATGTACAAAAGCATTATTTTTAGTCCTTTCTTTTTTGGATTAAATCAAAAATATACAAAAGTTACAAGCGTTAACAATATCTCATGCAACTTTACAAAAGCGTGGTTGTTTTATCAACCAAAAGAGTGTCATCCACTAGTAGATCATAGTGGAACAGAAGTTTGCTAATCAGCAATGGGTTTTGGCCACTTCAGCTATCATCAAACTCCACATTAAGGGTAGTCTGAGTCAGAAATATATATTCAATGTCACCAAGCCATAGGAGGAATGCTTGTGTTATTTACTGCAAAGCGCTCACAGCTTTTCCTCAACCTTCTCCTCAATAACAGAGAATTAATATGGATAAACATTTGCTGCAGTGTCCTCTAAGAAAAGGCATGTGCTTCAATCTGTACGTGATAAAGAAAACGGCAGAATTACATTAGTTATCACTTGCCGCTAATACTGATCCCTGGTCTTCAATGTATGGCTGTAGATGTCAGAGTATTGATGTTTAAAATATTAAGCCTTGAGTTTAGATTGTAGCAACTGATGAATTTGACTTATTGCCTCTGGGTCTTAGAAGTACTCTTATCTACTTATTTTACAGTATAATATTTAGCTGAATTGCGGTTACTGTATGGACACCGGGGACTACTCCACTTACTTGTCCGTTGTTATAACTACCGATGAGGTAATACAGTTTGATTAAGTACTGTTATTCAATAAAATCATAACTAATCATTCCTAACACATTTCAATAAAGTTAAACACGCGATTTTTTTACATAGCTCACATAATTTAAAAGGTATATGTATTTTCTCAGATTTAATTAACTTCGACATGTTTTACTTAACCAAAGTGTGTATAGTAACGTAAACACACACAAAGGAAAAGAAAAACATTGAGAGTTTACAAATGTATTAATACAAATATTTAATTATTATACTTGCCACAATTCTTTAATAGATCCTACATAATCTTTGATAATTCAAATTAGTTTCAAAAGTTTGAGAAGAATTTAATATGATCAATTTTTTTATTTATAGATGCTACTTTTTTTCTAACTATCGGAGGAAAATATTTAGGATATTTAAGCCAATGAATCATTCCATGATGTTAATAAATCTATGAATCCCATTGTTATGACAAGCATGGATCGAAACTAAGTTTATAATGGTTTCAATATTTATTCTTGATAACCGTTGTAAACCTTATCTTTATTAAACGGTTAATACAATGTTTAGCAGTGGTCTTAAAGTTTTCATATATATTAAGAACGAAGAATTCCTATCCTATCAATAATTTTAAATAAAACCTATCTACACTTATAATATTGAAACATCGTTCAAGTCAGCACATAGTGCACTTGAAAGACTGGCGATAGGTGTGGCGGAAAATTATATAAAATCTAAAAACTTATGACGTAACCTCTTTATTTCTATTACTTAAGCACAACCAAGAATATAATAATTTTACTTCTTATGTCAACCGAGTTTTCAAATAAAATAATTCTTTCTTGTTTAATTCTACTAGCACTTCAATAATAATATGTTTAAACAAATTCTGAAACACTTAGTCGCCGTTATCAAGTATTTATACTGTAAATTTCAACATGTCTGAGTGAGAATTTACGGATCTACATTATTCTGTGGTTGAGGTAGTGCATATTTTCTGCGGAAGATTGCAGCGCACGCACGTGATGTAACCTACATTTTATATATACGTACACCTATGACGGAAATTACTAACGGAGGATATTATTAAGAATATTTAATAAAAGGAAAGATTATATGAGTTTAATAAATGTATTAAATCCATTGTTATAAAGTTCATAAGGAAAGTAAATTCATAATGGTTTCTAAATGTAGTCGTTTTTCAACCGTTGGGAATTGAATCTTTATGAAAAAGTTAGTCCAATGTTTAGCACTGGTCTTATCGTTTTATATTTAGTAACGAGGAATTCATTTTACATCAGATCCTAATATTAATTTAAACGTAGCTGTAAATACAACGGTTCTATTGATACCTCAAGTCAGCACATGTGCACTTGTAAGATTGGGTGGAATTGGACTAGAAATTCTCAGTAAAATTTAATAATATATGGAGTAAGCTATATATTTATAATACTTCAATTGCAACCGAGGATAGAATACAATGTCGTTTAATATCAACCAGTTTTTCACATAAAAATACTAGTTTCTTGTTTAAATCTACTCGGACTTCAATAATAATTAAAAATTATATCATCTGAAAACATTAAACATCGTTTTAAAGTAATTATACTGTACAGTTCAATACGTGTCAGTGAGAATTTACGAATCTACATTATTCCCTTGTCGAGGAAGCGCATATTGTATCCAGTAGATTGAAAGCACACGTAGCTTAACCTAAATATCTTAAATAAACCAACCTAATAAGGAGGTGAGTATTACATAGTAGAAGGGTGACGACCTGCCTAAGTACCATGTAATGCTCTAACCTGGGTGCGCATAAACAGTGTCACTGCAGTCATTGATGTTGGTTCTGGTAACAGTGATGTATGCACGTCAACTGTTTTAAGCACAGGCAGTCCCGATCCCTGCCAAGGTTGGTCATTTAAATGTTTAAAATCTCTCTGACATTTTCTTCATTATGTAGACCAGGGTTTTTTTAAAGTCACTAATCATAGTGTACCAAAGTAACACATCAAACACTAATGGAAATTTTTTGTTTAACCCTTACATTTAACCCTTACACATTTGTTTATTATAATCATAATAAAAACCAGGAACAAAAGGTTGTAACTGTCTGCAAAATAGTTTCAGAATTAAAGCCAAAGAGACATAGTTTGTTGTAAAGAAATCCCGACATAGACATTGATTAATAATGTTACAGAAGAATATAGATAAACACTATATAAATGTGTCACCTGAGTGTCAAACTGGCCATAAAGGGTTGAAAGACAACTTGTTTGATTTAGAATTAATGGTGAGAGTAAACGTTAACAAATCTATAACGTAGTATTCAACTAATAGTGTATTATGACTGAATCTACAGTATAGGCCACCTTTTGCCTCCTTATGGTTGCTACCTGTAGATGGGATACTAGCAAAAACTTCCCTGGCTCTCGTGTTACAATCTGTCACTTGGAGTGGATACTTAAGCTAATCATCATTGTAAATGTCTTAGTTTACGAAATTGGACCTAAACTGATAACCATTATTCCATTAAATCTCAAAACTTTTGAAGTTCCGTGTGTTGTTTACAAGTTCAGAACGTACAATACCTCTAGCTGAACATGCACTATTATTTTATCAGAAGAAACACTCACAAACCTAAATTTGGTCTCGTACTCGTCAGCTTCTATAATCCATAATCAGCACAATCTTCTGTCGGTGTCCAGTTGTTGAAAATCATCAAAATTCTCTCGCAAACACTCAAATCTTTCTTTTGATTTCACTATATTTATTTCATATTGTTCAGTTAGTAATTTATACGAGCCTACGCGCCTTTCAGGTTCGTGATTTAAAACAGTTATTATAACTATAATGACAAATTATAGTTTGTAATCACTTGTTTACAAAAATTACATGTTTAAAATAAATAAACTGTTATGTATCCTAAAAAAACTGTATCCATGGAAACTGAATTACTCTGCACTACCTGAGCTCGCTGCGAGAAACGTGACAAATTAACACAAAAAGAGAATATTAGCATTTCATGATATTTCATAGTGTAAATACAAGGCTTATTGATTTGTCATAATAACGAAATTATGAACATCATTTCTTTGTGTTAGCATATATTTTAGAACTTTGTGTATTGTAACTGTCGATATATATAAAACATATAAAGTACTGTCACAGTTTAAATTAACGCTTACAAACAGCAAAATATGTAGAAACTTATAATATAAACAGGAAGGTAGCTGTACGCTACACACCACGTGTCACGATCCAGGGACTTGTAGAGGTTGCATGCACAAATGTATAGGCCCACAGCGACGTTACTATGTAACGTATTACCTCATCATATACTAAGTTTATTTACAATGTATTTATTCAGCAATTTTCTCTTTGTCTTCATAGTTTACCTATAAAAATCAATTCAAGAAATATTCGCTAATGCTCACCATTACTCGATGTTGCAAATATAGAAATGCAAATAAGTATTTATTGTAGGTATATATGTAGACAATTAAAAATATTGCATGAAAAGATATATTTCATATAAAATTTTTTCTACTGCCCGAGTTTTAAACAATACAAACTAGTTGTTTAACAGAAAAATATTATTATTATTTTAAGAGCCCAACGTCTATATATCCATATTACATGGGATTATATCAATGATGACTTAATATTGTAGTTTTTAGTTACTGTGTTAATTTTTATATAGTAGTAACGAAGTGTAATTTTCTTTTACATAACTGTGTGTTATATAAACGGGTCTACAAATTATGCGGGATGTATTGTAATTCATCCAATAATACGGAGCCTAACCGGCTTTTTTATGGAAAATGTCAAATTAAACCAAATTACTTTTAAATGTTATGTACTTAAATTCAAAACTAAATGTGGTTAGGCAAGGGGAGTTCAAAATAGAAAGAAAAGAAATGAGTGATCAAAGTCGTCTTCACGTGACATACGGAGGACGAGTAAAGTTAATGTCTCATCCTCCAGAAAGGACTGTACCTGGTGGACGCACTGACTATATGCACATTTTACAGAATGAGAGCAAAGATGGAGTACAAACTCATTTCACTGGTTTTAATATCAACTCTGTGACTGGGACTTGCATGCGAAATAAACGTGTGTTGTGGATTATAGGGGCTGCGTACTTCTTTTAAATGTAACAGGAACATTTTATTGTTTTCGAATTTTAGTCTCATAGTTTCAATATAGGGTGAACGTGGAATTCTTATCCTATCAAGATCCTAATTTTAAATCAAAGTTATCTACACATATGATATTAATACATCTCTCAAGTTAGCAAATAATGCACTTGAAATCCTGGCGATAGGGGTGTTGGAAAATGATATCAAAACCGAAAAAACATTGACGTAACCTACGTATTTATATTATTTAAATATCAACCGAGAATACAATAAATTTACTTTTTATATCAAACCTAGTTGTCAAATAAAAATATTCTTTTCCTGTTTAATTATACTTGGAATTTAAATATTAATTTTTAAAAACATATTTTGAAATACTTAGTCGCTGTTATCAAGTTTTTATACTGTAAAATTTAATATTTAATACGTGTTAGTAAGAATTTATGATATGGGCATTATTCTCTTTTCGAGTAAGTGCATATACTCTACGGTAGATTGCAGCACAAGAGACTTAACCTAGATATGTTCAATTAACCAATCTAATAAGGGAGGGGAGTAATTACATGGTAGAAGGGTAAACGAGCTGAGAAGGACTGGCCCTTGTGCCATGTCATGATCTAACCTGGGTGCGCATAACAGTTTCACTGCAGCCGTTGGTTCGCTGTTGGTTCTAGTAACAGTGGTGTGAATGCACGGCAACAGTTTTAAGCACAGGCAGTCCCAATCCCTGCCAAAGTTGGTCATTAGAAGTCTTTTAAAGTTACATTTTAATAGATATCATATATATTCCTTCGTTTACAAAATTTTCCGTTTGTTATAATATTATCCGATTGAGATTCGTAATTTATTTCTGTTTCTGACGTAATGGCTTTTTTTAAAATGTAACGTTTACGATTGTTTTTTTTTACGTTTTTTAGATCGTTTACGTTACGATATAATAGACCTTCCTCTGGCATATTTTCTAGGTTAATTTACTTACTATTATTTGTTCTATGTTTTCAAAATAATTTGCTTTAAAATGTTAATCCCAGAAAAAATGTCAACCTGAAAAAGATAAAGGATAATGCCGAATAAATGAAAAAAACCAAACAGCAGTTCATTCTTAATTCAAATTAACGTATTAGAGATTATGTGTTTGAGTATTGTTTTTAAATGTAAATATGGTCTCACACCGTTTTAATTTTCACAGTTGATTGTTGTGTCGTGATGTGTTAATAGGTATTGAGGTTATACAATATTATCAAATAAATTATACTTTCATTGTTTTTTATAAATATTTGTTAGTGAACAAGATCCAGTTAATTATATACAAATGTTATTGGACACATTCTTCAGAGAGGATAAAAAACTATACACAGTTTTGCAACCGGAATAGCGTTATAAATGGAAACTGTTTGTCGATTAGTGTAATTGAGTGAGGCTGTATTAAGCATCTGTAGAAAGAAACTACAACCTTTCTCATATTTTGAATGCAATTAATTACAAACGTTACCTATTCATAAAAAATAATGTCACTTATAAGGTAGTTAGATGATCAAGCATTTTACTCAGTTTTAAAAATAGAGAACAAATCACAAAGTTTAATTTTAGAATATTAGAGAAAGAAAATATTCCAAAAGGAGTCAGATGTTATATATAGTAAAAATTAAAGTTTGTTGTATGGTTGGTTTCGAATGATTCCTGGACTTAAACAGTGAAATAAATATGATCTCATATTGAACTGTAATTTTAACTGAATATAGCTTTGCCTATCAATCAGGAGGATATTCCGAGAACAAATTAAGCTAGTGGCTTGTAGTTCGTGTCCTTAAGTGTACATCGTTCTCTCCTCAAAGAAGTCTGTTTACGGAAAAAAATTAATTATAATTTAAGTATATGTTTTCCTATAATAATTTATAATTATTTTCTCAGGCAATACCTATTGTAATAATGTAAAAGTGACTATTTGTGACTGTGACAAAAATACTGCAAAACACTTGGCCATTTAATGGACAAAAGTTCAATGAACTGTTTTGCAACAAAATTCTGGGCTTTATAAAGTGTAGTGGTCTAGCTAATCCTAGAGAAAGTCCTCTTTTAATACCGCATGAATTTATTGCATAGTAGTATTATTATTAGTTACTCCTAACGAACGCATTATAAATAATCAATTAAATACTAGAAATTATATTCAAAAATAAATGCTTCAATACTTTTTAAGTTGAAAAAAAAAAAAAATGTATTAATTTTAATTAATTCGTCCATGTCAAGCACATTAATAATAGATATCAACGTAGCACTAGCAGAAAAATATAATGCCGTACTCTGCGTTGCACAAAGCCTGGGGGGGGGGGGGGGGGGGGGGGGGGGGGGGGGACGCACAAAATACAAACAATGATTATGTATTAGTAGATATAAAACTTATATGTCACTTAAAAAATACGGATTAATATACCGGGACCAGAGAAGTCACGTTTGAGAAGGAACACATCACAGAAGCAGTAACAAATATGAGGAAGCCTACTATCAAGGATTATCTTAATGTTATTAAAAACATGTGTGAATTCTTGTCAATCAGGGATGTTTTTGTCCAAGTCTATTTGTATTATATTTTAATGGCCTTCTTTTTATCAGATTAATCACCCAGAATTTTACTTTGTTTATGAATCTTTATATAATATTATCTTCCTAAATTATGAGCTAAACTATGAACTTTCAAGGATTTAAGTCTTACACACCTAATGAACTTTAGATAAATAAACCGCTGTTAAACAAAAAGTAATGCTATAGTTATTATATGTAAGTTATGATTGACTGACAGTAACAAAGATAAAACAATTCTAATCACATCCCTGTACAATTCTCTGTGTGATTGTCACTGGTTTTGTGAGGTTACAAAACTGAGTTAATAATATACAGCTCCTTAGTGTATATATTGACTCGACCTGGACTGAATGATTAATATAGAATAACTTGTTTCAAAAACCTAGAGGAATAAATTATTATTTTACCAATACCTAACAATGTAATACAAATATTTAACAGTAGATGCAATAGATTTTATAGATACCATTATCAAACTTAGTGGTTTATTACTAAACCAATAATGACACTTTTTATTACCCTTCAGCAATGAAACTAGTGAGTGTCGCTTATTTATTTGTTACCATTTACTTTTTAAAATCTTCATTTCTATTTATACGAGTATAACAGTATGTGTTTCTTTACTTCCTTAGAAATAGTTTGGATATTAGGTTTAACGGCTGTATATAATACCTTGTGAGTAAGACATTCGCAATTGTTGTATAAGTTATAAATATCCTATAACAATCAATTATATTACGTTTGTAACCAAACAAATACAATCATAAATGTCAAATAATTTGCAATATATTACGAAGTTTAAAGTGAAAATATATTTTAAGTATCATACGATTTGTATGATACCTCAATCGAGAATTTTCAAAGGCGCCATTCGTTAATACAATTTAAATTGTTACTTTGTCCTTTATATCTGCATTACATTACTTACCCTTGCACTTTATTTGCTCTTAATAGCACTCTAATTACATGACATACAGTATTAACAATATTATGTAATACAGCCTTTAGCACTACATCCCTTAGTTATGTAAAACATTGAGCTTACAACAGTACAAAACCTATGTTACGTGACATGTGGTGTAGCATACTCCTAACTTAAAAAACAATTTTAATGCAGAGGATTTTCTAAATTAACATATAGTCCTTTCAATAATGTCTTCGAATTCAAGTATATGGAACAAAATAAATTATCTACCAATATTTATCACAGTTCGCTTATGCCCAAGTTTAATAGTATGTTATGCAATTTTGAGTTGCACTACACATTCAGATCGTCTACAGCTGGATAATATCTTTGTTATTTTTTCAATTCAAACTTTGACCAGATCATACTATGATAGACTAGTTCAGTAAGTTTATCTGGCTTAATTTTACAATGTAAATTTTTATATAAATGTCGTACAACTCATATAAAAAACATACGTGGTAGACCATAAATTAATTACATTGTTCAAAATCACATATAGGCAGATCCATCCACACTGCGTTTTTAAATAAATTTCAAAAATAAAAATTCAAAAAAAGCAGTTTTTGAAAAAGGAATCTGGATTTACCATTGGATACAGGTCCTTTTGGTTTTAGGCGTCAATAGCTTAGTTTCTGTAGAGAAAAAAAAGGATTATTACATTGAAATTGTATTGTTTTTCTCAGTAAACCCTAAAAAAAGCAACGGTGCTGTGGTAAAGTAATTAATTGTGCCATCGTTATTTTGGAATTATCCAAATCGTAGACTTAATCTCGCGGTCCATTTTTCCATTTTCCTACTATTAATTACTATACATACAAATTTTGATTTTTATGTTCTATGATAATAATAAACGGGAAAAATTTTAAAAAGGGGAATTTATTTTTAAAAGAGATAGATAGTATGTTTCACATGGTACCTAGCAGTATCTTCCAGAATAATGAGTACACGATTGTGAAATTAATAAAGACACAAGAGTACAGAATAATTCAATGGTACTGAGTCACTAAATGGGTAATTTGCTATGAATCCTTCACAAAGGAAAAACTAGCAAATCTAATATATAAAAACCATATTAATTATATCTTAAGTAACTATAAAAAACGTAATTACGGAATTTAAGGTATAAAATATTTTTTTATATCAAGTTCCATTATAAACAATATTTTTGCGGAGATTTAAAACTATTACTATTGTTCTTATAGCATGTTGTGGGTATATGTGCTATGTAGTGGTGTTTAATTTGTGGATCTTTCTCTCTCAGTATAGGATTTTCTTGGATACATATTGAACAAATCTGATGTATTCATAATTTTCAGAGGATTTCTTCCTTATTTTACCAAGTATGAGTGCCTTATTATGTACATGAACAAAAATTCTGAATCGGCTTTCAAGATTATTATACGCTGTGCTATCACACAAAATAGTATTGTTTGTGGTGTTTCTGTAAATAATCTGAAATCTTTGATACAGGAAAGGCCATTGTTATCTTCAATGCTAATGAAAACCATGGAACAAATCTGGGTCATGATGACGCGACGCGATGGTCCATTTATTATTATAATTTTCAAACATTTTTTCAAAATTTCTAGGTTATGGCTAGAATAGTAAATATTTTAAAGGACACATATTATGTGAATAGCGATCAACTCTATAGAATACGTTACCATGAATACGTACGAAGTGACATTTATTACAGAACGCTTAATAAATATTTTAATAATTTTATAGTATATATTTTTAATTTATACACTAGAATAACGTTAGATTTGTAAAGTAACGGCTGAAAACAATAAATGATAAACAAATATTTAATATAAGTACTGGTGTTTAACGTCCATTAAGGATGACGGCAAGTCCAAAATTATGGTAGTACTGTATCCATCTGCTTTTCGTTGGAATATCTGGAATTGCTGTCTACCCAGGCGTTTCCCCATTGAATGTGAAGACATTTTGACAGACATTTCATAGGAGCGGCCCAAAACGGGGTGAGTAGAAGTCATATTCCAAGTTAAGGTTCTTGTAGATAAAAACTTAATTTGTGACATACTCTGTCCCTGTCCTTGGTATTTAAGGGAAGTAAGATCAAGACATTTTACACATCTTCAAAAATTATTATTATCTAAAAAATTATGCAAGACATAAACTGTTGTCAAACACAGAGAACAATCATAATACAATCAATCGTCTTATTTTAAATGCAATAGCTAATGATTTTGAATTATTATGCAAATTAACACATAGCATTTTAACTCAGATAAGTAGGTACTTAAAACGTTTTAAGAATAAGATTAAATACTATTATAAATTAATGGTTCAATATTATGGATAATTTAATTAGCGATTATATTCTATTTTTATAACACGTTATGTCTGAGAAGATGTCCAATAACACAGAAATGGGCACTGAAGAGGGAAATTAATTTTTTTTTTTTTGCGACTCTCCACATTGTTACCTCACCCAGGAAACAATATGGTGGCTTAGCTCAGAGAAAATGGGTCGGGGGTCGGTTGGTCCTAGAGGGGTTCTCTAGCACTTATACGGGAATGGTCTTTAGGGCGCCACCTCATTTGCAAGATACACACACAGGGGGAGAATGAGGAAACTATCCCTGACGCCGGATAGAAGATGAAATGTCCTTCTGTAGAGTTAGAGAAGTAAAGGAATATTATTCTCTCGGTCCGCTGTTGGGTCGGGAGGGTAAGGCCCGGCTTTTACACAGTACTACTAAGATCAGGTCTAGGTCGACCCCCCCATGGACCCTACTCTACTGTATAACTTATAATCAATATTAGAGTTAAACTACCCAGTACACAACTAGTCTCAGCTCTTCATTAACATTGAAAGATTATTAATAATATCGATTGCTTGGATTAAAATGATCGAATGTTAATATATACAATCTGTGGTGCAAGTCAACACAATTCTGGTAACTGACGAGCAGAGAGGATTAATCGATGAGGCAACCTGTTTCGATAATTTGAGCTTAATTTAATGCCAAGGCTCCCATAGAAAGTAAAGAAGCCACTCAATTAAATACACACAAAAGAAATCACATGCATCAGGGGTTCATGCCCTAATAGACATAAACACAATATATATACATTAAACACAAATATCGTTGTTATGAATCTATAATTACCAAGGGACAGTAACAAAATAGGGTCCACCGATAAAACAGTTTTTGTAATAAATGCCAAAGCAATTGTTTTACATCAGTCGAGGTTAATCAGTAAAAAAATATGGGAAAAGCGTTTAGACAAAGTTCAGAAAGGCTTAGGGGGAAACGTGATAGAAGTGGAAACTATTTACAGTGATCCCTGGATTGGTAAAACAATAAAACAGTTTTTTGTCTGGGGGCCAGGAAAGACTCTGCTAAGAATGTTGGTTACGTTTTCGCAATCATAGGCCCTTATCTGCACTCGGGAAATCGGGGACTGGATCACCCGTTTAGAACTAATCAGTTGCGGTGCGCGCCCGTTAATTTGTCCCGGACACCGTAAGGTAATGATTAGCTGATAGTGAAAATGGTCGGATATTGCCGCTCTCCACTTACCGGCGAATCTAAAAAATCCGTAGATTGACCCAGTAGCCAAGCCTTGGACCTAGATGCGCGCTACTATCAGCCGTGATGTACGCAACAGTCGTTAACGGAGCAAGGGACCACGTTGTGAGAAGAAAAGTTGTAAGTTCGAGGATCATCGTTTGCCTCCCTCAGGTCTTCTCGTCGTCTTGTAATTATTTCGAGGATTTTCTTGGACTCTGAGGGTTAAGAACAGTGCAACTATATTAAATTTTGCCACATCTAAGGAATCCAATTATCCCGAGAGTTATCTTGCAATTCAAACCGATTAACTGATGTCAAACTTCATTACATTCAGGACTAAGGCCGACTGGTATAGGAAAATTAATTTATGTTCAATCTTATGTATTACAAATTTAGAGATTTCAACAAGTAAATAGTCCATTTTATTATTAACTTGGACTGTATTATTATGTATATTAAACCTGTTTTCACGATGTTTCAATATATTACTTGTTTCACGATTAAGTGTCCTTGGCCCCCCCACCCCCCCCCCCCCCCACCCCCCCCCCCCCCCACCCCCCCCCCCCCCCACCCCCCCCCCCCCCCACCCCCCCCCCCCCCCACCCCCCCCCCCCATGTTCTGCTATTGAGCTTTATGCAACTAATTGAATGTCTATCAACGAAAAGTATACCCCAAGACTAACGACCTCGTAGGAAAGGTGTTTATAAAATCAACCGCTCTTCCCAGTCCATTTTCATGCTCTGTGTGTCAGAGCTTGGTTCCTTCGCTCCTTTGAATTTGGCGTTTTTTGGGGGTGAATCACAAATCAAAATATCACTTTTTTTAACATCATAGTGTTGTTCATCCGTAACATGGGCGTGCTTTCGGTTCTCTTACGGTCGCATGTGGCTGTCAAATCATGCACCAATGCGTGAAACCTCTCGGAATAAAGCTCTTCAGCAGGAGTCGCTAGGGTAAATTGTGAAAGTGAATTTGGACAATGCAAGGGTTTATTTACGGAACTCAGAATTTTTAAAATGCGGTAACACCGCACCTGTTTAATAGAACGTAAATCTTATTTACGGTCAATTCAAAATTAAGACAACTTTTTGAAAATCAGGTAAGCTAGAGCAAGTACAGAAATATTTTTTTTCCGCTCCATCAGAGAAATTTTGTATGTTTACATTGAGATAAAGTTGCGCTGTTAATCAAGTTTCATTTTGGGGAAGTATTGTTGACAACTAATTGTGGTATATTATTAGTTTAAAAATATTAAACCCAAAATTAATTAATATACACACAACTTTTCTAATTCACGAAGGAAAAAGTTTTACTTGCAAATGTTATATTTAAAAATAAATAATTTTCGTTTGCTAGGTTTTCCTAAAAATGCTGAAATTTTGCAATTGTAGATGAAGTTATTAGGTAGTAATGACACCTTGGGGGTTTGAAATTCGTAAATTTTAATAGGCAGAGTAGTTTAGTTAGTAAATTAAAGATAGGTTTTAGGGAGGTAAGATAAAAAACTTGTGTACGATTATTGATGTGATCTATGCAAAAATAAATTTTAAGACCTCATAAAATGGGCTGTTAGAACTTGTGATGGTGAAAGTCACACTGCTGTTACGGGCGCACTTCTTAAATTGCTCTACAGTGATAGCGCACACACGCGCAATCTCACACTGCCGCCTCTTGTGGCGCCTGCCCACGATCATATCAGAATAGGGATAACCAGATGTCCATGGTCCACATTAGTGTTTTCAGGGATTCGTCGCATAGTTAGGCTCTATTCAGGAGGTCTAACTTCCATCGCTATCCCGGTTTTCTATCGCTTCGGTACACACTACTGCACTCACAATGCGCTCCTGGTGGCGCTGGGCCCCGATATATAGAATAGGTTAACAAGAGTCATCGGTCCACATTAGTGTTATCATGGGATTCTCCTCAGTTCGGCTCTTATCAGATAAGTCTTAACTTCGCTGATATCCCCGGGTTTCATATCGTTCGTACGTCCAACTATCTGAAACCACACTGCCGATCTTGTGGCGCTGCCCCTCGATATATTATTAGAATAGCATAAACAGAAAGTCACACCAAACTCCGGTCCACATTAGGGTTATAAAGGGGGTTTTTCTCTCTAGTGCGCCGGCGCCTCTTATCAGTAGTCTAACTTCCATCGCTAGCCGGGTTTTCTCTCGTTCGGTAAAAACTTACTGCACTCACACGCCGCTCTTGTGGCGCTTGCCACCCGATATATAAAAAAAAAAATAGATAACCAGAAGTCCATCGGTCACATTACCTGTTATCAGGGGTCTTACTCCAAAACACAGTTCGGCTCTTATCACGTAGTCTACTTCTCATCGATATCCCGGTTTACTATCGTTTCAGGTACTCAACTACTGCAATCACTCTGCGACTCTTGTGGCGCTGCCCCGATATTATAGGCAAAGATAACCCAGAGCCATCGGTTTCCCCCCAATTGAGTTTATTCAGGGTATTTTTCAGTTCGGCTGTTTTCTCAGTAGTCTAATTCCATCGATATCACGTGTTTCTATCGTCCCTACCCCCCCCTTCGGTACAACTACTGTACTCACACTGCTGCTCTTGTGGCGCTGTTGACCGATATATAAAAATAGATAACCCAGAGCCTTCGGTCCAAATATTAGTTTTTCAGGGGCTTTCTCTTCAGTTCGGCTGTTATCAGTAGTCAAACTTCCATGCTATCCCCCGGGTTTTATCGTTCCCCGGGTACAACTACTGCAATCACAACTGCCGATCTTTGGTGCGCTTGCCCCCCGATATAATAAAATAGATAACTGAGCCCATCGGTCCAAATTAGTCTTATCAGGGGTATTTTCTTCAGTTTCGGCTGTTATTCTGTGTCTAACTTCATTCGCTATCCCGGCTTTCTATCGTTCGGTACATACTTACTGCATTTACACACTGCCGTACTTGGCGGCGCGCTGCCGATATATATATTTAGATATACCAGAGCCTCGGTCCACGATTAGTCGTTATCAGGGGATTCTCCACAGTTCGGCTCTTATCAGAGTTAACTTCCATCGATATCTCCGGTTTCTATCGTTCGGTTACAACTACTGCAATCACACTGCCGCTCTTGATGGCGCTGCCCCGATATATAGAATAGATAAACAGAGCCATCGGTCCAAAATTAGTTTATCAGGGGATTCTCTTCAGCTATCGGCTCGTTATCAAGTAGGTCTAACTTCCATCATATCACCTCGGGTTTCTATCGTTCGTAGCAACTACTGTACTCACACTGCCGCTCTTGTGGCGCTTTGCCCCCCCTGATATATAAAATAGATAACCCAGGCCATCACACCCCCTACATTTCTGGTCCAAACATTAGTCTTATCAGGTGTGTTTCTTCAGTTTCGGTTGTTTCAGTAGTTAACTTCAATCGCTATCCCGGTTTCCTATCGATTCGTTAAACTACTGCAATCACACTGCCGCATCTGTGTGGCGCTTGCCCGATATATAAAATAGTAACCAGAGCCATCGGTCACATAAATTAGTCTTATCAGAGGGGATTCTCTTCAGTTCGGCTGTTATCAGTAGTATAAACTTCCATTCGCTATCCCGGTTTCTATCGCATTCGTACGCACACTACTGTACTCACACTGCCAGCTCTTGTGGCGCTGCATGCCCCGATATATAATATAGATAACCAGAAGCCATCTCGGTCCAAATTAGTTTATCAGGGGGATTCTCTTCAGTTGGCTGTTATGCAGTAGTTAATCTTCCATCGAGTTATTCCGGGTTTCTATCGTTCGGTACTAAATACTAGCACTCACGTACCTGCCGCTCTTGGGCGCATGCCCGATTTTATAACATATAGATAACCAGAGTCAGATCGGTCCACATTAGTGTTATCAGGGGATTCTCCTCAGTTTGGCTTTATCAGAGTTAACTCCCAGCCGAATATGTCCCGGGTTTTCATACTCGGTTCGGTAAACTACTGCTCAATCGCCTTTTTTTGTCACTGTTCCAATTAGTGAAGAATGTGAGAATTCAAGATTTAAAATATCTAATTCAATATAATAGAGTAATTTTATTTTTGTTTATATTCGCCAATTAAAATTATATTTGTTGCTTTTTTGCGGCCCTTAATTATTTCTTATTTTTTTATTATTTATTAAAACTTTTTATTATTGAAATATTTTGTTGGTATTAAAGTTCAGCAATGATAATTTTTCCCGGTTCAGTCAAATAACAGTAAAAGTGTTTGTTTTATTATCTGTGCAGCTTGAGGTTAATCTCAGGTTATTGTGTTGCATAATTAACATATTTGGTTGGACTTGAGTATTAGCGAATCCTATTACTTGTGGATTGAATAAACATATTTCGTATTTGTTATACTGTCTAAACGGAATATCAATTATCGAAAAATCGAAACTTATCTATCGATTTGAATTGTGACAAGGCTCTGCGACCGAAGCTTGTAAGAGGCCCCCCCATCCACTTACAGTTCGAAAACTGCAGTTCTTGACTGCAGTCAGAACTCGTGAAAGGTGGACTGTGGGACTGTTGAAAAAATGTTCACCGTCAGTACGGACTGCAGTCGCGGACGCAGTCAGTTCGGTTGGCGGTTGGTTGTGTGGTTCAAGTCCTTTCCGGTGTTTTGCGTAGGTGTGTACTTGTAGTTATTATTGGTTTATATTATTTATTAAATATTTTAGTTATATTATTCGTTTTGTGGGCTGTAGGAAAAGTAGCATTCTAAGTTCTTATCGTTATGTGAAGTTAAAGTGCAATGTCTTCGTTTGACAGATTTGCAGAGCTATACGCTGTAATAGCGGTAGCTATTAAAAAACGCATACAGAAACGAAGGCATCAATGTGGAAAAAAGAATGGCTTCAGAGGGAAGAGATTTAAAACCACTTTCACCTTATTAGGGAGCTTGACGCATTATCCTAGAGACTGGAAAACTACTTAAAAGTATGGACGAGATAAAGTACTTTTAGATTTATTACGTTTGTAACACCCCCACCCCATTGATTACCAAACAAGATACATAAAATGGAGGGAAGGCCATAAACCACTTGAAAAACTGACTGCGGACATTTGCGGTATCTAAGCACTGGCAGAACAATGTGAAGATTTAAAGTTTTCAACGAGAATTTTCCGCACCCAAACTTTAGGGAAGGTATTAATTCCAGAGATCTGCTAGCTTATTGTCAAGGACTTGAATGACTATTGAGGTTAGTAGCATAATGTGTGTTTCAAGTAGTTTGGAAAAATCCAATATTATGAAACCCCAGAAAAAAAGTTAGAAAAAAGAAAATTAATAACGTAGGTCTTTGTTGTTTTCGAATGCATACATACTGGAAGTAAATATTACAATATTTTATTAATCTGCTTATGGATTTGTTAAGGTACATAGCTACACATTGTCTTATGTCACTACTTTTTGCTAATTTTTAAAATTTACAAACTCAAGTATCTCTTAAACGATTACGAGTTCATTTTCTGTGTTTGCACACAAACATTTAAACCATTTAGCGCATTAATAAAGTTAGTAAAAGGTAATTGAACTCATACAAAAATTATTGTAAAGTATTATATTATCCATACTTGTATGTGTTGCGTTGTCACAAAGCAACACATTTACTTTTTACTATGACCTAGGAATGAAAAAGTAAAAAATCAATTTAATTAATGTAAGTATAAAGATAAAGAAGTAATACGTACCTATGGTGTATGGTTTAAACACAATTGGGGGAAGTAAAGTAATAATTATAAAAATCTATGACACTGTCAAACTTAAGCAGTGCAATCTTGTAATAACAAACACATGGCATGCTCACAACAGGACGATATGAATAAAGATTTAAATAGTGTAATCTTTAATTGGAGTGCAAAATATTTTCAACACCAAACAAAAAAAAAAAGAAATGTAATTTGATTCAAACATTTTAATAACTTATCAATGTACTCAAACTACTGGAGTAGGCCCTACTAAAAACCGACAGCTTGGGTTTGTGGAAAAGTTTACAGGTTTAAGCTACTTGTTTTTTATGGAACACTTAATTTAGATTTGTATAGTTGCACACTGTAAGCCTGGACATTTGACTGTACAATCAATACATTGGTTCTTAGGTATGATTTAAATCCTGAACCTTGGGGGTAACACTAGCTGCGCTGGTGTTGTGGAACTTGAGTAAGAATACCTGCGGTTAACATGTAGCAAATAGTGTTAGTCACCTAGTTCTGCTTCCAAAAAGGGCATTCATTAATGATTTTATGGCGCATAAATCCTTTGCTTCATTGTTCAGCAATCTCAGCTTTTGAGCAACGTTCTTCCCAAAAAGGCGGTCGTAGTGATTCTTCTTCTTTTGTTGTTGCAAGTTCGTTGTCCCCAAATATTAAACCCAAAGACTTGATCACACGGGGACAATTTTTTTTGACGTTTTCTAAATGAACTCTTTAGGTTCAAAAGGGTGTTGCAGAGTTAATATTGGCAAGCGGTTCGAGCTACTTGAGGAGGATTCTGTAGGAGATTGGGGCGATAGTCATTTTTCCTCAGCATCTAATGGTTCTTTTTTGGTGATCGTCCGCATCTCCTGTAAAAATAAAAAATGTTTTGAAAAAAATGTCAAAATCCGTGACTTTTCGAGGATTTCCTTTATTTCCCGTGCCCGGTAGACACCCTGTCATTAATTGTAATAAGAACCACAATATCAATTATGATTCAGTATCACCAACAGTACATTCTTAACTACTTATTTATCTAATTTCTATCAAAATATTATATTGAAAACAATTTACAGAGGGGGTGGCGAAACGGAAAACGAGGGGTGATACGGTTCTCGGGATGGGTTTGATTTCATTAAAAAGTTGTTCAGTACAAAACGCTGGTTGATATATGAACAGCTGACAGTTTTATGAATTGTTTTCAGGTACCCGAATACAGCCGAGGAGTGGAAACTAATCGCTTGCCAAGTATGTTACGGGGGAAAAAATGGAATTTCCCACAATGCCTAGGCGAATGGTTTTGGAAAAGCTTATAGCCATAACACCACCACCTGGAAGTGGTTTCTACACTTCCTATAAAACTACTAGAGGGTTTCCATAGTCAGTAGGTACTTTTCTGCATTGCTGTGCACAACTATGAAATAATTTATTTTCTATTTTGGTGTTAATGGCCCCGGGTAAATCTGCTGGAGGAGTTCTGAGAAGAGACTGACTTCAACAAGGAAAAACTACAGATGATAAAAGCCGCTCAAATTTACCTGAAGAGGGCATTGTAGAAGGCGAAGCTCTTCCATACGTTATTCATTGCAGATGACGCCTTTCCCCCTAGTTCTGTGGTATAATGAAACCCTTTTGCCTATAGGGTTGCTCAAACAAACCTAGAAAGGTTTATAACTACCGACTTCGAAGAGCCACGCCGAATGGTCGAAGGGGTTCGTTTTGGGTTCTCGCTGAGGAGATTTCAAAGGTTCTACAAAAACCAATCACCTTCATTGACTGGAAGAAAGTGGATAGTGTTGTTGTTGGCGTGCTGCTACCTGCAACAACTATTTGCGTAGGGACAATCCCTCAAAGGGTACTCACCTAAAGGTGATGGTTGGATTTTGGATGACGACGAACCGACAGTTGGTGTGTCTAAGCCTGGACCAAGAAACCAGCGATCACATGGCATTACAAGTAAGAACAAACCGACGCCAAATGGCTTAGTGCAAAAGAAGTAAGAAATATAATCTTGTTCATTATTTTAGCAAACAAAAGGAAAAGTGGGAATGGCAAGACAGATACATCTCTTAGTTCTCTATAATGATTATTGAAAAACAAAAATACCCTCGATGACAAACTGTAAAGTTAGTGTGTAGCATTTGTGAAACTTATTAAACCGCAAAAATAGTATTTAATTCTCTTACCCTCGTCTTCACTGACTCTTACCTTCTCCTCTAAGTTGTAAGTCCCTCCTAGACATTCTTCCTGGATCAATAAGAAACAATAAGTTCGTCTGTAGTTTGTACCCACAGCTTTTGGTACATATATATCGTCTGTTCCCAACTGCAGAGTACGTTGAGAAGGCTGTTTAACTTTCTTGGTTCCTTACGAAATGCACTTCTGATTTTGTTTATCTTCTTCAACAAATCGGCTTTTTGTTGCAGACTGTCAAAAACCCCCTTTCACTACTAATAGGAAACTACGGTGGGCTGCTTCCTTCTTTTCCCATTTTGTGGTAGTCTTTTGACTTAACCTTCCATACACATTATTGTTTTCCTAAACTCCTATATAAACTGTTAAAAGATTATTCCTTCGACCAACTGGCCTATTGATTGCAGCGTACAAACAAAAACAATGCGCAAAACCAAACGTCACCACCTCAATGACGCATGAGGTCCGACACGGAGCAGGCTGAGGCTAACGCATGCGCATATCTCGCAGCTTGGACTGTCAGATGTGGCCATGTCACGGGAGCCTCCACTAACTAGCAGTTCCGCCTGCAGTCCGATCGTTGACTGTCGCAACCGGTGCGACAGTTGACTGTCCAACGATTCGCCTGCCCGGATTCCCCATCCACTTACAGTTCTAACTGCAAGTCCGGACTGTCTCAGTCCAGGACTGCAGTTAGAACTGTAAGTGGGATGGGGGGGCCTTACGCGGCGCGTGGTGTGGCGTATTCCCCTATCTTGTAATTACTTTTGCGGAATGCACCTTATGTCCGTGACTGTGGCTCGCGTCTCAACTGACAGATCGTCGGCCGTCGCCGTCGTGTCCAGTGCTATCGTTAATGACTCTGTACTTGACTTGAGAAAACCCGTCCGTGGAAATCTTTATGGAGATGTATTTCAATCTGACCCAAAGGGGGAGTATTTCAAACTGTAATTCTAAAATACTTAAATATTGGAAAATATGCACAAAAAGCAATAGGTCATGTTTCTCTTTGTGGTCGCTCTATTTGGGAACAAGAATCATATACCTAACAACTTTAGATTATTATACACCTTTTTTTCCTGCGTTATATTTGTTCTATTGAATTACTTTAAAGGACATTGAATTGACTATAAGAGGCCCACATTGAAAGAGTTCATCGGATACTGACGGTTGTCTCTATGTCTCCTGAAGTTAAAATTAAATTCTACTTTTTGTTGTTGTGATATACTTCCATGCTCAATTGGAATTAAAATCTTAAACTTGTACAGTTTTATCATACTGAGTGTGTTCTTCAGAATTGTTCTTAAGCGGTTACTAGAAAATTTTCAGGTGTGTAAAAGGGGAAAGTTGGAAAGGTGGGGTTTGGTGTTTGATACGGGGTTTAACAGTGAGGTGCTGTTTGCAGATCAATCTGGTTAACGTAGTGACTGAAATTGTCATTTAGACAAGTTACTGTTGTTCTTAACAGTATTCTGGACACCGTAGTGGGTTTGTCGAGTTAGTTTTCCATTGTACCAGAGAGAGATTTAAATTGGGTTCTAAAGGAAGGCACTCACTCCGGGCTCTGATGTTATGTATGAGATCGTAGGGGTGTGGGAGTATGTCGAATATTGGGCCAGTTATGCTTGTTTTTACTGTCAGTCAACTAAAATTAGGTTTCGCAGAGTTCAATAAGAAGCTTATCCGTTTTTGCTTTATATTAAATGTTTTACATGAACATTGTACGTTTCAATAATTGTATCCATAGCACTAGCTCACTTTTAGAGAAGAATTCAATACTGTTATGTTTAACCTTTTAAAATAATTAAGTGTTCTTGAAGAAATAACCTATTAGATGTCAAATTATACTTAAAATGGCTTTTAGACACTAAAAATAAATTAAAATCGATTAATATATATCAATTAAGTTTTTTTTTTAAGTTTGTACAAACAAGTGTGTACTTTATAATCAATAATTTGCCCAGAGGATTTCTTCAGGAGGTCATTTTACAAAACACAGCTAAGCTTTTATTGAGAGTGATCTGCTTTACTTGGGGTGCGAGGTTTTGTTAGTATCGTGTACCAGAGAAAAAATGCAAGTTGTGCAGCATGGGCTCTGCAAATGTAAGCACATCTCTGATCTAACATTGGGGTTTCTTTTTTATAATTTATCTTAAGACAAATGAAACGTATTTAAAAAGCAGCAGGTTTATTTAAAAATCGGCCAATCCTGAACTGTAGAAAAACCCTTTCAAATGGACTAATATGAACTTTCGTAACAGTACAAAAGTATGAAATGTCAGGTATTTGTGGTATTTGACTCAGTTGTTACGGACAGTTGAAAGTGGTGGGAAGCTGCGCGGCGGCGGGCACTCCCACAGAGTTGAGATATGGACCCGGACCAAGTATGTATAAAAGGGTGTCACATTTATTAATCAGCTGATAGTCGGCGCTCTATTTGGGGTTATTGGTCGGTTGTGGTCAGGTGGGGGGGTGGGGGGGGAGCTGGACCAGGGTGTGGACCGCTGATCATAAGATTTAACAACAGGCACGACCACAATTCGCCTACTACAAACAAATTTTTCCTGGGAAATCTAGGATCGACGCGGACTGTTTTATGTATGGTGTTGTACGGTGGGCCGTAGCTAGACCTTCCTCACGGAGCCTCTCGACCGAGCCGATTGGGCTGTCTCGGCGATTTATTGTCTCCAAGCAGCTATCTTGAAAGGGTGATTTGGCGGGAAACGTATACACAGGTATGCATACCTATGGACATATTCACGTTTTACAGACTTTTAACTTATAGAAGATTTGTCAGAAAGAATAGACTTAAATAAGAAAAAGATAACAAAAAGGATACAACATGAGCTTCACCGAAGTGTAGGGTTGCTGCCGCTCTGTAACCGTGACGCGTTCGATTCCCCCGGGGAGGTAATTCAAAATTTGGAACTTTTCCCCCTTGCAAAGTTTAGTGAGAAACAAAATGCCAATGGCGTATATACCCAAAAACATATTATGGATTGATGGTGAATTAGAATCAGCCGGGAAAAACTATTATTACCTTAGCACTACGCATATTCATTCTTCCCTAAAAATCAAAATACTGAAACACTGATACAAATAATTTATATGTGTATTTAAGTATTTCAAACGGTACACGTTAGTAAATGGTAACCTCACAAGGTTGTCGTCGATATAAATTTTAAAATAATCGTCATTGAGTAGGAATTGAATGAGTATGATGATAATTTACGTGTCAATTCACGTTAAAAATATACAAGTCTGTAAATGTAACGGAAAAATATACTTTTATAGATATTATTAACGTTTCATTCGACGCATAAGTGTAGTCATTTGGCCATCGACACACTGATGTTAACATACTTTAAACGGCGGGTGAAATAACGTTGGAGTACGATTTGCAAGGGATGGATTATTCTTTTAAATGTGGCCACTGCAAGTATTTAATTGTTCAATGGCATTGGGATTGCAAACTGCAAGACGTTGGTAAAACGGACGCGATTGAGGCTTTTGGTTCAAGTTGAAAGTTTTGTTTACATTTTATCAAGATGTTTCTCATCGAGTGACGTATTTAGTTCTTAGATTAAGATAATTAGGTTTCTGTGGGAGAGACTTCTACACGCAGTACAAATTTTATTTTGTTTTATGAAGACGGAATCTCAATGCTCTAACAAAGCACATAAGGTGTGACTAATTATGTGTGGAAGTGTTTACCTTCCTATTAAAATGCAGCACTGAAATCTGATTTCTGTTACACACCTTTATTGTTGCAGTCCAGCACCATTGTGGAAGCGTGAACTTGGTGCTAACCTCCTTTAACACTAATATAGAATTTATGTATAAAATATGAGCATTAAAAAAATTTTAAACTGTGTTTTCCCCTATGTAGCCGTATTACTAAGCTAACTTCAACCTTGGAAGTAGAAAACGTTTGTTATAATTAGGTTAAATGAACAAACAATTTTTTATGATTGTTATCACTCCTCAATATTTTTTCACATAGTGGAAAACTACAAATTTGTTTTGCGATGTAGCGAGAACTGTGTTGCATAAACTGTGGCGTTGTAAATACAAGTTCAAGTCTCAGGTGGTCATTGTTTAAAGTTATCTTCAGTTTAGTTCCGTTATATAAAGTGACCTTTCACATGCAATCAGTACTGTTTGTAGTCGTATTGTTATTTTAGGTTACAATGTTCAGCACGCAGTGGTTTTTACAAGCCCAGGTCATTAGTAAAAATGTGTGCATGGAGAATAACTTGGATTTTACTGAAAATTAGAAAGGGCTTGTTAGGTGGAATTATTTCGAGACAATGAACCACCCAAATTTTTATTGCCGTAAGCTCTTACAAAATTTACCGAACTCAAAAATAAAGGAAGGGGGTTCAGAAGTTCATGCGGTTTAAATCTATTATTAGTGGTTTCATTTGTCATGTATACTTCCCCAAAGATGCATACGAGTAGCAATATAAAAAATAGCCATAAAAATTTTAACTTAATAAACATTATCATCTAAAATATATCAATCTCTGAGATAAAATATTTAAACAAAATAAAATACAGAATTCTCGGTTGGATTTTTTTAATCTCGCTGTGTATTAAATATAAAGGGGAAAGTTTCTTTTGACATAGTAATCACCAATGCATCCGACACCAACGATAAGTACTTCTTTATCTGACACAGTCTACGTCGACTTCCCCTTGAGGAGACACAAACTGTGAACATACTCCTTGACTAACAAACAACGAGGGTAAACACAGCAGTATTCTTTATGTAAGACTTGTAGCGGAAGAAAGTGAAGTATACAACTTTGTTATCCCTTCAATTGTTGCGGAGTGGTGTACAAGATTTGCGATATCGCGACATCCACATCTCAGATGGGACTTGCGGAACCTCGGATTAAAACAAGTGGGAGATAAGGGAGACAAAAAAAGCCGAGTTTGCCTCGGTATCAGCTCACAGCCCCCATGGTACCGTCTCTGGGGCATGCATTGCGCCTTATCAGACAAAGGAGTAGGAGTGCACCCGTCAAACGTGCCCCCATGGTGACCCCTTCCCTACCACCCTGCCAAAACCACGCCGTCTTTGTCCTTGTATTATTTAGACCTCCATTGTAATATCAGTTCGCGTTATGTGTCTTTAGAAATAATATGTATTTCTTATAGTAAAGTCTGCTTCAGTTTAATAATTTATATGTCGCTCATTATTTATCAAGACAATAAATTCTCCTGTATTGTAATAAAAGTCGATTCAATCATTTTTTTGCTTAGAGCTCTGAAAAACTAATTTTTAATTAACGACGATTGTTGAGGTTGACACGTAACTTCTTACCATTGAACAACGGCGTATCGGTCTCTTTTCTATTTGTTATAGAGGAAGATTTCCCCTTACGTAAATTTTTCCAAATAAGTGTGTTACGCACAATGTATATACCAGTAGTATTAAGTAAACATTTTCAATTTTTTCCTATCAAAAATCCGTGTCGAAACTTTAATTTCCAATCTACAGTCTAAAAAATGGTCACAAGAAAACTGCCATAATACTTATTTATGAAATGGGGAAGATTGATTGTGATGGCTGTCAAGCTTACCCAACCAACGATCCAATTATGAGATAATATGCTCCTTTATCATGGGCAGCCAAGTCTTCGACAAATTTTTGACACTTCATTCTTTATTACGTTTTCTTTAAAATAATTACACGTTATTCTGTAGCATAATGTTGTCGAAAACTAGTTATAGTTTGGCAGTCTGTCATAAAGAAGCCCTTTTTTTATACAACCTGTAAGGGGATATTGGTTGTTGTTTTGGTCAAGCTTGTCAACCAATCACGATGCATTCGACAACTTTTAGTAACTCCTCATTACAGGACGGATTTGTATATTGGCAGTTTCACATCTGTTGACTTAAAATCAGCTCACTCACAGAGAGCTCTGAGTGTTTCAAGAAGTTAAAATTTATTTTAAAAAGGCTGTGTTATAAAGCGGAGCTAAAATGGAGAACAGGTGTTCTTTATATCACTGGACGGGGGTTTTTTTAAGTTAAGAATTTAGATAATAAATAAAAATGTTTCCCCACAACAAGGTAGAAATTTTAATTTTTACAAGCATTTGTAAATATGTATTTCCCCGTGTGAAATCGTTGTTTTAATATATTTAGTCCGATATTGTATTTTTTCTTGATTTCTTGTTTGCAGGGTTTGTTTGCTCGAGAATTCTTTATTGTTTTCCGCTCATTATGTTGGAGGGTTGTTTCAAATATTGAGACAAGAAAATTTGGGGGTTACACACGAAAGGTAAGATACCATTGTTAATTATTATCAATCGTAAACGTGCAACTGCCCAAAAACATTCGGTAATCAGGGGGATCTCGGAAATAAGTGAAATCACGAACTAAGAGCTCTGGACCTCAGTTAAAAACTCGGCCATCAGCCTGCGGTTTTGGGCGGAAGATGCATCACGATACTGTACGCTGATTTGCAAGTAGATGATCTGTGCGTATCTGACCCAGCTATCTCTGCCACTATTGTTGCTTATTGCTTATCACTCGGTTCTCAAAAACCTGCGAAAAAACCTACCTCTTATAATTTTCATTCTCGAGGTGTGCCATTCCCTTTTTTTTCCTAGCGAGGCACCTCCATTTGCGATCCCGACCTTTTCGTCGCCTGTCGCGCCCGCCCCCTATTTAGTTCACCCGGGGGCTCGTGCGCACTTGTGCGATAGCGGCAACTTAATATTTATCTCATTTGACGATCGGCTATTGTTTATGTGTGCGGTTTCCAATTTCATGTGTTTTGTTTAGATAAAAAGTGGTGCAGTTTTGAATAAATTTTTCTGGAAATGTCGTGTTTTACTATGGTGTAAAATAGAAAATTTGGGGTTTTTGGGCCCGGATCACCTTGTTTATAATGGTTCCCAATTGGTTACTGGTAGTTTGGCTATATCATTAGTCGATTCGAAAAATAATAAGTCAACTAGGGTAATTTGATTTCTAAATCATGCAAATGTAATTTTGGTCATTTAAATCAATATTTAAAATTGGGTTTTGGGGGGCCCTCCTCCTAGCAATACGGACTCTATCATTTCAAAGGATGTTCATACGTTATACAACAGAAAAACCCATGTGCCGATCACTTTTAAAAAATTTTTTCGATAATAGAACATTTATGGAGAAATAATGTTTGTATAAGGTGGCCAAAGAAAACAAAAGGTATACTCTTTAAAGCCTCAATTTTTAAATTTTAAATTTTTAAATTTGCGAAATTTGATGTAACGTCCAAAATTTGAGTTTCTTTTAACTAATAGTTTGAATAATACTGTATATTTAAAACTCTTAAAAATAAAATGAAAACACTCTATAATTTCCCAGGAGTTTTTTGTGAGAGCACAAGATAGGGTTGTTCATTTTTGATGACTTTATTCACAAATTATCGCCTCATTGGGGATACCGCATTTTTCTATTGATTTGGATAAAAGAACACAAAAAATTTCATTTCAGTATCGAGAAGAATTGAGTTTTGAATACATGGATTTGTAGGGCATAAATTTTTTCGAAGAAACATGCTTCCCCAAACGTGGTTATATACCATATATGAGTATTAAAAAAGTCTGCGAATCAGATTTTTTGGGGCCACATAAAGAGTTGGGAAAATATCGTTTTAAAGGGGATGGGTGGGTTTGTGTGGTTCGATTGCAGACAAAAATATGAATCATCTATTAAAAAAAAGAAATATTGGGGTTTTAAAAATACCAGCAATTACATAAGTTTAAAACGTAATGAAGTGTCAAATTTAACCCTTGTAAGTTATGACTACTTGTTGATTTCCATTTAAATTTCTTCTTGGGGGAAAAAGTTTCTTTGTTCGATATTCACTATCATATAGATGTTAAAATTATTTTATAGGAGACCTATCTTCCACTTCCAAAACCCATAATCCCCTCCAAAAACCCCCTTAGCGGTCGGCAATCGGATATTATCTTTCGAGCTTCCCGGGGTTGGGCTATCAGCTGACAAGTGTCAAAGAGGTCAATGACGTTGACTGATTTCATTGATTGTACTCCTAAATCATCCTAAGTAAATTCATGTGTAACAAATAATCTTCAGTTTTTTTCCCTCGTTATAGACATGGTTTTTGCTTTATGTGAAGTGAGCTAGGTAATTCAATTTTGGGTTTTATTTAAATGGCATTTATTTTCACTAAGCTAGCGGGTTCGCAAAATTTAGTTGTCCTATGACCTGTTGTATTGTTTGTTATTTTCACTATCCGCAGAGAAAATCATTGTTCAAATTTTGGTGCTGTTGTTTGATTCAAATTTTCCCCATATCTGCTATTTTAAATATCACTCAAACAGTCCTCATTTTTGGGATGTTGTGCAATGTTTTTATAATTTCTACGCACGTATTACCTTTTTACATCGGAGTTCCATATAATTCCTAAAAACACCTACTATATTGAAAAGTTCTTTTTAATATTTACTTTCCCTTTATATGCTATTTTAAAGATTAAATAAAACCTTTAGCAAGAAGTTCTCCATTTTCCCTAATCCAAATAGTTCCACATCCAACATGTTTCAAAAATTATTCTTGTAAAGATTTTCATTTTTAACATGTAAATTTTTAAAGTAACCCAGGAGTATCTTTTCAATCCCTTTTAAAAAACAATTTATACAAAACAATTTAAAATTGTTGGGGGAATACGTTTTATTGTATACGGTTAAAAACCTCATTAAGCGATTTCTAAAGGCTGCTCACTGAAATTGCATAACAATACGTATCTAGGTGTATTACACACGGCTGTTATTAATAAAAATATTGAGTAATGAACTTTATTTCCCCAACTGTTTAAAACTTTAATGCAAAACTATTTAACAAACTTGGGGAAAATTACCTGAATCACTCTTTGAAGTAAAATAGTGGTCACGGGATACAGATATTAAAACAAAAAATACGGGCGGGTTCAACGACAAAAAGAGACGTTTATTCAGGCATACTTCGCCGGCTGGAGGTTTAAAATCCAAACTTAAAAATGTTTTCGGAAAATGGTTTTAAAGACCGAAAGTAGCTTATTTAGTCCGGAAAATATCTCTTTTTGATTGAAGAAGACTTCAAAAACCCCCATTGGCTTGAGTATCTTTCTTGATTGGACGCTATATGCAAATCGCTACTACGGCCACCGAAAATAACTTGGAGAATAGATTACGATTGCGGAAATTTACGGTTTTTGGCCCAGGACCCTTTTTAAGCCACACAAAGGACAATACGCTACTATCAAAATATTAAGCTAGTTCCCCAACTAAAAGAAAGAAACGTTTTTATTCAACAGACTTGTGGGGTTAATCAAAATTTTTAATTTCTTCTCTTTAAAATCATTAACATAAATATTTAAAAAATGGGCATATGAGAAGCATAACATAAATAAATACAATGTGTAAAAAACATAAAATTAAATATATATATATATCCCTACTATAAAATATTGATTAGTACAAAATCAATGATACTGTAATAAACCCCTTTACAAAACCCATCTAAAAACAGACTTCGCAATTTAACACACAAAGTTTTAACTGATCTAAAAAAGAGTCTTTATTAGCTCAAAAATCTTTTTATCAACTTGGTAAGTGTTACGTCGTATTTTTTTAGCACCAGGTCTCGTAAGCATTTAGAATATTAAAATTCAGTATTCGATTGTGAAAATGTAACTCATAGCTCTCAGATGTTGCTAACACAGTATGGGTTTCAGTCTATAGACCCCAGTTGCACATACAGAAGAGGAGACCAGAAGAACTAATATGACAATTTAACAGCAATTTTATTATCTGTTCAAGTCAAGATAAAAGGTCGCCGTTATTTATTGTCTCTCTAACGAACTATTATTGAGTCGTAGATTTTTGTATCGCCTTTTACTTTAAGATATAGGGTTTTCCCCTAAAATTTAAGACCGTATTAAAAGGCACCGGGAGATTATCTGATAAGCGCTATCGTGCCTCATAATATATGTCGTTTTTCCCCTTTGTAGAATTTTTTATTGAGCCCCCAAACGCTCGTTATCTATCTGGAGATCTCGTCTTATACAGCGTTAGTTGTGTCAACTTTGCTCCGACAAAGCTTAGTGTAACCGGCATGTAATCGTTAGATGGAACTTACTACTAGAGTACACATTGCTCAACAGAAGATTTTATTATCTTTGACACTTTAAGAGAGTTTAAATAATAACTCACGGGGTATTTTTATTCGTTGGCGCGTAACAAAATAGGTTACAAGAGATGGTGAATAGGGTTTCTGTGTGAAAAGGCGGTTATATTATTTTAAAAAGGCGCCCGCTTTTTTAATAAAATTTTATCACGAGGGTTTTTCACTATGGAGAAGAGTGATAAAACTACGAAGTTTACGTCCTTAGTATGTAACCGTAAAATTTGAGCCGAGATGTTAAAAATAATTAGTAAGCATTCAATTATGGTACCCTTGTTTTTTTCCAAAATTTATTTTTTGGGTTTTTATTCAAAAAGATTTCTAATTTATTTTTGTTCTACGTCATCGTTGAAATTGAAAAAGTATTTTCCATTTCACAAGAGTGATATATAATGCGTTTATTTAGTATTTATGATATATTTTAAATGAGTAAACCCTTTTTCCATTAAACGCTGCAATAAAAAATAAGGGATAAACTGAATGAGGATAAAAACTCGTTCTTAGGGGAAACAACTGAAGGTCATGTCTAACTACAGCGACTTTAGCATGACTTTGCAAAAAAATACGACCAACTTTTCTTTGTTATAAAGTTTGTTATTGGTGATGGGTGATTTTGGGTAGTGATATACGGTTTTTTTGGACATTTCCCCATTGATTGTAATATGTCAGATAAAAGAGTTTGGGTTTGGCGATTTTTTGGACGTTCAAATGCTATCTAAAACTATATGCCTATTAAATTACTAACGTATGGACAGGAGTTTTAAGGGGGACAGTTGGCTGTGAATTAGAGTTTGTACGTCATGTCAGATTATGAAGTAAATCGAAACCCTTTTCATCCGTCCATATGATTGTCTATCAGACGGCCCAGGCGGGTGTAATGTTTATGGCAGGATGACACCGTAGGAGGAAGACTCAGGGGTCCACTCATAATGGAAATGCTCCCTTTAAGTTCCGCCTGGCAGGACCCGGAGGCCGACATCTCTAGCGCTGATAGCAAGTCTTGTCGTTATCAGCTGATAAACCGGTGTCTGTGCGCTTCCGGTTGATAGCTTCCTGGTCTCACCTTGTGGATCCACGTGATGTCACTCCCCACCACCTTCTACGTCACAGTACCTATAAACACCATTAGTGTGGTCCATAGGAATAACTGCCTGGAGAGTCAGCTTGCAGCTGCTGAATATTACAGTGAGAATCAATTCAAAAAAAATGAATTTGTTTTCATAGTAAAAACATCCTAAACTTTAAACAGTTATTTTCATTTATTGGATAAAAATATCTTTTTAAGGGGCATTTGATTTGTACCACTACAGTTTACATAAACTGTAATTATACAGTAAGGTTAGTATGTTAAACTGGCTTTATTTGGTACTATGTAATCAGTGTGTTGCTATACACTAATTTAAATTACGCCCCTTAAAACTCACTTCTTATAAAAATAATTGTTCTGTCGTATAAAGTTACGATAATCGCTATATCTCAAAAGTGCCCGTGCCAACAACAAGACCCTCACTCATTATCACATAATTCTCTAAGACTGTGGTATCCTTTAGAGAGTTGAAATTAGGCACACTTTAAAACCTCATTGAAATAGAACAGTCCGGTAAACATTTCCATAAAGAATTCGAACATTCCATAGGGGGGGTTGAAATGACTAGAAGATCTAGATTGTTGTTTTTTAAAACTTCCTTGTGACCTTTTTAATACAATGCAATTTGATATGTTCAACACAAAAACAGACAACAGACCTATAAAACAAATTTGTCCGTGCAGAATCACAACCAGCATAGGGGAAATTTTTGTTAGGTTGCATCCTCTAGATTAAAAACTATATTTTGTTTTTCCTCTAATTTTGGGCTTCGCGCTATCTATCAAACATGAAAATTTGTCACTCGTGTATTTATATGTTCTCAATATGACTTCCCCGGGACAACGGGAACATGTTTTTAAAATTCGGTCAGTGGGATTATAATAGCCGGGAAAAGGTAACTCTTTTTTGGGTTGAGGAGACTACCCAAAACCTTGCTTGTATGTTTTCTTGAGTTGGCGCAAACCATGCAACGCCACTACCGGCACCGAACACATACTTAGACAGGAAATAGATTACGCATTGGGCGAACAAGGCGCTTTTGGCCTAACTAGACTTTTCTAGAACCAACAAGACAAAAATCTGCTATCCAAATATTTATCCCAAATTTTAATTTATTGAAATATTTGGATCGAGTGATTTAAGAGCGCTTTTTCTGTTTCATTGATTGCCCCCTGTAAGGACTGTTTCACTGCCCGATTCGCAGGACCCCAAAAATCGCCGTTTAACTTAAAACTTCACAACAAATTGAAAAGGATATGCCTATGACATACCTCTTGTTGCAGTAGGAATTTTCGCATTGCAAAGCAGAGGCGGTAACAGCTGAGTATAATATAACCAATAATAAGTGAATACTGATATGAAAATACATTTCCAAAAACGGGTAAACCATGATGTATTCCTCAAGTTGATAGATTTTTTTAAAATACCCATTGTGTTTGATATCCTGTTTATTTCCCATATGTCATAAATACATTATTAATAAGTGGGACAGATAAGTTAGTAAAAGTTGATGCAATAATTACGAGGTATTTAATAATGAACTTTCATTTATAAATGTTTAACATTTTGTAGAGTCAGTTATCAGTTACAAAAGGATAGTAATTAGAAAAAAGTCATCCAAATACCGAAGGAGTACAACAAATCGGAAGTTCAAATTAAACATTTAAACATTTTATAAGGAAATAATAAGAAAATTAAGTCGACTTTTTATTAGACCAAAATTATACTTATTGACAATTGGGAATAAAACTCAATCACTTGATTTCATTATTCTTTCCTCATTTTTATTCAATTGAAACGGTTTTTGGTATCTAGATCAAGGGTGATTAAATTTTTCTAAAATAGAGGTTTTGTAAAGAAAGTAATAAATGTAAATTTTAATAGTAGATAATAAAATATTAATACGCAATGGCCAGGTAGTTACAAAGAAATATTTTCTGGTAATTTTTTGTGCATAACAAACCCATCACTCTAGCATTTTTTACGACAGGGATCCATGGATATTTTGTGGACTTTATCATATCCAACAGAAGAGGGAATAATGGGCGCCACCTGCAGGATGGCAAAGCATATTAAATCAGATGCTGATAATAAACAAGCCACGGGATGATAGCCGGGTACACCGTGATTACGCACTATAATGTATCAGATCCGCGGATGTACTGGTAACCCCAATGGTTATTTGTTTGCTCTGACCGCCAAACGCTGCGCTCCAACGCGCGCCGATATCACACAGACTAATTTATTAAAAATAACCCTGACAGATTGGACTCGGCTGTGAAAATTATATTTTCCGATGGTGAGCCGAGTAAAGATACTTTTCGCTGCGTTGTTATTACGGCGTTTTTATCCATGAAAGAAATCGTAGCTGTTTCTATTGATCAAAACGCTTGTTGTGTGTTTTTGTCGCAGCTATTCAACTCGTACATGCCAGTAGCTAAAGGAGGTTTGTGCATTGTAAAGATAAAAGTAAAATAAACGTATTTATAATTAGTGAATTGTGACGATCATCTATTTTTCCATGGCTTCACGAATTACTTGAAATAAAATTTCGTTCGTTTGTTCTTTAAATTGTGCATGGCAAAAGTTAAGCAAACCTTATCCTTCTATGGTACCTATTCAGGTACACCTCGGGTTACAGATTTTGGGGAATGTCTTTAGTCAAATACTCGCATTAATCATACTCATGAGGGCGGATAGTAGTGTATGACAAAAAATTTTTAAGCCACACGATTCCATGGTAATATATATGGCACTCCTGGTACAGATTTTTCTAATATCTTTACTAAAAAGAATACTCAAAGAGGCGGATAGTGTATTGACAATCAAGTTTCAAGCCAAATTTGTATATTCTACTTCCCCCCCCCCGGGTAAATATATAAGACACCCCATGGACAGATTTTGGGGAAATATCTTATACTTCAAAAAAGATAATACATAATCAAGAGGAGGGAGATATAGTGTATAAACAACAGTGTAAGCCATGTTATTCTACTGGTTCATATATATCACACACCCGTGGTTTCAGATTTTGAAATATCTTTTACTCAAAAAAAATAATACTCAAGTGGCCCCGGAAAATTTGTGTATGGACATCAGTTTAAGCCATGTTATTTCTACTCTGGGTTAATATATAAGGGAACACCCCTGGTACAGATTTTGAACTATCTTTACTCAAAAAGATAATAAATTTTAATCAAGAGGCGCGATAGTGCATGACATCAGTTTAAATGCCATGTTAAAATTCTACTGGTTCTATATATATACACACACCTGGTACAGACTTTGATCTTATCTTTAACTCAAAAAGATAATAACATCAAGAGGCGGTAAATCAGTGTTTGACAACAGTTTTAAGCCTCGTTATTCTCTGTATATATTTAACATCCCCCCTGTACAGACTTTGAACTTCTTTACTCCAAAAAGATAATAATACTCCAAGAGGCGGATTAGTGTATCATGTCATCTGTTTAAGCCATGTTATTCTACTCGGTTTTTACTATAATATAAAACAACCCCTGTTACAGATTTGAACTTTCTTTACTCAAAAAAAATAATAATACTCAAGAGAGGCGGCTTAGTGTATGACATCTGTTTAAAAGCCATGTTGTAAATTGCTACTGTTACTTTATAAGACACCCCTGGTACAGATTTGAACTTATCTTTACTCAAAAGATAAATAATACTCAAGAAGGCGGATAGTGCATGGACATCAGTTTAAAATCGCATGTTATTCTACTAGCGTACTTTAATATAACACCCCTGGTACGGACTTTGAAACTATCTTTACTCAAAAAAGATAATAATACTCCATAGAGGCGGATTAATAGTGTATGACAAAACAAAGTTTTTTAAGCATGTTATTCTACTGGTACTATTTATAAAACCCCCTGGTACAGACTTTGAACTATCTTTACTCAAATAGATAATAATACTCAAGAGGCGGATTCGTGTATTGAAGTCAGTGTTAAGCCATGTATTTCCCCTTTACTGGTATATATATATCACCACTTTTTGGGTACAGGACTTTGAAAACTATCCTTTACTCAAAAAGATCATAAATACTCAGAGGCGGAAATAGTGCTATGACATACAGTTTAAGCCATGTTTTTCTTACTGGTATACGATCTATAAACCCCTGCGGTAATAGACTTTGAACTGTCTTTATCTCAATAAGATAAATATTACTAAAGAGGCGGATAATAGTGTATACCAAACAGTTTAAAAAGGCCTTGTCTTTTTACTGGTATATATATGACACTCCTGGTTTACAGATTCTTGAACCATCTTACTCAAAAAAATGATAATTAATATACTACAGAGGCGGATAGTGTATGAATCAGTTTTAAAGCCATGTTGATCTGACTGGGTAGCCTATATATAAGATCTCCACCCTAGGGTACAGACTGTTGTACTATCTTTACTCAAAAAGATACTTAATACTCAAGTAGGCGGGTAGTGTATGACATCTGTTTAAGCCATGATATTTACTGGTACTATTATATAACACCCTGGTACAGACTTGGAACATATCTTTACTCAAAAAAGAATTTTAATTATTTCCTCTAAGATGCGCAGATAATAGTGTACGACTACCAGTTTAAGCCATGTTATTCTACTTGGTACTTATATATAACCCCACCCCTGGTACAGACTATTGAACCTATCTTTACTCAAAAAGATATAATATTCCCTCAAGAGGCGGGATTAGTGTCATGGAAACACAGTTTAAGCCCATGTTATTCTATTCGGTTATATATTATAACACCCCTGGTACAGACACTTTGAAACGATCTTCTACTCCAAAAATGATTAAAATATTATAAGAGGCGTGATAATAGGTGATTATGGACAACAGTTTAAGCCCATGTTTTTCTTACTGGGGCTACTATATATAACAACCCCCTGGTACAGAACCCTTTGAAATATCTTTACTCAACATAAAGATAATAAGGGGAACTCAAGAGTGCGGATAGTGTTATGACATCTGTTTAAGCCATGTTATTCTATGGTACTACTATATACACCCTCTGGTACAGACTTTGACTATCTTTACTCAAAAAAAGATAATAATATCAAGATGGCGGATAATTGTGTGTATAACAACACAGTTTAAGCACTGTTATGTTACTGGTACTATATATGACACTCCTGGTGAACAGATTTTGAACGCCATTCTTTACTCAAAGAAAGATAAATAATATCAAGAGGCAGGACTAGTGTATGACTATCAGTTAGTTTAAGCATGTTAGTTTGCTATTGCTTACTATTATATAACACCCCTGGTACAGAATTTGAACTATCTTTACTCAAAAAGTTAATAATACTAAGAGGCGGTAGTTGTATGAAATCAGTTTAAGCATCGCTTATTCTTCTGGTACTATATATAACCACCCTTGGTACAAGCTCATTTGGGGGAACTTCTTTACTCAAAAGATATTAAGACTCAAGAGGACGGATTAGTTGTAAAAATGACATTAGTTTAAGCCATGTTATTCGTTACTTGGGTACTATATATAACTCCCCTGGTACAGACTTTGAACACTTATCTTTACTCAAAGAGATAATAATACTCAAGAGGCGGAATAATCGGGTATGACACGAAGTTTTTTAAAAAGCCATGTTAAAATTCCCCTTACTTTGCGGTACTATACTATAACTACACCCCTGTACAGACTTTGATTCTATCTTTTACGCCAAAAAACTAATAATACTCAAGAGCTGGATTAAATAGTGTACGACACTGGTTTTAAAAAGCCATGTTATTTAAAATGGTACTTTATATGTCACCACCTGTACAGACTTCTGAACTATCTTTACTCAAAAGATATTAATACTCAGAGGAGCGGGAAATATTAGTGTATGACAACTGTTTAAGCCATGTTATTCTACTGGTACTATATTTAAAGACCACCCCTGGTACAGAATTTTGATATATCTTTACTCAAAAAAGATATATAATATTCAAGAGGCGGTTAGTGTATGAATCAGTTTAAGCATGTGATTCCACACTGGTACTATATATGACACCCCATGGGTACAGACTTTGGAATACTATCTTTACTCAAAAAGAGAATAGATACTCAAGAGGCGGGGAAAATAATGTAGTGTATGAGACAACAGTTTAAGCCAGGTTATTTCCCCTATTGGTATATGTTTTTAAAAACCCACCCCTGGGACAGATTTTTTACACATCTTTAAACTTCAAAAGACTAATAATACTCAAGAGGCGGATATATAGTGAGAGCTGATGACACGGTTTAACCATGTTATTTACTTGGTTTCTCTATATAGGGCAAAACCCCCGGTAAGATTGTTTGAACTATCTGTTACTCAATCTAAAGTTATAATACTACATAGAGGAGGATAGTGTATGATGTAGTGTATGTTGGGAAACCCCGCTTTTAGAACATTCATGAGCACTGATACTCCAAGGAGGCAGGTTGTGAGTTTATAGTTGGGGTGTTGTTTAATACTTATAACATTTTGTATATGATTTGTACTCACCGACTCGTTCCCCTACCTTGTAGGAAGACTGCAATAACCCCATTAAATTTCCCTGATTGCTAATCCCAATGATACAATGGCGGTGGCGAGCGCGCACTTAAACACTGCATTCTTCTATACCAGTCCATTGTCGGGAATAACAGTTATTGTGGCCGTTAATACAATGGGTGTTTGTTATTGTGTCCGTACTACCCGTAACTGTCGTCCACACACATTTTATCATACATTTTGACCCCAATGTTAGTGGCTTTTTAATAATGTGATTATATTGGTTTGGGGCTGTTACGCCTCACCCTTTCCCTATCAGTTCCCTTTTATGTGTTATTTAGTCACACGTTACAGCCGTCGGGGCCCCCGCTCGCTGACCCTTGATACTCACTACTTATTGTTCTAAAGTTGTACTTTTAATGTATTGGGAAAATGTTCTTTTGATACATTCTGTACTATTGGATGGATGGAAAAACACTATCTTTTAACAAGTTTTTAGTGAAATATAAAAGGTTGAAACACATATTTTTAATGATTGTTTTATTTAAACCCCCACGGGTAATGTGCAATGTAATGATCAAATTTGTCATCTTTATGTTACGAACACAGAAGTACGACGATGTTGAAACAAGAAGATTATTTAAACGCTTGTTCTAATGAAGTAACAAGAGTAGTAATTTATAGAGCATGAAGTCGACCGTGTTTCAAAACCCCATAAAATGTGTTGGGAAAATGGCAATATTGTGAGAGGCTAAAAAAACAAGCTAGGATTTACAACGCACTTGACAATTTGAAATTTGTAGCAATTGAAAATGGCTGAGACAGACATAATCTCTTTTACATATAAGCATCTTTTAAAAAATCAATGGAAATTTGTACTATGATAAGAAATAAAAATAAAATGTAATTTGAAAGTGATAAGAATTTTTTAAAATAGATTAAGTATACTTACTATTAAGAGAAGTACTAAAGGTATAAACCCATTCTAGTTTATTTAACTTGCTTTCGGTAACAAATTTTTAATAAAGAGTTCTGAACCTTACTTGTAATGGAAAAAATTTTTAAGTTTTTTGTTATGTTTCAATATTCTTGTGTTGGTTTGTATAGAAACAAAACTGTTTTTTTTTTTTTTACAGTTTTGTTGTTCACGTTTTAAGAATCGCTTCAAATTTAAAAGGGTTTCTTTTGTCATTGTTCTCTTTTTCCCTCTAAAAACATTTAATATTTAGTCGTTGCGACAGTAATTGCTTATCATAGAATTTTTCCTCTTCCTCCGATTCTTCACCCCTCACCACACGCGCTGTGTTGGTGTGGATATGATTGTTTGGAGTTGGTACGATGGTTTATTGGGAAAGGGGTTTATGATGGCACTTTGTTAAAATATTAACCACACGATAAAATTATCCAACTCAGTAAAAAAAATTGTAAAGCCGATATAAAAGTAGAGACAAAAAGGGAACTGCTAAGGAGACAGCAACGGGAAAATTATTAATATTAAAGACCTAAGACGGGTGATGCTGGGGGGGAGGAGGGGTCAACATGGGGGCAGTTGACGGGGTCTTGTACTCTGAATTCCTTGTCTGTTAAGGCGCAAATGCAGGGCCCAGAGACGGTACCATGGGGGCCGCGACGGGACTGTGCTGATTACAGAAAGGGAAACATCGGCTTTTTGTCTTTCCCCCTTATCTCCACTCTGTTTTATCCGAGTCCTGCAAGTTTCCCCATCTGAGATGTGGAGTTCGAGTGACGCGTAATCGCTAATCTTTGTACCAAAACCTCTCCGCATCAATCGGCAGTAATTTTAACAAAGTTGTATCTTCATGCCGTTACAGTCTTACTGGAAGATACAACTGTGTTTCCTGATAGTTTGTAATTTTCCCCCGTGGTTATGTGTCTCTTTTTCAAAGAAATCGCACGCGACTGCGTGTTAGATAAAAGAGAGACGTTTTTCGTTGGCGTTGGCTGGATTGACATTGTGTATTACTATGTTCCAAAAAAGGAAAAAAATCTCGCCTATGTAAATTACCATGCTTAAATTTCACTCGACCCGAGAATCTGTGGTTTGATTTTAATGCTTTACAATTTGGTATATGTTGCGATCTTGTTGTCCCGCCCCCTTTAGTTTATAATGAATCATGTACCCATTCCAAACTAAAAAATGATTAACCCTTTTATTTGGTGTTTATATTTTTTAAAAATATCAATAATTTTCCCCAAAGAAATTGCTTTATTATTGAAATTTTTTCTATTCTTTAAGGTTACTATATTACAACCCTTTTCTAAACAAATTGTCCTTAAAGTATATGAACAAAAGGTCTCAATATTTTGTTTTCTACAATTATCCCCAAAGGGTCTTACCTTTTCAAATGGATAATACAAATTGGTACTTTTTTTAGTTTTAAAAAATGTTTCCTAATATGGCTCTACCCCTTGTCTTTTATTCTGTAGTCCGATTTCTTAAATGGCTACGTTTTAATCTCGTAGAGTTTTTCTGTTATTTAATGTTTTTAAAAACGATCGTAGTTTTGTAGTCATTATTACATTTCAATCAATTTTTTGTAAATATCTGGGGAATGACAAATCACATGTTTTGCTAAGGCCCCTTTGCGTGACATTATTGAATCAACATGATGTAAAAAGTAAAAAGTAAAAGAAACGTTTTCTATAAGAATTGGTTATACTACTTTTTCCCATAACAAGCTTAAGGTTGGCACTTGAAAATTGTCTTTGGCGTTCTTTATTTTGGACCTCCTTGATAAATAAATTTTTTAATAACAATAATGCAATGATATATGTTACCAAATTATATTTCCCCGTTTTATGTCTCCCCTAAAGAAATTCATCATTGACCCCTGGTGTTTGGGATTAAGAAAAGGGGCTATTTTGTGTTAAATGTTTTGTAAAAAATGTTATCGAATAATAATAATAATAACAGTTACTCGAGTTCCTACACCTACGTGCTTCTGTGTTTTTATTGTGGGAAGAGTAGTGGTTTTACCACGCTATAATGGACGATTCTTCCCAGGTAATTTAGACCTTATGCGCTAGATTTTTGCAGCTAAAGTGGGTTCTTACACCCGATAGTAAAAAAATTATGTTTACTTAAGTTAAACAGGTACATTAAATGGTAGCTCCTTCCTTCTCGATGTTAATATAATTGCATTGAAAGTTTGGGGATTTCTGATTGTATCAACTATACTATAAAGAATTTTATGGGGAAAACTCATCTTAATCTTAAAGCTTCTTACATAAATAGAACCTAAAATATAGAATTTTTATAAGGGATGTATATAAAGTATATGTTCTGGGGCGCTCAAATATAATTTTTAATACAACAGTAAATATGAATGATAACATACGTGTACAAAGAGACAAAACCCTCTATCTATACTTAAGTTTAATAGTATTTTAATTTAGGTAGTTTAAAGGGAAAAGCGTTTTTTTTTTTTTCTCTCACTCGTGACTAGTAAAAATTCAACCCCACCAGTTTTAAAAATTTCAAGGGGAAAAAGCATTTATGGTAGTTTTGTTTGTTTTCCACTGAGTTTTAAAACTACTAATTTCCAAAATTGTTAAAATTATAATTTGTTTCTTATTTTTAAAAAAACTTTTTATCATACTCATGGGGTACAGTGATTGATTTTCCCACTTGACGCTAACGCTAACGAGTCTGTAACTCGCGGGTGTGCGCGCGGCGCGCGAGGATGGCGAAAGGGGAGGGAATGAAGACAATAGCTTTTCTACCCCGGAGACTGCAGCGAGATGGCATACATCACCCCGTGTTATCAGTTTTCGTCGTGCACGCAGCTCTGTGTCTACAAAAAAATCATTCGCTGGTTTATGGGCTTGACTGAAAAAGCAATTTCTCGCTGCCGTTGAGATGTTGCATAGCCTGCCCCCCCCACTGCCACTGAATTGTCCCTCGGGTGGGTGCTCCATATAGCCCCCAGAAACAAAAGAGGATACAGTCATTAAAAGGTAGATAAAAGCCAGCCACTTTATCCCGAACTTTGGAATACTGGCTAATAAACATGAGGAAAACAAAAAGCCCCTTTTTGAAATGCAAAAAAATCATCAAGGACACCGGTAGATGGTTGAAAGGCACTTTGCATTATTTAAAACCGAACTCTTGGGGATATGCTACTAAAACATAAGAAACAAATGCTAAGCCCAACAGTCTTTAAAAATATTCAGAATTTCATCAGGACACCTCGGTAATTTTGGGTTTAGAAAGCACTTTATTATTACCCGAACTTTTGTAAACTGGCTACTAAGCATGAGAAACATAAAAGCTAGCCCCCAAACAGTCATTGAAATGCAGAATGCATTTTTACAGACAACGGTAAATTTGGTGTTGAATGCAAAACTTTCAAATTTATTACGAACTTTTGGATATGGCTACTAGCATGAGAAACAATAGCTAGCCACCAACAGTCCCCTTTGAATGGCAGAAGAAAAGTCAGACACCCGGGGGTATTGGTAGAAAGCACTTTCATTATTACCGAACTTTTGATTTACGGGCTACTAAGCATGAGAAACAAAAAGCTTAGCCCCAAACAGTCTTTGGAGAAATGCAGAAAAGCATCAGGTCACCGGTATATGGTGAAAGCACTACAATTATCTTCTCACAACTGTTTGATACTGGCTACTAATCATGAGAAACTAAGCTAGCCCCCCAAACAGTCTTTGTGAAATTGCCTCAGAAGCATCTGACACCCCGGGGGTAATGGTAGGGGAAAAGCGCACTAAATTCATTACCAAACCTTTTTTTTGATACTGGTACTAAACCATGAGAAACAAAAGCTAGCCACAACAGTCTTTGGAAATGCAGAAAGCATCTCAAAGACACCCGGTTTTAAAAATGGGTAGAAAGCACTACCAATTTATTTCCGAACTTTTGTTACTGGCCCTACTAAAATTGAGAAAACATAGACTAGCCCCCCAACAGTTCACTTTGAAATGCAGAAAAGCATCAGAAAAACCACGGTTTTTGGGGTAGAAAGCCCTTTATTTTTACGAAACTTTTTGAATACTGGTACTAAGCAAATGAGAAACAAAAGCTAGCCCCAAACAGTTCTTTGAACTGCAAGAAAAGGAAAGCATCTGGACACCCGGGGGTAATTGGTAGAGCAAAGCACAACAATTATTTTACCAAACTTTTGATACTGGCATACTAAACATGAGAAAAATAGTAGCCCCAACAGTCCTTTTGAAATGCAGAAAGCATCAGACTCCGGTATTGGTAGGAAAAAGCACTTTATTATTTACCGAATCTTTTGATACTGGCCCTACTAAGCCATGAGAATCAAAGCTAGCCCCGCAACAGTCTTTGAAAGGCAGAAGCATAGACACCGGTGTAATGGTTAGAAAGCACTACAATTATTACCAAACTTTTGAACTGGCTACTTAAACATGAGAAACAAAAGCTGAAGCCCCAAACATGTCTTTGAAATGCAGAAAGCATCAGACCCACGGTATGGTAGAAAGCATTCCATATTACCCGAACTTTTTGTTTATGGCTACTAAACATGTGAGAAAACAAAAAGCTAGCCAAAACAGTTCTTGAAATGCAGAAAGCATCAAAGGTCACCGGTAATGGTAGAAAGCACTACCATTTATTACCGAACTTCTTGAATACTGGCTACTAAACATGAGAAACAATAGCTAGCCCCAAACCAGTCTTTTGAAATGCAGGAAAGCCATAGACACCCGGGTATTGTAGAAAGAACTTTCATTTATTACCGAACTTTTGCTATGGCTACTAAGGCGTGAGACAAACATGACCTAGGCCACCACAGCCCTTTTTTGAATGCCATAAAGCATCTCGACACCGGGTTTTAATGGTAGAAAGCACTAACATTTTATTACCAAAAATTTTGATTATGGCTACTAAACATGAGAAACAAAAGATAGCCCCAATCAGTCTTTGAAAATGCAGGAAAGCATCAGACACGGTAAATGTGTGAAAGCACTACCATTATTACTGTGAACTTTTTATATGGTAATAAACATTGAGCAAACCCAAAAAGATAGCCACAACATGTCTTTGAACTGCAGTAAGCATCAAATGAACCCGGGTTATGGTAGAAAAGCACTTTTGTATTACGAACTTTGATTCTGGCCCTACTATGCATGAGACAAAACAAATGTAGCCCCAAACAGTCGCTTGAAATGTTTTATCCATGAAGCATGCCAGACACCGGTTGATCTGTAGGAAAGCATTTCAATTATTACCGAACTTTTGAATACTGGACTACCTAAACTGTGAGAAGAAACAAAGGCTGAAAGCCCCAACTGTGCTTTGAAATGCAGAAAAGCATCAGGAACCCCGGTATATAGGTAGAATGCACTTCCATTATTACCGAACTTTTTGATACTGGTACCAAACAAATTGGTAGAAACAAAAGCATTGCCCTACAGTCTTTTGAAATGCAGAAAAGCATCAGACACCGGTAAATTTTGGTAGATAAGCATACATTATTAAAACCGAACTTTTGATACTGGCCCCTAACTAAACATGAGAGAAATCAAACTAGCCACAACAATGTCTTTGTAAATGCTCAGTAAGCATTCCGACCCACGGTAATGGTAGAAAGTACTACATATTTAATGAACTTTTGATATGCAGAGAGCCTGCAATTTAATCACCGAACTTTTCATTATGTGTACTAACCCTAAGAAAACAAATGGTTGCTTAACAATTTCTTTAAAATGTAGGTTGACTGCCTCTTTTATAGAAGTTTTTTTTAAATCTGGGCTGCTTTTTCTAAAGAGAACGAAGATAGTCTTCAGATCATTTTTAATAAATTTAAATTTTAATTCTGGCTTTGTCTTCGAAAATCTATGATTTCTGTCCCACTCATTGTTAAGGAAAAACAGGATTTGCCTCGCTGGTCGATGGTTAATGGGGACTGTGCTACTCTCGTTAGCGGGACCTATTCTTTAGACGGCAGTCTTGTTTATCTCTTGGTGCGGCAATGGACGGGTTTCTATTTTAACGGAGGACAGAATCTTGTGATTGGTGCTTTGGGGTTGGGGAAAGGGTGATATCCGAACATTTTAAGGGGAAGAAATGCGGACAAACCACAAAGCTTCGCCAAAGAGTAGTATGAAGAGCTCTGTTATTGTTTACTATTTTAAACAGCTCTTATTGCACTTCTCGGTCTTGTGTTTTAAAATTTTTACATTTTTATGATGGTAAGTTCAGTTTGAAAAAACCACATTACTTTACCGGGTTTCCCCCAACACCGCTATATTCCCCCTTATCATAAGCCGTTATAACTAGATAACCCACCGTTGCTAATGGCGCTGTGAGGTGGTCGACTGGTCCCCTGTGGTAGTGTGGCTCGCTAGCCTCGCGTCCAGCATGATCCTCACCTAGATAGAACGTAAATTGAATCAGTTGCCCCAAGAATGTATTGCTCAGGATACGTGGCCATTTTGGTTTTATAGACACTCTCGGAAGCAGTATAACTCCACACTGATTGAAACATGGAGGGGCGGTTGATCCCATCTTTGTGCTGGTGACGGTACGGTATGGTGGAGAGGAGGCCCCGGGTTTTAACGCTTTATACTCTTACGCACTAGGAGCGGGTTCGATCAAAAATTTCTATAAGTCGGGGAACAGCCCAGGTTGCTTTCATTTACCATTGGATGTGTATTAGTATTCCTAATTTTGGGCTTTCCTTTTTTCGCTCCTGTTCCCTTTTAAATTTGGTCAAAAGGGAAAAATTTAAAACAGAATGTGATTTATCTGAAAGAATTTCTTCTTGAATGTTTTTTTAAACTTGATACGATGTCAAATTCTGTGAAGAAGGTTTGTGAAAATTTAAGAAAATGGCTGGCAGACAAACTATATCAAGTACATTCATAGTTACTCTTATACAAAAACCCGTTAGTATTTTCTCCACTTTTACCGCCAAAACAGGGGAATGATTACCTAAACTAAACAGTTTTACTTACGGCTTGCACTCAATTTCGTAGGATTTGCACTATGTATGGGCACTTCTGGTTTGACGTGTGAATTATATTTTCGAAATTTTTGCAATGTTGCAATATAAACCCAATAACTACGTAGGTGTCCCCCTTTCGTCAAGAACTAAATTTTTCAAAATGTTACTCAATAAGACTACTATAAAACTTTCGAATATGTTAGTCATAGTTTAGTTTAAAATTACGAAATTAACAAGCACTAAACACAGCGAATTTTAAAATTATATAATTTACTCACGCTAATAACAACTAAAATAAAAACTTTTGTACTAGAAGATGACTTATTAAATAGTCGGATACTAAATTACTGTTCTGAAGATAGTAGTACGTTGGTCTTATTGTTATTAGGCCCCAAACAATTAGCTTCAACTGTCGAAAAGGAGCTTACAATTATTTTTAAAATTATAGTTCTTTTAAATTTATGGCGTGTTCAAAGTTAGACAGTCTTTGATATCCTCATTACTAATTCTGCACAAAGGTAACGCACCAAAATATTATTTGCTAAAGTTTACAGTTTTAAAAAAAAGTATGTTTTTACTTAAATATATACATTTTCCTTGTTTTGGTTTATTTTTTTTTACTCGACAGTGTTTTTGGGCTCCAATAAAAAAAGGGTTTTGACAATAAGGGGAAGTGTCAACTTTTATCAAAAGTTTCACACTATGCTTTTAAGACTATAAAATTTTGTAATAAAAATTGAAAATTTAAAATTAATTAGTTATATGAGTGTGGTATAACTAAGCAAGAACCATTGTGAACTTTTGAACATTTGACAGGTGTTGTATTTGTATGTTTGTATCGTTTTATTTTCTTTCTATTTTAAACCCAGATTTTTTCCGCTTGAACTCGTCGTATGACAATTTAATAGATATTCTGCTTTTCGGAGCGGTAGAAGAGAATCCTAATTTATTTATATTATAATAAATCGTTATAGCCGTTCTTGATTTATAATAAAGTGTAACTAATCCTAATGCTATATTTTATAATTAGGATTTCCTCATATAAGTCTATCATAGATTAGATGGGTTTTTTTGGTTTTTCTCTGTCAGAGGTTGTCGAAAAACGTATATAAAAAGTCAATCTATTGGGGTTTTTATATATATATAACCTACTATTTTGCATCAAAATTATGAAAACGTTTATGCAAGGGAAGAACTTGCTGATTTTTTTTCCCCTTTTTCCCGATATGAATATCCTCACCCGAGCTCTCGCCGGAACATCATTTCCTCCTTTGAATTTGGCTTTCTGGATTATTCACTTCATGGGAAAATGCTTGTACTCTTTCCCTGTCTCTTTGTGGAGAAAATGTTTTTATCATCAATTTTGTCCGTAATCTAGTACACTATAAAATAAATGATCATATATTCGTGTCCAATAGTTGTGGGGGGGGGGGGGCAAGGCATACGCTACACCTCATAAGGTGCACTATGGTACGTCGATGCAAATTATCTTTAATTCAAACTTAGCCATTATTGTAAGAATTGAAGAACTACTCAGTGTTTCTAAATCACATCGATATGAAAAACAGTTACCGTAGAAATTTCAATTCAGGGGTGTTGATTTCTAATTTAAAATATCTGGTATTTGTAGAGCGTCCCCGGCGAGTACAATTCACAAAAAATTGGTTATTGCGCTTTTTTGACATATGCTCATATTTGAGCAGGTAAGACTAAATGTGACGTGACGAAACTTGAAACACGCGATGCGCAGTCACGGTCACGGGGTTGACAGTCCGGCAAGGACACCGCAGCGGGCGCGCCGACGGATGTGTTCCATTGTTCCAGACACGGATGATCAGTAAAACACGGGGCGCCGGACAGCGGAACCGCGACACCCCCGAACCTGCTAAAAATTTAGAAAATAATGGAGGTACAAAACTGTGTATTTGTCACCAGATCGTAATCTGCAGGTGACCTGATGGTGATGCCATCGCACTCCACTTCCAAAACCCCCCTATTCTGATTGTTTTCACCCGTGACGGGGCCCAATCACCTCTGTATGTTTTGCCTATCGAGCAGATAGTTTTGATAACTTATTTACATTAAAAAGGTTTATTCCGTCAGCTGTAACTATAAAACCCAACGATTCAATCGAGTAAATGTGATAATCGAAAAATCGTTATCTTCTACACTGCTTATGATCAATAAACGCCATCGTTTTTGGGGTAGAATAAATCCGTCGTTTTCTACACAAGCATTGTTGTGTTTTTTGAGATGGTCTTCTAGACGTGTGAATGTGATAATCGTACGTTTAATCTCTACACTGCCATGCATGAACAATAAAAACCGGCCATCAGTTTTGTGAATTTTTAATCACGTCCGTTTCTAAACACAAGCAGATGTGTGTTTTTTGCGATGGTCTTCAGACGACGTGAATGGGGGAATAATCTCGGATCGTTAATCTCTACACTGCATATGAATAATAAAGCATCGTTTTATTGGGGAATAATCCGTCCCCGTTTTCCTTAAAGATAGCTTTTTTGGGGTGTGTTGTAGAGATGGTCTACAGGAAGGGTAAAAATTTTTGATAATACTGATCGTTTTCTGTCTAGACCACGATGAGTTTATATGAACAATAAACGCCACGTTGTATCGGAATAATCCGTCGTTTTCACAGAAGCTTCATTGTGTGGTTTTGAGATGGTGCTCTTCAGACGAGGAATGTGATAATCGTTCGGGGTTTAATCTCTAGACATGCATATGAACAATAAACGCCATCGGTTTTGTGGGAAAATAATTTCCGTCGTTTTCTACAGAATGCAATTGTGTGTTTTGTAGATGGGGGGTCTTAAGACGATCGACTGTCCTCTATACTTATAATGGTTTAACATTAAATTTTTTTTGTAGATTTAAAAATCGATACATGTTATTTGACCTCGGCAGTTCATTTTAAAAAAATGCGCGACTATAAACATTTTGTAATAACATATACACACGGGTTTTAGAATAGAATTGAATTATTTCGTTGTGTCTTTCATAGTATTTAGTTACTGTAAGAGAGATAATTCAGCTAATGCTTTAAAAGTTAGGCAACCAGAAATAAAGTGCCAAAATAAAACTTGTGACGAGACCCCTAGTGAGAGGCACACGTTGAGTGGCGCTGCTTCTAGCGCCAGGCAATCAGGGGAAACTAACTGAAATAACTCCCCTAACCTCAGCAACACCTATTTGTATGAAATGATTTTTAAATCTTCTGTGTAAAGTAATATGGTATTTTTAAAACGGTGTTTTTTAATTTTCGCGAGCATTCAAATTATCACTGAACTAGATTAACTGGTTTTCGTCATCATACGAAATTGTTTAAATTATGCAAAATTTAAAAAACGGGCGTTTAATATTTGTTATTAACTGTATTTTTCTTTATACTTATAATTAATAACCAGTAATTAGTCATTATTAAAATTTTTTTTAAGCAGTATGTAGATGGGTTGTAAAGCATATTACAGTTGTTCTAGTGTCCTCCCATTTCCCTAATGGCCAAAGGAATTTTCTTTTTATGTCGATCCGTGGAACTTCTTTAAAAGGTGTGTTTGTCTCTCGTTTTGGATACTACATCGTCACAAGTGTTTGAATGTATTTTTTAAAAATATGTAATGTAACAGCTGAAATTGTTTGGAATCTTTTTACAAACATTACCGGTTGATTTTTTGGATTATAACTTGAGGAGTTGTAACAAATAAAAATCGTATCTAGTGTCCCCCATAAATACACTCTATATATTTAAATTTGTTTTATAACGATTAAACAGTCAATATTTAATATTTACTTGAAATTGCGTTATGTTAAACAGGCCTAAACATTTATAACAATTGTAAAAGTGTAATTAGGCCTATAGGTCTTATTTATTAATTCCACTTTTTTTATTTAAGTGCCGGTTTAACTACGTAAATTCACATTACAATTATACACACACGCCTGTGTACACTCCCAGCCTGTGGCGCGACTGCGCGGGGTTCTTGTAGAATATTGAAAATCGGGTTTCCTGCTCCCTTCCCCCTACCGGTGCTGATAACGGCTGGTGTCCGGCGGTGCTGCTGAATAAACATTAATGTGTCGGGATAGTGCTGATAAGCAGGGTCACCTTGCCGGTCCGCTTGATAAGCACGAGACTTCACCTCCATGGAAAACAAACGCCGCCGTTAAAGCCGACCGTGCTCGCCTAGTGTGGCCCTTCGTCACGAGCTTTATGAAATCACGACTTTCCTTTGTTAGGGCGCTATTTAATAAACGTGTGATTTAATGGCGAACTGATTGATAAAATGGTCTGTTTAAATGTTGACTTACTAGAAGAGCGTTGGAAATTCCCTTCCAGATGCATTGTACGTTGTAGATACAGTAGCTGACGTTAGTACTGGAATGAACTATTGCTGGAGTCACACAAAGTGTCACAAATAAGTTACATAAGAAGAGTGTCTTTACCATATAGCGCTTTTCAAGATAGTAATTAAATAGACTTTCTATAAATCTTCCTTGTGTCTTATGTTACTTATTCAGAGCATATTCAGCCGTAATTTAAGGAATTGGAAAATTAGAACTTGTCAGGGAAGTGATTGTTTGCAATATGTTCGTTAGAGTTTAACCCTAGTCCGATAGTTGTGATTAGTAAAATATTTTAAGTATTTATAGATATATTATATATTTAACTATTTATAATTTATATTTATATTAAGTAATTATAATTATTTCGGAAAGATTTAATTAATTCTTCACCTTTACTGAACATTACCATTTAAAATATGATAATATTTTTTTCTCTCACGCTGGCTTCTGCTACCACCCCTTGTACATGATTTTTAGGAAAGGAAATTTGTTGTGGCGGTGTCAAATTCTGGAATACATCTCATGGCCCATAAACTTTGCCGGTGGGACATGAGGGCCTGGTTTCCGATCACAAGCATTTAACTTCGAAGGGGGAATAAGTTTTGAACCATTAGAGATACTCGAAATATACTGCAACTAAGTCTACTAAGTGCACAAGAAAACACGTATGTACACACGTTTAGTATTACCATTGGGTGATTTTGATTATTAACTAGTTTTGTGTCAGTATATTCCATTTAAATAAATGGATAAGCCCCAAACGTTTCACAGAGTAAAAAAGGTGACATCCCTTTATAGTAAGAGTATTTACATAAAAGTTAGACTAGTATGGCTGTAAAATCACAATCAAGCCAATAATGTGGAGTAGAAGTAATTAGAAGGGCGCACCATCGACGTCGCCGCCGCGCGCAACATGGAGGAACAACCCAGTAGTTGGCTCCAAGATGCGCGGTTTAACGATGTTAGAACTGAGACCTGTGCTTTATTCAGCCGCGATATTCCTTAAAATCGAAACCGGCTGAGTGCTGGTCTTGGTGAAGTAATGGTCGTCGAGTAAGCGGGTAGTAAAAAAATCGGCCCCAGCTTATAGCAATGCGGGGCGGGACAATTATACAGAACAGTTACAAACCACTAGCCCTATGCCTGCGTCCGCAGCGAACGTCCCGAGTCCTAACCGTCCGAATCGGGAACCGGGTTATAATGCGGGGAAATTAGTCGCTTGTTTGTATGTGTGGCCCGGGTTGTGTCACATTTTACACTCGACTGTTTAATCAATGTTGGCGCTCACTCGGCCTTCTGAGTTGCCCGGCACTGACTACTTAACTCGTTCTTTCATTCGCAATTCACAGATTGTTTAGGACATTTTTAAATGTGAAATTTCGTATGATGGCGCGGCTGTCACATTACACTGCTGATTAATCCAATATTGGCCATCTGACTAGCGTTTAAGCTGGCGCTACCCGTAATCCCATTTACATCCTTTGCCATTTTTACACAGATTGTTTGATCATGTTTAACATGTGATTTTATTGTGGCCGGCTGTCCAAACGATTACATTGCTCGTTATCAACCACGTAATTGCTTGGCCACGTCGGCGTTCTGTTACCGGCATTATACTCGTTCTTCTTTCCATTCGCATATTCTACAGATTGATTTGACATTTTAAAATGTGATTTTGATGTGGCCCTGGAAGCTAGTTCACATTACATTGCTGTTAATCTAATGTTGGAACACAACTCGGCTTCTGAGTTTAACCCGGCCACTTACACGTTCTTTCATTCGTCGCAATTCACCAGATTGTTTGACCATTTTAAATGTGATTTGTATTGTGGCCGGCTGTCACATTTACATGTGCTGGTTAATCAATTGTTGGGGCCACTCGGCGTTTTGTTACCCCGAGGTCCCACTACTCGATTCTTTCATATCTCGGCAAATCACAGACTTGTTTGGACGATTTTTTAAATGTGAGTTTTATGTGGGCCGGTTGTGTGGTCACAATTACACTCCTGTTATATCAATGTTGGCCTACTCGGCTATCTGTTACCACCTGAGGCAACTACTCGTCGTGTCTTTCTCATTCGCAAATTCACAGATTTGTTTTTGATCATTATTAAAATTGTGATTTATATGTGGCCGAGGCTGTGTCACATTACAACTGCTGCTTATATCCAATGTTGGTGTATTCGGGGCGTCTGTTTGCTTCGGAGCACTACTCTCGTTCTTTACATTCGCAATTAATCATATGTTTTTTTGCGACTTTTAAATGTGAGTTTGTATGTGGTTGCGTTTTGTCACATTACACTGCCTGTTAATTCAATGTTGGGTTAGTACGTCGGCTGTACTGTTGCTGGCACTTACTCGTTCTATTCATTTACGCAAATTTTAACATATTTTGTGAACATTTAAATGTTGATTTTATGTGATGGTCCGTTTAGTCGACATTACATCACTGGCTGTAATTCAATATATTGGCCAACTTCAGCTTTAAGCCGAGCGTTCTACCCAATATCATCCTTTGCCATTCACAGAAGTTCGTTTGACATTTTAAATCTGAGATTTTGTAGTTGCCCGGCTGTTCACAATTACACTGCTGTTAATCAATGTTGGGTATGTCGCGCTTCTGTTTGCTGGCAGCTACTCGTTTTCTTTCATTCGCAAATAACATATTTTTTGACATTGTAAATGTGATTTTTATGTGGTCGTTTTGTTTGTCACATTTCACTGCCCTGCTGTTAAGCAATGTTTGGTATTCGGCTTCTGTTGCATGGCACTAGCTTCGTTCTTTCATTTCGGCAATTAACATATTTTTTTTGGACATCTTAAATGTGGATTGTTATGTGGTCCGTGTTTGTCACATTAACAAACTGCGCTGTTTAATCAAGCTATTTGGCCACTCGGGGTTTAAGCTAGGGCACTTACCCATGTACAATCTCCTTTGCCATCTCACTAGATTGTTTGAACATTTAAATGTTATAGCCAGTTTGTCATCATTACTACTTGCGGTCTGAGTTAATCCATTGTTGGGCTCATTTTCGGCATTCTGTTTGCGCCTGGCACTCACTCGATTCCTTTTCATGTCCGCAATTAACATTATTTTTTGGACATTTAAATGATGTATTTTAAATGTGGCCCGGGCTGTCACGATTAAACACTTAGCTGTTATCAATAATGGCCACTCGGCTTCTGTGCCAAGGCACTACTCCGTTCTTTCATTCGCGGCCCCAAAAAAAAAAAAATAAAAAAAAATTTCCAATATACTTGGTTTGACATAAAAAAATTAGTGGCCGGCTGTCCAAAATTTCACTGGCTGTTAAATCAAATATTGGCCACTCTTCAGATTAAGCCGGCGCTAGCCCATTACATCCTCTTGCCATTTCACTAGAATTGTGTTGAACAATTTTAAATCCTGATTTTTGTGTTGACCGGCTAAGTCACATTACACTGGCTTGATTAATCCATAGTTGGGTATTCGGCTTCTGTTGCCTGCGGCACTTACTCGTTCTTTCATTCGCAATTTAACATTAAACTTTTTTTGACATTTAAAATTGTGAATTTATATCGTGGCACATCCGGCCTGTCACAATATTACAAGGCTATGCTTTTAATCAATGGAGGAGGTCAGTAACAAGATCCACAGGGCTGTTGGGTATTCTGGCTTCTGTTGCTGGCTTACTTCTCGTTCTTTTCATTCAGCAATTAACATATTTTTTTGACATTTAAAAATGTTGGATTTTTAGTGGGTGGGGGGTCGTTTTGTCCACATTACAATGCTGTTAATCAATGTTGGGTTTATCTCGGCTTCTGTTTTGCTGTGCACTACACTCGTTTTTTTTCATTCGCCAATTAACTTATTTTTTGGGACATTTAAATGTGATTTTATGTGGTTCGTTTTGTCACATGTACACATGAACTGTTATATCAATATTGGCCACTCCTGCTTTAAGGCCGGCGCTACACTATTTACATCCTTTGCCCATTCCCAACAGATTGTTTGACATTTTAAAATGGGTGTGATTTTATTGTGGCCTGGCTTAGTCCACATTTAACAACTGCTGTTAATACCAACTGTTGGGGTATTCGGCTTCTGTTGCTCGGCACTAACTCGTTCTTTCATTCGCAATTAACACATATTTTTTGACATTTAAATGAGTGATTTTATGTGGACGTTTTGTCACATTACCTCTGCTGTTATATCAATCATTGGCCACCTCCCTGGCTTAAGCTGTGCGCTATATACCCATTACATCCTTTCACTTTCTCAGATATTGACATTTTAAATGCTTGCGATGTATGTGGCCGCTGTTACACTTTCACGCTCTTTATGCACTGATTTGGGTATTCGGCTTCTGTTCTTGCTTCACTCGTTCTTTTCATTCGCAAGTAACAGATTTTATTGACATTTAAATGTTGATTTTAGTGGTACTTTCACATGACAACTCTCCGGTTAAGCAATAGTGGCCTCTACTGGCTTATGCTGCGCTTTGCCACTTCACGTGCATTCCACAAGTAATTGTTTTGACATGTACTAGGTAGCCAGATTGTCCACATTTATACAACTGATGTTAAGCACAATGGCCACTCGGGCTTCTAGCTTCGTTCTGCCATTCGCACCTATAATTTGTTTGACGTTTTAAATTGTGTTTGTTTTGTGCCCTTTTGTCACATTCAAACTGGTGTTACATCACAGTCGCCCACTCGGCCCCTCGGCTCTTGTAGCTTCGTTTCTATACCATTCGACAACTCTAATGATTGTTTTGACGTTTTAAATGTGTTTGTATATGTGGCCTCTTGTTACATCTAACTTGTCGTTAATCAATGTCGGTCGGCCACTCGGCTTGTAGACTTCGTTTCTACCATCGCAACTATAATGTTTCGTTTGACGATTTAAATGGTGTTTGTATTTGGACTGTTGTCACATCTAACTGGTGTTAATTAAACGTCGGCACTCGGGCTTATAGCCTTCGTTCTACCATTCGCAACTCTGATTATTGTTTGACGTTTTAAATGTGTTTGGTATGTGGCCCTTTTGTCCCACATCAAACTGGTTGTTAATCACCAGTCGGTACGGCCACACGGCTTGTTAGCTTCGTTCTACCATTCGCAACTCTATGATTGTTTGGACGTTTTAAATGTGTTTGTATGTGGCCTGTTTTGTCACATCTAACATGGTGTTGAAATCAATGACTGGCCCACTCGGCTTGTAGCTTCGAGCTTCGTTCTACCATTCGCAAACACTATGATTGTTTGATGTTTTTAAATGTTTTTGTATGTGGGCTGTTGTGCACATACTAACATGGGTGTTAATCAATGTCGGCCCACTCGGCTTGTAGCTTCGTTTTTACCATTTTCGCTCAACTCTATGATTGTTTGATGTTTTAAATGTGTTTTGTATGTGGCCTGTTTGTCACATCTAACTGGTGTTAATCAATTCGGCCACTCAGCTTGTAGCTTCGTTCTACCCATTCCGCAACTCTATGATTGTTTGAATGTTTTAAAAAATTGTGTTTGTATGTTGGCCTTTTGTCACATCAAACTGGTGTTAATCACTGTCGGCCACTCGGCTTGTAGCTTCGTTCTAACATCGCTAACCTCTATGATTGTTTTACGTTTTTAAATGTTTTGTATGTGGCCTGTTGTCACATCTAACACTGGGTGTTATATCAATGTCGGCCACTCGGCTGGTACTTCGATTATCTACCATTCGCAACTCTATGATTGTTTGATGTTTTAAAATGTGTTTGTATGTGGCCCTGCTGAGTTATCCAAAAGGTGTTAATCAATGTCGGCCACTCGGCTTGTATGCTTCGTTCTACCATTCGCACCTTATAATTGTTTGCCGTTTTAAATGTGTTTTGTATGTGGCCCTCTGTTGTTAAGCATCTAACTGGTGTTAATCACTGGTCGGCCACTCGGCTTGTAGCTTCGTTCAATACCATTCGCAACTATAATTGTTTGCCGTTTTAAATGTGTTGTGTATGTGGCCTGTTGTGCACATCTAACTGGTGTTGAATCAATGTCCGGCCACGTCGGCTTGTAGCATCGTTTCTATACCATTCGCAAACTCTATGAATTGTTTTGATATGTGTTAAAATGTTGTTTGTATGTGGCCTGCTGAGATATCAAACTGGTGTTAATCAATGTCGGCCACTCGGCTTTGTAGCTTCGTTCTACCATTTCCGCCACACTATAATTGTTTGCCTGTTTTAAATGTTGTTTGTATGTGGCCTCTTGTTACATCTAACTGTGTGTTAATCACTGTCGGCCACTACGGCTTGTAGCTTCGTTCTACCATGTCGCAACTCTATGATTGTTTTGATGTTTTTAAAATGTGTTTGTATGTGGGCCTGCTGAGATATCAAACTGGTGTTTAAATCAATGTCGGCCCACTCGGCTTGTAGCTTCGGTTCTACCATTTCGCAACTCTATAATTGTTTGGACGTTTTAAATGTGTTTGTATTATGGCCTGTTGTCACATCTAACTGGTGTTAATCAATGTCGGCCACTCGGCTTGTAGCTTCGTTTCATAACCATTTCGCCACCTATAATTGTTTGAAGACGTTTTTAATTAAAATGTGTATTTGTATGTGGCCTGTTGGAGATTATCACAAACTGGTGTTAATCAATGTCGGCCACTCGGCTTGTTAGCTTCTCGTTCTACATTCGCAACTTTATGATTGTTTGATGTTTTAAATGTGTTATTTGTAATGTGGCCTGTTGTCACATCTAACTGGGTTGTAAATTCACTGTCGGCCACTTCAGCTTGTAGCTTCGTTCTACCATTCGCAACTCTAATGATTGTTTGACGTTTTTAAATGGTGTTTGTATGTGGCCTGTTTGTCACAATCAAACTGGTGTTTAATCAATGTCGGCCACTCGGCTTGTAGCTTTCGTTCTACCATTCGCAACTAACATATGATTGTTTGACGTTTTAAATTGTGTTTGTTTGTGGCCTGTTGTCACATCTAACTGGTGTTAATCAATGTCGGCCACTCGGCTTGTAGCTTCGTTCTAACCATTCGCAACTCTATGATTGTTTGATGTTTTAAATGTGTTTGTATGTGGCCTTTTGTCACATCAAACTGGTGTTAATCACTGTCGGCCACTCGGCTTGTAGCTTCGTTCTACCATTCGCAACTCTATGATTGTTTGATGTTTTAAATGTGTTTGTATGTGGCCTTTTGTCACATCAAACTGGTGTTAATCAATGTCGGCCACTCGGCTTGTAGCTTCGTTCTACCATTCTCAACTCTATGATTGTTTGACGTTTTAAATGTGTTTGTATGTGGCCCTGTTGTCACATCAAACTGGTGTTAATCACTGTCGGCCACTCCGGCTTGTAGCTTCGTTCTACCATTCGCAACTCTATGATTGTTTGACGTTTTAAATGTGTTTTTGTATGTGGCCTGTTGTCACATCAAACTGGTGTTAATCACTGTCGGCCACTCGGCTTGTAGCTTCGTTCTACCATTCGCAACTCTATGATTGTTTGACGTTTTAAATGTGTTTGTATGTGGCCTGTTGTCACATCAAACTGGTGTTAATCAATGTCGGCAACTCGGCTTGTAACTGACACTAGCCGTCCCTTTCCCTCGCAATTCACCTTTTGTTTCAAAATTTAAACATATTTAGAACTTGCTGAACGTTCAAATTAACTATCAAGAAATATTGTCATCGAGCAGTGACTTGCACCTTTATTTATATTATATTTCTTACGCAAAAACTATATAACTTTGGATGAGTTGAGAAAACCGTATTGTAAGAGAAGCTCAGGTGTGTTTCCAGTCCATTAGCTTTAAAACAATGCGATATCAGCGTTCTACAATCGATTGGGATATTGTCAGCAAACTGAAGGCAAACACTTTGAACATTTGTTATAACTGTTTTGGTAAGTGATTTGGAAGTAAAAGAAGTAAAAATAAAAAGATTAAGTGTCTCAGTTTTCTCTAACAACCAGAATTGTTTGCATTTGAAAAATTCTGTATTTAACAAAACAATCTTTGAGTGTCGCTATTTTGTAATGCGTCAACTGTTTTACGTGAGATTTTCGCCAAAATGTTTCTAAATTTAAAAGACCTTTTAATTTGATGTACGACTCGACCTATGCTTCTATTTAAGAATTTTCACCAACCCCTAGCGGACGTCCCCCATATCAGCAAGGATATCATGGTGAAATACATAAAATAATTGTTTTATATGAGCAAAAAAAGCTTGATGTAAAATTTTGGTTCTTATTATTGTAATTAGTTCAAAAAGTTATTAGACCGGCCCCCGGGACACTTTTCAGCACTCTGTATATATATATATATACATTTAATATAAATTATATATTTAATAATGAGGTTAGATCCTAAATAGTTTGCTAAATTGTATGGATATAGATATTGTTATTGATTTTTGAAAGTCAACATCAATAGTACTAACACATTTCAATACATTCATGATAACGTTGTCATCCATATTTAAAGATAGATGATACAGTAAAGTACATATTCTTGCTCCCCAATCTATGTTTGCTATATCGTGTTATTTGCTCGTTCTAGTCTACGAATTATATCAGTATTTATATACCTAATCAGTATCGTATACTTTATCAGTGAGAAATGGATGAGATGTCCTCTCAAAGATTTTCTGTCATAAAAATTGCTTTTAATGTCTCGTGTATTGCTTTGTGATTCAGATTGCTGTAATAACACACTCACTGCGCTCGCTTGTTTCCTCAAATTGTAGTTACGGAGCGAATGGTTTGTTGAATCCTTCTAATGCCCAGTCCCCTCATTTTTGTTGCTTCAGCTACTTTAAACATAGCCGACTGTCCGACAACGTCTAAGGCTACACATTTCAATACCTTGCATGTACACATTCACAATTTAATTCACTCGGTATAATCTGGAATATATTAATTTGTTTACCTTGTTGCCACTATGTTCAAATAAGAAGTGTTGTTACTTTTGTTATCCTTTCACTCTATAGCCTAAATGTAAACAAATTTAAAATAGTGGTTAAACTAAATAAACATATAGTCGTGCTGTCATAGTGCAATGTTTGTACAGAAAAGTTGATTACATTTAACAGGCTCTTTCATATTACAAAAATTTAGAGATCAACACGGGATTTTTGCTGCTTTAGAGACCAGTGGGGCGAAGCCCGGAGTGATTTTCGAAATGAGAATACGCCTATATTCATCCCAGGAACACCAAGAATGTCCACGTAAATATGTCAGTAGAATCGGTTGAATAATTTATGCGTGAACGAAAAATAAACAAACAAAGGCACTTTTGCATATTTTATAATATTATAAGGATTTTTTCGGACATTTGCCATCGTTCAGTGAAACAAGAAAACAGTAACACTACGTTTCAAGATCTGCAATCTGATCTCTTCTTCAGGTAAAGAACTAACCTAATACATATATATGGTTAATCATAATCATGTATTAGGTTAGTTCTTTACCTGAAGAAGAGATCAGATTGCAGATCTCGAAACGTAGTGTTACTGTTTTCTTGTTTCACTGAACGATGGCAAATGTCCGGAAAAATCCTGTTTCCTTCACAATCCTTCCATCGTCAAAAATAACCTTCAAACAAAGAATTATAAGGATGTGCGTGAAACTACAGAAAAGATAATTAATTATTGACATCCAAACTCAATTCGTGTTATTGAACGATACTTTGAATTTATTGCGCGTTTCTACGTACAGAAAGCGAGAGGTTTGGGGAACTCACAAAAGGAAAAAAAGTTTTAAATTCCTCTTATGGATTTTTGGCAGCCTTTGAACTTGTAAGATTCATAGATTAGGTCTAATCTTTGAATCATGGAATCGCAGTAAAGATATCAGATAAAGGTATGTAGATCTACCTATATAAAATATTTAAGTAACATAATTTAATTCCCATTATGTAGTCTATTGATAAAAGTAGTATTTTACCATTGCCTCCAATAATTTAGTTCAGTGAATGCTGGATGGCCTTGTACTTAATTATAGCAGTTTCACCAAAATGTCTATCATGCCGACTGGTGTTCAGATTACAGACGAAACATTTCTCCCTAGCACACGAGAGTTTCTAGTCGATCCCAGTTATGGACACGGCCCGAGTTCTGATGAGTCCGACAGCAATAACTGAACAGATTAGCCATCGCCGCACGAGCGCTCGGAGTGCACTCACAGTCGGGCGGCGCAGCGGCAAGCTCTATCCGACTGGTTCTTCTCTCGGCGCTCCTTTTTTGGATCTCGGCTGGCAGATAACAAATCGCAGCCCGTTATCGGCTCGTCGCCATCGTAAACTGTTTTATTCCGTACAAATTCCCTTAAACATCGATACAGAGAGGGTTTTAAACGAGATATTTTCGCTAGTTGTTTGTTAGGGCCGATAGTATCTGAGAATAAATCTGCGGTATCGAAGATCTGAGGCCACCCAACAGCGCCGCCCACCTCTGCGGACACCTGGACACCGGCTGAGTCAGCCCTGGGCAGATTCACTGCTGCTGCTTAAGGCGCTTGCCTGTCGGAGAAGTTCAGCATGGACCTGATTAATCATGCAGGTATCGGGGATTTGAGGCCACCCAACAGCGCCACCCCCCTCTGCGGACAAAAACCTGGGCAGATTCACTGCTGCTGCTGAGGGTGCTTACATGTCGGAGAAGTTCAGCATGGACCTGATTAATCATGCAGGTATCGGGGATTTGAGGCCACCCAACAGCGCCACCCACCTCTACGGAAACCTGGACACCGGCAGATTCACTGCTGCTGCTGAGGGTGCTTACATGACGGAGAAGTTCAGCATGGACCTGATTAATCATGCAAGTATCGTGTATGTGAGGCCACCCAACAACGCCACCCATCTCTACGGAAACCTGGAAAAACCGGCAGATTCACTGCTGCTGCTAAGGGCGCTTACATTACTGAGAAGTTCAGCATGGACCTGATTAATCATGCAGGTATCGGAGATTTGAGGCCACCCAACAGCGCCGCCCACCTCTACGGAAACCTGAAAACCGGCAGATTCACTGCTGCTGCTGAGGGCGCTTACCTTACTGGGAAGTTCAGCATGGACCTGATTAATCATGCAGGTATCGAGGATTTGAGGCCACCCAACAGCGCCCACCATCTATACGGAAACCTGGACACAGGCTGTGTCAGCTCTGGTGCTGCTGAGGACGATTACCTTACTGAGAAGTTCAGCATGGTTCTGATTAATCATGTAGGTATCGAGGATTTGACGCCACCCAATAGCGCCCACCCATCTATACGCAAACCTGGACACAGGCTGTGTCAGCTCCGGTGCTGCTGAGGACGATTATCTTACTGGGAAGTTCAGCATGGTTTCTAATTAATCATGTAGGTATCGAGGATTTGACGCCACCCAATAGCGCCACCCATCTATACGCAAACCTGGACACAGGCTGTGTCAGCTCTGGTGCTGCTGAGGACGATTATCTTACTGGGAAGTTCAGCATGGTTTCTAATTAATCATGTAGGTATCGAGGATTTGACGCCACCCAATAGCGCCACCCATCTATACGCAAACCTGGACACAGGCTTGTGTCAGCTCCGGTGCTGCTGAGGACGATTACAATACTAAGAAGTTCAGCATGGTTCTGATTTATCATGCAGGTATCGAGGATTTGAGGCAACCCAATAGCGCCACCCACCTCTACAGAAACATGGATACTGACTGTGTCAGCTCCGGTGCTGCTGAGGACGATTACAATACTAAGAAGTTCAGCATGGTTCTGATTTATCATGCAGGTATCGAGGATTTGAGGCCACCCAATAGCGCCACCCACCTCTACAGAAACATGGATACTGACTGTGTCAGCTCCGGTGCTGCTGAGGACGATTACAATACTAAGAAGTTCAGCATGGTTTCTGATTTATCATGCAGGTATCGAGGATTTGAGGCAACCCAATAGCGCCACCCACCTCTACAGAAACATGGATACTGACTGTGTCAGCTCTGGTGCTGCTGAGGACGATTACAATACTAAGAAGTTCAGCATGGTTCTGATTTATCATGCAGGTATCGAGGGTTTGAGACCACCCAATAGCGCCGCCCACCTCTACAGAAACATGGATACTGACTGTGTCAGCTCCGGTGCTGCTGAGGGACGATTACAATACTAAGAAGTTCAGCATGGTTCTGATTTTATCATGCAGGTATCGAGGGTTTTGAGACCACCCAATAGCGCCGCCCACCTCTACAGAAACATGGATACTGACTGTGTCAGCTCCGGTGCTGCTGAGGACGATTACAATACTAAGAAGTTCAGCATGGTTCTGATTTATCATGCAGGTATCGAGGATTTGAGGCCACCCAATAGCGCCACCCACCTCTACAGAAACATGGATACTGACTGTGTCAGCCCTGGTCAGATCCACTGCTGCTGCTTAGGACGCTTACCAGTTTGACCAAAATTGGACCATTCATTTAAACGTGATCAGTAACTTAATTTGAACTAGATAAAAATGTATTTTTTAAATTTTTCTGTGCTAATTTACCTCGTTAGTTGATAGAATGTACTCGGAAGCTCTTTACACAATTGAGAGTAGATATGGTCAGGATTATGTATTGTATCTAAATAGATACGAGCTATGTTTACGGTTAAAACTAACTTCAATAATGTAGAAGATTTACTGAGCCTGATAAAGGTTACATGTATGACCTACAAGAGTTTTTAATTCACCTTCACTTTCACAGACAGCCTGGAGACCTTCAAACACAGAAATACAAATTACCAGACCAGCTGGTAAGATTTGAATATACAAACATAAATATCTAAAACAGTGGTTCACAACTAAATTTTTGAGAGCCCCCAAAACCTATAGGTACTCACTTTTGACGGCACCTCTTTGTAATTGGGTGTCTACGTTTATAAAACAGAACAGTGGAAGACATTGTATTATTTTGTTTTTTTTAGCACCTTTCGAAATTGTGAGTAGAATATTTTGCTCCATGAAATACACTTTTTATACCAGTATTTGGTAGTATATTGTCAGTGATATATTTCATTAAATCTTTACCATTTTGTGACTAATTATCGAAAGTCAATCAAACTTTGAGAGTGTGCCATTTCCAAACAAACAGTAATTTTTCAGCCGAATTTGTGACAACGTGCTCTCATAAGATTGACCTTCAAAATGAGGTACAATTCTACCAATTCAACATTTAAGATTTTCACGACTTTCTCAACTGGACACATCCCTTTAGGAAAACATGGGACCTAAAGTAACCAAGCTCTAAGTTACTATAATGGGGACGTAACCCTTGAGTTTGATTTATCAATGTTTAATCATAAATAACATATGCATTTTTACCCAGACTTCTTTGACACCCGGTACTAAATACGTTGAATTTTTTACAGATAAAACGATCGATTTCACTAACACTTGAACTATTTTATACGAATTGTGGAGGAAACCCGAAGTTAAGACAAACGTAGGTTTCTTAGTGAGAAATCCGTGAGAAAACGTAGCTTTCCAACACTTATGATGGAATCCGATGGATAACAGAAGTAGTCATATATCACATATCATGTATCCATTTTCAGCGTTCTTGGTTAAGAGGATCATGGGTTAAGTAAAATGTCAATTAATTTTCATTTTACGTTATTGCGCTTGCAGGAACACTTCTGGTTAGAATCTACTACATTTCGTGTGTGCGTGCGCGCGCGTGTGTGTGAGTACTTTATACTGGTATACTAAAATTACTTTTTCAGTATAACTAAAATCAACATCAGTAATAGTAACACATTTCAATAAAGTAATTATCAAGGAGGAATATTAATAGATTCATCTTTTATCCTGACTTTCTGGTTGCCTAAATTTTGAACTTCGCTGATACGTGATTTTAACATTCCTTAAATATATTGCTTTATAATTAGGTTATAATTGAAAATTTCCTTTTTAGGTTGAAGCAATTTCGAAATTATTTTGGTTGTGTTGAATTGTATGTGCATATAATGGTCTCTCAGAATTTTGGTGAACAACATTAAATCAATAATTTATTATTCTTACTCTTACAAGAGTGATTGGTTTTCAGTATTTTTGGGCAATATTTACAGTATTTTCCGAATAAAGGTAATTAAGGTATTTCATATACATTTAATAAATATGTATTTGTATAGCCTAATTTAATTGAATCACAAAAAGAACTTGCTCCGCCCGTACAAGTATATACTTGTATACATATCGTATGTATGGACTGAAATGCCACTACAGCTATGAAGTGCCTACTTTTACGATTATGGGAAATATTATTTTCACTGCGCTATTATTATTGCTTCACTAATTGAGTTGACTGTCTCGTTGCGTCGAAAGCACTTTCAAACTAAACAGTGTATGAAATGTTTCGCGGATCCTCTAGAATAGGCCCACAGACCACCAGTTGATGAGAGCTCTAGTCGATGATTTTCTATTCGACTGAAAATACCTCGAAATCAACATTTAAAATATATTTCTATATAAAACAATATCGGTACTTATTACCCTTTAATTCTGTCAATACTTTCTTCGCTAATTCTTATTGTTTTTCCATCCACATGTATGTATTGTTCGTAAGTTTTTAAATATTATTTTTATTTTTATTTTCGACCGTCAATTAAGATCCAACGCCTCTTCCTTCATCTTGTATCTATGTATATGTACTTATTCACTTATTACTATACGTATCAATACAAAGATATGTTTCATATCTGATCACATACAGGTTATAATTTTTCAATTAAAGTTTTTCAATGGAAATATCTTCTAATGTCATAGTGTGTACGCTTCTATTCATCTAAATAGTTTAAAATTTACTATACCACCTTGTCTGTATTCATACATTCTTGCTTATCTTAAGGTATTATATTATGTAAATAGGTGTGTGTAATTTCTGTCTTATTAGATACTATTTGGCCTCATGTTTCAACGCCTTCTTTATAATTTCTGTGTGTTCAAACATGTTAGCGTCGAAATTAACTGATTATTATTTATTTTTAAGTCTTATTTCATGTTATCTGTGATTGGGCATAAGTCAGCGTTTCTTGCTGAAACCAGGTTATGCAGTGCTCGCGTTTAACCGTCTGAACTATCTAGACTGTGGGATGGAAACTAAGATGTTTGGGTTTTGGGTTTACGTAGGCTGAACCGGGGTAATAGCTTACCAGGCTGTTCTCAAACTCTCCTTTATCACCTATGTCTTTGTGAAGAAAATGACAATTTGAAGGCACCTTCATTGGGAATTCGGCTACACCATCCTACTGTGTCTCCTTTATCCTTCCTTCAACCTTACCTTGGCTGATGGTTGACTGTGGCATTCAGACGAAAAGAATAAAGATAGGCTCAGGAAGGGACATGCAATTAAGGACTTGGGAGAGTTACGTTTGATGGCAAGGTAGACGCGATGATTGCACGAGAAGGTATTCGTTATCTAAATCCACATATCAACGAGACTGTTCATTGCCGTTCTCTTGATGTGCCCCAACGTCCGCTCGATGAAATGGGCTCATCAAGATAGCAACTCAGGAACTTCAAGCAGCTGGAGATCTTGCTCTCCTTTGTCGTTGGATGTTTTTTCTCTTTTGGTGTAAACTTACTCCATTGACTCCTCACGTCGCATATCCACTAACGTTAGAAGTGAAGTGCTGAAATCAAGGACTCTTGTTCTTCCGTCGACGGTTGTTTGTTTTCGATAGTTTGAGTTATCCGTCGTCGGCTCATAGATTTTGAATGGAAAATTGTCATGGTGGCCAAGGTGGGTATATCTTAGAGACAGTTTTAGTACGCAGTATCTAAAGATTTCATAGAATAATATGAGGAAGCTTCCTTGATGGTGTTACCAGAGACCAGAGGGAATCGTTGTAATGTGGTTATGCGATATTGGAGTCCATTTGTTGGTTAACAATCGCACTCTATTACTGAAAGTTAGTTGATGTCTTGGAAGCATTGGTTAGTCCACTTCCTCTAGGATATTGACCTGAGGATGTTATAGCCGATAGGTCTGTAACTCGGGATTTAATGACGTTATGCTACTAGTAAATGGAATGCAGGTACAGTATCTGTTCTAATACTTTTACTTGATCTCGTTTTTTGCTTTGGTGGTTTCCCTGAAAATCCTCTTCGTTAGTGGGGTTATTTGTATTACAAAATCAAACTTATTCTGCCGACTTCAAACTTAACTGTATCATTTTAGTTAGTTGTCAGGCATCGTCATTATATACTGGCCCAACGCCTTCAGAAAGCGAACGTTTACACCAGTGATGCTTTGACGGTGTGGGCGGCCGTGTTGAACACGTCACAGAACGCAGTGTTACCTTTTTAGATATGCGGTCAGTTGTATCACCATCACGCTGCATCTTTATGTTACAAAGACAAATTTGATAGCGCAAGCCACTTTTGCACTCTCAACAGTTTTTGCAGAATTCAGTGGGTTTTGAGGTTATGTGTGAGCCTCTATCAACATATTTCTACGTAGCAAGCTAAGGTGGCAACTTTATCACGTGGCCCACGGTGTAAGGGCTATCCCTTATCGTAAATTCTGTTCTATCTTTGTTGATGTTATTGTGAGGGCATTCTTTGCCCGTACCTGTGAGCTTTTATATTGGTAACAATAATAAATTCTGTGGCTTCCCGTGATGATCTTTTCTTGTTTACGTCTTCAGATAAGTCTGCAACCTGGAGTAGTACAGATGGCGTGACAGCAGACTGTATCTTTCATACATTATCGGCTAAGTGCAGTGCAGTTTAGTTTCTACAAAGTTACGAGGACCAATGTTACAGCTCCTACGTTCTGCTTAATCAATAGAATGTGCGTTTATAACTACTCAGATCGTTGGTAAACGCATTGCCTCATCGTGGATTTCCAACTGGGATCGCAATTAATTGGGAACCTTTACAATACAATGATTTTTTTGTCTTAGGACAAGAAGCTTATAAATTGCACTTAGTCCTGTAAGAACCTTTGCGCTGCTTCCGGAATGACAGGATATTCAGGATGGGTAAGGTTAGGGAGTAGGGGCCGCCTCCTATCGAGATCCATGAGGAAGAATTAGGGCACTACATCTTAAAGTCATGTCTCTCCGGAAGAAGGGGAGGCCAGCTCTGAACCAGCCTCTCCAGTCAAAGTAGGCAGGGGGTGGCACACCCTTGTTGAGGCTAGCAAGAACCTCTGAGGTTGGGGAACAAACCCCACCAACTCCAACAGTCATCTCCCACATTAGACTAGACCTATCGAATCGCTCATGAACCCCAGAATCTCGACATTTACGTTAGTGATGTGCCGCTCCTGGGCATCCACAAGGTTGCCCAGATTTAAGTTGCACATCGGTTTTTGCTGTGCCTAGTGGTGGGTTCAACTGGAAGGTATAAACCAGCCAGAAGTGATCCTTGCTGGGTTTATAAAGGTTGTTACATATCTTCTTCGTCATATTCATTCACTGCAGGATCCAACAGGAACTTGAAAAGGAACAGGACATGCTTTCACTATCAGGCATACCGGCGGTGAAAGCTAGATCACAAGATACTTCAGGTGGCACAGAGAATTCTTCTCCGATGATTGAGTTGTCGAGGGAGGGCCCGTTTCGATTTTCCGAAGAATCGCCAACACCGCGAGAATGGTTGCGGGGGCCGTGGGTTACGAGCGGGGGCCCGACCGCCAATATACCTGTCCGAGGGGCCCGCCCCGTTCTGTTCAGCTCCGTGCCTATTAATTTACACACCACTCGGGCCTGTTTGTTTTCTGTATTATTTATTGAGCCACGACTCCGCGATATTGTAAGACTCCCATAGACGCGATATCGGTCGAGCAATGCAGCGCCGGGCTCGCCGTTCTCTTGCTCAGCTACATATATGGTGGGAGTGTATCGAGCGAAATCGTAATAATGGCAAGCTTTATAAATGGCTCTATCCAATAAATGTTTATTTCACTGTTTTTACCGTAAGTCCACAATTTACATAGGCTAATTGGAAACGCCTTTTGAAAAAGGTATTATTAAACTCAAAGTAAAACATGTATCGATATTTATGAACTTTATTAAAGAACTCAACAATTGTCAATACTTAGAACTTCCATCCATTTTACGTCAATTTCAGTGTTATTTAAGCACTAGTTTATGGGTTGTACTTCTCAAATTTTTTGCAGTTTCACAAGTATAGTTTTACAAAATAAAACAGAACTTCTGGTTATGCGTTATTTACTATTAAGAATATTAATAAAACGAAAATATAACCAGAATTGGACTTATACTTTCATAAGTCGCGTTCCTAAAATTCTCTAATATAGTGTTGATGCCTTTTTTGTATAATTGTATGTTACCGTAACATGTGCCTTTTATTTAAAACTCTTTATGTCACAATATAAAATGGTTCCATAGAATATTTTCGTACTGATTGAGATTCAAGACAAAAATAGTGTTTTGTGATAAATATTTGGGAACTCCCCAAGAAGCTTAACATTTAACCGTAATATTTGCATTTGGAAAGGTTAAGGAATAATTTTCCTTATCGATTAGCCATGCAGCTAATTTCAAATTATTGTTGCAATGGTTTCTCTTATTCAATGCAGAATTAGCTTTTTTCGTTTTACATCAGCTTATCTTTTTACAATATATGAACTGATAAAACATGGCTGACGAATGTTTGGCGGAATATTGTTACTGGTACAGTGAGTAGCTACTTATAAATAAGATTCTATTTCTATTTAAAGTATTTATAACTCTTTAAATGCCATATAATACCAAATTCAAGTTACTTCTTGCTAAACATGTAAACCATTTCGGAGACCGTATCACAACTGATAGATTGATAATGTATTCTGCGTTTAAGTCTAATCGAATGAGAAACAAACAAAATTGCTAGGTAGATACAGTACAATGCCATAAATATTTATCCAAAATATCTTCAATATAAAAAGAACAATAATTACAATTTAATTTCTATTTTTAGATCACATACCATGTTTTTTCCCTAAGAGCAACGAGATTAGCCAGTTATCAATTCAGTATGACATTCATGACTGTCATAGTGTTGTTATACAAAATCAGATAATTTATCTGTGAAATAAATTACAGCAAAAAATATCACTGTATGCAATCAATCGCACAATATCTTTTTCTGCAAACCATTCAACAGTTTCTATTTTTTAGGCAATAAAATGTAGAGAGAATTCACAAATTCTAAGGAATGCTACTGGTGGTAAAGAAACAACAATCAGTGGCTCTAATAATATTAATTGAGAGTTTTTTAATTGGTAGTTTTATTTGGGCGAGATTGTGAGAGTCGTTACAACTGGTAATAACTAGTCGGCTTTAAAGCAGTGATAACGAACAAGCTGATAGGGTTATCAGTTATTATAATAGATAAGAGATCCAAAGTACACGGTTGCTCTGATACCGCACTGAACAATGCTCGGTTTTATAAACATGATGCAAACTGTCGATCTCAGTTATTGTCTAAGTTACTGATCTCAGAAACTCAGATAAGGTTCTTTGCTAATAGGCAACGATTTTCTCACAGAGAGCGATACAACTACAATAATGTTTAAATAGGACAATTTAATATTTCAATTATCAAGCCACCATAATATTTCACAATACCTATTTTCTATGACAAGCAATATTTTGTTCAAACCAATTAATTTAATTTTAATTTTAATTTTATAGCGTTTATGTTATAATAACAAAGGCGTTACAATAACAACATAAAGAACTTCGGGAATAGCAAAACTAACGTATACTAAGGATCCAACCAGTTGTAAGTGAATGGGCTATTTTGCGTGGGCCAAATTGCCAGAAATGAAAACTTAAGGGTTCTTAATATTTCGTTAAATATAAAACAAAGGTGGTGAATGACAAACGTAACAAAACCTACCAAAAATGTATGTTGTCTGGAATGCATTTTGCATCGATGTTACTACAACGATATATTTATTAGGCAGTTAAATGAGTGATATAGGCGTTTTAAAATGTTCAATTTGTACGATGGATAAAATGTTTGCAAAAATCCAAATTAGGTAGATAGATGAATTTTTATCCCTTATAGCATAAACTAAAAAGTATTTTCCCGTCGTTGACTACATAGTAATAATTTAAAACGTGGTAATTTAAGGAAATTTTTGTATGCTAATAAAAGGTATAATAAAATATAGCTAGTGTATTTTATTGTATAACAATCAATGAGAACATATTTCAAACAATTCTAAAATCTCTTTCTAAATTTCTGTTTGCATGTTCTGTATCGCCACACAAAAGAAACGATAATTATAAACTCATTACATGATATAAGTTATGTTAAGTAAGCTATAACAATAGTGACAAAAAAATCAATTTACATTTAAATTCGATCCATCAAAATGACGACATGTTCTCGGAGATTCATTTTGAGATTTTGTTGCATGAAATACACTAATTAAATACTGTACTAAATATGTATAGCATTGTACGCTCCCTGTGTTTGATCATAATTGCGCGCGCACCACCGCCTAACTGATTTTAATCATTTGTTGGTTATTCATCATAAATTTCGCCGGGACTTCACAGTTTTTACTCTATGCAACTTTCCGCTGCAGTCATTCGATACTACCACACTATCGACACATTGCGGTTATCGTATCGAAAAGCCGAAATCGAATGAAAAAGTATGGTAAAACTGCTGCTTAGAAAATTAATCGGGAAGAGCCCTTAAAGTGTATTTCATTAATCACACACATATTTCATGTCATAAAAGGAGTTATTTATATTAAACCAGTTCTATACAAAGTATATTTCTTTCCATGCAATAAAAAGTCGATACATCGAAACTATTAATTATTATCGCTTTATTTGTTCGATATATTATCAGTACTTCCGTTAAAATTGGTATTTTAAAACGTCTTGAATTCGGTCGTCAATAATCAGGGATTGTAAAATTCCATTGAAAGCATCTGATAGAGGCGTATATTCTCTACAAAGTACTTTTATTCATTATCGTATATCGAAACAAAAATATCGATACTTGTACATGGTTTTATCGATTAGAATTATTCTTATCGAACGTGTGGAGTTACGGTTTGTCAACTCAGTTAGAGAAAGTGGAACAAACGCGATAATATACAGTGTATCCGGAAAACACTGGAAATATTTATATATAATTATATGAGCGAGAACGAACAAAAAAGATCATTTGAGCGGAATGTCTTATCTAGCTTCATTTAGCGACAGTTTTAGTGGTTCATTAATGGTTTAAATTACAGTGTTGTAATTTGTTAATGGATATCTACCGTATCTATCAGGTAAACATTTTAGTGCTATAAATGTAAAATGAAAGTGTTTTTAGGTTATCCTAGGAAGAACGTAATCAAATATTTGTTTTTGTAATCAAGGAATATAACTATTAGACAACATTTTAGCATATTATTTTCTAACATTGGAATAATAATAATACATGGCATTATATTTTAGTATGCAATTATATTGAAGTGAAATACATTTGTTGATTTAAATTGGTAGACAAGTATTTTTGTGGTCTCAGTGGTATTTAATCTGCAATAAACGTCTGCAAGTTTAAATATAGACAATACAATATTTTATGTTCTTCATACTCAATAGGTACTCATTTCTGAACACAACTGTACTTTACAGTTTTAAGCAAAACGCAAAACAGACGGTACACACAAATCACACGTTTACAAATAAATACACGTTATTCCCTTATAATGTGTCAATATGGAATACATACATGTCATTAATAATACAAAACTATAGACTCAAATTAGATAAATAGTCAAACAAAAATACAATAAAGAATTTATTAATTACCCTTACCTAATTAATTGTTAATTAACCAATGGATTTTATTACAATTACGGTACATACGGTATAACAATTAAAATACTCACTTATTTCTACAATTTGCCGTAGAAGAAGCAGCTTAATTAACTTTAGGTGCGAATTCAGAATCAAGAGAATAAAAAAACGGATGGTAGTTAAGATCTTTAGAGGCGTTGGGTGATCGAAGTCAATAAAATGTTGCAGTATCTGTCTCGAATCACGTGTTGTGATAACCTCAACCAGCTGCTGATAAGAATCTTTATCAGGCATCTGTTTATAGAGTGATTTTCCTAGTTATAAACTGAACTGCGCAGTATAATCAGAGAAGTTGAAGAAGGAAGATCAATTGAAGTACTTATACATATACTAGTAAAAAATTGTTAACATTAAATTTGTTTTCTATTCCATGTGTTATACTTGTACCTTGAAATTGGTGTACTCATTTTGTAATAAAATATATTTATTTCAAAATGGAATTTTACCAGTAATTAGGTATTTACTAAATCAGTTACATGCATCTATACATAATGAATATCTAATTTTATCCGCGTTTTGTAATAGTTATCGTTAAATTATTCATACAAATTGTTTGACATTGTTTTGTTTGTAATCTTGTTTATTGAAAAAAAGAACTGGAGCGTTTCATTTAGCGAGCTTTGAAATTTTACTTAAATAACAGAATACCATCCATACGCGTCATGGCGGTGCCATGCATTGTATATCATCACATATTGTAGAAATAGCTTAAATGAGTAATAATAAATTGATTATAACACCCGTAATTAATTTAAACTCGTAAATCGTAGCTCTCTCTTAATATATGATAAATTAAATTATTGTAAATCTTCTATCGAATTGTGTTAATCACGTTTACCCTTATGGTTTACCGAAAGACAATCCGCTCTGAAATTGTACATGCCCAGATCAGATGTATTGGGCAGTGCGACAACAGGGTCAAATCTCATTGTTTTCCCAGAGGTTTGTTCGTGACACCCACATTCATCCAAGTGTCTCATCAACAGACAACCTGTTGTGTGTCTGTACAATTGTTGTTATGAGAATTATGGCAATCACGATTGTTGTTATGGGAATTATGGCAATCGCGATTGTTTTTATGGGAGTTATGGCAATCACGATTGTTGTGATGGGAATTTTGGCAATCACGATTGTTGTTATGGGAGTTGTGGCAATCACGACTGTTGTTATGGGAATTATGGCAATCACGATCGTCGATTTGTTTTATCAAGAGGTATCCTGATATGAGTTTTGAACAAACATCGGTTTTGTTGTTATGGGAATTACGGCAATTACAATTGTTGTTATGGGAATTATGGCAATTGCGATTGTTGTTATGGGAATTATGGCAATCATGATTGTTGTTAGGGGAAATAAGGCAAACGCGATCGTCGATTTATTTTATCAAGAGGTATCTTGCTATGAGTTTGAACAAACATTGGGTTGTTGATATAGGAATTATGGCAATCACGACTGTTATAAGAATTATGGCAATTACGATCGTATATGTGTTTTATCAAGAGGTAACCTACTTTAGGTTTGAACAAACAACGATTTGCTGTATTGGGCATTGTAACAACCAAGACCGTCCATGTGGAACCTGTTTTGTTATTCACACCACTCGACTTTGTACTAATGTTTCTGTGTGTTTAATGCGGGATTTGCCCTCACGACGAGAATCACAATTCTTAGCTACAGTAATTGTGTTAATCACGATCTCCTGTCGATCGGTGCCACACCGGTACCAGCGTGTTCACGCGGACCAGCCGTACACTTATCTATTGAATCAGTTCGATTTAATTATTATTACCGAGGGTTTTCACGATGCATCAGTGCGAGTTATAAATCTGGTGCAGTTCAGAGACCTGGTGGGGGGGGGGGGGGTCAGCCGGTATAATTGTGGCACGAGCGGCTTTGCAAGGGGAACGTGTTGAAAGTTGGCGGAGATCTGATGGGGCGCGCGCAAGCGGCCACTCCCCCAGCGCACGACACGGCTGTATTTGGGGCCGCAGTGATGGTCGCACGGACATGGTTCGCACCTCTGCGGCGGGAACATGAATGGCAACAGGTACTGCCTGCCCCGCCCCTCCCCCCTACACGACACTGCTAGCTGTGGTGGCTTCTGTGGTCGCGAACTGTGTTTTGTGAACTGAGCTCAAGGCTCTTGTCAACTCTTATTTTACTTCTTTGGTCGGGCGAAGTTACTGCACCTATTCCAGCAAGAAACTCGCGTCGGCAGCACTTCCTCCAGAACAACCTGGCCGTAGTTATGTACATGCAGAATGTCAAACCTATTAATTACCTATTACAGGAACACCAACCATGCACATCCCTTCGTCATCGTGCACGGCATCTAGGTCGTGTGTGAGTTTCTGTTCAACTTTTGCTTGTTATAGGGCATCAAAAAGTCATAGTTGTCGAAGAAAACTGATTGAACATTATCACCACAAGTGCTGCAGGTGCTGCGCAGCTAAGAGTGTTCGTTCACACACCTTTTGTGTTGTTGGCGATACATCCAAAAATACACCGACGTCATTTCCTTATGTTTTCTCCAACAACAATTAATCATAAATTGAAATGTAGATTTATATAGGTTTCAAGTGATACATTAATAAGCTATTTTTATGGTACACTTTCCATCATCAG